>NC_092095.1:35397651-36057651 GCF_045679555.1 Salvelinus alpinus
ACTGGAAGGAGCTTCGCTGGGCATAGTAAGGGTGGTCCGCCGGGTGGGCATCGCCTGGATTCAGCAGGTAGGGCCGGGCTTGGCGCCCCAGGGTCATGGAGTCATAGGAGGGGTCACAGGTCACTGTGTGATGGTGTCTCCGGCTACTCGACAAGCCTTTCATTGTCATTGTCACAGATCAGGGTACAGACGCATCTAACTGCTACGGATGAAGTCCGGAACCCGGAGGGGCGCTAAATAAGCTCTGTGGACACACACAGACCCGGCAGAACAGACAAACAGAGAGACAACAGAAAGAGACAAACAAAGAGACACAGAGCGAGAGGGAGAGAAAAGAGAGGGAGAGAATTACTAGTGCACACATATTTGCATAGGCTCTTAGCATAGTCATTGTCTAAAGCTGATGAGAATGTCTTTTGGCACTCCTCAGCAGACGAGAACAGACAGTGATGTTGACACAGGTAGGCCTATTCATCTCTTTCTTCTGTCATTCAAGGCTATCTAAATATAGCAGTCGGTTCATTTTGCATGCATTTCCTGACTTCCGAATCGCTCCTCAAGCTTGTCTTCCAACATTTATGTTTGCTCTAGTGAATTTGATTACACCAGGGAAAAAGAGACAGGGGGAAAAGCGGGGGTTGAGTTAGAGAATTAAAGAGTGAGAGGGAGCAAGAATAGTGCATTCTATTTCCATCTCAGGCATACGCTTGAATTGAATACGGTAGATGGGTTTGTTTCCGCTAAGAAGAATGAGAGGGAGCAAGCTCCAATAAATAGTCAGGGAATAGTCACCCAATTACAGATAGATAAACTCAGCAAAAAACGAAACGTCCCTTTTTCAGGACTCTGCCTTTCAAAGATAATTCGTAAAAATCCAAATAACTTCACAGATCTTCATTGTAAAGGGTTTAAACACTGTTTCCTATGCTTGTTCAATGAACCATAGACAATTAATGAACATGCACCTGTGGAACGGTCGTTAAGACACTAACAGCTGGACTGAGGGCTTGTAGGCCGGTCGTAAGGCAGGTTCTCACCAGACATCACCGGCAACAACGTCGCCTATGGGCACAAACCCAGTCCAGACAGGACTGGCAAAAAGTGCTCTTCACTGATGAGTCGCGGTTTTGTCTCACCAGGGGTGATGGTCGGATTTGCGTTTATCGTCGATGGAATGAGCGTTACACTGAGGACTGTACTCTGGAGCGGGATCAATTTGGAGGTGGGGGGTCCGTCATGGTCTGGGGCGGTGTATCACAGCATCATCGGACTGAGCTGTTGGATCGGAGGGTGAGGGCTAGGGCCATTCCCCCCAGAAATGTCCTGGAACTTGCAGGTGTCTTGGTGGAAGAGACGGGTAACATCTCACAGCAAGAACTGGCAAATCTGGTTCAGTCCATGAGGAGGAGATGCACTGCAGTAGTTAATGCAGCTGGTGGCCACATCAGATACAGACTGTTACTTTTGATTTTGACCCCTCCCCCTTTGTTCAGGGACACATTATTACATTTCTGTTAGTCACATGTCTGTGGAACTTGTTCAGTTTATGTCTCAGTTGTTGAATCTTCTTATGTTCATACAAATATTTACACATGTTAAGTTTGCTGAAAATAATTATTTTGTTGCTGAGTTTATATCCCTATGGGCCTATATTCACAAAATGTCTCAGAATAGGAGTGCTGATCTAGGATCTGGTCCTCCCTGTCCATATTATCTCATTCATTATCATCTAAAAGGGAAAATTGATCCTAGATCGTCACTTATTCTGAGTACACTTTTAATATAGGTCCTGATCTAAGTCCTTCCAGTCATTTGAGCTGGGCCAGACTACAGGCTGCAGTGAGTGAGGTGGCTGCAGACAGAGTCCCGAGGCTCTACCTCTCCACTCCCTCTTTCTCCAGACTAATGGGCCTCTAAAACAAGCCTGCAGCGCCTGGGTCACTGCAGCCAACAGGCAATAAAAGCCCTTCCTCATATAGTGACATGAAAACAGTGGCATCCTTGAGGTCCTTTAACAGCACCTTTTACACACAGAAACAGGATGCAGTATGCACAAACACACAGACGCACACACACACACACACACACACACACACACACACACACACACACACACACACACACACACACACACACACACACACACACACACACACACACACACACACACACACACACACACACACACACACACACACACACACACACACACAGGATGCTGGAGAGGGGAGGACGACTCATAATAATGACTGGAATGAATGGAATAGTATCAAACACAAGGAAACTATGTGTTTGATGTGTCAATACCATTCCATTTACTCCATTCCAGACATTAATATGAGCATGTCCTCCAAAAATAAGGTGTCACCAGCCACCTGAGACACACACACACACACACACACACACACACACACACACACACACACACACACACACACACACACACACACACACAGCTGCAAAAACTCCAACTGTCACTTAGTCCAATGGACTGGGAGGTGAGGATAATGGGAAAATAACAAGGGTGCAAGCACCCAGAGCAGAGCTCTAACAGAGCATAGCAGCACAGAGCGCCGAGGCTTAGCTAGCAGAGGGAATTCATTACAGCAATTTATAACACGCAACCAAAGGCCACTGTGGTAAATAAAAGCAAGCAAAAGGGGGGAGGAGACCCAGCTAGCGATGAGGAATCGGCCCCGAAGCTGCCCTCTTCCGGGGGGCCGGCTAAATACTGACTAAATATTACGTCTACCGGAATTCAGCCAACTTTGCCGGCATTTTACCAGAATTCCCCCACAAGCCGCCCAATGCAAATTTAAACTAATGTATATAAAATTACCCGAATTAGTAATTTTATATATTACTATTACACATTTTATGCATACAAATTATACGCATCCACAAAAAAAAACATTTTGTGTCGGAGGAAACACCATACACCTGGTGACCGTGTCAGCGCGCATGCGCCTGGACGCCATGGGAGTCGCTACAGCGCGATAGAAGAAGGACATCCGGGCCGGCAAAACCCTCTCCTAACTCGGACAATGCTGGGCCATTTGTGCGACGTCTCATGGCTCTCCCGGTCGGGTCTCGAACCAGCATCTGTAGAAAAACAGTTTTCACTGCGATGCAGTGCCTTAGATCGCTGCGCCACTAGAGAGGCTCCATCCACAAAGTTTCTCATGCTTATCAATCGCCTTGCACAAAGTATCAAAGTACTAAAATACTTCACAGGACTTGTGATTTTTTCATCACAGAAACAATGAGAAAATATGGAAAAATAAATCATGAAATGTTAATTATATAAAGAAGCCCATGTAATCATCTGCCAGAGAGTAGCCCCAATCGTCCCGATCCCCAATTAATACATTTGGCCCAGATAACTCACACCGGAATCGGCCCGAGCTCAATCCCCGCATCCTAGCCATAAGTAATACTGCCGAAGGCGGCCCAGACTTGGGCCACATGACGTCGGCAGAGTCTGACTCTCAGCCGAGTGGCCCGACTCTCAGCCGGATTCGGCCCAGATCCACTGTGATAGCTGGCGAAGGAGGAAAGAAAAGTGCACTGGAAAAAACTAGTCAAACAACAAGAGAGACAGAAAACGGAGGAAATTGAATTATATCAAAGCCGTTTAATAGGGTCTGTGTACAGTAGGGATTCATATTTTCCAGAAAATGTACCAAGTTTCAATACCGGAAATAATTCATATTTATCCCGAGAGTCCAGGGAAATACCGCATAAATTAAAGTGCTCAAATAGGAAGTGCCCACTTCAAAAGTTCAAAGCCAAGATATGGTCGCTATGCCAGGGTTCTCCTCAAATAAGAGGGCTGCTGCTCCACCTTGTCAGCTTGCCTGCACCAACCACTATGTAAAGATTTCAGAGCAAATTAAACTGTGGTTTGTTGACCACACATTCTCTACCGAAGCTCTCATATCGGCAGCAAGTACGAGACAGCGCAAAAGCAGGGAACATGCTATGATGGTATTTGTATAAGCATAGGCCAAATATGTGCTTTGATAATGCAACCTATGGGTTACAGAATAAAGTTTGGAATTTTCATCCAAGACATGAGGCAAGATTTGGGGTTTCCGTGGGATTGGGACTGGATAGGAAAATAGCCTAGGCTCTAGGACAGGAGAAGATTTGTTTCTGTCTGTGACAGAGATGCCTGTGCAGTGAATTGTGCATAGGCCTATCACATTTTGGTCTTGTCTGAAGAGTCACAATGACAGCTCAAAGAGGCACGCGTTCTTTTATAGGCTATACTGTGGGGCTTTACTGTAGGGTTTATTACCTGCATTTGGGTCACGTGCGCAGTCCAGCAGTGTCAATTATGCGTGCGCTTTGAATTTATGGCGACTTTGTGTGAGGTAAATACGCTGGGCTAAACGCTTCCATGCGACAACCTGTTTGTATAATGTGCTATTTTATTGAGCTAATCTGATGCTGCTCATTTTGTGTATTTTGTAGAATTGCATTAGTGGAAGATTGGGGTAAATGTTATAATTTCCCAGGTCTTGCCATTACATTTTTTTCGGGAAATGTGAAGAGTGTTCCCGGGACAGTCCCTGGATCCCGGCAACCCAGGTTAAATCCCTAGTGTATAGTACATACATTATGCATGTGTTGGCGTCCCAAATGGCACCCTATACCCTACATAATGCACTTATTTTGACCAGGGTCCATATAGGCCCATTGTACTATGTAGTGAAGAGAATGCCATTTGGGACAAAGACGGTGTGTATATTGTTCTGTTTGAGGAATATGTGGAGGCTACATTAATTGAGGATGGACTGAACTGTTTGTGAACTTTATGATGATATTTCCATTTCTGTGTAAGACAGAGGGATCAAATATCACTTAGGCCTACATAAGCATATTCTATTGAGAGAATACAAATTAAATAAAACAATTTATCTCAACTAATTCCCAGCCCCCACCGCTGTATTTGCAATGGAGTGAACACAGAAACATTCATGAGAACACACACACACACACACACACAGAAGAAGCTCAGAGAGCACTTTATACACAGGATTTTGCAGTCGAGTGACAGAGATTCCTTGCTTAGCCTTTGGAGCACAGAATGTGGCCTAAATAAGAGAGAGTTTGCGACACAGCTGCCTAACAGTTACAAGTCTGCTCGGGATGATCTGGATCTGATGTTGGGTCATGTTGCCTTCCCTTCACTTCCCGACGGTCAGCTGTGTACTGCACACATCACACGCTTCATCTGACTGGAGCGATGGAGCTCCATCTTGAACGATGTTACGCTGCCACTAGCTTGTCTCCAATGTCTTATACTGTGCAGTACATCCCTACTATAGCAGGACCTGTTTCTGGTGTGTGTGTGCGTGTATGTGCGTGTATGTGTGTGTGTGTGTGTGTGTGTGTGTGTGTGTGTGTGTGTGTGTGTGTGTGTGTGTGTGTGTGTGTGTGCGTGCGTGCGTGCGTGCGTGCGTGCGTGCGTGCGTGCGTGCGTGCGTGCGTGCGTGCGTGCGTGCGTGCGTGCGTGTGTGTGTGTGTGTGTGTGTGTGTGGGTGCTGTAGTAATACAGATGGACAGTTACAGTATGTCCAACACTGGAGCTGTGGCCCTACTGGGGCTCTCTGGTCAAGCTACCCTCATTATAACCCAATAAGACATCAGCTTTTTCCAGGATATGAGATAAGATCCAATTTTATTGTCTGTTTCCATAAAAATCATCTTTGCATCTACAACACTGCACAAAACAACCATTTTGTTTGAACCCACAAGATCAAATGCTATTTCTAGGGGGTTTAGGGTTAAGGTTAGAATTAGTGTTAGAATTACGTTAAGGGTTAGAGTTAGGAGCTAGGGTTAGTTTTAGGGTTAGGTTAAGGGTTAGGGTTAAGGTTAGGTTTTTGGGTCAAGGTTAGGGGAAGAGTACGGGTTAGGGTTAGGGGTTATGGAAAATAGGATTTTGAATGGGACTGAATTGTGTGTCCCCACAAGGTTAGCTGTACAAGACTATGTGTGTGTGTGTACATGTATGATATGAGCTCAGTGTTGGAAAGTTGTGTGGTTGCCTGTTGTATGCAGTTAATACTGAGTATAATACTTGTATGGTGCTGTAGTAATACAGATGGACAGTTACAGTATGTCCAACACTGGAGCTGTGGCCCTATTAGGGCTCTCTGGTCAAGCTACTCTCATTATAACCCAAAAAGACATCAGCTTTTTCCAACCGAGGATATGAGATGAGACAAGATCCTACTTTATTGTCTGTTTACATAAAAATCAGCTTTGCGTCTACAACACTGCACAAAACAACCATGTACAGTTGAAGTCGGAAGTTTACATACACCTTAGCCAAATACATTGAAACTCAGTATTTCACAATTCCTGACATTTAATCCTCGTAAAAAAATCCCTTGTCTTAGGTCAGTTAGGATCATCACTTTATTTTAAGAATGTGAAACATCAGAATAATAGTAGAGAGAATTGTTTATTTCAGCTTTTATTTCTTTCATCACATTCCCAGCTGGTAAGAAGTTTACGTACTGTTAGGCGTGTATATGGGAGGCGAAGTCAAGTGCAGGAGAGCGGAGTATATTAAACAGGCGCACTTTAATACCGGTCAACTACGACAGCACATAAAACATACTAGTGCCACAAAAACACGGTCTATAACAAACGTTCAGCGCCTGACAACGTAATCACGTAACAATAAACAATTACACACAAAGACATGATGGGGAACAGAGGACTAAATACATGTAGATTGATTGGGGAATGAAAACCAGGTGTGTATGGAACAAGACAAAACAAATGGACATATGAGAAATGGAGCGGCGATGGTTAGAAAGCCGGTGACGTCGATCGCCGAACGCCGCCTGAACAAGGAGATGAGCCGACTTCGGCGGATGTCGTGACACGTACACCCAATTAGTATTTGGTAGCATTGCCTTTAAATTGTTTAACTTGGGTCAAACGTTTCGGGTAGAAATCCACAAGTTTCCCACAATAAGTCGTGTGGATTTTGGCCCATTCCTCCTGACAGAGCTGATGTAACTGAGTGAGGTTTGTAGGCCTCCTTGCTCGCACACGCTTTTCAGTTCGCACCCGTCCCTCCTGCAGCAAAGCACCCCCACAACATGATGCTGCCACCCCCGTACTTCACGGTTGGGATGGTGTTCTTCGGCTTGCAAGGCTCCCCCCTTTCCTCCAAACATAACGATGGTCATTATGGCCAAACAGTTCTATATTTGTTTCATCAGACCAGAGGACATTTCTCCAAAAAGTACAATCTTTGTCCCTATGTGGAGTTGGAAACCGTAGTCTGGCTTTTTTATGGCGGTTTTGGAGCAGTGGCTTCTTCCTTGCTGAGCGGCCTTTCAGGTTATGTCGATATAGGACTTGTTTTACTGTTGATATAGAAACTTTTGTACTTGTTTCCTCCAGCATCTTCACAAGGTCCTTTGCTGTTGTTCTGGGATTGATTTGCACTTTTCGCACCAAAGTACGTTCATCTCTTGGAGACAGAACGCATCTCCTTCCTGAGCGGTATGACGGCTGCATGGTCCCATGGTGTTTATACTTGTGTACTATTGTTTGTACAGATGAACGTGGTACCTTCAGGCGTTTGGAAATTGCTCCCAAGGATGAACCAGACTTGTGGAGGTCCAACATTTTTTCTCTGAGGTCTTGGCTGATTTCTTTTGATTTTCTTTTGATTTTTTTCAAGCAAAGAGGCACTGAGTTTGAAGGTAGGCATTGAAATACACCCACAGGTACACCTCCAATTGACTCAAATTATGTCAATTAGCCTATCAGAAGCTTCGAAAGCCATGACATCATTTTCTGGAATTTTCAAAGCTGTTTAAAGGCACGGTCAACTTTGTGTATGTAAACTTCTGACCCACTGGAATTGTGATACAGTGAAGTATAAGTGAAATAATCTGTCTGTAAACAATTGTTGGAAGAATTACTTGTGTCATGCACAAAGTAGATGTCCTAACCGACTTGCCAAAACTATAGTTTGTTAACAAGAAATTTATGGAGTGGTTGAAATACAAGTTTTAATGACTCCAGTTTTAATGAATTGCACCAGTCCCTCCTGCAGCAAAGCACCCCCACAACATGATTCTGCCACCCCCGTGCTTCACGGTTGGGATGGTGTTCTGAAACTTCTGACTTCAACTGTATGTGTGTTATAGTACTTTGACCACATTTTATTTTACAGTCTGATATTCATGAGGATAAGGCAAGCACTATAGGCACACACATTATCTAGGATTACAGGCCAACAAATCTCAAATGAGCAAAAAGGCAGGAATTACTGTTAATGGGTCCAGACATTTTGATCTTTGCTGAGCAGTGAACAGCCCAAAATGACCCAATCTCTGTGTGTTTGTTTGTTTACAACATACAAATAAAAAAAGAAGACCAACGTCACTACTATTGCTATCCCTAAGGGGAAAAATATTACATTTTGGTGGATATTTAATTCAACTTGAAATAACCAAATCTTTAGATCGCATTGTTCATTTGTGTTTGAAATCTGGTTAAAATTAGACTTAAACGCCTCCCGGGTGGCGCAGTGGTCTAGGGCACTGCGCCACCAGAGTCTCTGGGTTCGCGCCCAGGCTCTGTCGCAGCCGGCCGCGACCGGGAGGTCCGTGGGGCGACGCATAATTGGGCTAGCGTCGTCCGGGTTAGGGAGGGTTTGGCCGGTAGGGATATCCTTGTCTCATCGCGCTCCAGCGACTCCTGTGGCGGGCCTGGCGCAGTGCGCGCTAACCAAGGGAGCCAGGTGCACGGTGTTTCCTCCGACACATTGGTGCGGCTGGCTTCCGGGTTGGAGGCGCGCTGTGTTAAGAAGCAGTGCGGCTTGGTTGGGTTGTGCTTCGGAGGACGCGTGGCTTTCGACCTTCGTCTCTCCCGAGCCCGTACGGGAGTTGTAGCGATGAGACAAGATAGTAATTACTAGCGATTGGATACCACGAAAATTGGGGAGAAAAGGGGAGAAAATAAAAATAAAAAATTAAAAATATATATATAAAAATAATAATAATAATTAGACTTAAACTGTGTACTTTTTTCAAATGCAAGTATACAATATGTGACCCGTTTCAGGAAACTAGGCGTACTTCACAGGAGAGCCATTTGAACGTGAACTTTGTTTTGTTGTTGATCAAAATGCATTTTTTTGGCAGAAATGCCTTCTTGAACATGTTGAACTTTCATGTGCCTTAGTACAAACGTGCATGCCATCTGTAAATACTAATAAAAAAATGTCAATTACAAGCCTAGTTGGTTTAGCCATAGAAAAAGTCAGCAAATTTCCCGCTAGCCATGATTGGCTGAGATAATGAGTGGGCTGGACATGCTAAGAGATACGTTTGGATTCGTCTGCCATATAGCAGGCTTCTGTCTATTTGAGCTGGTCAGTATGTCTAGGCAATCATGTCTAACGCTGCTTTTAAAAAACATTTATTTCGTAGTAAAACTGCATAAGCCTAATGTCAAGTTAAAGTGTACTGTTATCTAGCAAACTTTAGCTGGCTGGCTCGCTAGCTAATGTTAAGTGTATGCTTCACACTTTCTGGAGGACCAAGTTTTGAAATCTGTGGAATTTGAGTATGATAGCTAAGGACATGGAGAAAAAAATACATCTTCAAACTAAGGACAACCATGGCATCCGACAGGAATCGCATCCATCCATGATGTATATAAGATATATTTAAGATAGTCTAGCTAGCTACATTTTCAGATATTACACATTTCTAATTTAGACAGAAAGGGGTTTCATTTCAATTTAAAGTCTACTGTCAGCTAGCTAACGTTAGCTGGCTGGCTTGCTAGCTTTCGTTACGGGTATGATCTTATTATTCGTATCTCAGAGCCATTTGCTTGACTAGTTATAGCCTAATGTTAGCAAGCTGCAGATTCATGCAGGGTAGTAACGTCATGAGTTGGGATTATGGTTCATTGTTTACCTATCAATCTAGCTAGCTACATGTCTTAACAAAAGACTCGTCTGAGTGTGCCAGAGCACAGAATAACTGATTCATTTATGAAAGCTCAACACCCTTTGAATATGGCTGGTGTCATTAAACGTCACCATAAAGCGTAAGAGCCTAACCAGCTCAGCTAGGGGGAGTAATGTTCAGTTAGCTGTTTTCTCATTTGTGTCTGGAAGTAGCTAGCAAGTTATCTTGGGTGCTTGACTGCGGTTGTTAGTACGGAACACTCGGATCAACCCTTAAAGAGATGGGTGTGGTTAGAGCTTAAGAGGGTGTGAACGAGGACTCCCGGGTGGCGCAGTGTTCTAAGGCACTGCCTTGCAGTGCTAGCTCTGCCACCAGAGACTCTGGGTTTGAGCCCAGGCTCTGTCGCAACCGGTCGCGACCGGGAGGTCCATGGGGCGACGCACAATTGGCCTAGCGTTGTCCGGGTTAGGGAGGGTTTGGCTGGTAGGGATATTCTTGTCTCATCGTGCACTAGCGACTCCTGTGGCGGGCCGGGCGCAGTGCACGCAAACCAGGTCGCTAGGTGTACGGTGTTTCCTTCGACACATTGGTGCGGCTGGCTTCCGGGTTGGATGCGCGCTGTGTTAAGAAGCAGTGCGGCTTGGTTGGGTTGTGTTTTGGAGGACGCATGGCTCTCGACCTTCGTCTCTCCCGAGCCCGTACGGGAGTTGTAGCGATGAGACAAGACAGTAACTACTAATAATTGGATACCACGAAATTGGATAGATGCTGAATAGGTGTAAACAAAGAAGGGTTCTCCAGTAGTAGTACAAAAACATTCAAAGGCCATTTTTTCAAAAGTGCGTTTACAAGTTGATCTACTTTCAAAGCAAAATTACTTTCCATTTGTTCCTCAACTGCAGTTTATGATGTACCATTTTGTAGCTCTGAGTCTCTACTTTAATACAATGTAAAAAAACACCACAAAAAACATTTGGGAACCACTGGTGTAGGGTACCACTTAGACTACTTCCACTGCGTCAGCACGGCAGGCTATATTCTGCTCTAAGGCTAAGCCTTAGAAATTGATTTCTCTGTTGATTTTATTGTCACCCACAAGCTAAAAGCACACCTTGAACACAACTGTGTACACCCCAAACCTAATCAGAGTTTTATATTTATTCCACCCCGCGATCGGGCAGTCACTGAAGCAAATAAATGCTGTGATATAAATATGCTAAACAGCTAAGCAACTTCTTGCACACTGTCTCTTTGAGGTTTCACACAATCAATAGAAGCCTGTGTGTGTGTGTGTGTATATACGGCAGGGGAAGGAGGGAGAAGTTAACTGCATGGCTTTCTGAGCAGGCAAAATAAAAGCCAGCTGAAGGGATCCTGGGCCTGGATCGTCGATCTTCCTCCACAGACATCAAACGCTGGGCGCCTGGTCAAGAGTTTGGAGCTTAGAGCGCATCTATAAAGGCATTTACCCCGGTGTGGAGCCGCTGTGAAGTAGGAGCTCTCTACCCTCCCAACCTGGAAATCATTTATCGTGAGGTAGAACAGATTACCTCCCCTCCCCATAGGGGAAGCACATGATGTGGTCCACAGAGTATGAGCCTTTCTGTGCGTGCGTGTGCATAGGATAACAAGGAGGCATGAAGCTGTATGAAGAACTTTCCCTCCACAAAGCCTTGGTTTTGATCTTAGCTGAAAGTTAAAAGCTGTAATACAACATTATGACATGTCTGAACACTACTGGGTGCAGAAACAATATGAGTAAGTGAAGAATAAGTGCATTATTTTGGAGGCAGGCTATTGAATTGAATTTATGAGACAATTTTTTAAATACATACACAAGGGCATTCCAGCCGGTGACGCCCCCACATACAATTAAAGAAAATCAACAAGGATTACACAATAAAGCTTAAAAGATTATCTCCATTGTCGTCCTTTTGGAGGGGGAGGGGTTGCAGCAAAGTTAGGCAGCAATTGTCATGGCAACAAACAATGACTGTAATGAATTTCCTCTTCGTCTGAGGAGGAGTAGCAAGGATCGGACCAATGTGCAGCGTGGTAAGTGTCCATAATGAGATATTTAATAAATCAACAGAACACTTAACAAAAGTACAAACAAACAACCGAAACAGTCCCGTATGGTACTAACACAGGAAACAGAAAATAATCACCCACAAAACACAATAGAAAACAGGCTACCTAAATATGGCTCCCAATCAGAGACAACGACTGACACCTGCCTCTGATTGAGAACCATACTAGGCCAAACACATAGAAATATAACATACAGAACAAAACATAGAAAAAACAACATAGAATGCCCACCCCAACTCACACCTTGACCAAACTAAAGTAAATACATAAAAAAGGAACTAAGGTCAGAATGTGACAATGACAGACAAAATTGTTGTTTGTTTCATAACATGAGCTAATTAGTACAGACTAAGTCAATCTGCCCCATCCCTCTGTTATTTCATCCTTTCCTAACTCACACATTACCAGCTCATGTTGAACATTTGATATTGACCAAGTCTCAATGACTTTCTATGACTATTTTCTGATAGGGACATCGATGACAAGGAACAATTGTGCTGTACAATTTCTTAGCTTCTTTACAAACATGCCTGCCTGAACTTTACTTTATTAATCATTTATCAGCGAAATCTTTAAACTTTTCATGTTCCAGCTAAAGTAAGATGAGGAACACATCCACGAGAGCAGGAGAAAGCTTGTGAGAGAATCCCTATTCCCTTTTTAGTGGACTACTTTTGGTCATGCTCTGGTCAAAAGTAGTGCACTATAAAGGCAATATGGTTCCATTTGGGATGCATCCAGAGTAGATACATATGTCAATTAGAGACTGATTGTAGTTCTTACACTTGTGGCTTTAAACAAGAACTACTAACACATATCTCTGTCTGTGGATTTTGCCTGACTGAGCTGAGAGGTGATTGTTAGGGGCCTCCAGAGACAGGCTTTATATTTATTGGCTGAACACCACCGAATATTGCTGTCTCCCCCTTAAAAACATTCTTAAACGATAGATACATGTATCTACAAAATGGTATGCATTCCAAATGGCACCTATTCCCCACAAAGTGCACTACTTTTGACCAGAGCCCTATGGGCCCTATGCACTCGGGAATAGGGTGGCATTTGGGACGCATCCTATCATTCCAACATTTTCACTGAGTGTGTACAGTATGTGTGATCTGATTCATAAAATATAGATCCTCCAAAGTGACATCTGGCACAAAAATTTAACATCAAAGGGGAAAATTGAACAAATCTTCCACTAGACCAACTATTTTTTATAGAGGGCTCACTCAGTTTCTAGGAGATCTGCGGTTTTACAAGTGGCTCATTTCTGAATTTGAATCAGATATATACAGTGGGGCAAAAAAGTATTTAGTCAGCCACCAATTGTGCAAGTTCTCCCACTTAAAAAGATGAGAGAGGCCTGTAATTTTCATCATAGGTACACTTCAACTATGACAGACAAAATGAGAAAAAAAATTCCTGAAAATCACATTGTAGGATTTTTAATGAATTTATTTGCAAATTATGGTTGAAAATAAGTATTTGGTCAATAACAAAAGTTTATCTCAATACTTTGTTATATACCCTTTGTTGGCAATGACAGAGGTCAAACGTTTTCTGTAAGTCTTCACAAGGTTTTCACACACTGTTGCTGGTATTTTGGCCCATTCCTCCATGCAGATCTCCTCTAGAGCAGTGATGTTTTGGGGCTGTTGCTGGGCAACACGGACTTTCAACTCCCTCCAAAGATTTTCTATGGGGTTGAGATCTGAAGACTGGCTAGGCCACTCCAGGACCTTGAAATGCTTCTTACGAAGCCACTCCTTCGTTGCCCGGGCGGTGTGTTTGGGATCATTGTCATGCTGAAAGACCCAGCCACGTTTCCTCTTCAATGCCCTTGCTGATGGAAGGAGGTTTTCACTCAAAATCTCACGATACATGGCCCCATTCATTCTGTCCTTTACACGGATCAGTCGTCCTGGTCCCTTTGCAGAAAAACAGCCCCAAAGCATGATGTTTCCACCCCCATGCTTCACAGTAGGTATGGTGTTCTTTGGATGCAACTCAGCATTCTTTGTCCTCCAAACACGACGAGTTGAGTTTTTACCAAAAAGTCCTATTTTGGTTTCATCTGACCATATGACATTCTCCCAATCTTCTTCTGGATCATCCAAATACTCTCTAGCAAACTTCAGACGGGCCTGGACATGTACTGGCTTAAGCAGGGGGACACGTCTGGCACTGCAGGATTTGAGTCCCACCGTTCTTGTGATCATTTTGACCCCACGGGGTGAGATCTTGCGTGGAGCCCCAGATCGAGGGAGATTATCAGTGGTCTTGTATGTCTTCCATTTCCTAATAATTGCTCCCACAGTTGATTTCTTCAAACCAAGCTGCTTACCTATTGCAGATTCAGTCTTCCCAGCCTGGTGCATGTCTACAATTTTGTTTCTGGTGTCCTTTGACAGCTCTTTGGTCTTGGCCATAGTGGAGTTTGGAGTGTGACTGTTTGAGGTTGTGGACAGGTGTCTTTTATACTGATAACAAGTTCAAACAGGTGCCATTAATACAGGGAACGAGTGGAGGACAGAGGAGCCTCTTAAAGAAGAAGTTACAGGTCTGTGAGAGCCAGAAATCTTGCTTGTTTGTAGGTGACCAAATACTTATTTTCCACCATAATTTGCAAATAAATTCATAAAAAATCCTACAATGTGATTTTCTGGAATTTTTTCTCTAATTTTGTCTGTCATAGTTGAAGTGTACCTATGGTGAAAATTACAGGCCTCTCTCATCATTTTAAGTGGGAGAACTTGCACAATTGGTGGCTGATTAAATACTTTTTTGCCCCACTGTATGAATGACAGGGTATTCCGGGAAATGCATTATCTACAATTAGAGGTCGGCCAATTAATCGACATGGCCGATTAATTAGGGCCGATTTCAAGTTTTCATAACAATCGGTAATCGGCTTTTTTGGTCACCGATTATGGCCGATTACATTGCAATCCCAGAGGAAACTGCGTGGCAGGCTGACCACCTGTTACGCGAGTGCAGCGTCAAAAGGACCTTGTGGCTGCAAGGAGCCAAGGTAAGTTGCTAGCTAGCATTAAACTTATTTTATAAAAAACAATCAATCTTCACATAATCACTAGTTAACTACACATGGTTGATGATATTACTAGGTTAACTAGCTTGTCCTACGTTGCATATAATCAATGCGGTGCCTGTTAATTTATCATCGAATCACAGCCTACTTCAACTTCACCAAACGGGTGATGATTTAACAAAAGTGCATTCGCAAAAAAGGCACAATCGTTTCACAAATGTACCTAACCATTAACATCAATGTCTTTCTTAAAATAAATACACTGAAGTATATATTTTTAAACCTGCATATTTAGTTCAAATAAATTAATGTTAGCAGGCAATATTAACTAGGGAAATTGTGTCACTTCTCTTGCGTTCAGTGCAAGAAGAGTCAGGGTATAAGCAACAGTTTGGGCCGCCTAGCTCATTGCGAACTGTGTGAAGACGGTAATTAATTTGCCATCATTTTACATAATTATGACATAACATTGAAGGTTGTGCAATGTAACAGCAATATTTAGACTTAGGTTTGCCACTCGTTCGATAAAATACGGAACGGTTCTGTATTTCACTGAACGAATAAACGTTTTGTTTTCGAAATGATAGTTTCCTGATTTGACCATATTAATGACCAAAGGCTCGTATTTCTGTGTTTATTATATTATAATTAAGTCTATGATTTGATATTTGATAGAGCAGTCTGACTGAGCGGTGGTAGGCAGCAGCAGGCTCGTAGGCATTCATTCAAACAGCACTTTACTGCGTTTTGCCAGCAGCTCTAAGCAATGCTTGAAGCACAGCACTGTTTATGACTTCAAGCCTATCAACTCCCGAGATTAGGCTGGCAATACTAAAGTGCCTATAAGAACATCCAATTGTCAAAGGTATATGAAATACAAATGGTATAGAGAGAAATAGTCGACGCGTCATAATTCCTATAATAACTACAACCTAAAACTTCTTAACTGGGAATATTGAAGAACTGGGAATATTGAACCACCAGCTTTCATATGTTCTCATGTTCTGAGCAAGGAACTTAAACGTTAGGCTTTTTTTACATGGCACATATTGGACTTTTACTTTTCTCCAACACTTTGTTTTTGCATTATTTAAACCAAATTGAATATGATTCATTATTTATTTGAGACTTGATAGATTTTATTTATGTATTATATTAATTTAAAATAAAAGTTTTCATTCAGTATTGTTGTAATTGTCATTACTACAAATATATATATAACAATTGGCCGATTAATCGGAATCGGCTTTTTTGGTCGTCCAATAATCGGTATAAATCATAATTGGTCGACCTCTATCTACAATTGTATGAAGGTATTCCTGATAAAGCTGATGTATGTCATGCAAAATGGATTATATTAGATCAAAACCGAGTCAAAATCCTCCACGAACAGGTACACACTTCCAACAAACCTTAAAGGGGCAATCTGGGATTTCTACATCCATTGGTAGATCCATGGTTCTCCAGCCCCTTTTCTCAGCTATTTCCCACAAAAAGTGCCGAGGTGCCGACTTTGTTGTTGCTAGAATCCCTGATTGCCCCTTTAATGCATTCATCCTCCCTGTTAAAATACCCAACACAGTCATTTCATACCTGTCCTTAACACAATTCTGCACAATGCCTAGTTGCCCTTAATAGGCATGTTTCCACTCTGTGTCTAGTTTATTATGCTATATGAAAACACATCACTACATAGATGGATTGATCTCCCCACCTTCCAGGTGACAGCTCCTTTGTCACCTCCCAACCTAATTATGGTGACTGTCATCGCTCCCCCAGACAAATGGAGTGACTGGGAGTGAGTTGTAATGGGTTTGACCACCACCAACCAAACACATCCTAGAGACAAATGTATTCTGTGGCGGAACTGTTTGATCAATGTAAACAAATTAGCGAGCGCATTCTATTACGTAAAAGCAAAATGATTTCACATGTGGAAAATCAAATTATTTCACATGAAAATTCCACATGATTTGCACATGTGGATTTTCACTTGATCACTTAACTTACTTACTGACTTTACTGTCCCCATGGGGAAATTGTGTTGCACCCATGGGGGCAATAAAGTCAGTAAGAAAGTTAAGTGATCAAGTGAAAATCCACATGTGCAAATCATGTGGAATTTCCATGTGAACTAATTTGATTTAACCTTTCACATGTGAAACCATGTGGTCTTGAAACGCTTCACGCGATGATATTTCAAAAGTGGTTTCACATATGGATTTGCACATGATCACATAACCTTTCACATGTGGATTCAAATGTTCCCATTATGCCCTGCAAACAAAAGAAAGTCATTAGGAGGTTCCGGGAATATCAACTTACATTTATGGGGTGGCAGGTAGCCTAGTGGTTAGAGAGTTGAGCCAGTAACCCTAGCTGACGAGCTAAAAACCTATCGTTCTGCCCCTGAGCAAGGCACTGTTTCCCAGGCGCTGAAGACATGGATGTTGATTACAGCAGCCCCCCACATCTCTTTGATTCAAAGGGGTTGGGTTAAATGTGGAAGACACATTTCAGTTGGGATTTGAACTCTCAACCTCTTGGTTCACAGCATTCCAATATTCTTGCTATACCACCTGTACTCATACACTTTCAACTTAAAAGTGAATCTCAGCTTTGTTGAAGATACACTTTTTATTTTTCATTGTGATTCAGGAGTAACATTAAAAACGGAATAATATGCCCCACCAACATAAGACAACGCTACAGAAAACCCTCAAATTGCTGAAATAAGTAAATTAAACAAATGATGAGAGAATAGTCAGTTAATTTAGGCTCCTGAGTGGTGCAGTGGTCTAAGGCACTGCATCTCTAGTGCTACAGGTATCACTACAGACCCCGGTTCCATCCCAGGTTGTATTACAACCGGCAGTGATCGGGAGTCCCATAGTGCGGTGCAAAATTGGCCCAGTGTTTCCCTGGATTAAAGGATGGTTTGGCTGTCATTGTAAAATAAGAAGCTGTTCTTAACTGACTTGCCTACTTAAATAAAATAATTGATAACTAAAATGGCAGTGCAGAGATGTATCATCAGTAATGAATGTGTTTGGGACTTCTGAGAATGCTACAAAAGGGTTATTTGTCTTTTTGGAAGACAATACTTATTTGTAAGGCAAAGGGTTCTACCTAGAACCTTTAGCATTCTAAGAACCATTTTTTTGGAAGATTTTTTTTGATGATTCTTTGGAAGGCAAAACAAGATTATTTGGAAGGCAAAAAGGGTTCTACATAGAACCATATATAATATTTCCCAGCATGCTTTATTGCAGGGAGATTTTCTGAATTGTTTGTTTTACTGTAATATGTGTTTTTGCATGTACATTGATTGGTTGATACATTTTATGCTACACAGAGACACATAACATACAGTTTTCTAAACTAATCCAATCTGTTAGTAATTGGATTTATTTCACCCGTTACTGATATGGTTGTTCCAGTTTAGATGATTGAGGTAGTCTCAGTATTCAATCTTCCCTACCCTGACAGTCATTCTGAAAGCTGGTTGCAGGTGATTAACAATTCTACCTGTTGGATATCCTAACTCTGGCTGGATTCCAAAAGGAATTACACATCACTTTACAAGCCAGCATTATGTGACTTGCAGGCCTGATGTGGCCTATAAACCAGGAGATTCCTAACACCACTGTGTTAAGGTATAACTAGGCCTTCAAAGAAAGGCCTTATGATACACGTAATGTATTGTCATGAATAATACCATTTTAAAGGATAATAAGGCTGGGAACCCTTTTTGGTGCTGGGCATAACCCTTCATAGAGTGCTGTAGGTAGAACCATGTACAGGAGGTTCTTTGAAGAAACCTACATAGAGGGTTCTAGATAGAACCTTTTGCAATGGGTTCTACCTAGCACCAAAAAGGGTTCCACTATTTTGGACAAACCGAAGAACCCTATATGGTTCTACTTAGCACCTTTTTTTCTAAGAGTGTACAGACTTTGTGGCGCAGCAGAAAGACCAGCGTACCCCAAATCAGGTGGGGTCATATTGAAAAGTCAGTGCTAAGTGATCATGTCAAATTTAAAAACACAATTTTAGCTGAACAGTGTACCACTTACCTTAAAACCCCCATACCATTTCATTACTTCCCTTAAAAAAACATGAGATCACATTAGATCACAAAGGTATCCTTTGATTTGGAAATAAACTGACTGTGACTGACATTTTCCTTTCAAGTTGAAAGTCCCATTCATGTGGAAAGGTGTGACGTCATGGCGGGAGAGAGTGAGAGACAGAGCGAGAGCGAGAGAGAACATCACAGTTTTTCATTCCTGTTTTTCCACATTCAGACTCCCTCAGCCATAAGGTCGATCTGTTCAGTTGAGGTATAGCTCAGGTGGATCTTTCAAATCAAGTGGACATCCATAAAATAACGTAAGAATCACTCGAAGAGCCATAGGTAGCCTAATTCCATAACTGCTTAACTCCAATCCATGGAAACAAATGGATTTTCTGAACAGAAACAATGCTTTTTTTCAAACCTACTAATGTACAGTTGTGAAAAGTGATTTGCAGTTTGCACCACCACCAACAGGATAATACGTGTGGTTTAACATTCAAGTTACCACTCCTGACATTCACTTCAAGTGGGCGCACACAAGAACCATGCAAAATGACAGGCTCTTCCCCTAACATTTAAACGTGTATTTTTTGTCATTCCTGTTCAGTAATGGAAAGGCATCTCAGTCAGTATTGCATACCAAATGGAACCCTATTCCCTATATAGTGCACTACTTTTGAAAACAGCCCATTGACACTCTACTCCATACATAGGGCACTACTTTTGACCAGGGCCCCAAAAGTAGTGCCCTATATAGGGAATAGGTGCCATTTGTGATGCATACAACTCTGTGCCTGGTCAGTAAATGCCAAAGATCAGGAAATAATGTATTATATTTGTAGCCATCCAAGTTACTACCATTATATCACAACGTGTTGGAGTGTAACACCACAACAGAAACAAATCAACAAACTCAGAATATTAACCCAAATGGTTAGAGATTAAATACGATGTGGTGTGTGTGTGTGTGTGTGTGCGTGCGTGCGGGCGTGTGAGAGTGAGAGAGTCCAGTCATTTCATTCACTAAATTTGTATTCTAAGAATTCTTCCAAAACTGAGACACACTGAAATTCCCCAAATCCATTTGAGCCTTTCAAGTTTAAGATGATGACCTACAAAAAGTTAGGCACTGGATTATTTCATGATTTCATATTTTTCAATTTAACACATATCTAACGATTCCTTCAGAGGTGGGACTCAGGTGTGGTCGCAGTTTGTGAATCAGGCTATATCTGGGACATCTCTTTCGGCACGTAGAGAAGTGCTGAGAGGTTCAGAAGGAAACAGTCTGTCCTTGGGAGTTAGCTAGCGTCGTTAGCTAGCAATGTGTGCATCCCAATTACATTAGCATGTTTATATAGCACATGGTGGTATCATTCATCATCCTAGGCCATGACCTAGATGTGTGAAAAATCTGCTAACATCACTAACACCATAAGCCAACTACTACTGCTGAATCCCATTATCACTATCGCTAGAGTACAATAGTGGTATTGGAATAGGCAGTACAAACTGATATTACCGATAATTCATTAATGATCATTCAAATGTGGCTTAGTCTCTTTATGTTTATTAACATGATAAAATATTGTGGATGAAGACATGAAATGTCTTGTAGAATCACAAGAGGAACTTTTGGGAATATGTTTAATATATTCACAACAAAATTCACAAAATCCAGGAAGCAGGTTTGTTTTTATACACCCCTGAAGACTATTGTTACTAAGAAGTGCAGTTAAACTACACATATATACACAGTAGAGTAACCTGCCCCTGTCTGCCGGTGTTAGCTTCAAAGTGGGGCAATTGTAGACCCTGAAGTTAGCCACGAGTTCCTGAGCACTCCATGTGCTCTACTGTGTGTGGTGCTAATGTGTTGACATGGCATCAACATAATATCTACGTCCCCAAATGGCACCCTATTCCCTGTGTAGTGCACTACTTTTGACCAGGGCCTGTAGGACTCTGGTCAAAAGTAGTACACTATACAGTATAGGGAATAGGGTGACATTTGAGACACAGACAATGTGCAGCAGCTAAATGTGTCCTCCTGAAATATGGTACTAAAGCCCCCCCTTAAACTGCTCTATACAGAAAACGTATTTAGGAAATTAAGCTTTAACCTATATGTTGTCACCATGGCCTTATGGTGGATTTCTGGTTGGGTCAATCTCTTATATTGTGACCTAAATAGATTTATATTACATAAAGCAATAAACTGTGGTTTAGTCACGCTAATGCTGGGAAACAATCATAAAGGACAGGAAATAGAATAAAAAGACACGACAAACAAAGCAAAAACAATCCACATTGCATGAAAAAGGCCTATGTGACCCTTCTGGGAATCATCACTCACCCTAATGGTCCACATCCACCAGGCCACCAACTGGCTGAGGCCCTTTGATGGGATTGCCTCTATACTCCACGGCTAAGACTAATGCTGGGCTATCTGCTTAACCTCTGACGCTCTTAGGGCAGGGTCGGATCACACGCCGGCCAGTGTGTGTGTGTGTGTGTGTGCGGAACCAGAGGATGAACCAGACGGACTATGGCTGCGTACCAAATGGCACCCTATTCCCTATTCGCCTTATTCTGGAACGTCACAGTGGTCGCAGTGACTTTGTTGCAATTGTGTTTCTATTTCCGGCAACATTCGTGTGATGCTAGCCTTTCCGTTGAGAGCTTGATAGTTTTACACTGACAGAACCGCACAAAATCTTAAAATCGATCAACATGACAAGCATTATATGTTCAGTATGAGGCTGTCACAATAATTGGATGAAGAGGAGGCAGTTTTTACAACAGCAATGTTTTGAACACCAACCTCTACGTTGATCTGAATGTACCTATGGAGCTCCGTACGACCTGCATCCACCTCCTAAAGACGCAGAGTCTTTGCGGCTCTGGCTCTGGCTCAAAGTGTTGATTCTAAAGAAACCACCAAAACGTCCCTTTGTGTGCTCCTACCACTTCTTTGACAAGAAGCCTACAGTGGAACATCCTTACCCAGAAAAATGGCTTGGCTCAATTAAAAAAAGTTCCATTTTATATATACTTCATAATTATGATTATTAAATATTATTAGGAGCATCCATGCAGTATGGCATTTTAATGTACGGTTTTGTTATTAATTGTGTCACGATCGTCTTGCGGTGAGAGATTGGACCAAGGCGCAGCGTGTGAAAAATACATCTTCTTTTATTAGAAGAGAGAAAACCACGAAACGAACACTATACACAAACTAACAAAATAACAAACAGACGACCGTGAAGCTATATAGAAAAGTAGTGCTGACACAAACACTACACATAGACAATTACCCACAAATGCATGATGCCTATGGCTGCCTTAAATATGGCTCCCAATCAGAGACAAATGAAAGACATCTGTCTCTGATTGAGAACCACTCAGGCAACCATAGACATACCTAGAAACATACACTCAACCATAGACATACCTAGAAACATTCACTCAACACAAAACTCATACACTAAACCCAACACCCCCTTTACCATATAACCACCCAAAACGACAAAACACAAACATTCCCCATGTCACACCCTGACCTAACTAAAATAATAAAGAAAACAAAGAATACTAAGGCCAGGGCGTGACAAATTGTCCATTGACTTGTTTAACAAGCCATACTGATTTCTTAACAGATGACACAACAGGCTCAAGTGTTCACCACGTTGAAAATGGAGATTGGCCAACACAGATACTGTAGTAGGAATGGATATACGTTCAGAGAAGGACGCCCCAATCCAAATGGGAAGAGCCATCTCTAAGTGATCACAACTAGAGCTCAGGCCCACTACCTGAGAGGCAGGGACACAGTGCCCAGCAGCACCGCTCTGCAAAACCCTGCTGAGGACCGAAGGACTCTGTCGACTGCATACAGGCTTGTCTTTTGCTGCCTTTTCTACCCTGGCGGAAAATCTCCCCTCTACAAAGGCAGCTTTCAGTTAGACCTGACAGACCAACTTCAGATGACACTGATGAAGCTGAAGCTCAACTTGCTGCAGCAATACCTAGCAGAAAGGTTCGGTGTTTCCCAGTGTATTGTCAGTCGAGTGATTAGTTATAGGATTGACATGATGGAAGAGAATCTGAGGGAGTACATTCCATGGCTGCAGAGGGAGACCATCCGTGCTACAATGCCACAATGATTTAAGGACCACTACCCAGGAACAACCTGCATTATCGACTGCTCAGAAACTGCTTTACAGAAGTGCAAGAATCAGCCATTGCTACACCCAGAACAGTATCAATGCCCACAAGTACCTGGTGGCCATTGAACCTTGTGGTCTAGTGATGTTCATCTCCTCAGCATATGGAGGTAGATGTAGCGACAAATACAGTTAAAGTTGAAAGATAGATATACAGTGGGGAGAACAAGTATTTGATACACTGCCGATTTTGCAGGTTTTCCTACTTACAAAGCATGTAGAGGTCTGTAATTTTTTATCATAGGTACACTTCAACTGTGAGAGACAGATCACATTGTATGATTTTTAAGTAATTAATTTGCATTTTATTGCATGACATAAGTATTTGATCACCTACCAACCAGTAAGAATTCCGGCTCTCACAGACCTGTTAGTTTTTCTTTAATTTTAAGAAGCCCTCCTGTTCTCCACTCATTACCTGTATTAACTGCACCTGTTTGAACTCGTTACCTGTATAAAAGACACCTGTCCACACACTCAATCAAACAGACTCCAACCTCTCCACAATGGCCAAGACCAGAGAGCTGTGTAAGGACATCAGGGTTAAAATTGTAGACCTGCACAAGGCTGGGGTGGGCTACAGGACAATAGGCAAGCAGCTTGGTGAGAAGGCAACAACTGTTGGCGCAATTATTAGAAAATGGAAGAAGTTCAAGATGACGGTCAATCACCCTCGGTCTGGGGCTCCATGCAAGATCTCACCCTGTGTATGGCATCAATGATCATGAGGAAGGTGAGGGATCAGCCCAGAACTACACGGCAGGACCTGGTCAATGACCTGAAGAGAGCTGGGACCACAGTCTCAAAGAAAACCATTAGTAACACACTACGCCGTCATGGATTAAAATCCTGCAGCGCACGCAAGGTCCCCTTGCTCAAGCCATCGCATGTCCAGGCCCGTCTGAAGTTTGCCAATGACCATCTGGATGATCCAGAGGAGGAATGGGAGAAGGTCATGTGGTCTGATGAGACAAAAATAGAGCTTTTTGGTCTAAACTCCACTCGCCGTGTTTGGAGGAAGAAGAAGGATGAGTACAACCCCAAGAACACCATCCCAACCGTGAAGCATGGAGGTGGAAACATCATTCTTTGGGGATGCTTTTCTGCAAAGGGGACAGGACGACTGCACCGTATTGAGGGGAGGATGGATGGGGCCATGTATCGCGAGATCTTAGCCAACAACCTCCTTCCCTCAGTAAGAGCATTGAAGATGGGTCGTGGCTGGGTCTTCCAGCATGACAACGACCCGAAACACACAGCCAGGGCAACTAAGAAGTGGCTCCGTAAGAAGCATCTCAAGGTCCTGGAGTGGCCTAGCCAGTCTCCAGACCTGAACCCAATAGAAAATCTTTGGAGGGAGCTGAAAGTCCGTATTGCCCAGCGACATGGAGGAGTGGGCCAAAATCCCTGCTGCAGTGTGTGCAAACCTGGTCAAGAACTACAGGAAACGTATGATCTCTGTAATTGCAAACAAAGGTTTCTGTACCAAATATTAAGTTCTGCTTTTCTGATGTATCAAATACTTATGTCATGCAATAAAATACAAATGAATTACTTAAAAATCATACAATGTGATTTTCTGGATTTTTGTTTTAGATTATGTCTCTCACAGTTGAAGTGTACCTATGATAAAAATTACAGACCTCTACATGCTTTGTAAGTAGGAAAACCTGCAAAATCGGCAGTGTATCCAATACTTGTTCTCCCCACTGTAGATATCAGATTTACATCTAAATGTTGTAAATCTTATATGATTAAATATGAAACTATTTGGGAAAAGATAACAATGCGAATTTAGCCTTCTAAATTAGATAATTGTTGTCATATAAAGTTTTACCCAGTCAGTAACCACGCCCACGTGAGCACAGACGTTATGCTAAAAGGATGGAACACCCCTTTTTCCAGAGGGCATTAAAGGAGTGCTAACAAAATTTACATTAGACCAGAAAGCGTGGAGCGGTGGCTACACGTTGAAATGGTTTAAAACTACCAGACCAGCAAATGGTGAGACTCAAACTCTCGAGTGAAGAAGATAAAGACTACGTCGGAACATTCAGTCTACAGCTGGTTAAATACTTTAGTCTAGTAAACTCGACCAAGACCACCGGGTGTGTCCCGCTGATGTATCCAGTCTAATGAACACTCAGAGACAAAGAAGCCTGATACATCTGATGACATTGTGATCTCTGTTGGACAACCAGAGACTTACATTGAACTACTCGCCATAGACGGACGATTGATTTCAACAGAGAGATGACAAAGACATACAAGCGTAAATATGTGTTGCATTTCTAAATCCGAATGAGCGGTTGTTAGGGTGCTAAATATCCATATTTATGATGAGCACATTTTCCACATGTACAGGTGAGGTCAGAAGTTTACATACACCTTAGCCAAATACATTTTAAACTCAGTTTTTCACAATTCCTGACATTTAATCAGAGTAAAAATTCCCTGTCTTAGGTCAGTTAGGATCACCAATTTATTTTAAGAATGTGAAATGTCAGAATAATAGTAGAGAGAATGATTTATTTCAGCTTTTATTTCTTTCATCACATTCCCAGTGGGTCAGAAGTTTACATACACTCAGTTAGTATTTGGTAGCATTGCCTTTAAACTGTTTAACTTGGGTCAAACATTTTGGGTAGCCTTCCACAAGCTTCCCACAATAAGTTGGGAGACTTTTGGCCCATTCCTACTGACAGAGCTGGTGTAACTGAGTCAGGTGTGTAGGCCTCCTTGCTCGCACATGCTTTTTCAGTTCTGCCCACAAATTGTCTATAGGATTGAGGTCAAGAAATTATGATGGACACTCCAATACCTTGACTTTGTTGTTTTTAAGCCATTATGCCATAACTTTGGAAGTATGCTTGGGATCATTGTCCATTTGGAAGACGCATTTGGGACCAAGATTTAACTTCCTGACTGATGTCTTGAGATGGTGCTTCAATATATCCACATAATTTTCTTGCCTCATGATGCCACCTATTTTGTGAAGTGCACCAGTCCCTCCTGCAGCAAAGCACCCCCACAACATGATGCTGCCACCCCGTGCTTCACAGTTGGGATGGTGTTCTTCAGCTTGCAAGCCTCCCCATTTCTCCTACAAACATAACAATTGTCATTATGGCCAAACAGTTCTATTTTTGTTTCTTCAGACCAGAGGACATTTCTCCAAAAACTACAATCTTTGTCCCCATGTGGAGTTGGAAACCGTAGTCTGGATTTTTTTATGGCGGTTTTGGAGCAGTGGTTTCTTCCTTGCTGAGCGGCCTTTCAGGTTATGTCAATATAGGACTTGTTTTACTGTGGATATAGATACTTTTGTACCTGTTTCCTCCAGCATCTTCACAAGGTCCTTTGCTGTTGTTCTGGGATTGATTTTCACTTTTTGCACCAATGTACTTTTATCTCTTGGAGACAGAACGCGTCTCCTTCCTGAGTGGTATGACGGCTGTGTGGTCCCATGGTGTTTATACTTGCGTACTATTGTTTGTACAGATGAACGTGGTACCTTCAGGAGTTTGGAAATTGCTCCCAAGGATGAACCAGACTTGTGGAGGTCTACACTTCTTTTTCTGAGGTCTTGGATGATTTATTTTGATTTTCCCATGATGTCAAGCAAAGAGGCACTGAGTTTTAAGGTAGGCCTTGAAATACATCCACAGGTACACCTCCAATTGACTCAGAAGATGTCAATTAGCCTATCAGAAGCTTCTAAAGCCATGACATAATTTTTTTGAATTTTCCAAGCTGTTTAGAGGCAGTGTAAACTTCTGACCCACTGGAACCGTGATACAGTGAATTATAAGTGAAATAATCTGTCTGTAAACAATTGTTGGAAAAATTATTGTGTCATGCACAAAGTAGATGTCCTAACCGACTTGCCAAAACTATAGTTTGTTAACAAGAAATTTGTGGAGTGGTTGAAAAATTAGTTTTAATGACTCCAACCTAAGTGTATGTAAACTTCTGTCTTCAACTGTACAGTATATAACATCAGATTCTGGGTTCCTGGAGTACCTCTGCCCAGGTGATGAGGTCATGGCTGACCGGGGCTTCACAATCCGTGATCTGCTACATGAGAGGAAGGTCAAATTAACAATTGCAGCCTTCACGGAAAGAGGCGCACAGCTTTCAGAGGAGGACACCAATGGTACAAGACGGATAGCTAATGTGAGGGTTTATGTGGAACGCGTAATTCAACGGCCGAAACGGTTTAGAATCATCTCACAGACAGTGCCAATCAACCTCTCATCTAAAATGGACAAAATACTTTGAATCTGTGCTGCTCTGCGTAACCTGCGTGGTGATATCATTCATGAAGATGCTGAATGAACTGAGCAGTCAAATGCAATTCACATTGTCGATTTCCCAATATGAATTAAAGTTTTGTCAAAAGTTACGTAAAACACATTTCAATTCATTATATAACAACTCAACTTAATTATTTGTTTCACACACTCATCAATATTAATAAGAAACAAGGCCATGTTGATGCATTAAGTCAGGCTTTTTAATTGAAACACAATGTGTTAGTAGTAACTGCAAACAGGAGAAACATCTGACAACATACTTCTACAGAGCTGCATGTATTTGCCACTCAGTTACAATCTGCCTGCCTGATGCCCCTCAACAATAAATGGCAGCATGTGGGTAAAGTAAAATACCTTCAACCTCAGGACAGCCTCTGCACAGAACTGTGCATCATAGGGAGCAGGGATGACAACTTTCTGGGACGGAGTCCAGATGAGCGCCTTACTTTCTCTCAGTCCGGTGCAAAACATACCAATTTGCACCTGCATGTCGTAGCCCCGTGGCCCAGTTGGGGTGTGCCCTCCACCGCCTTCACATCACAGGCTTTCCCATTGAAGACATCATCCAGAGATTCACAGCCCTTCCCCATGACAGGACACTTGATCTCCAACAGCTCCTTGGAGTTCAGCACTCAGTCAGGGCTTGCTGACAACCATGGCTCTTCAACACTGACAACAGTGCCTCTGTGGTCCACAGAGTATCAACAGTCTCCCAGCCACTTGGAGGCAATCAGCTCATTATTTTTCCTGTAGCGTGTGGCTGCATTCCCTCGGAACCTGGGATACAGATGCTCCTGGAAAAACTTACCAGGGTTGGTGGATTCCCTGACAGGGACCTTCTTGGCTGAGCTTGCAGTAACTCTAAGCATCCTTGAGTCATGCCACAAGTGTGAGGCACTCTATTCGTTTGTGATCTGTTCCAAAGCGGTCGACTGAGTTGGGTCAAGTTTCACAAATTCATTGTAAAAGGACAGGCACTTCTGGCAGTTGTAATTGATACGCTCTCCATGTGGCTGGGAAAGAGTAGATCATCTATTATAAGTTATTATATGGAGTTAGAAAGCATTGAACAGAAGATACACATCAGTTCAAATACATTCAAATGGTACAGCCACAAATAAAGATTCCTTTCAAGTCCAATTTTACCTGGGATGCTACTGGCTGTGATATTACTGTGGGTTCAGCATTAACACACTTATAGAGCAGACTCCCCAAAGGCAGATTCAGGTGTCTCAGGCTCCTATTCAATTCCTCCTGTAAGTGGAATGCAGGAGTGGGAGGCAGGGGTGGACATTCTGGACACTTTTCTGCATATTGGTCACTGGCCTTATGGTATGTGAAGTCAATGCTGTTTAACCGCTTTGGCTCAAGGTTCCTCCGAGTCCCTGCGTTCCATTGTCGCTGCTCATCTGGGCAGGCTATGTCAGTTATCCCACTGGACACTGCATTCTGTTGTTACTGCTCATCTGGGCAGGCTATGTCAGTTAGCCCACTGGACACTGCATTCTGCACCTGTGATAAAAGACATTCAGAGAAAATCCCATTATTAACAATTGTGTGACTGAAGACCGTGATCAACTTAATCAAAACACATGCACGTGTCATCATTAACTTACCTTGCTATTGTTCCCAATGAGATTATACCACTTATACTTACCATACTTTAGGCATTACCCCCAACCACCATGATATTTTACAAACCTTATTCACCCGGAAAAACAATAACACTAAAGAAATACATGTGACGCTGACATGTTTAAATACGTTTTATACCCTGCTCACCTGGACTCCATAAACCTACCTTGCTTCACCAACAGGAGCTTTGACAGGACACTTACAGAATCCCCACATTAATACAGCGGTTCTGTTGATCCACAAAATACATGTTAGCATAACCAATACATCATGGCATTCTCAATTCAGCTTCCATCCAACAAAACGTTTGGTCTAACTGCTATGTTAAACATGACTGTTTTATCATTCTGTGTCTAGATAAAGGCAGTAATTGCGCACTTTCATCTATAAAAGGAACAAAGAAAATAGGCTATAAACATCAATTACAAGAGCAAGTTATGCAGAGATTGATCATAGATCTAATCTGAGACCTCTATCGTAACGTTAGCCTATGCGTTATAGTAACTGTCCCCACAACGCATGTATGCTGCTTGTATGATGTAATCACTTATGTTAAGTAATGTTAGACATAGAAAAGCAAGTGACTTTGCTTATGAGCCTACCTTCCACAAAATCTGAGGCTGCATGACATTCCGAGGCCAGCGATGCAAGCGCATCCAGCCGTCTCTACTGATCCGTCGTTGGATACAAGAACCCAAGCTGAGTGGTAGGAGCTGCTTGATTGGCTGGGATGAACATTGGCCTTCGAAAATACCAATCCTTTTCCTCCTCCTGGTGAAGAAGACCTCGGCCCACCTTACCACTGTGGAGGTACTGATAGGCCTCTACTCTTGTAATTTTTCATATTGGAACCATCTACTCCCAAAGAGAGCACGAAGTAATTAAAAATGTCCCCATACGTAATTTCAGGCCATTTTATCATGTCATCCACCCAAGTATTAATCGTGGACGGATGGGGTACGGTGATACCATCCGACCTCCGAAGACCCATTTGTGTGTGTTCCCAAATGTGAGCCATGTTTTGTTTTTGTGTTAAGATGTGTTAATGGTGCCTGTTTTTAATTCAAATCAAATCAAATCCAATTTTATTGGTCACATACTGTACACATGGTTAGCAGATGTTAATGCGAGTGTAGCAAAATGCTTGTGCTTCTAGTTCCGACAATGCAGTAATATCTAACAAGTAATCTATCAATTATTATTAGCTAGCCACCACTCTGAGGTAATTTGCTAGCATTACCGGAAGATGTGAAACGGAAACAAAAACACAAACGTGTTCGAATGGAACTGTGTCAAGTGGGCGGGGCTACATAAGGCGAATATAGGGTCCTGATTCAAATTTGTGCAACATATAGAGAATAGGGTGCCATTTGGGATGCAGATATTGCTTATTTGTCCTCTTCTCTGTCTAGTCCATTCTCTGCTATGGGAGGTCCTGTCGTATTAGAGACAGACGTTTGATGGCTGTGGGAGTATTGGATGAGCAAGAGGAGAGAAGAGTCTCGCTCAACCAGCTGTCAGCTCACATGAGTCTGGCGGACGCAGATTGGACATGGCACACACACATACGCAACACACACACACACGCAACACACACACACACACACTGCGAAGCATTACTACGACTCTCCACCACACACGGTTGAGATTTGGATATCAACCCAACATGCTGCTAGTGAGCAGGTGTCAGGTCTGACCAGATCAGGTGAGCACTGAGTACTGACGGTTAGCAGCTCACTCCCAGCTGACCTCAGATCAGAACAGGGCCCCTGTCGAAAGTAGTGCCCTATATAGGGAATAGGGTGCAATTTGGGACACAGTCAAAAGTGCCACAGAGGACCAGGAAGTCACTCAAGAGTCCAAAAGTCCCAACACACCGGCATCAGCAGGGCTTACGTTATGTCATCAAAAAATGGACTCAATTATGTATCGTGTCAATTCAGGCTTCCTCTTCTGTCTGTCACGTCTACGTCTGGGGCATGAAGCTGTGCTAAACTGACAGAAATTCCAAGCGGCTTTTCCTGAGCGAAAACTGAGCAGCACCATTCTGTCAGCTCAACTGTGAGCCGTGGTCAACATGTTACGTCACGACGGCAGGTATATAGGAGGCTGCATCCGTAATGTAGAAAACCACATTAAAGATAGAGCTGGAGGAAGAGGAAGTGGAAAAGGCGGAAGTGCTGACAGCTTGGGGTGAAGAGTTTGAGCAGACCACGGGGTAAGGCTCAGAAGATCTGAACGTATGTCTGTATGTATGTACAGTATGTACATAATGTATAGTGCATTCTGAAAGCATTCAGACCCTTTGAATTTTTCAGAATTTTGTTAAATTTCAGCCTTATTCTAAAATGGATTAAATTGTTTATTCCCCGCATCAAACTAAACACAATACCACATAAGGACAAAGTTAAAACAGGTTTTTAGAAATGTATTAAAAATAAAAAAAATGAAATATGAGATTGACATATGTATGTGTATGTGTTAGTAGTTCCCTAACAATTAAAGTGGAACTGACAGCATTTTAGCAGCATCAAATCTTATTAAAATCTGTTAATATACTGACACTTTCTATTTTTGATATTGCTACTATGCAAATATACATAAGGTACCACGTTCATCTGTACAAACAATAGTACGCAAGTATAAACACCATGGGACAACGCAGCCGTCAAACCGCTCAGGAAGGAGACGCGTTCTGTCTCCTAGAGATGAACGTACTTTGGTGCGAAAAGTGCAAATCAAACCCAGAACAACAGCAAAGGACCTTGTGAAGATGCTGGAGGAAACAGGTACAAAAGTATCTATATCCAGAGTAAAATGAGTCCTATATCGACAGAACCTGAAAGGCTGCTCAACAACGAAGAAGCCACTGCTCCAAAACAGCCATAAAAAAGCCAGACTACGGTTTGCAACTGCACATGTGGACAAAGATTGTAGTTTTTGGAGAAATGTCCTCTGGTCTAAAGAAACAAAAATAGAACTGTTTGGCCATAATGACCATCGTTATGTTTGGAGGGAAAAGGGGGATGCTTGCAAGCCGAAGAACACCATCCCAAACCGTGAAGCACGGGGGTGGCAGCATCATGTTGTGGGGGTGCTTTGCTGCAGGAGGGACTGGTGCACTTCACAAAATAGATGGCATCATAAGGCAGGAAAAGTATGTGGATATATTGAAGCAACATCTCAAGACATCAGTCAGGAAGTTAAAGCTTCGTCGCAAATGGGTCTTCCAAATGGACAATGACCCCAAACATACTTCCAAAGTTGTGGCAAAATGGCTTAAGGACAACAAAGTCAAGGTATTGGAGGGCAGAACTGAAAAGCGTGTGCGAGCAAGGAGGCCTACAAACCTGACTCAGTTACACCAGCTCTGTCAGGAGGAATGGGACAAAATTCACCCAACTTATTTTGGGAAGCTTGTGGAAGGCTACCCAAAATGTTTGACCCAAGTTAAACAATTTAAAGGCAATGCTACCAAATACTAATTGAGTTTATGTAAACTTCTGACCAACTGGGAATGTGATGAAGGAAATAAAAGCTGAAATAAATAATTCTCTCTACTATTATTCTGACATTTCACATTCTTAAAATAAAGTGGTGATCCTAACTGACCTAAGACAATTAAATGGATTAAATGTCAGGAATTGTGAAAAACTGAGTTTAAATGTATTTGGCTAAGGTGTATGTAAACTTCCGACTTCAACTGTACATGTGGAAAATGCGCTCATCGTAAATATGGATATTTAGCACCCTAACAACCGCTCATTTGGATTTAAAAATGCAACACATATTTACATTTATATCTTGTTGAAATCACTCGTCTGTCTATGGCGAGTAGTTCAATGTAAGTCTCTGGTTGTCCACCAGAGGTCACAATGTCCTCAGATGTATCAGGCTTCTTTGTCTCTGAGTGTTCGTTAGACTGGATACATCAGCGGGACACACCCGGTGGTCTTGGTCGAGTTTACTAGACTAAAGTACTTAAACAGCTGCAGACTGAATGTTCCGATGTAGTCTTTATCTTCTTCACTCGAGAGTTTGAGTCTCACCATTTGCTGGTCTGGTAGTTTTAAACCATTTCAACGTGTAGCTACCGCTCCACGCTTTCTGGTCTAATGTAAATTTTGTTAGCACTCCTTTAATGCCCTCTGGAAAAAGGGGTGTTCCATCCTTTTGGCATAATGTCTGTGCTCACGTGGGCGTGGTTACTGACTGGGTAAAACTTTATATGACAACAATTATCTAATTTAGAAGGCTAAATTCACATTGTTATCTTTTCCCAAATAGTTTCATATTTAATCATATAAGGTTTACAACATTTAGATGTAAATCTGATATCTATATTGTGAAAGCTCTTAAAGATACAGTTATGTTGTTATACCATCCGTAATGACATCACAACATGCTAAATTATATGACATGATTATTGTTTCGATCCCCACCAACCGTTTATTGTGTCATTATCCACTTTTGGATGTTGGATGTTGGATGTTGGAGTTTTGACAGCAGATTCTCTCTCTACACAGATCAGATTCCTTTGTTCAACACTGCAGGTCCAGAGAGAGAATTTACAACCGGTCGTTAAAGTCATAAGACTGGCCCACTTCCCCCCTCCTCTCTGGTGGGAGAGCGGGGGTGGCCTCTCTTGATCCTCACCCAGGAGGGAAAGTCATGACAACCCTTTAAGGGTCTAGATAGCACCTTTTTTCTCTCTAAGAGTGTATATAGGGAATAGGGTGCCATTTGGAACATAACCCATATGTAGTTCTCCCCCTCTTAGGTCCATGGTTTAGCCAGGCCTGTTCTTAAAGATGCTCTGATGTGACATCAGCCCCACTGTACTCTCCCATGCATACTGACCCCCCAGGGCATAGCGCTCACTCATTACTCTGCTGCAGTACAGAGGGAGAAAGACAGAGAGGGGGGAAAGATATATGCAGGAATGGAGGGAGGAGAGGGGGGAGAGAGAATGTGAAATTGTGCTGCTACTGTGACCGATGGAGAAAGAGATTGAGTTAGGGGGAAGCAAGAGAGGCGACAATTTCAAAGGGCTGCAGAGTTGACATATTTTCATGCAAATACTCCTGCAATGGGTGAGATAACCAGAGGCAGGAAGGGGAAATATGCCCTATTTGTATAAAACCACGACAAAACTAGCCTGAGATAAGCTTTGCTCCTCCAGTATACCTGAAGCTCTTGCTGTGTGTCATTGAACAGAGCATTATAAGATATTCACACACTGAAAACTGCTACCGGCAAAGTTTGGTGGGCGCAACACACAATGCATTTCTGTGAGATTACATTCCGAGCCCCACTCTGAATTACAATGAATCATTCAGAACGTCCAGTCCTCTAGTCTCAGAGCTGAAGAGGGCTCCGATGTTCATCTCCGGTCCAATTGGAGGATTGTTTCTCATCCAAGCCCGCCGCACCTCTTACGTGTGAACTGCATTAGAAAAGCGAATGAAAAGCGAGAAAGATTGAAGTAGAACATGAATTGTGGGGAGTGACCGTTGAGGTGCCGGGGCCCCTGAAGTACTTTGCCACATAAATGACCTAGGGTTAAACACAGACAGACAGGGTCAAACAAAGAGACAGACAGGGCCCAAAAGTAGGGCTCTTCTCAAAATGTGTGCACTATTTAGGGAATATGGTGCCATTTGGCACAGAGACTGTATCCATTCAAAACCAACAAGCCCACAACATGCCAGAGACTTGTGAAAATGTGAATGGGAAGAAGCGTAGGTACAAATGACACCCCTACTGCAGAGGTGAACTATCATACAACATTCATACCTTTGGTGGCGAATCACAGAATAGAGAGAGCGAGTGTATTTGTGTCAGTATTGTACTGTTACACATTTAATGCACTGGTGGAGCTAGAAACAAGGATTTCGCTGCACCTGCTTTAAGATCTGCTAATCTGTGTACACAACAAATACACTTTGGTTTGATTTGAGAGAAAGACGTAATATACATGTGTGATGTAAACATATGTTTCCCATGCCAATAAAACCCTTGGAATTGAATTTAATTGAAAGAGTTGAAACAGGAAATCAAGCGTAGAGGGGTAATGGTAATCTGCTGTTACAGGCTTCATCGGAAACCCAATGAGGTGTGAAATGTGCCGGTTATTCAGCAACTCAAATGAGTTTTCAATTTTATAAAGGTACACACAGATAGCAGCACGGCTGACCTGCGCAGAATCAACCTAATATTATCTTATAAATTAGGTAAAGTAGAACTGTAAACTGTAAAGATCCGTGGGGCGACGCACAATTGGCATAGCGTCGTCCGGGTTAGGGAGGGTTTGGCCGGTAGGGAGGGTTTGGCCGGTAGGGATATCCTTGTCTCAGTATGTAAAAATGTAATAAAATGTATGCACTCTACTGTAAGTCGCTCTGGATAAGAGCGTCTGCTCTTGGCCGGTAGGGATATCCTTGTCTCAGTATGTAATAAAATGTATGCACTCTATTGTAAGTCGCTCTGGATAAGAGCGTCTGCTAAATGACTAAAATGTAAAAAAAAAATGTAAAATGTAAAGTAGGTACAATGTTTAGGTTACGAGACGCTAACGTTAAACCTAAACTTTGTTACAGTAAGTTTGCAAATAAGGTAATTATTTTGGTTTAATGAACAGAGATGCCAAAAGGGCTTTTTGCTACGCATATTTTGGTGTTTAATTAATAAAAAACCTTACTTAGACCTAATTAATACTTTTATCATAAAAAAACTATTAATTTCAGGCCATTGCATTATGCATAGAGTTTCTAATGGTTTGCATATTAAAATAATCCTTAAATGGCCAATTACAGTTGGGTGTACACGCATATTTCAATTCAACTGAGAGCCCTCAAACGGTGGCCTGTGTATCAAATGGCACCCTATTCCCTGTATAGGGCCTTGGTCTAACTTAATGCATTAAAAAAGGGAATAGGGTGGCAATTAGGAGGAATCCTATACTGAATGTTTCTGGTGTAAAATCTTGATGAATGTAAAATAGTACTAGGCCAAATTAACTGTCGGTTGAAAGTTACGGAGAGAGAGAGCATCACTGGCCAGTGATGATAACATTGTTAAGCTGATATATTAAATGGTTGCACATGACAAATAGTGACGAGCACAGTGAAAAATAAGATCCAAACGAATTGACATCCATTAGAAAATGGAAATCACTTGCAAACCTCTTGAGCAACGAGGCAAGCAATGACATGATGTATAAGATGCGCAGGCCGAAAAAGCGTTTGTTGTTTAATTTCTACATTTAATTTAAATACGAGTTTCTATGTTATATTTTTCATTAGGCTACATGTAGCTTACACTGAAATATTATTTGCTGTAGTCACAATGACAAACACACTGAAACACTGATGAAAGGTTTGCGTTACTACCTTAATAGGTATACAGCGTGCAGTAGGATGCTTTGATCAGATAGTTGATTGACAGGTGTCATTTTGGAGGGGGAGGGTTACACGTTTGTTTTTTTAAACGCTTGTGGAGGGCCAGGTAAAATATATTTTCCTCAGGGAAGGGCCATCCATTTTCATTTCAAAGAGGTCGGATTACCTCCAGGTATCCCTCAATATAAATAACAATCACTCCCTTAGGCGAACCACAGTATTTGATTTGTGTCAACCAGGAAATGGCGGAGCGATTTCTGCATAGTGCATCTTTAATGAATGCATCAAGGGCAGCTTCTGGCTGCTCCTCCTTACACACATTAGATTAACTTAAAAAAATATATATAATATTTAACTAGGCAAGTCAGTTAAGAACAAATTCTTATTTACAATGACAGCCTAGAAACATTGGGTTAACTGCCTTGTTCAGGGGCAGAACGACAGATTTTTACCTTGTCAGCTCGGGGATTCGATCGAGCAACCTTTTGGTTACTGGCCCCACGCTCTAACAACTAGCCTACCTGCCGCCCAAACTTCAACATAGGAATCAAAACATTTTGTATGATCTCTTATACTGTACACTCTTTTAGGCCCAGCCTTTGGAACTTTGGCTTTTCTGGATATAGCCACAATATTATGGTCACTACATCAAATGTGTGTGGATACAGCTTTAGAACAAAGTTCTGCAGCGTTAGTAAAAGTGTGATCAATACACGTGGGTGATATAGGTCCTGTACTGTTTGTAAATACCCTGGTAGGTTGATTGATAACCTGAATCAGATTACAGGCACTGGTTACAGTAAGAAGCTTCCTCTTGAGGGGAAGCTTTGGGCCCTGGACAAAAGCAGTACAGTATCTAGGGAATATGATGCCATTTGGGACACAGATGCAGTCTATAGGCTTGTAGGCCAGTTGTACACGCATTACTACATGCCTTACTACTAGCTACTTGTTCAGTATCAATGACAAACAGCATGTCAGAAAAGCTGTTCTGAGATAAGCATGACGGGTGATCGACCATATCTCCAGCACATGGTTACTGGTGTGTGTAATGTCCAGCTGGCTGTGCAATGACTGACCTCAGTCCCTCCTCTCCTCTATACTCTGTTCTTCCCCAACCCCAGTCATCTGCTCTGCTCTGTCTGTTCTGGGCTGCATCCTAAATGGCACTGTGTTCGCTATATAGTACACTACTTCAAAAGTAGTGCACTAAATATGGAATAGGGTGCTATTTGGGATGCTATCCTGCTGTGTTCCCAATTGCCAAGCAGCCAATATTTGCTCCATCAGATCACACATAATTACGGTCCACTCCCTAATCTGTACCAACACACTTGGCAGCTGCAGTTTGATGTCGCAGCGGCAGTGTTCTACACAGGACCACATCAAGATCTCCTCAGACGGATACCTGTGTTATTGTGTTCAGCGCTCTCTTTTTTCTCTCTCTCGCAAACTTGTTCTCTATCTCTCAAACTAGTTCCCTCCCTACCTCCCTCCAAACCTCTGATACACTCTATTGGCTTACAGTCTTTTTTCCGGCGCATTACCACTTCTGAAATGGCCCTTTAACTCAAGTCAGCATGATGAGACTTTTTCAAATGGGAAAGCTGTAAAGGCTGCAAATCCAGGGATGTGACTTAACTTTAACATTCATCTGAAGACTGTTATATTTCTAATTAACTAAATATGTTTAATTGTTACCCAATTCAATTAATCATGTAACAATTAACTCATTAGGATCTGGGGAACCACGAGAGCGGTTATTTAAAGAGTTACCATCTCCCGGACTAAACTCGTAGTTGCCCGGTATCTGGTGACTTGTCGTGCAGTCCTGAACAGAACTACAGAATTGATTTCCCTTCCATTCGCTCTTGAAGATGCTTCTTTGAAGATAGGCTTGCCAGCCGTATCGATGGTTCCCCAGTGGGGTGATGAGAGTAGCGTAATACGATGGTTTGAGCAGAGCAACAGGACGGTCCTACTTAACCCTTGTGTAGTCTTAACATTCTGTATATTCCACTTGTCTTAAGGGTAAAAAATGACCCGCCTTCACTAAACCCCTAAAATAAAGCAGCTTAATTGAATTTTAAACCCCAAATCTATTTTGCATGAAGAAACAACCTGTCTTTCATCACAAAATTTGTGAATATCTGGGTTTTCCTTCTTCACAATGCAGAAAGACTGCATTTAAACAGTGGACACCACTCGTTTTTTTTACAACACACCAGTCATAATTGTTTTCTTTACTAAAGTAAAGGTTTATTATTATTATTGCTAAAGGTACTGCATAGGTGTAAACATATATTTTTTTAGCAAGAAATAGCACTTGTATAGCCTAAGAAAGTAGCAGAAATGTGCAGGAAGTAGTTTTGAATGCATTTTATTGAAGGGAAACAATAACAGTCTTGAACATTTTTGGCAACATAGTGATATATTCTTATATACTGTACAATTAGGAATTCAACTACAAAATACTAGTCTTCTCCCATTTTTTTTACCATTGCCCCCACCCACAAGGTGTATAAACAACAACAATAATTAAGAATAAAATAAGATAATAGATACAAAACAAAAACATGAAGAACATAAATCAATCAACTCTAATTAGCACATGTAGGACAGTATGCAAGTGTGTGTGCATGGACTTTGCAGATGTATTTCTCACATGTGCAGCACATAGTATTTGTTTTACAGTCCTTCTTTGAGTGGCAGAATTGGCATCTCCTCCACTTGCCTGCCCCAGCTGCAGCCTCAGGTGGATCAGGACATGATTCAGCCCCCTGAACAGCTTTCACAAGCGCTGCAGAGGCTGCTGTGTGGAGGGGGCAATCCCTTCTTTGAATGTGTGGGATTACAAGTGCCTTTCCCAGCTGCTCCAGGAACACCCTCCTCTTGTTCCGCTTATCAGGCATCCAGGTAGGGTTGCTCTTGTTCCATATCATGAAGGCATTGTATGAGGACACATCAATGGTGTTATGGAAGATGCCCAGGGGCCAGCGGGCTGTCATCCTTCTGCAGCTGTAAGTTCCAATCACCTTGTCCAGGATGTCCACGCCTCCTTTGTTGTGGTTGTAGTCCAGAATGATGGCTGGCTTCCTGTCCTCACAATCACTGATCTCAGCCTTTTTGTGCAGTGTGCTCAGGAGGACCACATTCCTCTTTGGGAGGTAAGAAACCAGAGTGGTGGTGGGGGTGAAGGCAAACTTTGATGAGAAGGCCTCTCTCCTCCTTGTTGTGAGGAGTGCAGTGGGGAGCTCAGGCTTGTTCTTTCTAACTGTGCCAACCATGGTGATCTTCCTCTTCAGGAGCTGCTGGCTGAATTCATAAGAGGTGAAGAAATTGTCACACGTGACATTGTGCCCCCTCAGTCTATCTGTCACATTAAGCACAACCCGCATCCCCTGGTTCTTCTCCGGGCCTCCACTGGTCAGCTTCCCTGTGTAGACTTGCATCTTCCAAGTGTAGCTGGATTGTGCATCACAGGCCACCCATATCTTGATGCCACACTTTGCTGGCTTGCTGGGCATATACTATCGGAAAGGACAGCGACCTTTTGACAAAAGAGATTACTATCAGTAATTATTATCAGTGTCACAAAAAACAATTACATATCAATGATATTACAGCAATATACCATATAATTAACAGTGAAAATCACTTACATTACATACATGAAAATAAAAATGTACCTCTGAATGGAACCAGTTGCTCATCCACTGTTACCTCAGGCCCAGGGTTGTAGAGGCATGACAAACGCTCCACCCACTTCTCCCAGACCTCTCCTATGGCCGCCAGTTTGTATCTCACATGTCTTGCAGGTCTTGACTCACGGTTATCAAATCGTAGCATTCTTGAGAAAGTGTGAAAGACTTTCAGTGGCATCGTGGCACGGAAATCGCCCTTCCACTCTCTGCATCCCAGAGTCTACATGTAGCCTCGTCTCGGGACCTATACACACCTGCTAAGATTAGCAGCCCTATGTAGGCACGCAGGTCAATCTCATCCATCCTTTTCCAGTTGTCTCCATATTTACGGAAACCCTCCATATTTTTCATCTCGTGGATGATTTTTTCTATGGCTGGTGTGATGAACATGTCGAATGTTGAGGCGATGTCCTGGGCATGGGCAACTGCATGTCTTGTGGGCCCTGGGGTCATCGTTATGAAATGTTGTGCTGCCATCCTGCCCTGGTTGTCATATGGTGACAAGGACCTTGTTATTTGACAAAAATGTATCTTTCAGCTTGGGGGATTTCTTCTTAATCTGAAGATGAGGCATTGTTCTCTTGGCTGTATTCTTCCCCATCTTCTTCTTCAGATACCTCCTCCTCTTCTAAATCATTCTTCTCTTGTTCCTCCTGGACATCTGAAAAAAATCTGATCTACGAGCTGTTGGGCACTGAAATGTGCACTCATGGCTTCAGCAAAGAGATAACTGGGGGGACTGTCATCTGCAGCACCTTTTATAGCCTCTGACTGCATTCCCCATTAGTAAACACTGCTTTCTTCAAGAACTGTTTATCTTGTCTGAGATTGTTTTTATTTTGTCTGTGAACTTGAGTCACGTGTGGGGTCGTGGAGGGGAGATGCTGCACATGCACAAGGAAATTTTAGCTTTGTCTGAGTTCAATCAGTAGCACACATAATCTCAATTTCGCATTGTGTGTGTGTGTGTGTGTGTGTGTGTGTGTGTGTGTGTGTGTGTGTGTGTGTGTGTGTGTGTGTGTGTGTGTGTGTGTGTGTGTGTGTGTGTGTGTGTGTGTGTGTGTGTGTGTGTGTGTGTGTGTGTGTGTGTGTCTTTGTGGTTTTTGTGGTGTGTAAAATATTTTATAACTGCCGGGTCAAAAATGACACTAAGAAATCTTTGTACCCTGGTGGTGTATAGCTTTCATGGAAATATGAACAAAGGCAATGTTTCACTTTTTCTAATGTTGGGGTCACTCAAGGAAAAGTTACAACATTTAAAGTTGAAAAATATAATTTGGGGGTTCTCTCTGCTGTTAAACATAGTGGTGGGTCATTTTTGACCCTTAAGGCAACACAAGGGTTAAATTCGCTTTCAAAGATACTTTCTTTAGAACAGCTAATCAGCTGTACCAGTGATTGTCCGGGAGGTGATTTTATCGTCTCCACCTCGTGTTGAGATTCAAAGTTCAAACCATTTTAAACGTGCAGCTGCTGCTTCACACTTTTCTTGCATAATGTGTTTTTTTCTTAACCCATCATTTATACCTTTTGCTCGAAAGGGGCGGCTCCAGCAGGCTGGCACGCTCCCGGACCTCACTCCGGGGCGGTGATTACTCACTGTGCAAAGTCATGGAAAATAAATATCTCATAACTTCTCAAATCACATCCCTCTCTTAACAAAAACAATTGAATAATTTTTCATATTACATGCACAACGCATCGTATGGAAACTTAATATATGCAGTGGGTATACTTTCTAAGTTACAGTATTTCCTTTATAATTTTTTTTAATGACGTCACAAAATTACAAACAAAATTACATTAGTGTTCTATAGATCACCTCTAACCATTCCCCACATTATATGTTAGATATATTGTTCCAGAATTAGCTTTTGAACGTGTTAGAGTTTCAGCGGGAAAAGGTCTGTTGAGACAAAGCACATTCCTTTGTTGAATTTGGAGAGCACAGGCTTGGATCTTTTCCGTTGATTTACAACAGGACGTGAGTTGTTAATCCCCACTAGTTCTTTCCTTCCCCTTCTACAGGTGATTGGGGGTCTGATTGAAGTTATTCAATGCAAACCTGATCTGACCTATTTGGATTCTCATGGTCAGTTATGACACCAGGATCCAGGCATGCAGGCAGGCAGGCAGGCAGGCAGGCGCGCACGCACGCACGCGCACACACACACACACACACACACACACACACACACACACACACACACACACACACACACACACACACACACACACACACACACACACACACACACACACACACACACACACACACACACACACACACACACACACACACACACACACACACGCTGGAGTAGGGCACGATGTAGGGCTACATGACTTGCCACAGGGAGTTTATGTCCTCCACTCACAGTAGTTACCTAAACTACTAACGTGTTCACGTTCTTAATACAGTGAAACATATCACTTTTTAAGGAGTGATATGTAGAAATCGCTCCACCATTTCAAGGTTGCTAAATGTCGAATAGTTTGCCTAACAAAACAAGCGATGTACAGTGCATTCGGGAAAGTTCAGACCCCCTGACTTTTTCCACATTTTGTTACATTACAGCCTTATTCTAAAATTGATTAAACTAATATTTTCCCTCATCAATCTACACAATACCCCAGAATGACAAAGTGAAAAAAGTTTTTTTAGAAATGTTTGCAAATCTATAAAAAAAATTAAAATAAGAAATACCTTATTTATATAAGAATTCAGACCCTTTTGCTATGACACTCGAAATTGAGCTGAGGTGCATCCTGTTTCCATTTATCATCCTTGAGAAGTTTCTTCAACTTGATTGGAGTCCACCTGTGGTAAATTCAATTGATTGGACATTATTTGGAAAGGCACACACCTGTCTATATAAGGTCCCACAGATGACAGAGTATGTCAGAGCAAAAACCAAGCCATGAGGTCGAAGGAATTGTCCTTAGAGCTCCAAGACAGGATTGTGTCAAGGCACAGATCTATGGAAGCGTCCCAAAATTGTATTGAAGGTCCCCAGGAACACAGTCGCTCCATCAATCTTAAATGGAATCATCAAGACTTTTCCTAGAGCTGGCTGCTCGGCCAAACTGAGCAATCAGGGGAGAAGAGCCTTGGTCAGTGAGGTGATCAAGAACCCGATGGTCACTCTGACTGTGCTCGAAAGTTCCTCTGTGGAGATGGGAGAACATTCCAGGAGGACAACCATCTCTGCAGCACTCCAACAAATCAGGCCTTTATGGTAGAGTGGCCAGACGGAATCCACTCCTCAGCAAAAGGCACATGACAGCCTGCTTGTAGTTTGCCAAAAGGCACCTAAAGAACTCTCAGACCATGAGAAACAAGATTCTCTGGACTGATGAACCCAAGACTGAATTCTTTGGCATGAATGCCAAGCGTCACGTCTGGAGGAAACCTGGCACCATCCCTACGGTGATAAAAGTCACCTTGTCCGAGAGAGGTTTACAATTGAAGTCGGAAATTTACATACACCGGAGCCAAACACATTTAAACTCAGTTTTTCACAATTCCTGACTTTTAATCAGAGTACAAATTCCCTGTCTTAGGTCAGTTAGGATCATCACTTTATTTTAAGAATGTGAAATGTCAGAATAATAGTAGAGAGAATGATTTATTTCAGCTTTTATTTCCTTCCTCACATTCCCAGTGGGTCAGAAGTTTACGTACACTCAATTAGTATTTGGTAGCATTGCCTTGAAATTGTTTAACCTGGGTCAAACGTTTTGGGTAGAATTCCACAAGATTCCCACAATAAGTTGGGTGAATTTTGGCCCATTCCTCCTGACAGAGCTGTGTAACTGAGTCAGGTTTGTAGGCCTCCTTGCTCGAACACGCTTTTCAGTTCTGCCCACACATTTTCTATAGGGTTGAGGTCAGGGCTTTGTGATGTCCACTCCAATACCTTGACTTTGTTGTCCTTAAGCCATTTTGCCACAACTTTAGAAGTATGCTTGGGGTCATTATCCATTTGGAAGACCCATTTGTGACCAAGCTTTAACTTCCTGACTGATGTCTTGAGATGTTGCTACAATATATCCACATAATTCTCCTGCCTCATGATGCCACCTATTTTGTGAAGTACACCAGTCTCTCCTGCAACAAAGCACCCCCACAACATGATGCCACCCCCATGCTTCATGGTTGGGATGGTGTCCTTCGGCTTGCAAGCCTCCCCCTTTTCCCTCCAAACATAACGATGGTCAATATGGCTAAACAGTTCTATTTTTGTTTCATCTGACCAGAGGACATTTCTCCAAAAAGTACGATCTTTGTCCCCATGTGCATTTCAAAACCGTAGTCTGGCTTTTTTATGGCGGTTTTGGAGCAGTGGCTTATTCCTTGCTGAGCGGCATTTCAGGTTATGTCGATATAGGACTCGTTTTACTCTGGATATAGATACTTTTGTACCTGTTTCCTCCATCATCTTCACAAGGTCCTTTGCTGTTGTTCTGGGATTGATTCGCACTTTTCGCACCAAAGTACGTTCATCTGTAGGAGACAGAACGTGTCTCCTTCCTGAGCGGTATGACGGCTGGGTGGTCCCATGGTGTTTATACTTGCATACTATTGTTTGTACAGATGAACATGGTACCTTCAGGCGTTTGGAAATTGCTCCCAAGGATGAAGCAGACTTATAAGGTCTACTAATTCTTTTTTGAGGCCTTGGCTGATTTCTTTTGATTTTCCCATGATGTCCAGCAAAGAGGCACTAAGTTTGAAGGTAGGCCTTGAAATACATCCACAGGTACACCTCCAATTGACTCAAATGATGTCAATTAGCCAATCAGAAGCTTCTAAAACCGTGACATAATTTTCTGGAATTTTCCAAGCTGTTTAAAGGCACAGTCAACTTAGTGTATGTAAACTTCTGACCCACTGGAATTGTGATACAGTGAATTATAAGTGAAATAATCTGTCTGTAAACAATTGTTGGAAAAATTACTTGTGTCATGCACAAAGTAGATGTCCTAACCGACTTGCCAAAACTATAGTTTGTTAACAAAAATGAGTTTTAATGACTCCAACCTAAGAGTATGTAAACTTCCGACTTCAACTGCACATGGTTATCAAAACATCATGCCAGGGTAAGCCTACACGAAACACAGCCCTTATTTTAAGGGTTTCTAAAATCCCTATGTGAAAAATGAATGGTGGAAAAAAGATTGGAAACGATATCCTGTTTGACCGCTAGGTTTTATGGGTATTATGACACCTCCGCAGTGAGGCTCTATATTTGTACTTTAGCCAAATTCATTTGAATTGTATTCATATTATCAATTTCTGAAATCTTCATCTGTTCAGAATTGTCACACATATTCCAACTTTTAACATCACTCAAATTAACGGACTCATGATCGGACTAAAGATTCTTCTGAACATGTTTTTTTTTCTTCAGTACTTTGTTCGGCAAAGTGCATCCTAACACAATTTGCACTACATCTAACACTTTACCAGAATCTACTAGCTACACAGTACACAGCAGTAACTCTCCTCTCCTGCAGAGTCCTGTTGCTAGCCTAATGTTTAATCTGGTGGTGTTGCAAATGGCACCCTATTCCCTTTATAGTGCACTACTTGGTCTGCCCTACCCTGGTCAAAAGTCATACAATATAAATGTAATATGGTGCCATTTTGGATGCAACCAGAGGTATGTTCTGGTGGCAGCTGTGTCCCTACTTTACCATACTCTACCTCTCTGAACTCACTAAACTCTCCAGCTAGCTACCTAAAAGCTGTTTTAAGCCTCACAGCCAACCCCATAGGATTACTGCTGTATAATGCATTCCAATTCAGACACTCACACAGTGCTTGAAGTGGACTGAAATAGATGCTCATTTTGGGTGTCTGTCCAAATGTTATTTTGGTGCCAGTGCTCGTCATATTTTGAAGCCATTATTCTATAAAAGGTGCCAGTACTCAAGCAGTATAATATTTGAGGTAAAGGTACTCTGTGTGTATTGGCCCAATTCAAGCACTGCATACAGTACGGCCTCGGAAGTTCAACACACCAATACTACCAAACACAGAATGGAGCATTTTCTCTCTTCTCAATCTTCCGCAGCATAGCCAGAGTTGGTTTGAATATGGCTGGCCGAGAGTAAACAAGTTCAGCACTTTTTATCTCCCAACAAACACGTTTCCTTCCTTCTTTGGAGTATAAACTCTTATAATCTCAGGGCCAACATCTGGTGTGCCACCAAATATCATTAAATGTTCTGAACCGTGTAGAAAAAAAAGTCATGGCTACTGGAGAGCTGCTGAGGCGACAGACACAAAGAGCGCATAGCTGATTCAGCCCCAATCTTACTCTTTCTCTCTCCCATCCCTCTCTCCATCTCCATCTCTGCTTCCCACTCCATGTCTGACTTCTTCTATCCTTCATTATCCTCCCCCTCTCCCTTCTCTTCCTACATCTCTCCCTCTCTGTCCGATCTGACAGACACCCACACTCCAATGTGTTCCCGTCCGTGCGTGTCATAACTGGGGTTACAGCAAGGTTGTTGCCGTCTAATGCAATGTTTTGTCAGAAAGGTCAAAGTTCAATGAAAAGACCTCGTGTATTGGTCTGAATAATGATGACAGCCGGGGCCAGCCTTGACAGACCTGATCATGGCAAAACATACCAACGGCATCCTACTGTGACACTTTCAGTATTTTGAAAGTTCTACATCTTGAAATCTTGATTGCTGACGTGCAAAACATTTTGGGACTGTATCAACAGTGGCTCTTATGCTTTAAAGTATCGGTACTGCAACCCAACCTTCAGATCAGAATGTGCATCTTTTCTCTTGCTTGCAAAAAACGTGCCCTGGGAACGTTTTCATCATGAGGTTGGGTTGCAGTATAGCTATAAAGCAGATATAAATGAACTCACCCACTTTATTGTCTCCTCTTCCACATAATGTCTCGCCAGTCCTTAAATCCAAGCCCGTTGTCCTCCATGCAAGCGGGCAGGTCTTTAATAAAAACAGAACAGGAGAGAGAGAGAGAGAAAAACAATGTTGAGAGAACATAAAAAAATTGAATAAATAAATAACAGTTTTGTTTTAAGGCAATTACACTGCTCAAGGAATAAGAAAATAAGAGACTTAACTCTCAAACCAGAAATGCTTGGTTGGAGAGACATTCAACACTGTAACGTATTCAGCTAAGATGAGTTTTGCTAAAAGATCAAACCTGCGCTGTCTCAGTTCTCATCCCAAACGCGGTCCTTTGGGAAGCCGTGAGATATAGCATGAAAGAGAGAACATGCACGGAATCCGCCCCCCCCCCCCAAAAAAGGTGAAGATAGAGCAAGCATTTCATTTTAAGCCTATTTGTGCTCCTTGAAATATATTTGGCTGAGGGGTCCTGCAGTCTCTTTTTGAGGAACTGCACTCAGTCCCAAATGTCATCAAATCAAAAATCAAATGAAATTTCATGTCACATGCGCCGAATACAACAGGTGTAGACCTTACAGTGACATGCTTACTTACAAGCCCTTAACCAACAATGCAGTTTAAAGAAAACACCAAAAAAACGTAACAGATAAGAATGACAAATGATTAAAGAGCAGCAGTAAATAACAATAGCAGGGCTATATACAGGGGGTACCGGTACAGAGTCACTGTGCGGGGGCACCCGTATCGAGGTAAGAGGTAAAATGAACATGTAGGTAGAGTTATTAAAGTGACTATGCATAGATAATAACAGAGAGTAGCGGCAGTGTTCCAGAGGGGGGGGGGGGGGGGGGGCAATGCAAATAGTCTGGGTAGCCATTTGATTAGCTGTTCAGGAGTCTTATGGTTTGGAGGTAGAAGCTATTTAGGAGCCTCTTGGACCTAGACTTGGCGCTCCGGTACCGCTTGCCGTGCGGTAGCAGAGAGAACAGTCTATGACTAGGGTGGCTGGAGTCTTTGACAATTTTTAGGGCCTTCCTCTGACCCTGCCTGGTATGGAGGTCCTGGATGGCAGGAAGCTTGGCCCCGGTGATCTACTGGGCCATACGCACTACCCTCTGTAGTGTCTTGTGGTTGGAGGCTGAGCAGTTGCTAGTTGGTGTGCTTGGACCATGTTAGTTTGTTGGTGATGTGGACGCCAAGGATCTTGAAGCTCTCAACCTGCTCCGCTACAGCCCCGTCGATGAGAATGGGGGCGTGCTCGGTCCTCCTTTTCCTGTAGTCCACAATTATCTCCTTTGTCTTGATCACGTTGAGGGAGAGGTTGTTGTCCTTGCACCACACGGTCAGAACTCTGACCTCCTCCCTTCCACTGTTGTGTCATCAGCAAACTTAATGACGGTGTTGGAGTCGTGCCTGGCCGTGCAGTCATGAGTGAACAGGGATTACAGGAAGGGACTGAGCAAGCACCCCTGAGGGGCCCCCGTGTTGAGGATCAGCGTGACGGATGTGTTGTTTGCTACCCTTACCACCTGGGGGCGGAGGGAGGTGTTGAGTCCCAGGGTCCTTAGCTTAGTGACGAGCTTTGAGGGCACTATGGTGTTGAATGCTGAGCTGTTGTCAGTGAATAGCATTCTCACATAGCTGTTCCTTTTGTCCAGGTGTGAAAGGGCAGTATGTGCAATAGAGTGCAATAGAGATTGCATCATCTGTGGATCTGTTGGGGCGGTATGCAAATTGGAGTGGGTCTAGGGTTTCTGGGATAATAGTGCGGATGTGAGCCATGACCAGCCTTTCAAAGTATTTCATGGCTATTGACGTGAGTGCTATAGGTCGGTAGTCACTTAGGCAGGTTACCTTAGTGTTCTTGGGCACAGGGACTATGGTATTCTCCTCTCCCCTTCCATATTTAGTGCACTACGTTTAACCAGGGCTCTGATCAAAAGTAGTTCCCTATAAAGGGAATAGGGTGCCATTTGAGATGCAGTCTCAGAGATGCAGACTAATTTTCTACAGGCTGTGACTTCTTTCGTTTTGAGCAGTAAAGCAGACTGCCATTACCTAACTGCCATTCAATAGAAGACACGGCAATAAAATACTGTACAACATTCCTCATCAGTAGGAAAGCATATGCAAAGGGTGTGAGGAACGGCCTTAAAAGTGGGAAATCATCCTTTAATTAAATCTTAGATACAAGGAGAGGAAATGTGGGGGGAGAAGGGGATTGTGACAGGGGTATGGGGAGGGTCTGGCTGGGACAATGCTGGCTATTAGTAGTGCTCCTTGAGTGTGCCTCTCCTCTGCTCTCCTCTCCTCTGCCCTGCACTCCTCTCCCTGGTGTCTGATGCACCATGTCTGGGAGAAGACAATGTGGAAATGACAGACTCACACAATACCCTGAATCACCAGGGAAATCACATCCATGCACTCGAACACTCACCCCCTGATTAAAGTCCACCCGTCACCGGCCGGAACAGTGATGTGTGCGTGCATTCGTGTCCGAGTGTACGTTTCAGTTTCATCCAATCCCAGAACAAATGACATGCTGATTAAACTGCCAGTGACTCTTTAAACTGTAATTATATCTCTTTCTCTGATCCTGTTCCCCCCCCCCCCGCAGACTCATTTCCCTTCCCACTATGGCCCTCTTCATTACATCACTTGTACTGGGCTAAGCACTGAGGTGGCACTGTGTACATCCCAAATGGCACCCTCTTCCCTATATAGTGCACTACCTTTGACGCACATTATAGGGGATCGGGTGCTATTTGGGATGCAGACAGGTGTTAGAAGGAGATGGGCTTCAAATCTGCAACCCCCCCCCCCCCCCCCCCCCCCAATACACATACATTCACACACCTCCTGGAGCCAAATTAATTCTTGTCAGTGAGTGTATGGATTTCACATTAGAGTGTGTGAATTAATTACGTGTGCCCTTCAGAGGTCTGCTACACCAGTTTGGGGGCTGACAGCTCCAGACCAAAACTCAAAGCCCTGCATTTACATTACAAATATACTCTTTCTCTACTGTACATGATGGCTCAGTGCTGCACTCATTAGTAAGACTCAACAGATGTTGAGCTTCATGTCATAGTTTCCGTAGTTTCAACGGTTTGAGTAAAGTTTGGTTGATTAAACACTGATGTGACTCCACACTGTTCGCCGTCTTTGTAATTTTATCAGTAACTTACTGTATTAATCAACATTATGATACTGTATGAACTGAATACAGTATATTACTGAATACAGACCCCACCCCTTCCCCTCCCCCAACACATACACATTGTGGCCTGACGGACTGAATGGACTGACAGATTTTTCAGATTCATTTTTGATTGTTTTTGTTTGGATGAACATATGGTTTGCCTAATTTGAATTGATGACTTATTGCTTTAACTGTTTATTATTTGGATTTTTAAAATTAATTATGGATTCAATTGTAACTTTTTTGAACATTATAAACTATGATTTTGGGAAAAAACGAATAAATTGACCTTTAATGGTTGAGTGGCTAGCCTTTTGATCTGTTTTGCCCTGTAGTTAGTGATGGGGAAACGAAGCTTCCTGAAGCATTGAGCAGTTCCAGCCAATTGTGTCAAAAATAGGTTCATTACTCGAGGCTTTGATCAACACTAGTGGCACCTTCATGACCTGGCCACTGTAAATTGGTATAGAATCAGCTTGATCCCCTCTGTCGAGGATGCTTTGAACTTACTTTTTATATTTTCAGTGGTATTATTAACAAACATGACCACATAAAGACTGGTTCAGCCACTGGTTCGACTGTGATCTGGTAGAGTTACTCTACCATTTGGCGAAAGACAATTACTCCAGCTGACTGGCAAATGAGGCTATCCAGAAGGCCAGTTAGTTCCTTTAAGGAGCAGTTCTCTTTCTGTGGGTCTAACCCCAAGACGTTCTGGACAACGGTGAAAGACCTGGAGAATAAACCCTCCTCCTCACAGCTGCCCATGTCCATTAATGTTGATGATGTGGTTGTTACTGACAAGGAGCGCATGGCTGAGCTCTTTAATCATCACTTCATTAAGTCAGGATTCCTATTTGACTAAGCCATACCTCCTTGCCCGTCCAACACTTCCTTATCTCCCAGCCCTCCTAATGCGACTAGCCCTGATACCCTGACTACCCTGACTACTACTCGCGTCGCATGCGCGAGCGTTGCAAAATAAATTTAGGAATATATGTTATTCAGTTATTGCACCCACACTGCTCACGCGCGCCAACGAGCGTCTGTGTTGCCAAGGGCTAAAATAGAAGTCATTCCTATTTCTGACACAGATCGCGCCGCAAGTCCTGCCTCTCCCATCTCCACATTGGTTTATAGAAGCAGGTACCCACGTGCCATCTCCTCATTGGTTATACCCACATGGGTGATTGAAAGACGAACTGTTTTGCCGGTTGTCATGGTAATACTATGAAAGTGTAGATGCCAATCACCATATAAGTTCAAAGAAGAAAAAGCCTGGGAGGAGAGATGACTAGAAACGATTCGGTTGACCGTTTTATGTGTGGATTAATTGTCGTAGAGGACCTTGTGCATTTCAGGTAAAATAACAACTCAATGTTTATATCCCAGCAACAGCAAGCTAGCTAAATAGGACAAATTAGCTAGCAAGTGCAAGCTAACTAGCTAAATTGCCATACATGTTTAATGCTTTTCGACCTGTACCCAAATTAATGTCATTGGTTCAGAGTTTTTGATATTTTAACCTGCATGTCATGATCGCGTTTGGTGTGGGGGACAAAATAAATTTATGCACGATAGCGCACGCGTGCAGCCGGTTTGGGTTCCGTGTGATGCTCCTCCCTCTTTTCCTCCTGCCCCGCTACACAGTTTCTCCCTGCAGATGGTCACTGAGTCTGAGGTGCTAAAGGAGCTCCTTAAACTTGACCCCAAAAATCCATCTGGGTCAGATGGTTTAAATTCTTTCTTCTTTAAGGTTGCTGCCCCTATCATCACAGAGCCTATCACTGACATTTTTAACCTGTTTCCCCTCTCTGGGGTGGTTCCTATTGCTTTGAAGGCAGCCACGGTGTGTCCTTAAATTTAAAGGGGAGATCAAGCTGATCCTAACTGTTATAGCCACATTTATATCTTGCCCAGTTTATCAAAAGTGTTGGGAAAACATAGTCAATAATCAACTGACTGTCTTTCTTGATGTCTATAGTAATCTCTCTGGTATGCAATCTGGTTTCCGCCCAGGTTATGGATGTGTCCCTGCAACCTTAAAGGTCCTAAATGTCATCATTGCCCTTGATTCTAAGCAATGTTGTGCTGCTATTTTTATTGACTTGGCCAAAGCTTTTGATACGGTAGACCATTCCATTTTTGTGGGTCGGATAAGGAGTATTGGTGTCTCCAAGGGGCGTTTGGCCTGGTTTGCTAACTACCCCTCTCAAAAAGGGCAGTATAGGAAGTCCGAACATCTGCTTTCTCAACCACTGCCTGTCACCAAGGGAGTACCCCAAGGCTCGATCCTAGGCCCCACGCTCTTCTCAATTTACATCAACAACATAGCACAGGTAGTAGGAAACTCTCTCACCCCTTTATATGCAGATGATACAGTCTTATACTCAGCTGGCCCCTCCCCGGATTTTGTGTTAAACGCTCTACAACAAAGCTTTCTTTGTGTCCATCAAGCTTTCTCTACCCACATCAAAATGGTACAGTACAATTCTTTATATGATTAAACCACTGATTTGACGTTGCTGACTCTTCTCATCTGCAGTTAAAATAGACTTACAGGACTGGTGCACTGGATTCTTAATGTCATCCTATTTTAATCACCAAAGATTTATACAAATCTGGAATTATTTTAATCACCAGATATTTGGATATATTTAGAATGAGATTTTTGTTTTGGCATTTTCTCCATGTAGAGTTATGCAGTATTCGTCTCTGTTTGACAGTGTAATATTAGCGAATCATAGTACTCATTTTGTCCCATCACCCTGTGAGTTTTGCCAATAAGTTTATTGAGTTTTTCCAATGGTTGACATCATTTTCACTGATGGGATAAGGTCTTATAGAAAATGCCCCCCTTGGTGAGGGGGTCTGTAAAGACAGACAGTGAGTTTCCAAAGTAGTGCAATGTCAGTCTAATCTGCATCCCAAATTACAGCCTATACCATATTTAGTGCACCATAGCCCTGGTCAAAAGTAGTGGACTAAATAGGGAATAGGGTGCCATTTGGGACTAACTCTAAAATGAACTTACTGGGTCTTACTGAGTCATCATAGAAGAGGGTCTGTCTGTGGAGAAGCTTGTTGGAAAGGCTAAATCTAAATCCCCCTTTTCTGTCAATAATTCTCTGCTTTTTCACAGCCTTGCTAATCCTCTTTCTGACTCGCCTCTTTTCATCACCACAACAGCTGCCTCAAACAATCAGGCAAAAGCGGTCATGCCATGTGTGTGTGTGTGTGTGCGTGTCAGACTATCTTCATATCGCAATATTTTGATCTATACTGAACAAAAATGAAAATGTTAACATGTAAAGTGTTGGTTCCATGTTTCATGAGCTGAAATAAGATCCCAAATAACATTTCCCATACGCACAAAAAAGCTTATTTCTCTCAAATTTGTTTACATCCTTGTTAATGAGCATTTATCCTTGCCAAGATAATCCATCTACCTGACAGGTGTGGCATATCAAGAAGCTGATTAAACAGCATGATCACTACACAGGTGCACTTGTGCTGGGACACTAAAATGTGCATTTCTTTCACACAACAAAATGCCACAGATGTGTCAAGTTTTGAGGGAGCGTGCAATTGGCATGCTGACTGCATGAATGTCCACCAAAGCTGTTGCCAGATAATTGATTGTTCATTTCTCTACCATAAGCCGCCTCCAACGTCATTTTAGAGAATTTGGCAGTACGTCCAACCAGCCTCACAACCGCAGACCACTTGAAACCACGCCATCCCAGGATCTCCCCATCCTTTACCTGCGAGATCGTCTGAGACCAGCCACCCAGACATCTGATGAAACTGAGGAGTATTTATGTCCGTATTAAAGCCTTTTGGGGGGGAAACTAATTCTGATTGGCTGGACCTGGCTCCCAAGTGGGTGGTCCTATGCCCTCCCAGGCCCAACCATGGCTGAAACCCTGCCCAGTCATGTGAAATCCATAGATTAGGGCCTAATTTATTTCTGTCAATTAACTGATTTTGTTATATGAACTGTAACTTAGTAAAATCATTCAAATTGTTGCATGTTGAATTTATATTTTTGTTCAGTATAGATGTGGGTCAGTACGCAGCAGACAGAGAGGGAGACAGTAGTGAAACACAGAGGGACATTGACAAGTAAACAGAATGATAAGTGTGCTCAGCGCCCCCTTAATTCATAGCAAATTGACTTACAGTACTCCAGCATAGACCATAACATTAAAGCCCTCGAAAGTCAAGATATCCCATAGTATGGGAACATAATAAAATGCACTGTAAACAAATCCTGAAATTTGAATAATGGATCTGAGCCCATAGCTGTACAGTGTGGAGATTATGCATGGAGCTAGGCAGCCAGAAAAGCAGGGAGGCAGGCTTAGGCCTGGTTGTGCTGACTCAGTGTTGGTGTAGTATAGCTGGGGCTTGAGGGGTTAATGCAGCTGGGGGCAAAGGTCTGATCCAGGTCCCATCGGTAGCCATCAAGACTTTAAAGAGTCCAAACGGCCATCTCCACTCGGCTCAGACTCACTGGGCAGCCCAGAAGTCCCAGCGCACAGGTCAAATTTATGTCATCTTTTATGAATCGCGCTTGCATTGATTGTGCCTGAATAGATTCATGAATACAGCCCTAATTCCGTATCACACCGAAACATATGCTTATTTTTTCAAAGGCAGTGATTTCCCGACTTTTATGTAAAGCGTTTTTTTCTCTCTCTCCTCCTCTCCCCTACCATTCTCTCCTCTCTCATTTCTCGCCTTCAATCTCTCGCTCTCATTTTGCATAGAGGGTCACAGTCATTTTCCCTTCAGATAGATTTCAATTTTTTTGCATAGTGATGAATTATTCAAAGTCCTGCACATGTGAGCGCTGCAATCAACTAACAGGAAGGAGCAGTACACGGAGAGTGACTTCCGAAACTTAAGTCTCAAAAGATTTTTGTCTGCCACCTACAATTTATTTCGGATTAGATACCATAGTGCAACACATTGTAATTGGCTAAGCCTATAGAATGCCTCAATAGAACTACACTACAAAAGGTGAATGGCCACCATTTGTGTGCATTTACTATGTTACATATTCACTTGCAAATGTGCTATTGGGTTTTTCCATTCATGTATTTACCAGTTTGTTTATTAATTTATGAATACACATGTTGATCCTTTTAATGATTCCCTCTCACTAGTCTCCATTTCCGTTCTTGTCTTTAAGTGTTGTGTGTGTTAGGCAGCCCAGCAGAGCGTGAAATTCAGATCCTCCCCTACAGTTGCGCGCTGACGCTGGGTGACAGAAGAGAGACAGAACACGGGAGAGGAATCTCATCTGTCTGAGTCTCTGTCACTCTCGACTCAAAACACTGTGTTTACATCTTCACATAAAGTATAGCTACTGCTAACGGCTGCTACTATCGCTATATAGTGTAGTAGGCTATGAATAGGGTTGCAAAGGGTCAGAAACTTTCCAGAAAATTTCCGTAAATTTTCCATGGGAAGTTAAGCCCGGGGATTTGGGGAATTTTGCTTAAATTCATTAAAAAAAGTTTGCTTATGACAGTGAACCGTTTTTGTGGGATACACATAAGGCAATTCTAAGTCTTGTGGCATATTTTGGTTAAACTATACCCAATTCAATGGAATTGCAACCCTCTGCATGCACAATGCATTCTTCCATCACTTGTGCAGTGCACTCTTCCATCACATGTACAGCTGATTCTCAAGATCTGGGACGGTATTGAGATGCTATTGAGCCCACACTACTACACTGTCTGAGCCAAGGACTACATGCTTTCTAAGTTTTGATTACAATACTGAGTGGGGTGAAAATATTTTATATGACATACATGATTGTTTGTTAACTAGTAAATAGTAGCCTACAGCAAAGTGTGTTTAAATCATTTCTAACTTGGTAACAATTTCTGCTAGTTAGGTTTTTCTACCATGTCTGTTTTAGCTTGCTTGAGCCTGCTAACTGAGGAGTGTTAATTCACCTGTTTCCATACAGGTTCCATTTTTAAACATTTATCTTACAAAGGAGTTGTTTAATCTAACTGCTTAACTATTTATCTGTACATGGAATTGTATTTTTTTTATAATTCCCCCTAATTTTTACAGGAAAATGCCACGGGCACTATCTGATGTGTGGACACATTTCCATGCAGCTAATGTAGAAGGAAAAGTTGTGTAAAGTTGCAAATACTGTGCAAAATTATATGTGAAGAATGCAACAAGCAACCTCTGACAAAAGTCCCTCTACTTCTATTCGAGGTGAAAATTATGAATCAGACACCTTATCGATAGCAACAGCTCATGGTCCTCCTGGAATCAGAAGTTCTTTTGACTCAATGGAGGAACGTAGTCATAGAAATGCTGATGAATGTCCTGCTCGAGCTGTGTATGCAACTGGTTCACCTCTGATGCTCACAGGCAATGTGTATTGGAAGAGATTTCTGAATGTTCTTCGCCCAGCATACATCCCTCCAACCAGACATGCTTTATCTTCTCATTTGCTGGATGCAGAGTTCAACAGAGTTCAAGTGAAGGTCAAGCAAATCATAGAGAAAGCAGACTGTATTGCAATCCTCTCTGATGGGTGGTCGAATGTTCGTGGGCAAGGAATAATTAACTACATCATCTCCACCCCTCAACCAGTATTCTACAAGAGCACAGACACAAGGGATAAGAGACACACCGGTCTCTACACTGCAGATGAGCTGAAGCAGTCATCAATGACCTTGGACCACAGAAGGTATTTGCACTGGTGACAGACAATGCTGCGAACATGAAGTCCTCTTGGTCTAAAGTGGAGGAGTCCTACCCTCACAACACACCTATTGGCTCTGTTGCTCATGCATTGAATCTGCTCCTCAATGACATCATGGCACTGAAAAAAACGGATACACTATGAGAGAGCCAAGGAAATGGTTAGGTATGTGAAGGGTCATCAAGTGATAGCAGCAATCTACAAAGCAAAGTGAGAAGAATAAGAGCACCACATTGAAGCTGCCCAGCAACACCCACTGGGGTGATGTTGTCATCATGTTTGACAGTCTCCTGGAGGGGAGGAAGTCTCTCCAAGAAACGGCCATATGAGGGTGGTAAGCAGCCTGAAACTCCTGAAACCTATAGCCGTAGCCATTGCATGGATTGAGAGAGTCAATGACATCCTGTCTGATGTTCAGACTGCTTGCAGATGTAAGAGAAGAAATTCGTACTGCCTTGCCCACTTCACTATTGCTGCAAGCAGAGGAAACTGCAGTTCTGAAATAAATCAAAAAGCATGACGACTTCTGCCTGAAGCCCATTCACGCTGCAGCGTACATGTTGGACCCCAAGTATGCTGGCAAGAGCATCCTGTCTGGTGCAGAGATCAACAAGGCCTATAGTGTCATCAGTATCGTGTCTCGCCACTTTGGCCTGGATGAGGGCAAGGTTCTTGAGAGTCTGGCGAAGTACACTTCCAAGGAAAGGCTTTGGGACGAAGATGCAATATGGCAGTCGTGCCAACATATCTCATCAGCCACCTGGTGGAAGGGACTTTGTGGATCTGAGGCTCTTTCCCCTGTTGCCTCCATCATCCTGCAAATCCTACCATCAGCCGCCTCAGAGTGCAACTGGTGCTTGTTTGGGAACACACACACCAAAGCATGCAACAGGCTGACCAATACAAGTGTTGAAAAATTGGTTGCCATCCAGGCAAATTTCTGGCTTTTTGAGCCTGACAACAAGCCATCCTCAACAAGGTTGGAAAGTGACAGTGAAGATGATATCTCAGAGTCTGATGTTCAAGAGGTGGACATTGAGGAGGTCCAGGGACAAAACATGGAAGCCTGAGAGGAAGACAACCAAAGCTTTAGTTTCTAGACTATCATTTTACAGATGTATGTTGAAAAGGTTTTTGGGAGTTGCAATGGATCATTGGGGATCATTCAATATTATATTTTGTTGTTCAGTGACATCATCCCATGTGAAGAGTCAACTCATTTAAAGTTAAATTCGTAACTATATGTATTATTTTTTTACATCTACATTTAAATGGTATTAATATTAATTTGCATATATTCTGTTAATTCCCATATATTCCCATTAATTCCCAAGGAAAGTTTCCACCTCTGAATATTCCCCAAAATATGCAACCCTAACTATGACCACTAGTATTTATTTTAATTGAATTTATTTACACCACTAGTAAAAATCTATACACTTGTAGTTGACAGAATTAAACAGCTACCAAGGAAATGTACATATTTCACAATACAACCTTGTCATTGGTAAAGCATCCCACCATTGAGGCTCTGTGACCTGGCCTTGACCTGTGTCTGCATCCCACGGCTTGCCACCCTACCTGCTGAGCAGGGGGCGGATGGGCGGACCACTATCTGCTATTCCATCCCCTCAACACCAAGGACGTCTAATGCTAGGACTTAGCATGAAGACCAGGGATGGTCAAAGAAGAAGACGTGACAAAGAAGTGTCTAACAATGACAAAGTGTCTAACTCCTATAGAGCTGCACTAGAACTGATAAAGGCACAGATTGTGCCTTTAAAGAAAGATTCTGACTTTTAGGTGACAGGCTGTGCAAGGCTGCAGTGAGATCAGTCACCAAAACCAACAGTCAGCAGACAAGGCCAATGATCTCCATGCAAATCATGCCTGCTATGCAGCTTGTAGCTAAATTACTAGCAGCTGGTATTTTAAAAGGCACGCACATATTTTTGTTAGAGTAAGAAGTGTGCTCACTGATTGAGTGAGAACATAGACGGAGTCCAAAATGGCACCCAATTCCATATATAATCCAGAGAGCTCTGGTCAAAAGTAGTGCTTTATGTTTGGAATAGGGTACCATTTGGGATGCAGAAACGAGAAGGATCGCAAGTCAGGACCAATCAAATGCTAACAAACACCATGCCCGCCAATTATTAAACCTCACTCAGACGTAATTCACTTTTGCTTTCAGTCTCCATTAATGTTCCCTCCCCAAACAATTTGGCACTGAGCAAATTTCAGGTCTGCAGAGCGCAAACTTGAATGTTGAGGAAATTCCAATCAAATTGTATTGGTCACATACACGTGATTAGCAGATGTAATTGCTGGTGTAGCGAAATTCTTGTGCTTCTAGCTCCGACAGTGCAGTACTATCTAACAAGTAATATCTAACAAATTACACAACATACAGTATACACACAAATCTAAGTAGGAATGAATTAGACTATATACATATGGACGAGCGATGTCAGAGCGTAACGGACTAAGTTACAGTAGAATAGTATAGAATAGAGTATATACATATGAGATGAGTAATGAAAGAAATGTAAAAAATTATTAAGTGACTAAGAGACCGTAGAATAGTATAGAACACAGTATATACATATGGGATATGTAAACATTATTAAAGTGACTAGTGTCCCATTCCTTAAAGTGGCCAGTGATTTCTAGTCTATGCCTATAGGCAGCAGCCTCTAATGTGCTTGTGATGGCTGTTTAACAGTCTGATGGCCTTGAGATAGAACCTGTTTAACAGTCTCTCGGTCCCAGCTTTGATGCACCTGTACTGACCTCACCTTCTGGATGATAGCGGTGTGAACAGGCAGTGGCTCGGGTGGTTGATGTCCTTTGATGATCTTTTTGGCTTTCCTGTGACATCGGGTGCTGTAGGTGTCCTGGAGGGCAGGTAGTTTGCCCCCGGTAATGAGTTTCAGCAGACCGCACCACCCTCTGGAGAGCCTTGCGGTTGCGGGAGGTGCAGTTGCCGTACCAGGCAGTGATACAACCCGACAGGATGCTTGCAATTGTGCATCTGTAAAAGTTTGTGGGTTTTAGGTGACAAGTTAAATTTCTTTAGCCTCCTGAGGTTGAAGAGGTGCTGTTGCGCCTTCTTCACGACACTGTCTGTGTGGGTGGTCCATTTCAGTTTGTCAGTGATGTGTACGCCAAGGAACTTGAAGCTTTCCGCCTTCTCCACTGCGGTCCTGTTGATGTAGATAGGGGGTGCACCCTCTGCTGTTTCCTGAAGTCCACGATCATCTCCTTTGTTTTGTTGACGTTGAGTGAGAGGTTGTTTTCTAGGCAAAACACTCCCAGAGCCCTCACCTCCTCCCTGTAGGCTGTCTCGTCATCGTTGGTAATCAAGCCTACTACTGCTGTGTCGTCTGCAAACTTGATGATTGAGTTGGAGGCGTGCTTGGCCACGCAGTCATGGGTGAGCAGGGAGTACAGGAGGGGGCTAGGCACCCTTGTGGGGCACCAGTGGTGATGTTTTCTACCTTCACCACCCGGGAGCGGCCCGTCAGGAAGTCCAGGACTCAGTTGCATAGAGTGGGGTTCAGACCCAGGGCCTCGAGCTTAATGATGAGCTTGGCGGGTACTATGGTGTTGAATGCTGAGCTATAGTCAATAAACAGCATTCTTACATAGGTATTCCTCTTGTCCAGATGGGATAGGGCAGTGTGCAGAGTGATGGCGATTGCATCGTCTGTGGATCTATTGGGGCGGTAGGCAAATTAAAGTGGGTCTAGGGTGGCAGGTAAGGTAGAGGTGATATTATCCTTGACTAGTCTCTCAAAGCACTTCATGATGACAGAGGTGAGTGCTACGGGGCGATAGTCATTAAGTTCAGTTATCTTTGCCTTCTTGTGTACAGGAAGAATAGTGGCCATCTTGAAGCATGTGGGGACAGCAGACTGGGATAGGGAGAGATTGAATATGCCCGTAAACACACCAGCCAGCTGGTCTGCGCATGCTCTGAGGACGCGGCTAGGGATGCCGTCTGCGAAGGTTAACACATTTTACTCACGTCGGCCACGGAGAAGGAGAGCCCACAGTCCTTGGTAGCGGACCGCGTAGGTGGCACTGTGTTATCCTCAAAGCGAGCATAGAATGTGTTTAGCCTGTCCAGAAGCAAGACGTCAGTCTCGGCGACGTGGCTGGTTTTCCTTTTCTAGTCCGGGATGGTCTGTAGTCCCTGAGCCGTTGAACTGCGACTCCACTTTCTCTCTATACTGATGTTTAGCTTGTTTGATTGCCTTGCGGAGTGAAAAACTACACTGTTTATTTTCTGCCATATTACCAGTCGCCTTGCCATGGTTAAATGAAGTGGTTCGCGCTTTCCACATTTTCTGGTTAGGGTAGGTTTTGGGTACTCCATCTCCTATATACTTCCTTATAAACTCTGTCACTGTATCTGTGTATACGTCTCGATTCTTTTCGCAAGCTACCCAGATCATATCCCAGTCCACGTGATCAAAACAATCCTGAAGCTTGGATTCCGATTGGTCAGACCAGCGTTGAATAGTACAAAGTACGGGCACTTCCTGTTTGTTTCTGCCTATAGGACCGGAGGAGCAAGATGGAGTCATGGTCAGATTTTCCAAAAGGAGGGCGGGGGTGGGCCTTGTAAGCATTCCGGAAGTTTGAATAGCAATGGTTGAGAGTCTTAGTAGCGCGAGTAGGACAGTCAATATGTTGATAGAACTTCATCAGCCTAGTCCTCAGATTTGCTTTGTTAAAATCCCCAGCTACAATAAATGCAGCCTCAGGATATGTGGTTTCCAGTTTGCATAAAGTCCAGTGAAGTTCTTTGAGGGCCGTCGAGGTTTCGGCATGAGGTGGGATGTATACGCCCGTGGCGATGACGGAGGGATATTCTCTTGGGAGATAATATGTTCGCCGTGTAATTGTGCGGAATTCTAGGTTGGGTGAACAAAAGTAATTGAGTTCCTGTATGTTCCTAGATTTACACCATAAGTCGTTAATCATGAAACACACCCCTCCGCCCTTCTGCTTCCCGGAGAGATTTATTCCTGTCTGGGCGATGTATAAAAGTTTCAAGGAGTGGGAGAGTAATCCGGACGCTTATAAGAAATCCCGCTATGCCCTCAGACGAACCATCAAACAAGCAAAGCGTCAATACAGGATTAAGATTGAATTGTAATACACCGGCTCTGAAACTCGTCGGATGTGGCAGGGCTTGAAACTATTACGGACTACAAAGGGAAAACCAGACGCGAGCTTGCCGGTGAAGTAAGCCTACCAGGCGAGCTAAATTCCTTTTATGCGCGCTTCGAGGCAAGAAACACTGAAGCATGAGAGCACCAGCTGTTCTGGATGACTGTGTGATAACACCATCGGTAACCGATGTGAACAAAACCTATAAACAGGTCAACATTCACAAAGCCGCTGGGCCAGACGGATTACCAGGACGTGTACTCAAAGCATGCGCGGACCAACTGGCAAGTGTCTTCACTGACATTTTCAAGCTCTCCCTGACCGAGTCTGTAATACCTGTTTCAAGCAGACCACCATAGTCCCTGTGCTCAAGGAAGCGATTGTAACCTGCCTAAATGATTACCGCCCCGTGGCACTCACGTCGGTAGCCATGAAGTCCTTTGAAAGGCTGGTCATGACTCACATCAACAGCATCCTCCCGGACACCCTAGACCCACTCCAATTCGCATACCACCCCAACAGATCCACAGATGATGCAATCTCAATCGCACTCCACACTGCCCTTTCTCACCTGGACAAATGGAACACGTATGTGAGAGTGAGCGTTCAACACCATAGTGCCCATGAAGTTCATCACTAAGCTAAGGACTCTGGGACTAAACACCTCCCTCTGCAACTGGATCCTGGACTTCCTGACGGGCCGCCCCCAGGTGGTAAGAGTAGGTAACAACATGTCTGCCACGCTGATCCTTAACACAGAAGCCCCTCAGGGGTGTGTACTTAGCCCCCTCCTGTACTCCCTGTTCACACACGACTGCGTGGCCAAACACGACTCCAACACCATCATTAAGTTTGCTGACGACACAACAGTGATAGGCCTGATGAGACTGCCTATTGGGAGGTCAGAGAGGAGGTCAGAGAACTGCCAGTGGGGTGCCAGGATAACAACCTCTCCCTCAATGTGAGCAAGACTAAGACTAAGGCCCCCATTAACATTGACGGGACTGTAGTGGAGCGGGTCGAGAGTTTCAAGTTCCTTGGTGTCCACATCACCAACAAACTATCATGCCAAGACAGTTGTGAAGAAGGCACGACAAAACCTTTTCCCCATCAGGAGACTGAAAAGATTTGGCATGGGTCCCCAGATCCTCTAAAGGTTCTACAGCTGCACCATCGAGAGCATCCTGACCGGTTGCATCACCACCTGGTATGGAATCTGCTCGGCATCTGACCGTAAGACACTACAGAGGGTAGTGCGTACGGCCCAGTACATCACTGGGGCCAAGCTTCCTGCCATCCAGTACCTATATAATAGGCGGTGTCAGAGGAAAGCCCATAAAATTGTCAGAGACTCCATCACCCAAGTTATAGACTGTTTTCTCTGCTACTGCATGGCAAGCGGTAATGGAGCGCCAAGTCTAGGACCAAGAGGCTCCTCAACAGCTTCTACCCCCAAGCCATAAGACTGCTGAACAATTAATACAATCGCCACCGGACAATTTACATTGACCTCCCCCCTCCCTTTTGTACACTGCTGCTACTCGCTGTTTATTATCTATGCATAGTCACTTCACCCCCACCTACATGTACAAATTACCTCAACTAACCTGTACCCCCGCACACTGACTCAGTACCGGTGCCCCGTGTATATAACCTCATTATTGTTATTCTTATTGTGTTACTTTTTATTTTAGTCTACTTGGTAAATATTTTCTTAACTCTTCTTGAACTGCACTGTTGGTTAAGGGGTTGTAAGTAAGCATTTCACGGTAAAATCTACACTTGTTGTATTTGGCGTATGTGACAAATAAAGTTTGATTGGATGTACTGAGAATCCTGCTGGCTTTACCGACTCCGACAGAGTATCCCGAGAGAGCCATGTTTCCGTGAAACAAAGTATTTTCCAGGCCCCTAAGCTCATCAACTTTGTTATCCAAAGACTGAACATTAGCGAGTAATATACTCGGAAGCGGTGGGTGGGGTGCGTGCCTCCTAAGTTGAACCAGCAGGCTGCCTCGAGTGCCTCTCCCCCGCCGGCGATGTTTTGGGTCGGCCTCCGGAATAAGTAACATTTCTCTGGGGTGAGTGAACAAAGGATCTGCTCCAGGGAAGTCGAATTCCTGGTCGTAATGCTTGTAGTTCTGGTGAGTTACCAGCGCTCTAATATCCAATAGTTCTTCCCGGCTGTATGTAATGACACAAAACATTTCCTGAGATAATAATGTAAAAAAATGTAGATAAAAAAAACAAAATACTGCAAAGTTTCCTAAGAGCTAGTCGAGATGCTGCCATCTCTGTCGGCGCCATCTTTCTGTGCAACTTCCTGCACGCGTTTACTGTGAACACTGAAGCTGTACCCGCTTAAAGTTAGTTTTAAACAGTAGGCTACTGTGGTTATTTGATCATAATGTAGGCCTACCAGAGTGGCCTACCATCAAAAACAATGGAGAAAAACACATCCCATAACATTTGAACATGGAAATAGCTGTTCTATCATTCAGCCTACAGTTGCAGCCAATGTGTGGTGTTCAATGCCTACAGTACATTCCATGAGACTTTTGGAGAAAAAATAACATGCAGGAATTGACATTAACCTTTTAATCTAGGTTCCCATACCATTATTACAGAGAATCAGACAAATTACGCTACGCTCTGCCTATTGGCTACTTAGCTTATTCAAGACCATCTCAAAATACAACAATTTCCCTTTAAGACATAAAAATCTCTTTACCTGACTCACTTTTCAAAGATGTCTAGAAATGCACACATTTTGTGCTTTTGTTGGAAGCCACCACTCCCCTATTGTTGACTAGAAATGAACTATAACTGGGCTAATAACTCACAAAAAAAAACTCTCACAACACGTGGCAACATGCAGCTCTCACTTTGATCTCAAAATAAGCACATCTACTTGGAACCGCTCATACTGTACCTGAAACACAGTCCAGTTCAAAGTAAATGGCACAGATCCATATATGGCAATGGCTATTTGCATATTGGCCTGAAGCTCTGATTGGTTATGGCGGGCTGTGTAGAGTATGGGCCTGAGTGATGCCTGTCAGTGCAATATAATCCTACTCCAATGGGCTCTGCCTACAAGAAAATATCTTGCACAGTTAGTTTTGCATACTAAATCTTCCATAGTTCATTTTGTTTCAGTATATTACATTGAAAGTGGTTCGATCCCGGGCTGTGTCGCAGCCGGCTATAACCGGGAGACCCATGAGTTGGCGCACAATTGGCACAGTGTCGTCGGGGTTAGGAGAGGGTTTTGCCGGCTATGATGTCCTTGTCCCATCGCGCTTTAGAAACTCCTTGTGGCGGCCGGGCGCATGCATGCTGGCTTCGGTAGCCAGCTATATGGCGTTCCCACCGACACATGGGTGTGGCTGGCTTCCGGGTTAAGCTGGCATTGTGTCAAGAAGCAGTGCGGCTTGGCTGGGTTGTGTTTCGGAGGAAGCACGGTTCTCGACCTTCGCCCCTCCCGAGTCCTTGCGGGAGTTGCAGCAACAACAAAAAAAAACACTAACTACCAAATGGATATCACAAAATTGGGGAGAAAAAGGGGTAAAAAGTACAACATTTAAAAAAAACTATTTTTTAAATGGCTAATTCGATTACAACAGTAGAGCAAAACGTTGATAGTGTTAACTAAAAGGGAAAACTGTAGAAAGTTGAGTGAAGTTCAATCTCGTGCTTATCTGCTGGGGATCATATTTCTTGTGTGCGGAAGTCCGATGGGAGCTGCACACCCGCGCGCAGCTTAGAGGGAACATTGGTCTCCAATCCATTTCCATCTGTTTGAGAATCCTAGAGAAGCTTACTCAAAAGGAAGAATGTAGGTTTGAGGATTTTCTTTCACTCACGTCGGTTGCATCCCAATTGGCATCCTATTCCATATATAATGCACTACTTTTGAACAGAGCCTTATGGTACACTATATAGAGAATAGGATGCCATTTGAAGCGCACACATATACTTAATCTCTTTTATCCCAGATTGATTGGTCAGTCTTTTCAAGTGTTGCCATAGATCTGGCCAATCCTAACGCGCTGCTTCGAAGCGATGATCAATCTGATCGAGCAGGAGAGCTGGGAAACAGGCGAGGGTGTCTATGATGGTGCCTGTACTGCACCTAAATGTCATTTATTTTCTCTGTCCTCTGGTCTGCTGTAGTGTCTGATGATGTCCTATACATAAAGAGGTAGCGTCATGCTCGTGCATTTCATCACAGGCCTCTGTGTGGGTGGAGAATCACACTGCTCATTAGCAATCTGGGGAGGGAGAGGGAGAGACTAAACTCCATCTCTCTACGTCAATTTGAAGCTGTACAATCCTTTTTAAATGTAAGATTCTCCAGAGTAACAGGTCTTATGAAATCTCTTGTATAACTCAAATTCCCCCTTGACAGGCATCATTTATTGATATATTCCTCACTGGAAATGTGTGTGCAGCAATATGTAATTATTGAGAGGTTTAGTGCATAATGTAATTAAGGATTTCCCCTTACACTTATACACTACTGTTTGTTTACAAGACATACACACAGGAACACAAGTACAGGCACACAGGGCACAACGCACATGCAAATATATCACTCTGCATCCATTTCGTCACTTGATTGCTGTGATTCATTCTACTGCACTTTCTCCAGTGGTAAAGCGGGCCTTCACAGGTTCTAACAGCAGACCTATAAGCTTGCTGCCAGATCTCAGCAAACTGTTGGAAAAAAAGGGTGTGTTGACCAAATACAATGTTATTTCTCTGTAAACAAATTAACAACAGACTTTCAGCATTCTTATAGAGAAGGGCACTCGACATGTACTGCACTGACACAAATTACTGATGATTGGTTGAAAGAAATTGATAAGTGTAACGGTGGTCCTCCTCCTCTTCAACCGAAAAGGAGGAGTATTGAGGGAACCAAGGCGCAGCGGGTTGTGAACACATAATATTTATTAAAGACAAGACGAAAACACGAACTTCACTATAACTAACAAAACAACAAACGGAGTAGACAGACCTGGACGACGAACTTACATTAAACACGAAGAACGCACGAACAGGGAAAAATAGACTACACAAAATGACGATGTACAAAACAAACCGAACAGTCCCGTATGGTGCGACAAACACTGACACAGGAGACAACCACCCACAACGAACACTGTGAAACAACCTACCTAAATATGACTCTCAATTAGAGGAACGCCAAACACCTGCCTCTAATTAAGAGCCATACCAGGCAACCCTTTAACCAACATAGAAACAGAAAACATAGAATGCCCACCCAAACTCACGTCCTGACCAACTAACACATACAACAAACTAACAGAAATAGGTCAGGAACGTGACAATAAGAAGTGCAGCCTTCAGTGCAGCCTTTGATATTACTGACCATAACTTATCTGTTATGGCTTTTCAACCTCAGATTGCCATAACGGGGATTCAGAACTATCTAATAGAACTCAAGGGGTTTTCTTTAAAGGAAGCTTCTCTAATGTCAAACATGTAAAGTGTGGTGTAACGCAGGGCAGCTCTCTAGGCGCTCTACTCTTTTCTCTTCTATCCAATGAACTGCCACTGGCATTAAACAAAGCATGTGTGTCCATGTATGCGGATGATTCAACCATATATGCATCAGCAACCAAAGCTAATGAAGTCACTGAAACCCTTAACAAAGAGATGCAGTCTGTTTTGGAATGGGTGGCCAGTAATAAACTGGTCCTGACATCTCTTAAACTAAGAGCATTGTGTTTGGGTCAAATCATTCCCTAAGTTCTAGACAGCTAAATCTGTTAATGAATGGTATGGCTGTTAAACAAGTTGAGGTGACTTGGTGCTACCTTAGATTGTAAAACATATAGATTCAATGGTTGAAAAGATAGGTAGAGGTATGTCCGTAATAAAGAGATGCTCTGCTTTATTGACACCACACTCCAAAAAGCAAGTCTTGCAGGCTCTAGTTTTGTCTTATCTTGATTATTCCTCAGTCGTGTGGTCGAGTGCTGCATGGAAAGACCTAGTTAAGCTGCAGCTGGCCCAGAACAGAGTGGCACGTCTTGCTCTTCACTGTAGTCAGAGGGCTGATATACAGTGGGGAGAACAAGTATTTGATACACTGCTGATTTTGCAGGTTTTCCTACTTACAAAGCATGTAGAGGTCTGTAATTTTTATCATAGGTACACTTCAACTGTGAGAGACGGAATCTAAAACAAAAATCCAGAAAATCACATTGTATGATTTTTAAGTAATTAATTAGCATTTTATTGCATGACATAAGTATTTGATACATCAGAAAAGCAGAACTTAATATTTGGTACAGAAACCTTTGTTTGCAATTACAGAGATCAGACGTTTCCTGTAGTTCTTGACCAGGTTTGCACACACTGCAGCAGGGATTTTGGCCCACTCCTCCATACAGACCTTCTCCAGATCCTTCAGGTTTCGGGGCTGTCGCTGGGCAATACGGACTTTCAGCTCCCTCCAAAGATTTTCTATTGGGTTCAGGTCTGGAGACTGGCTAGGCCACTCCAGGACCTTGAGATGCTTCTTACGGAGCCACTCCTTAGTTGCCCTGGCTGTGTGTTTTGGGTCGTTGTCATTCTGGAAGACCCAGCCACGACCCATCTTCAATGCTCTTACTGAGGGAAGGAGGTTGTTGGCCAAGATCTCGCGATACATGGCCCCATCCATCCTCCCCTCAATACGGTGCAGTCGTCCTGTCCCCTTTGCAGAAAAGCATCCCCAAAGAATGATGTTTCCACCTCCATGCTTCACAGTTGGGATGGTGTTCTTGGGGTTGTACTCATCCTTCTTCTTCCTCCAAACACAGCGAGTGGAGTTTAGACCAAAAAGCTCTATTTTTGTCTCATCAGACCACATGACCTTCTCCCATTCCTCCTCTGGATCATCCAGATGGTCATTGGCAAACTTCAGACGGGCCTGGACATGCGCTGGCTTGAGCAGGGGGACCTTGCGTGCGCTGCAGGATTTTAATCCATGACGGCGTAGTGTGTTACTAATGGTTTTCTTTGAGACTGTGGTCCCAGCTCTCTTCAGGTCATTGACCAGGTCCTGCCGTGTAGTTCTGGGCTGATCCCTCACCTTCCTCATGATCATTGATGCCCCACGAGGTGAGATCTTGCATGGAGCCCCAGACCGAGGGTGATTGACCGTCATCTTGAACTTCTTCCATTTTCTAATAATTGCGCCAACAGTTGTTGCCTTCTCACTAAGCTGCTTGCCTATTGTCCTGTAGCCCATCCCAGCCTTGTGCAGGTCTACAATTTTATCCCTGATGTCCTTACACAGCTCTCTGGTCTTGGCCATTGTGGAGAGGTTGGAGTCTGTTTGATTGAGTGTGTGGACAGGTGTCTTTTATACAGGTAACGAGTTCAAACAGGTGCAGTTAATACAGGTAATGAGAGGAGAACAGGAGGGTGTCTTAAAGAAAAACTAACAGGTCTGTGAGAGCCGGAAATCTTACTGGTTGGTAGGTGATCAAATACTTATGTCATGCAATAAAATGCAATTTAATTACTTAAAAATCATACAATGTGATTTTCTGGATTTTCGTTTTAGATTCCGTCTCTCACAGTTGAAGTGTACCTATGATAAAAATTACAGACCTCTAAATGCTTTGTAAGTAGGAAAACCTGCAAAATCGGCAGTGTATCAAATACTTGTTCTCCCCACTGTACAGTTGAAGTCGGAAGTTCACATTCACTTAGGTGGGAGTCATTAAAACTTGTTTTTCAACCACTCCACTAATTTCTTGTTAACAAACTATAGTTTTGGCAAGTCGGTTAGGACATCTTGTGCATGACAAAAGTAATTTTTCCAACAATAGTTTACAGACAAATTATTTCACTTGATTCAATTGGAGGTGTACCTGTGGATGTATTTCAAGGCCTACCTTCAAACTCAGTGCCTCTTTGTTTGACATCATGGGAAGTTCTAAATAAATCAGCCAAGACCTCAGAAAAAAATTGCAGACCTCCACAAGTCTGGTTCATCCTTGGGAGCAATTTCCAAACGCCTGAACGTACCACGTTCATCTGTACAGACAGTAGTATGCAAGTATAATGGGACTACGCAGCTGTCATACCGCTCAGGAAGGAGACGAGATCTGTTTCCTAGAGATGAATGTACTTTGGTGCGAAAAGTGCAAATCAAATCACAGAACTCCAGCAAAGGACCTTGTGAAGATGCTGGAAGAAACAGGTACAAAAGTATCTATATCCACAGTAAAACGAGTCCTATATCGACATAACCTGAAAGGCCGCTCAGCCAGGAAGAAGCCACTGTTCCAAAACCGCCACAAAAAAGCCAGACTACGGTTTGCAACTGCACATGGGGACAAAGATCGTACTTTTTGGAGAAATGTCCTCTGGTCTGATGAAACAAAAATATAACTTTTTGGTCATAATGACCATCGTAATGCTTGGAGGAAAAAGGGGGAGCCTTGCAAGCCGAAGAACATCATCCCAACCGTGAAGCACGGGGTGGCAGCATCATGTTGTGGGGGTGCTTTGCTGCAGGAGGGACTGGTGCACTTCACAAAATAGATGGCATTATGAGGCAGGAAAATTATGTGGATATGTTGAAACAGCATATCAAGACATCAGTCAGGAAGTTAAAGCTTGGTCGCAAATGGGTCTTCCAAATGAACAATGACCCGAAGTATACTTCCAAAGTTGTGGGAAAATGGTTTAAGGACAACAAAGTCAAGGTATTGGAGTGGCCATCACAAAGCCCTGACCTCAATCCTATAGAACATTTGTGGGCAGAACTGAAAAAGCATGTGCAAGCAAGGAGGCCTACAACCAGACTCAGTTACACCAGCTCTGTCAGGAGGAATGATCCAAAATACACACAACTTATTTTGGGAAGATTGTGGAAGGCTACCTGAAACGTTTGTCCCAAGTTAAACAATTTAAAGGCGATGCTACCAAATACTAATTGAGTGAATGTAAACTTCTGACCCACTGGGAATGTGATGAAGGAAATAAAAGCTGAAATAAATCACTCTCTACTATTATTCTGACATTTCACAGTTTTAAAATAAATAAAGTGGTGATCCTAACTGACCTAAGACATGGAATTTGTACTAGGATTAATTGTCAGGAAATGTGTAAAACTGAGTTTAAATGTATTTGGCTAAGGTGTATGTAAACTTCCGACTTCAACTGTATGTGTTAGTAGTTCCCTAACAATTAAAGTGGAACTGACAGCATTTTAGCAACATCAAATCTTATTAAAATATGTTAATATATTGACACTTTCTCTTTTTGATATTGCTACTATGCAAGTAACCATTTCACTAACGTTTACACCTTCTGTAGAGACCTATCCACTTAGCAAGATGTGGCTGGAGGTTATAGCATTTCTTTCAATTTAGACAAGTGTGTCTGGGTAAGCGGCATCTAATATTTATCAAATATTTTTATCTGGACACTTTGTTTTGATATTGCTACTATGCAAATATGCAAGTAACCATTACACTGTATTGTGTACACCCTCTGTATCTCGTGCATGTGACAAATAAACTTTGATTTTGTTTTGATATAGTGTGTGTTTACCAGAGACAGTAATGTGAACAACAACATGACCTGCACCAAGGCCTGATTAGGGATACAGTATAGGCCAAGGACTATATAAACTGTATTTTTACCTGTAGTTTTTCCTTATTGTAGGCTACTATTTTTTACCACTTTTAGTCTTTAAATATTTGTTTTTTTACTACAGTACCTTACTCACTCTGTTTAGCATATGGCCTCACATGTGAATCATTAAAGAGATGTGTGGGGCTAAGGCTTAAGAGAGTGTGAATGATGCTGAATGGGTGTAGACAAAGAAGGGCTCTCAAGTAATAGTACCAAAACATTCAAGGGGTATTTTCTCAATAGTGGGGATACAAGTTTATTAACTTTCAATGCAAAATGACTTTCCCATTGTTCCTCAACTGCAGTTTATGATGTACCATTTTGTAGCTCTTAGTCTCTACTTTTATCGAATGTAAAAAACACAATTTCAAATTTTGCCACATAAGACCCGAATCGAGGTGGTCAGTCACATATAGTATATCCTCCAAAACACGAGGTTCGAGGGACATTATCACTTTTATACAACGGGTTACCAACATATTCAAATAACGATTGATATATTTTCATTAAAAAAATAAAAAATTGATGAATTTATTCATACTATTTCATCCTTCCACAAGATATAGTCCCAACACAAATGGTCGTTCGGTTGCCAGAGACGCGACACAGTCATTAAGTCTTTTTGTGTTGTATCTATGGATGTGAATCTCTTGCTTGCCAGCTAGCCAACTATGGCTAACTTACAGTCACTTCAAACAGTGCAGTCAGAATAACAGCAAAGTAGCTGCATTTGCGTTTGATTAAGATGTTTTCTAGTGATAAAAAAAAAATGAATCCATAACAATGTGTCAATGACGCGCGATTTCGCCTGGCATAGAAAATGTGCTCTCTCGTTAGGACACTGTTGTTCAGAGGAGATAGCCAACAACACAGCTAACACAGTCACTTCAAACTGAAGCTGGAAAGACTGCAAACTAGCTGCAGTTTTGTTTTCTATTGAAATTTCTTTGTATATATCCATAAAAATTATGCCAGCTGATTCATGATTTCGAATGGCTGACAAAATCTGTCTACCCGTCAGTCTCATCCCAACATGTTCATTACTATGGGACAGCTGGAAATAAAAGTTCAATAATGAAACTATGTTGCAAATGTTGGAGAGACAGACAGTAAGGTTTAAACAATTCTCCTCTGATGAAAACCAAATGCTAGCCTAAAATATATTGGAGATAACGTCTAGATGCTTTTTATAGTGGAGATCAAGTTTATAAATTGCCTGGCTGGGCTGATGAGGCAGTTGATTGCACAGTGAGATGGAACAGAGTAAATAGGCATTTCAAGGTCACAGCATTACCCGGTGGTAACTTGAGGAATGGACACTGGCTGGAATAAGGTTTTAACCAATCAGCATCCAGGAATAGACCCACCCATTTTATAATTCCCTATAACGCACAGTATAATTGCACAGTATAATTAAATGGCTATGAAGTTCATTCTTACATGTTACTATTTTTGAGCTGCTTTTGAAAGCAAAAGTCGAATTGATAACATTGGCATTGTTGAACTCGATTTTCATAATAGCAAGCTAAAATGATGGTTTGGTTAGCTAAACAAGTATGTTTGTTTGGTTACCAATGCAATTACTGTAGCTAGTTAGTAAACTAGCTAGCTACTTCAGTGGTTGTTATATTTCTACTGGCAAATGAATACATTTCTGCTGGCAAATATGTTAATTTCTAGCCATGGTATAAAAGGGATAATCAACTCAGAGCTCTATGCGTTCTCTGGAAAATAATGCAGATCAGAGTGGCAGTGGGTCTTAGACCTTTTAATGGTTGAATATTTTATTTACCCATTCCCATTGGATCTGTTTTGCCCTATAACCACGACCAGTTTTGATGCCTTTGAATAGATCTCTAGAAGTGCAAGTGATAATAACACCTAGTATTCATAAAACAATTGGTCATTTACAGGAAATGCTTTACAGTGTAGTTTAAGGTAAAGATCCTGAATAGTCATTCTGAATAGTACTTTTTCTCTCATGGCTAACTACAAGGAAGTTTGAAAAGACAGGTTGAGTGGGCGGGGAGCTTATATCCATGAGCTCACCTTGACTGACAGCTCCTTGAAAAGCCTATGTTCAGCAACTTGTTACAACTTAGATGAAGTGAGAAATTTGGTGATACACAAAGGAAACTCAAACGACATTAAAATTGCATCAATAATATACTTCCCATTTGTCTCTTGTGATGCGGATCACAGCAGCACTGACGGATGTGTTGACTTGATGTTTTGAACGACCCTTTTCCCCCCTTTTGTTCCTTGCTGGCTAAAGACCTAGCCTTAATTTAGAGACCTTAATTTAGAATTATATAAAAGCTCCTTGGATATTCTCACATATATATTATTAACCCTGTTATTAGCAGGAGAATATATATATATATTGGTCATGGCTCCCGAGTGGCGTACAATGGGATTGCGTTGCAGTTCTCCAGCTGTATCCACTGAATGCGCACAAGGTTCAAGGCACGAGGGCAGGGGGCACGGATGGGCCGCAGAGCCGCGCACAGAAGACCGACCTAGCCAATGGGGAACAGAGGAGGAGGGAGGGGGGTGGACCCCCACCCCGGCACACTGGGTAGCACAGAGCAACACTTTAAGGGGCTTGCACTAATAATGGCGCTGACTAGGGAAACATTCCTGCAGTTCTAGCAGGTAGCTGGACAATAGATTTGCCTAGATGGAGGGTAGGGGGAGAATTCTATCGTCAAATGTATTTCTAAGTTAGGTTCTAAGTTAAGAATTATTATTATTATTATGTATCACATCCGACTGTGATTGGGAGTCCCATAGGGCAGCGCACAATTGGCCCAGCGTTTCTCTCCCTCTAAAAACAGAAATAAAAGTTTTGGCCTTTACAAATATTATTTTGGCCTTTATTCTGATTACAATCGCTCACTTTAGTTTTTTCCCCAAATATCGTTATATATTATCAAGTTGATGGCACAGTCATATAGCCCTGGCACCTACATAAAGCTGAGTGACTCTCTCATTCATGGCTTTGGATCAAAATAAATAAGTACCAACATTCTTTCTGAAAGTCTTTAATAAAGAAATGTTTTGGTTATCCTGACCATGTACAGTATTATAATAACCCATTATGGGCTATTAGCAGGACAATATACCGTTACCAACACCTCTCTGTATTTTGATACTTTGTGGATGGGGCTTCCCCAGTGGCGCAGCTGTCTAAGTCACTGCATCGCAATGCAAAATGCGTTGCTACAGATACCCGTGCCAGCCGCCACCGGGAGACCCATGAGGCAGATTTTGGTTTTAATTTAGAATCCTCCAATCCTATATATGTAATTATTGGCGGAGAGTCACGTCATATTTTTCAATATACTGTAGGCCTACCGTAGGCGACATGAGTCTCACTAGTGTTGAGTAATGTGCTGTTAAAAGTGGTGTAGGTCTTATTTATTTAAAGAGCATATTGAAGTTAGAAGCATTAGCCTACAACTATTTTAGCACTGTTTCACGCTGCTCTGAGACAAGCATGGGGACTGGTATTGATGAATCAATGAGATTCAATGAATCTCTGTTTGGGTATTGGTTAGACTAAAATGATGGTGTAGAAATGTTATGCTCTTAGTGTAACCTTCATTTAACTAGGCAAGTCAGTTAAGAACAAATTCTTATTTACAAGGACAGCCTACTCCTTCCTCCCCATCGGGGAATTGAACCCCAGTCTCCCGCGTGCGACAGGGGGATTCTTTAGCTAAATAGCTCAGCACTGTAGCTTACTCCCGACCGTCACGTTGTACAGCGCCATATTTTCTGATCCATCCTAATGGACACCCAGAGGGTTTTTCGTTTTTCTTAGAATAGAAATTTCATAATCAGTCCCAAAATTGAATAATCAGTCCCATATACCATGTTGTTACAAAAAAGGTTTTAAATTCTCTAGTACGGCCACTATTGAAGGCTATCAAATGCTTCTCAAAGATACCCTCTGGTGGTCAAACTAGCACAAACTAGAATTAATGGTACCAGTGGTTGGCACTTAAATAACGTGCCATAGAATTCTGCAGCACCACGCAAGCTGTGCTGCAGTATGCTGAAATTTTTAAAGGATGAAACACTGTATGAAATACCATATTGTAGCTCTGAGTCTCTACTGTTATCCAATGTAAAAAAACACAATTTCAAATTCTGTTACATAAGACCGAATCCAGGTGGTGAGTAAAATTTATTTAATATTATCTGAATCTTAAAAAATGCAACGGCCCATTTGGGTGCAATCAATTAACTTAAATTCTTAGAGTTCAAATTATCTTTCAACAAAATAATGTTTCAGTAATGCTAATCTTATCTATTTTCAACTACAGAAAACATTTGAGAACAATCGGAGATGGCGAGTGTTGAAATCCTCTCGTACTTTTTGAGATGGAATGATTCGGTTGTGGTTATACACCAAATCCCAGTAATATGTACTTACCCAGTCTTGGAACAGAGACACTAGATCACTCCATCTGATTGAGAGGATAACTAAATCACAGAGGGACTATGGAGAACAACATATTAAGCCATTAAGTCATTTTGTACTGTTTACAAAATGTATTATAAGCTCTTTCACAGCGGTACATAGGGGATGCGATTAGGATGGTGTACAGTATCGCATGATGCTATTGCTCTTCCAGGAAGGAGATAAACATGGAGTGGGCGCTAATCACATCTCGGGATATACAGTGCCTTCAGAAAGTATTCACACCCCTTCACTTTTTCCACATTTTGTGTCACAGCCTGAATTTAAAATGTATTAAATTGAGATTTTTTCTGTCACTGGCCTACACACAATACCCCATAATGTCAAAGTGGACTTATATACTTTTTTTATGTTTGCAAATTAATTAAAAATGAAAAGCTGAAATGTCTTGAGTCAATAACTATTCAAACCCTTTGTTATGTCAAGCCTAGATAAGTTCAGGAGTAAACATTTGCTTTACAATTCACATAATATGTTGCATGGACTCACTCTGTGTGCAATAAGTGGTTAATATGATTTTGGAATGACTACCTCATCTCTGTACCCCACACATACAAATTATATGTAAGGTCCCTCAGTCGAGCAGTGAATTTCAAACAGATTCAACCACAAAAACAAAAACATGCCACGCAAAGAAGGGCACCTATTGGTTGATGGGTAAAGATTTAAAAAGCAGACACTGAATATCCCTTTGAGCATATTGAAGTTATTAATTACACTTTGGATGGTTTATCAATACACCCAGTCACTACAAAGATAGACGTGCTTCCTAACTCAGTTGCCGGAGGGGAAGGAAACCGCTCAGGAATTTCACCATGAGGCCAATGGTGACCTTAAAACAGTTACAGAGTTTAATGGCTGTGATAGGAGAAAACTGAGGATGGATCAACAACATTGTAGTTACTCCACAATACCAACCTATTTGACAGATTTAAAATAATTAAGCCTGTACAGAATAAAAATATTTCAAAACATGCTTCATGTTTGCATCAAGGCAAAAGTAAAACTAAAGTAAAACTGCAAACAATGTGGCAAAGCAATTCACTTTTTGTCCTTAATACAAAGTGTTATGTTTGGGGCACATCCTATACAACACATTACTGAGTACCACTGTCCATATTTTCACGCATAGTGGTGGCTGCATCATGTTGTGGGTATGCTTGTAATCGTTAAGGACTGGGAAGTCTTTCAGGATAAAAAAGAAACGTAATGGAGCTAAGCACAAGCAAAATCCTTGTAAATGAGATATTTCTGTATTTCATTTTCAATACATCTACAAAAATGTCAAAAAAACATGTTTTCACATTGTCTTTATGGGGTTTGTGTGTAGATGGGTGAGAAAACAAATCTATTTAATCCATTTTGAATTCAGGCTGTTACACAACAAATTGTGGAATAAGTCAAAGGGTATGAATGCTTTCTAAAGGCACTATAAGAGCTGCTTCTTACACACACAATGGCTGCTTTACATGTATGTGTGTGTACTGTATATACACTACATATACAAAAGTATGTGGACACCCCTTCAAATTAGTGGTTCGGCTATTTCAGCCACACCAGTTGCTGACAGGTGTATAAAATCGAGCACACAGCCATGCAAACTCCACAGACAAACATTGGCAGTAGAATGGCCTTACTGAAGAGCTCAGTGACTTTCAATGTGGCACCATTGTAGGATGCCACCTTTCCAACAAGTCAGTATGTAAAATGTCATCCCTGCTAGAGCTGCCCCGGTCAACAGTAAGTGCTGTTATTGTGAAGTGGAGAAGTCTAGGAGCAACAATGGCTCAACTGCGAAGTTGTAGGCCACACAACTCACAGAACAGGATCGCCAAGTGCTGAAGCGCGTAACAATCGTCTGTCCTCGGTTGCAACACTCACTACCGAGTTCCAAACTGCCTCTGAAAGCAACGTCAGCACAATAAATGTTCATTGGGAACTTCATGTAATGGGTTTCCATGGCCGAGCAACCGCACACAAGCCTAAGATCACCATGCTCAATCCTAAGCGTCGGTTGGAGTGATGAATCACGCTTCACGATCTGGCAGTCCGACGAATGAATCTGGGTTTGGCTGATGCCAGGAGAACTACCTGCCCAAATGCATAGTGCCAACTGTAAAGTTTGGTGAAGGAGGAATATGGTCTGGGGCTGTTTTTCATGGTTCGGGCTAGGCCCCTTAATTCCAGTGAAGGGAAATCATAATGCTACAAATAAAATGAAATGCATTTATAAAGCCCTTCTTACATCAGCTGATGTCACAAAGTGCTGTACCGAAACCCAGCCTAAAACCCCAAACAGCAAGCAATGCAGGTGTAGAATCACGGTGGCTAGAAAAAACTCCCTAGAAAGGCCAGAACCTAGGAAGAAACCTAGAGAGGAACCAGGCTATGAGGGGTGGCCAGTCCTCTTCTGGCTGTGCCGGGTGGAGATTACAACAGAACATGGCCAAGATGTTGAACATGGCCAAGTAACTACAGTATACAATGACATTGTAGACGATTATGTGTTTCCAACGTTAAGGCAACAGTTTGGGGAAGCCACTTTCCCGTTTCAGCATGACAATGCCCCTGTGTACAAAGTGAGGTCCATGCAGAAAAGGTTTGTCAGGATCGGTGTGGAAGAACCTGACTGGCCTGCAGAAATCTCTGAGCTCAATCTCATCGAACGCCTTGGGGATGGATTGGAACGCCGACTGCAAGCCAGGCCTAATCGCCCAACATTAGTGCCCAACCTCACCAATGCTTTTATGGCTGAAAGGAAGCAAGTCCCGGGAGCAATGTTCCAATATCTAGTGGAAAGCCTTCCTAGAAGAGTGGAGCCTGTTAATGCTCATGATTTTGGAATGAGATGTTTGATGAGCAGGTGTCCACATACTTTTGGTCATGTAGAGTATATTGTGTGTGTATGTATGTTCGCAGATTTTCTAGCCCAGTTTTAAATTCGATCTTAACCAATGCTTCTGTATTTCTCAAAGGTTGAAGGTAGTTAGGGTATAAGTGGGGAATCAGCAGGGATTATTCTCACTCGATCTTTGCTTAACAGATCCACTACACATTTTACTGTGTGCAGCAACAGAGCTACAGCGATACACTCATCTCTGTTGCGTTTTTGAACACCTGTTATTGCCATTTCCTGCAATCTAGAGCAGTGTGTGTTGCCTTTCAGTCATTCTGATTCCCATGTAAAATAGCATTTTGAGTGACTCAAATATCACCCATGATATTTGTTTAGTATGGAAATGCTCAACATTTTTGCTAAAGCACTTCCTGGCTAACTACTACTACACAATTGTGCACCCTATTCGGGGACCTGTTTTGGCTCGGGAGCACTACTTTCAAAACTACGGGCTGAAGTTATACAAAAACTTCAGACAAATCTCTTTAAATCATGTCAAATTTGTTTTGAACGCTTGTTAAGTGCACTTTACATACGCTGTATGACTGACTGTAAGAAACTCAAAGCCAACAGGTTGAAGTGATTCTGTACAAAGGCAATCAGCATCCTGAAACAGACACTTTACTGTGTGGATCTGTACTTTAAGATAAAGACTATGTCAGTGGTGAAAATCAATACAACTTGTGAGGTTTAAAATGACTGAAGTGACAGCCATCCCCTGTAGTCTCTGCGTGTGTCGCAAATGGCACTCTATCCCCTATATAGTGCACTACTTTTGACAAGAGCCCACAGGGCTTTGGTTTAAAAGTATTGTACTATGTAGGGAATAATAGTGTGCAATTTGTGGCATTGTACCTGTCTTTGTCTAAGTGCATGTGGTGTGAACAGTGCTGGAAGTAGCTAAGTAAAAAATACTTAAAAGTACTACTAACAAATTATTGGTTGTCTGGTTGACCCAACTGCTGTGTAGCAGGCGTTCACTTAGTTGGGTCGCTTTCATTAAAACTACTGGGTTATTGATGCTGGGTGCTGGGTCATTGGTGCTGGGTTATTGAGATATGACCGAGCGGGTCAGCTCAGAAGACTGGAGGAGTAGTTTAGTCATTCCTGTTCATCTGTTCTGTTGTATAGTTATCACGTGTTAAGGTTGAACCCTGATGTTTCTGTAGGTTCAATGAGGCTTACAGAAGTGTGTGCATTTGGTAAAACAGTGGCCGTCGGTGCAGTTTAAGATGAGGGAGGACAACTCTTAATTTTTTTAAGCATGGCCTTATTTCTGTTACAGCATATTGGGTGACTGTCATTCATATTCCATTCACCCAGCTGCGCTACCGACGTTAAGGCTAACCTGAAGATGGTGCTGGCTAAAGCTAAAACTGGCGAGTGTAGAGAGTATAGAGATATTGTTATCCACGTCGGCACCAACGATGTTAGGATGAAACAGTCAGAGGTCACCAAGCGCAACATAGCTTCAGCGTGTAAATCAGCTAGAAAGATGTGTCGGCATCGAGTAATTGTCTCTGGCACCATCCCAGTTAGGGGGAATGATGAGCTCTACAGCAGAGTCTCACAACTCAATCGCTGGTTGAAAACTGTTTTCTGCCCCTCCCAGAAGATAGAATTTGTAGATAATTGGCCCTCTTTCTGGGACTCACCCACAAACAGGACCAAGCCTGGTCTGTTGAGGAGTGACGGACTCCATCCTAGCTGGAGGGGTGCTCTCATCTTATCTACGAACATAGACAGGGCTCTAACTCCCCTAGCTCCACAATGAAATAGGGTGCAGGCCGGGCAGCAGGCTGTTAGCCAGCCTGCCAGCTTAGTGGAGTCTGCCACTAGCACAGTCAGTGTAGTCAGCTCAGCTATCCCCATTGAGATCGTGTCTGTGCCTCGACCTAGGTTTGGCAAAACTAAACATAGCGGTGTTCGCCTTAGCAATCTCACTAGAATAAAGACCTCCTCCATTCCTGCCATTATTGAAAGAGATCGTGATACCTCACATCTCAAAATAGGGCTACTTAATGTTAGATCCCTCACTTCAAAGGCAGTTATAGTCAATGAACTAATCACTGATCATAATCTTGATGTGATTGGCCTGACTGAAACATGGCTTAAGCCTGATGAATTTACTGTGTTAAATGAGGCCTCACCTCCCGGTTACACTAGCGACCATATCCCCGTGCATCCCGCAAAGGCGGAGGTGTTGCTAACATTTACAATAGCAAATTTCAATTTACAAAAAAAAAACAGACGTTTTCGTCTTTTGAGCTTCTAGTCATGAAATCTATGCAGCCTACCCAATCCCTTTTTATAGCTACTGTTAACAGGCCTCCTGGGCCATATACAGCGTTCCTCACTGAGTTCCCTGAATTCCTATCGGACTTTGTAGTCATAGCAGAAAATATTCAAATTTTTGGTGACTTTAATATTCACATGGAAAAGTCCACAGACCCACTCCGAAAGGCTTTCGGAGCCATCATCGACTCAGTGGGTTTTGTCTAACATGTCTCTGGACCTACTCACTGCCACAGTCATACTCTGGACCTAGTTTTCTTTCCTTGGAATAAATGTTGTGGATCTTAATGTTTTTCCTCATATCCCTGGACTATCGGACCACCATTTTATTACGCTCAGACCCCAACCAAGGAGCATCAAAAGTCGTGCTATAAATTCTCAGACAACCCAAAGATTCCTTGATGCCCTTCCAGACTCCCTCTGCCTACCCAAGGACGTCAGAGGACAAAAATCAGTTAACCACCTAACTGAGGAACTCAATTTAACCTTGCGCAATAACCTAGATGCAGTTGCACCCCTAAAAACTAAAAACATTTGTCATAAGAAACTAGCTGCCTGGTATACAGAAAATACCCGAGCTCTGAAGCAAGCTTCCAGAAAATTGGAACGGAAATGGCGCCACACCAAACTGGAAGTCTTCCGACTAGCTTGGAAAGACAGTACCGTGCAGTATCGAAGAGCCCTCACTGCTGCTCGATCATCCTATTTTTCCAACTTAATTGAGGAAAATAAGAACAATCCGAAATTTATTTTTGATACTGTCGCAAAGCTAACTAAAAAGCAGCATTCCCCAAGAGAGGATGGCTTTCACTTCAGCAGTAATAAATTCATGAACTTCTTTGAGGAAAAGAGCATGATCATTAGAAAGCAAATTACGGACTCCTCTTTCAATCTACGTATTCCTCCAAAGCTCAGTTGTCCTGAGTCTGCACAACTCTGCCAGGACCTATGATCAAGGGAGACACTCAAGTGTTTTAGTACTATATCTCTTGACACAATGATTAAAATAATCATGGCCTTCAAGCTGCATACTGGACCCTATTCCAACTAAACTACTGCAGTAATAAAGCCTCTCTTGAAAAAGCCAAACCTTGACCCAGAAAATATAAAAAACTATCGGCCTATATCGAATCTTCCATTCCTCTCTAAAAAAATAAATAATCTGTTGCGCAGCAACTCACTGCCTTCCTGAAGACAAACAATGTATACGAAATGCTTCAGTCTGGTTTTAGACCCCATCATAGCACTGAGACTGCACTTGTGAAGTTGGTAAATGACCTTTTAATGGCGTCAGACCGAGGCTTTGCATCTGTCCTCGTGCTCCTTGACCTTAGTGCCTCTTTTGATACCATCGATCACCACATTCTTTTGGAGGGATTGGAAACCCAAATTGGTCTACACGGACAAGTTCTGGCCTGGTTTAGATCTTATCTTTTTACCATTTACGTAACATTGCAAAAATCAGAAACTTTCTGTCCAAAAATTATGCAGAAAAATGAATCCATGCTTTTGTTACTTCTAGGTTAGACTACTGCAATGCTCTACTTTCCGGCTACCTGGATAAAGCAGAAAATAAACTTCAGTTAGTGCTAAATACGGCTGCTAGAATCCTGACTAGAACCAAAAAATTTGATCATATTACTCCAGTGCTAGCCTCCCTACACTGGCTTCCTGTTAAGGCAAGGGCTGATTTCAAGGTTTTACTGCTAACCTACAAAGCATTACATGGGCTTGCTCCTACCTATCTTTCCGATTTGGTCCTGCCGTACATACCTACACGTACGCTACGGTCACAAGACGCAGGCCTCCTAATTGTCCCTAGAACTTATAAGCAAACAGCTGGAGGCAGGGCTTTCTCCTATAGAGCTCATATGGTCTGCCTACCCATGTGAGAGACGTAGACTCGGTCTCAACCTTTAAGTCTTTACTGAAGACTCATCTCTTCAGTAGGTCATATGATTGAGTGTAGTCTGGCCCAGGAGTGTGAAGGTGAACGGAAAGGCTCTGGAGCAACGAACCACCCTTGCTGTCTCTGCCTAGCTGGTTCCCCTCTCTCCACTGGGATTCTCTGCCTCTAACCCTATTACAGGGGCTGAGTCACTGGCTTACTGGTGCTCTTCCATGCCGTCCCTAGGAGGGGTGCGTCACTTGAGTGGGTTGAGTCGCTGACGTGGTCTTCCTGTCTGGGTTGGCGCCCCCCCCCCCCCCCGGGTTGTGCCGTGGCAGAGATCTTTGTGGGCTATACTCGGCCTTGTCTCAGGATGGTAAGTTGGTGATTGAAGATATCCCTCTAGTGGTGTGGGGGTTGTGCTTTGGCAAAGTGGGTGGGGTTATATCCTACCTGTTTGGCCCTGTCCGGGGGTATCATCGGATGGGGCCACAGTGTCTCCTGACCCCTCCTGTCTCAGCCTCCAGTATTTATGCTGCAGTAGTTTATGTGTCGGGGGGCTAGTGTCAGTCTGTTATATCTGGAGTATTTCTCCTGTCTTATCCGGTGTCCTGTGTGAACTTAAGTAAGCTCTCTCTAATTCTCTCTTTCTCTTTCTTTCTTTCTCTCTCTCGGAGGACCTGAGCCCTAGGACCATGCCTCAGGACTACCTGGCATGATGACTCCTTGCTGTCCCCAGTCCACCTGGCCGTGCTGCTGCTCCAGTTTCAACTGTTCTGCCTGCGGCTATGGAACCCTGACCTGTTCACCGGACGTGCTACCTGTCCCAGACCTGCTGTTTTCAACTCTCTAGAGACCGCAGGAGCGGTAGAGATACTCTCAATGATCGGCTATGAAAAGCCAACTGACATTTACTCCTGAGGTGCTGACTAGTTGCACACTCGACAACTACTGTGATTATTATTATTTCACCATGCTGGTCATTTATGAACATTTGAACATCTTGGCCATGTTCTGTTATAATCTCCACCCGGCACAGCCAGAAGAGGACTGGCCACCCCTCATAGCCTGGTTCCTCTCTAGGTTTCTTCCTAGGTTTTGGCCTTTCTAGGGAGTTTTTCCTAGCCACCGTGCTTCTACACCTGCATTGCTTGCTGTTTGGGGTTTTAGGCTGGGTTTCTGGACAGCACTTTGATATATCAGCTGATGTAAGAAGGGCTATATAAATATATTTGATTTGATTTGAGTATAACACTGATAGATTTAGGCTACTTAGGGCCTCTTGAGTGGCGCAGTGGTCTAAGGCATCACTACAGACCCGGGTTTGATCCCAGGCTGTGTCGTGACCGGGAGTCCCATAGGGCGGCGCACAATTCACTTTCATTGCAGCCACATACATAAAATATAGCATTATCTTTTTGATCGTTATAGACTTTCTTCTCACATCTATGTGCTCCTCCTCTCACCTTTTCCCTTTGCTTGTGGAATTCAGTGCACAACAGATCAGCTATCTGTGACTAGGCGAAAAAACCTTTCCAAGCCAAACCTTCATATCATAACCGCTAACCGCTACACACAGCCTATATCGTTGTCCCCCTATTATAATGTCATAGTCAACATAGCTACTAGAACTAACATATTAGTAACCCGCTAAAATCATGCAGTACAGTCAGCAAGGAGTTTAGCAGTTACACCAGCAGGCCCTGGTGGCAATAAACTAATCAAGCCAAAACCTTACCTTGACTTGGAAGAGTTCCAGTGTTGGATAGTCATAGCCAGCTAGCTATCATAGCATCCCTCTCTGTTTGAGCCGAGTGTTTGAGTAGGCTAAACTATCTAGCTGCATTCGCTAGCTATATAAGTGACAGTGAAAGTGAAAAAAATATGAAATATAGTTCTAGCTGCTACTTATTTTTTTTATAAATAATTTTTTTGAACTGTTAAACTATTGTCTTTTTCACTTTGAGTCAACTACTCACCTCATTTTATGCCGTGCTAGCTAGCTGTAGTTTATGCTTTCAGTACTAGATTAATTATCTGATCCTATGATTGGGTTGACAACATGCCAGTTCATGCTGTAAGAGCTCTAATAGGTTGGAGGATGTCCTCCGGAAGTTGTCATAATTACTGTGTAAGTCTATGTAAAGGGGTGAGCACCACGAGCCTCCTAGGTTTTGTATTGAAGTCAATGTACCTAGAGTAGGACAGAAACTAGCTGTCCTCTGGCTACACCATGCCACTACCCTACAGTGCTGTTGAGGCTACTGTAGACCTTTATTGCAAAACAGTGTGTTTTAACGAATTGTTTGGTTACATGTAGTGTATTCGGAAAGTATTCAGACCCCTTCCCTTTTTCCACATTTGTTACGTTACAGCTTTAATTCTAAAATTGATGAAATTGTTTTTTCCCCTCAATCTTTTTTTCCTCTATTTTTCTACACACAATACCCCATAAAGACTAAGCAAAACAGGTTTTTAGCCATTTTTACAAAGTTATTAAAAATAAAAACCAGAAATATTACATTTACAGAAGTATTCAGACCCTTTGGTATGAGACTCTAAATTTAACTCGGGTACATCCTGTTTCCATTGATCATCCTTGAGATGTTTCTACAACTTGATTGAAGTCCACCTGTGGTAAATTCAATTGATTGGACATGATTTGGAAATTTGGCACACGCCTGGCAACATAAGGTCCCACAGTTGACAGTGCATGTCAGAGCATAAACCAAGCCATGAGGACAAAGGAATTGTCTGTAGAGCTCTGAGACAAGATTGTGTCGAACCACAGACCTGGGGAACGGTACCAAAAATTTCCGCAGCATTGAAGGTCCCCAAGAACACAGTGGCCTCCATCATTCCTAAATGGAAGAAGTTTGGAACCACCAACATTCTTCCTAGAGCTGGCCGCCAGGCCAAACTGAGCAATCGGGGGAGAAGGTCCTTGGTCAGGGAGATGACCAAGAACCCGATAGTCACTCTGAAAGAGCTCCAGAGTTCCTCTGTGGAGATGGGAGAACCTTCCAGAAGGACAAACATCTCTGCAGCACTCCACCAAATCAGGCCTTTATGGTAGAGTGGCCAGACGGAATCCACTCCTCAGTAAAAGGCACATGACAGCCTGCTTGGAATTTGCCAGAAGGCACCTAAAGGATTCTCAGACCATGAGAAACAAAATTCTCTGGTCTGATGAAACCAAGATTGAACTCTTTGGCCTGAATGCCAAGTGTCACATCTGGAGGAAACCTGGAACCATTCCTACGGTGAAATATGGTGGTGGCAGCATCATGCTGTGAGGATGTTTTTCAGCGGCAGGGGCTAGGAGACTAGTCAGGATCAAAGGAAAGATGAACGGAGCAAAGTACAGAGAGATCCTTGATGAAAACCTGCTCCAGAGCGCTCAGGAAGTCAGACTGGGGAGCAGGTTCACCTTCCAACAGGACAACGACTCTAAGCACACAGCCAAGTCAATGCAAGAGTGGCTTCGGGACAAGTCTCTGAATGTCGTTGAGTGGCCCAGCCAGAGCCAGGACTTGAACCCGATCCAACATCTCTGGAGCGACCTGAAAATTGCTGTGCAGCCACGCTCCCATTCCAACCTGACAGAGCTTGAGAGGATCTACAGAGAAGAATGTGAGAAACTCCCCAAATACAGGTGTGCCAAATTTGTAGCGTCATACCCAAGAAGAGTTGAGGCTGTAATCAATGCCAAAGGTGCGTCAACAAAGTACTGAGTAAAGCGTCTGAATACTTATGTAAATGTGATATTTCCATTTTCAAATAGCCTGTTTTTTCTTTGTCGTTATGGAGTATTGTGTGTAGACTGATGAGGGAAAAAAACAATTTAATCAATTTTAGAATAAGACTAACATAACAAAATGTGGAAAAAGTCAAGCGGTCTGAATAATTTCCAAATGCACTGTATATTTAGTATAGTTTAAACTTAAAAGGATAACTTTTTAAATGTTGAACTATTAAACAGGTTCTAAAATTCACTGAAGAGGATGGTCCTGAGGAAATTGACGAGTCCTGAGGAGCCTCCACTGTCCTATGTAAATCCCATTGTTGGATACAGTAAGGTGGTATATCATATTACGCAATCAGGTGGTATACCTTGTTATAATAATGAATAAATAATTGTCCTATTATAGAATGTATAAAATACACAACAAAAAGGAATTTGTAGTATACGAGCTTACATAGATGGGAAGGAATTACATTTTTTCTCACAGGTGGCCAATAAGAGCTATCTGAAAGCCACGTCCCTAATAAGCCAAGCCTCCTGAAAATAATTACGTTATAAAAAACACAGCTGCTAGGTCAAATCATCATGACAGTAAAAAATACCCAATTGATGGTTAAATTAACCCATGATTGGGTAATCCAAACTGACTAGGTCAAAATACCCCACTGTGTATTCTGTCCAATGTTTACATGGCGCTTGGTTATCAAATAACATAAATTGCATTGTTTTTAACCAACATTTTTTTTTACAACTTTTACTTTTACGCCACTACATTCCTCTCATGATATTTTTAAACCCCTCCAGTCGGGCTTCCGGGCCATGGATAGCACTGAAACTGGCGTGGTAAAAGGTACACTTAAAAAATGCTGCGTATAAAACAACCCAATTTGGGTAAATATTGGACAGAACATACGTTGAGTTATTTTTGACCCAGCCAGTTGGGTCACAAACAACGCATTTTGCAACACACGGTTTGAAAAAAGCACGTGATCAAACGAAGCGTCGGACGTCATCGATGACGTACTTCTGATAAAGTGATACACGCGTCGGCACTCTGCTTCGAAGTTAGCTGCTTAGCGATTTCGATGCATGCCTCGGAGCGCTGGCATCAAACCTAACGTCACTACCAGTATGAATGAAGTTAGATGTAATTTCGCCAAATTCTTGTCCTAATCCACCCCTGATTATGTCAGCAAGTGAGTGCAAGGTCTTTCATGAAGACAGAAAAAGGGCTATGTCTCTATTTTTCCATTGACAGCCTAGTCTAGATTAGCGACTTTAGTAAATACATCAATGGGATTAGTCTTTCAAAAAAGGCTGAGAGCTAAACCCTACAGCACTACCGCTTTAGCTCGCATTTGGGATGAATGAATCAAATAACAGGGTAAGGAATCAATCCTTACGTGATTGATAATGAAGTCCTCATCAGTTGAAAGCGAAGCGATACAGTAAGTGTCAGGTAACATGATACATAGGTGGCCCACTCAGACACAGTGTAAAACAGGCGACTGTGGTCCCATACACACATTCAACACAATGGTTGTGATACAACAGATGTTTGTGATACAACAGAGAGTTTGTCTGCGCACATTTCTTTACACAACCCCTGTGCAGTGTCTCCCACAACTATTGTGCCAAATAAATTGTACGTTAGTTGTACAAATCGAGTGTGTATGTGGCCTGTGGTGACTAACAGCTGCACACCGTTTTAACCAGTTCTTTGATCTGTACTGTTTAGTCTTTCAATTGTTTTCTTTGGTGCGAATGAATAAAACCTAACAGCTGGAATTCCATTCTAGGTGACATGGCTCTATGGGAGGGGAGGTTAACGGTAAACACACGCTAGTAAGGAAGGGGTTAACACGGGGACACTCTGTTGGCAGTTGCCTACAGTAGCGGAGGGAGAGGTTACATCATAGGCCAGCTCTTGCATCTCGTCACCTGAGGAAATTCTCCTCCCCTCTGAGCCAGCATCCAGGAGACGTGCCACGCCCCCTCCCCCCCCACCCACCCACCCCCCGTAAGACAACGTCTGTCTAAATTAGGAACACAGCCTGCTTGCTTGCACAACCCCGCACATGCACACACACACACACACAGGGACGCACACACACACACACACACACTCATACAGTGACACAATGCAGCTTCGCATCACAATGGATCTCATGTTAAAAGCAGCTCAACAAGCTGTCAAGAGCAGCATCATGGCGCTACAGTATTAAAACCTCCCGATCATTACACGACACTACTGCCTCTTCCAGCTAGAGGCTACTGTGCAAAAGAGCAATTGGGGCATCCTCATTCAGCAGCACTGACTATGGTATGCATCCCAAATTGCACCCTATTCCCTAATTGGCTCTGGTCAAATGTAGTGCACTATGTAGGGAATAGAGGTTCCATTCGGGATGCACAAATCGAAGACGGGGTGTGTCATAAAGGGTGTGATCACTGCGCTGGGTTACAGAACTCATATAAGTTCTTGTTGAGTTGTCTACAATCAGCTCTGCAACAGAAATACAAAATCGGTCCCAACACAACATTGCAGGTTTGCAGTAAAACACAAATCCAAACAAATGAATAGCCAATAAATAATGTTAAACAAATAATCAATCATTGAAACTGCAACACCCCCAATGAAATCCCATTGTATCATCCGTACGATGGAGGACATATCAGTGTACGATTTCATGGCTGGTCACATTTAGACTGACAACATAACAACAAGGTCTCCTTATAGAGCTATGACTACCACAACCTTTCTAATTCTCTCTTTTCCCTCTGTTCCATGAGCGTACTAGCTACGCCACCCCTCCCGAGTGCTTAATTTGTAAATTAGGTGGTGCCGGAACAAAAAGTGAGCCCGAGAGTGGGGTTACCTGGGGGCTCTGAGGTACAGGAACGTATGAAAAAAAGTACCTTTATTATAAAGCATTGCGTGCATTATCATCGCTTTTGCCCACTGTCATAGAGCAGTAGAGTAGAGGCGCATGCTGAAGTTGTACACATGGGGATCCATTTTTCTTGTCAAGAGTCTGAGAAAAATGTGACCTTTTATACATTTTAAGGTGTTTTGACACCTGGTCCCTTTCAGAAAATGTTTGGGAACTCAGTGCAGTTCACTTCAAATTTTTCTGCAGTGTGAATGCTTCAAAAGAAACTCAGAACCCTCGAAAGAATCCTCGAAGCGAACGGACCTGGAGAGGTCGTCTGAGATCAGTTCACTTGAAGTCTGTGGTTCAGTTCCCTTTTTTTAAGTGCAATGTGAACACAAAGCTCTCCAGGTTCACTTGTCATTATTTCAACACCAAGCACTATAAGCCACTGCAACACCTTTCCCTTGCAGTTCCCCCTCACATCAGTGCCACAAACTAAAAAAAACATGATGTACAGGTTGGTGGTACATTTTGAGTATAAGCTTTTCAATTGAAACATTATTTCATCTGCAATTCTTCTTCTTCCTTTTATCCTTTTACCAGTATTTTTTTTTTTACATGTAAATAGGATATTTTGGTTATGATTAGTATGTCCTATTTTGTAACTAAATGCAAACTATTAGCTTCCAGAATGTATGTAGGGACATCCCTGGCTGTCCAATAACAGGTTCTGATGGTATGGCTTGTCCTCCACTGTGTATTTACCCAGAGTGCATTGAGTAAATGTTGGAAAAAGATCTTGGTTATTTTCTAAACATTGCAATGCGAATACAATGAGGACTCAGTCCACACAATGTTTTAAATGAACTAGCAAGATAGCTGATTCCTCATTCAAAGGCAAGGGCAGTGTTAATACAAAGAGAATAGTTATTTCGCTTTTTTCCCCCACCCAGAGTTCACTTTAAAGAGGACTGAAATCACCCTTAGATGACTAGAGACTTCAGCAGACTCATTTTTAATACCTCACAAATGATCGAAATGACTACTTTGACACTGACAAACTGAGAATCTGAGATCAATTTTAAAAAACGACCTTGTCTTGAATCCTTCAATAGCCTAGGCCTAGGTGTGTGGAGACATATTGTAGGAGGTAATTACAGTCCTAAAAAAGCTTTCCAGTTTCACTGACTCATCCAATGATGCGCAGCTCACTCACCAGCGATGGCGGATGTTTTAGCCTACTTTGTAAAACAATACTGTTCGCTCAATAGGCCTATTTGGAAGTTGATAACTTCGTAGCCTATAGAGAGATTAGTTTTATATTTACAGCTGAATCCATTTGCTTTCCAACCTGCATTTTCCAGCGATTGCATTTGAAATATTGCGAAAGGCCTGTTTTGTCGGCATGCTGTTTACTGACAGATTTGCAGGGCATTCCCGACTGCAGGCATGCCTCGTGATTGGGCTACACACAATCCACAGCTAGGTTATTTAAAAATTAAAATGATATATAAACTATGAATCCTCTGTGGCTAAATTATAGGCCTACTCCTGGAGTAGTAGTCGGAATGATTTCATTTCTTTCTGAACAGACAGGAGTAATTCTATAACTTTGGCAAATGTATTTCAATTTATCACGGGTGCTGCAGCACCTCCAGCACCCTTACCGCGGCTATGATTCTATACCGAAAAAAATGATGAAGTGCAACGCTCGAGAGATGAGAGTTGCAGGGTCATATCTATCAGAGGGAGAGAGATCATAGAAAGTTAATCTCATTCTAGTTCTGTGAGAGATACAGGTGCGCTTCTCTCCCTCAACACAGCAATGGCCATGCGTCGGTCTATATAGGCAACAATGTTGCTCAAACCATAAAGCCGGGCCGGTCCAACACGAATCAATTCTTAGAATATCAGGCGAGTTTTCACATGACGATTTTTTTTAGAGGCAGCAGAATTACAGAGGAGTCAACTTGAATTAACTCTGATTGCTTTTATTCGAATTTTTCCATTGCAAATATTATTTTTTTTTAAATGACACAAGAGGTACCGGATCCTGACAAATGGGTTCTGGATCGAAACAGACCGGACCTAAGAGGTGCTGGATTCTGTTCCGGCAGGGTCAGACTCAAATGAAGCACCGCCCCTCCCCCACCATGTTAATCATGTTTATTGACTTCTGCTTTAAGGGCAATTAGAGGATGTTGACACACCAGTGCCCTGTGGTCTGCTTCATAATGTGATTCTGTATGAATCGATATATGCCATCGACACCAAACGCTCCTTGTCAGCTCTCTTATTACCCAGACAACAAAGCCCCAGATACAGTTCCACACTTCGGGTTACAACACTAAATACCGCACATGGTGGTCTTGTTGTTCTAGCTTGTCTTGCACTGTTCTTGAAACCCAAGTGAGGGTAAAAACACAGCACGTTGCATAACAACACAATTATACTAACTAACTGGCTGACTGAGCTGCTACGATATAGAGATTTTTTTATATGGTATAACTATGGAAAATTCTTAATCATGACTGTGAAAGAAGTGCTAACTGGGTGTAGGATTGCAGAATACCAGAAACGTTCCCAAAAGGCCTGGTTTTCAAAGAATTCTGGTTGGATTCCTGGAATTTTCCCTCTGGGATTGCTAGAAAACTGGGATTTTTGGGGAAAGTTACAAGAATTTCATCAACCCTAACTGTATGACAACTATGTCCACAAGTAGCTGTAATAATTATATAAAGTAATACAAGGTGATGAGTGAATCTCACTGAGACAGGCAGAGAGACACGCAGGTGTAACAGTATAACTTTAAACCGTCCCCTCGCCCCGACACGGGCGCGAACCAGGGACCCTCTGCACACATCAACAACAGTCGCCCACGAAGCGTCGTTATCCATCGCTCCACAAAAGCCGCGGCTCTTGCAGAGCAAGGGGCAACACTACATATTGGTTTCAGAGCAAGTGACGTAACTGATTGAAATGCTACTAGCGCGTACCCGCTAACTAGCTAGCCATTTCACATCCGTTACACTCACCCCCCTTTCAACCTCCTCCTTTTCCGCAGCAACCAGTGATCCGGGTCACGGCACCAATGTAACAGTATAACTTTACGTCGTCCCCTCGCCCCGACACGGGCGCGAACCAGGGACCCTCTGCACACATCAACAACGGTCGCCCACGAAGCATCGTTACCCATCGCTCCACAAAGGCCACGGCTCTTGCAGAGCAAGGGGCAACACTACATATTGGTTTCAGAGCAAGTGACGTAACTGATTGAAATGCTACTAGCGCGTACCCGCTAACTAGCTAGCCATTTCACATCCGTTACACAGGGACCTTTAGTAAGTGGATTTGAGCATTAGAGAAAGCTGCCAGGGTAAAGGTCACAGAGCCAAGTGTTTTCTACTGTGACTCTCCCTGACTGTTGTAGAAAAGCATTTGTTCCCAACATGGAGGTCTGATCAGCCTGACTGACACAGACACAAACACACACACAGGGACTGTCTTAAGACATAGGCTTTAGCTTGAGGGCTAACGAAGTTGCTTACATATACAGAAGGCTAATGTGCGGTATCCAGAGAAGAGAGACGTCAACTGGCTTATCTATCACAGTGGTTATGTTTCATGCTGACCGTACAATTACTCTGATACGGCATCACAACAACATTATGAGTTACCAATACTTCCCCTTCCATCTTTATCTGTATTACCTTCTCAGCACAAGACCTTCAAGGTCCCGAACAGTCATTCTGATTCCCATGAAAAAATACCTTTTTTGAGTGACATTTTTTGAGTGATATTTTTGGGTGAAAGAAATGCTCAAAATGTCAGGGGTTTTTTTCTCTCAAAGCTAACTACCAGGACGTTTGAAAAGACAGGCTGAGTGGGCCTTGACTGACAGCTCTTTGAAAAGACAGTCAAGAAACTTGGATGAATTGAGCAGTGTTGCAGTAAAATCATCTCAAGCTCATTTAGTGATACACTAAGTAACTCAAACAACATTGAAACATTGAAGAAACTTGATGATAAAACATTATCAATGTAGAAGCAACAGACATTTTCCAAACTTGGGTCATCATACTTTGATCTGGTTTCATCCAAATATCATCCAAGTCATGATTTTGACTGTTCATGACCTTTCAGACCTTGAACGTGATCTAATTTAAGATTGACTGCATCATCCTTTTCCTGCTGAAATGTGGTGTGTGTGCGAGAGAGAGCTGATTCATGGCTTGATGCCCACAGAGGGAGCATTCACAGCTGAGGTGGACATTGTTTGCATATTCTTAGGATCTGAAACTAGCAGCCCTCCTGTTGCCAGATCAACGCCCTCATTTTTTGGCGCACCTGACAGATTTTGTACAGCCCCAAATCATGACCGCTAGGTGAATCCTGACAATTGCATCTCTGTTCTGCCACCTCTGGTTTCTTGGCCGTCCTAACCCTATGGGAGGTCAGCTCCTGCTCAGCCCAGTCAAACCTCTTCTCTGCCCGGGCAGCCCAAGGGTGAAACCATCTTCCCCAGATGCTATGACAGCAGAGTCCCTGCCCGTCTTCTAAAAACGTCTGAAACCCGACCTCTTCAAAGAGTATCTTAAATAAGACATATCACTCAGTCGTATCACCCCTTGTCTTATGCGCTTGTCTTTTCCTACGAGCACTGACTTTGCTAACTTATTTATTGCGAAAACATGTAGCCTACTTACCACGACTGTGATGTGTTGTTGTCTCGCCTGGCTATCTTAAGATGACTGCGCTAACTGTAAATTGTTCTGGTTAAGAGCGTCTGCTAAGTTACTCAAATGTAAATGAGAGCGAGGAGTAGCCTAGCAGACCAGGCTAGGAATGCTTCCACTGTACAAAAACAAATGCACAATGATTTACGGAACAACTGTGTCAACAAGGAAATGCATGTGTTGTACTTCGGGCAACTGGGTTCAAACACGCACAAAACACAGCATACACGCGTTGCCTTCACAGGAAAGCTTAATCCTATGCCAGCTGTTAAGAGTAATTTTTTTCGCATTGCAAAATGTTTTATTCTAATGCAATTTTTGAAAGATATATTTTTGAAAAAACATGTCTAAGTATTTATAATTTATTCATAGTGGTTTAATAAAAATGTATAACTGTTGCTTATTGAATATTAACATACTCAGATAGGTCCATTTGAAACAGTATTACTTACAACAGTTCACACCTCCAATCGAAAAACACATAAGGCCTATCCCAAAACGAAACCTTTGGGAATAGAAGCTTGACAGAGTTGGCAATGTCATGAGAAAGATCTATCCAGAACCCAAGGATGAGAGTCTAATATACGTCCCAAATTACATGCTATTCCCTGGCTCTGGTCAAAAGTTGTGCACTAAATAGGGAATAGGGTGCCATTTGGGGAGCATCCTTAAACAAAAAGCCCTGGCATGTCAGAGCTCTCCATGGCAGTATACTGATTACCCTGACTAAGCCAGTTTCTGCTGCCTGTGCATGCTCTCTCCCAGATAGTCCCATCTCTGCCAGCACCGCTGAAAGCTTTTGGGTGTCTTTACCACTGCCAGTATTTCATGCTTTCGACATGCAGGCTTTCAGTCTGCTTTTCCAGCTATAGTGTGGAACACATTGGGAAACAGAGCGTAGCTCCTCTTCTCTCTTAGACTCATTACAGTACAAAAGCACACTTCTCATTCATAGTAAATTGATACATTTCCTTCTAAATGAAGCAATGTCGTTCATTTAGTTGAATTCTGGTCTGCTGTGCATTTGCCAAAATGTGTCAGTTTGTTTTATTGTTTGATGTACCAAAGAAGGGGGGAGAGGATATAAAATAAATTAAAATAAGGAAATACATCTTAGAAGCGTGACAAAAAAAAAGTTGAACTCTACACTGTAAAACATGTCCTGTCATTTTTACAGTAAATTACTGGGAGCACAGAAGCCAGTATATTTCTGTAGATTTACAAGACCTTTACTGTAACACAAATTTACTGCATATTACTGGAACACCTGATTACAGTAACATTTTGTAATTCTAGAATTTAGAGTGCATTAAGGGAAGCACAGTGGTAAATTAACTGTTTTAGATGTACAGTGCAGGTAGCTAGTGCCAAAAACAGGCAGTATTTCTGTTACATGTATTTGATATTGATATTTCAATACCTATTTTGTAATTAGCATTTCACTGTCCTGAACTACAATTCATGTAGCCTATTGGTAACAGTTTAATTAAAATAAATGTACTTTGTATTATTATAATTTCCAATACAAATTTATGCTTGCATGTAGGCCGCTTAACTAGAAAATTATTGGTAACGGAAACAATCTTTTTACTTGCTATGACTGTGGTATATTCTTGTTGACCTTAGCTTAATACATTGACTGTAAGTCGCTCTGGATAAGAGCTTCTGCTAAATAACCAAAATGTAAAAATGTAACTTGCAAAGCACACTGCTGGGTATGATTCTAATGAGCACCACCCCTAAACAAGGCCAAATTTGATGAAAATACAAATAGTTTGAGGGCGGGGCTAATCAGAATAATACTCAGAGTTGTGCTTTGCAAATGTTCATTTTTCACATGGACATTTTGGTAATTTAGCAGACACTGTTGCCCAGAGCGACTTACAGTTAGTGCATCATCTAAGGTTGACAAAAAAATACACATATCACAGTCATTTCTGTAACCATTACTGGGAATGTTGTTGTAGTTAAGTATAAATTGGTCTTCTAATTATTCTGATTCGGCAATTAGTGCAAAGTACATTTGGCAAACTCCAAGTGGGCTGTTATGTGCTTTTTACTGAGGTGTGGCTTCTGTCTGGCTACTCCAACATAAAGGCCTGATTGGTGGAGTGCTGCGGAGATGGTTGTCCTTCTGGAAGGTTCTCCCATCTCCACAGAGGAACTTTAGAGCTCTGGCAGAGTAACCATTGGGTGCTTGGTCACCTGCCTGACCAAGGCCCCCCTTTCCCCCGATTGCTCAGTTTGGCTGGGCGGCCAGCTCTAGGAAGAGTCTTAGTGGTTCCAAACTTCTTCCATTTAAGAATGATGGAGACCACTGTGTTCTTGGGGATCTTCGATGCTGCAGAAATGTTTCGGTACCCTTCCCCAGATCTGTGCCTCGACACAATCCTCTCTGAGCTCTACGGACAATTCCTTCAACCTCATGGCTTGTTTTTTGCTTTGACATGCACTGTCAACTGTGGGACCTTATATAGACACGTGTGTGCCTTTCCAAATCATGTCCATTCAATTGAATTTACAACAGGTGGACTCCAATCAAGTTGTAGAAACCTCAAGGATGAAGAATGGAAACAGGATACATCCTGAGCTCAATTTCGAGTTTCATAGCAAAGAGTCTGAATAAGGCATTTCTGTTTTTTTTTGTTTTTTTTATTGTATTATTATTTTACACCATTATGACTTTGGTCATAATACTTTGATCTGGTTTCATCCAAATATCATCAGATTTTATGGAAACATGATTTTGACTGTTCATAACCTTTCAGACACACTGATCTGTTCCTTATATCCAATCTTATTTTTGTGGCACTACTACCACATATCACTTAACTGGAACAGCATTCTCACTAACGGGTGCAACAAATATACTCTCAGTTGATAGTCACGTAGCAAAAAGGAATTCCCCTTGACCACGCCCACAAATTGGGAAAACAAACATTCTTTCCCATTGACCCCCAATGTAAAAGAGCCAACTTCGTTGTCAGTTTTTGTTAGAAATAACAAAACATGCCAAGAAGCTGCTGTGTTTTTCAATGTACATGTAACCAGGTAAAAAAATCCTGACCTATGGTTTGCAATGCTCCCACGTAGGGAAATAGAGCTTTCGCGAAGAGCCCTGTGGCTTCAGGCTATTCTGAGTGGGAAATGTGGGGGCCTGGCTCCCGAGTGGTGCAGTATTCTAAGGCAATGCTTCTCAGTGCTAGAGGCGTCACTACAGACCCTGGTTCAATTCCAGGCTGTATCACAACCGGCCGTGATTGGGAGTCCCATAGGGCGTCACACAATTGGCTCAGCATCGCCCGGGGTAGGCCATCATTGTAAATAAGAATTTGTTCTTAACTGACTTGCCTAGTTAAATAAAGGTTAAATAAAATAAATACAATATTTGTTATGGAACTACTACCACATATCACTTAAATTGGTACAGCACTTTCACTAACAGGTGCAACAAGTATAACCTCTTCCAAGACACACCTCAACATGTGTTAATGAGCCACAACACCACCATGCAACACACAAAAGGTTTTTGGCACTCTTAAATTACAGTATCTAACTGAATTACAGTAAATTACTGGCAGCACAGTAGCCAGTAAATTAATGCAGATTTACAGGAAAATATTTGTTAATTCCAAAAACATGGTATGGTAAAGTATTTTGTGGGTGTGGTACTGAATTACAGTAAATTACTAGCAGCACAGTAGCCAGTAAGTAAATTACTGTAGATTTACAGGAAAAATCCCCCCAAAATGTGGCATGGTACTGTATCCTGTGGGGTACAGCAATCTCACTAATGGGTAAACAAATATAGCCTCTTGTAAGGCACGCCTGAAAATATGTTAATGAGAGACAATTTTGCTGCCGGCAATATTTTCCCACAATGCACCATAATTCACTGTATGCTGTTGTATATATACAGCAAAACAGGTACTACTGTATTGTATAATTACAGCAATTGCTGGAGTGGAATGCCGTAAAGCCCCCATAATGCACTGCTCTTTACAATACTGTAATATAGCATTACTGTAAAAGTGTTGCTGTAAATGTACAGCTATTTGTTACAACGTAAAGAACAAGTTGCATATTGTTTTATATAGCCACCACTTTCCTTTTTATGTTTAACAACATAAAAAACTATCTGAATGTAGTGGGGTATTTGCAGGTATCCTATTTCCAGCTGATCAAACAACACTTCTCGGAGCAGTGCCCATAGCAGCGTTTTCTCCATAAACACTTCCTGTACATTGCTGAGGTGTCAGAGCTAGGACGAATTGAAAAGATAAAGCAACAGGTGGCGTTTAAATTGAAACAAATGCAGCCAAATTCAATTTGCATTCTAAGAGCCTGTGTTTGCTCAGTGCGTCAGCAGGAGCTGTTTGGTCAATCTTGTCACATACGTACATGTAAATACACGTAAGCATACGAAGGCGCGCACACACACACACACACACACACACACACACACACACACACACACACACACACACACACACACACACACACACACACACACACACACACACACACACACACACACACACACACACACACACACACACACACACACACACACACACACTCCTATCCTGTTACAATGAGCTCAGCCTATCAGACAGCCAGCTGGCAGCCTCACAGATCAGCACTATAGAATCGCAGAGACACAACTTGCGAGTGCACAATAACACACCGGTGGGAGCCCCCTTCTCTTTCTCCCCAGGCAGGGTGTGTGCGTAAGGGTCAGCCCTGTGGTGCCTCACGGCCCCTCTCACACAGCTATGACATTACACAGAGCTGCATGGGGACAGAGAAGGGACAGCAACCAGCATACAGCCTGGCTACACAGACGCTGTCCATGGTGCTGATCTCATTCCTCAATGGAGCTGCACACACTGATATCTCTCACACAGTGACACGTTCATTCTGCACACACACACACGCACACACTCACGCACACACTCCACCATCTGTCAATACACACATTCCATTCACACTGACTCTTAGTATTCCAGGCATTCAATTGAATTTGATATGCTTCACTATAGTGTGTATAATTATCATATCTCTCCTTCTACAAATGGAAACTGAATTCTAGACATATCGATATCTATCTTCATGGAATCTTCAGGAATCACAATGATACAAATGTAATGATTAGAAAAAACTACCAAGGGCGATATTATTTTGCTCAATATTTGGGCTTTGTGACCTCAAAGCCTCCTCAGTAAATTAATTGAAAAGCAGTTAAAGCTGGCTAATTCTACAATAGTCCATGGCTCAAACTCAGGACACACACACACACACACACACACACACACACACACACACACACACACACACACACACACACACACACACACACACACACACACACACACACACACACACACACACACACACACACACACACACACACACACACACAGACTGATGCCTGTCCTCCAGCTGTCTCACCATTTTGTGCTCAATTAGCGACACACACACACCCAAGCCCCGCCGCTCGTGACCTTTCCCTTCCCACTAATGAAATGACTAATAAATCCAGACATCACCCAAGCCCCCCCCTCTGACCAAGGGTGAGGGTTGAGAGAGAGAACACAGGAGTCTTTATCAAGGGGACTTAGGTTGTGTCCCAAATGGTACTCTATTCCTTATATAGTGCACTTACAATGGGCCCTGTCAAAAGTGGTGCACTATATAAGGAATAGGGTGGCACTTGGGACACAGCCTTAGAATGGTGACTAATTCTCTCCTGGCCCCATGTTGTTGTTGGGAATGGAGGGAGTCTTGGGGGGAGGGGGCAGGTATGTTTTTGAGTTTGCACCTAAAAACAGTTGGAAAAGGCTTGTGAAAAACCAATCACCAGTATCTCAGATGCATGTTGTGTGTAGCATGTGTTCATAGGTTGTTGCACACTACCCTACCTAACACATACGCACAACAGTGCAATAACAAATAACAAAATGTGCCTTCAAGACCACTTTATTAAAGGCTGTCACAGTCAGGCAAGAGACCTGAACCAGGGTTGTTCATTCATACATGAGTGAACAACGTAGAAAAATGTTTTGCAACAGAAAACGAAAATAAGCATTTCCTATAAGGCCCATAGGGCTCTGGTAGAAATGAGTGCACTGTATAGGGAATAGGGTGCCATATGGGAAGTAAGAAGACGGCTCCACTGGGAGAGATGTTAAATACATCTAGGCTCATGGATCAGGCAAGCCTTCGTCCACTACATCCATTCATCCATTCATCTATTGCTCCATCACTCCCTCGATCCATTTATCCATCCATCCTGGGCATTAGAAAATAGTATTTTTGGCCCAGATCCCTCGCTCCCTGCCTCTACTCCTTGGCACTGGACTTGTTTTGGCTTCAGAGCACCATTACACCCCTACCTCACCTCCCTTTTCCTCCACGTTCACCTCCCCCTCTCGGTAGCCAGTTTACAAGCTTACTGATGAATGGACAAACTTCGTTTTGTTCTAGTTTACTTACACTTCACTGGCTTTAGGTTTGTTTTGGTTGGAGGCAAGCGAGGCAGAAAATGCTCAAAGATCAATGTTGATCACAGTTGATTTATCCTGTGATTTCAGTAATCCTACAGACTTAATTTGATAAATGATCATCTGAAAGCCAAGAGATAATCCTCGAATGAATGCAAACATGGCATTCTGTTGAGTTCCATTTGAATTATTGTTTGAATTGAATTAATTCCGATACAGACATGATTAAATAACAAGCGGAAAGGCTTTTAAATAATAACACATGCCAGTGTGGCACAGATGAAAAGTCACAGATGATACAAATGTTACTAAGGATAAAGAGAAATGAATTGGCATGGACTAAATACTATGCTACACTACAGCAAGAAGAAAAACACAACACCAGAGCTTTGTTAGGCTCACCATTATTTCTCAACGTCTTTCACGAGAGGAAACAACTGAGTTTCTTAACTCGAGTAAAACGCCTGCGTGGCAAATAATATATCAGCCCACTAAGACCTGAATCAAAGCTTTATCTTCACGTCCGACATAACTTTCCTCCAGCGTTGGCCCAATCCAGACTCATTGATGAGCATCAGATCAAAATGATCTAGTTTTCCACATCATCGTGGCTTGAGCTTGCCAGAAAACAGGAAATAATAGGAGTTATATTTCTCTCCAGGAGGATGTTGTGCGATTTTGTTTGAATCATTATATTTCATTTTGCATTTAACCTCCAAATCCTGACACACCAAGCACTTCATACCAAAATGTACACACACACACACACACACACACACACACACACACACACACACACACACACACACACACACACACACACACACACACACACACACACACACACACACACACACACTATCGCCACGCCCAATGGCGTCACACACACACGCCACGACCATCTGTCAGACTGTAGCTTCCTCCCGCTCCCTCTCTCTCTATGTCCTGCTGAGATACACACTCACTAATGATTCCATAACTTGGTTACCACCTCTTTACGGTGCTTAGCAAGCTCCATCATGGCGACTATATAAGACACTCCGTTAGCACGTTGGTGGGTTAGCGTGCAGAGTAGAGTGATCAGCTTGACAGGTCCACTGAGTCTTCATAACACAGAATCGCTGAGATTAGCCAGGCCTGGGTCATATTCATAAACAGTCTAAGATAGGAGTGCTGATCTAGGATCAGTTTTGCCTTTGAGTGCATAATGAATAAGATTACATGCACAGGGGGGAACCTGATCCTACTCTGAGACGCTTTTTGAATATGAGCCCTGGGCTGTAGCAATGATACCTAACCCCCCCCCCCCTCTCTCTCAACCCTTTTTTTTTTCTTTTTTTTTTACAACTATCTCTCATTCATCTACCTTTCCCTCTCTCTCTAATCTCTCCTTCCCCCATGCATTGGTTACATGATGTTTGTCAACCTGAGCTTGCAATTAACATTTTATATGTTCATTCTGAGACATTTAGTTTGTGATTTTGCGTGCAAATGTCACATGCATAACAATGGAATTGCCCCTCCCTCCCTTTTTTTCTGTAATGTTGACAAGTACAGTGAAGGCTATCATACTGTACATCGCTCTGCTTCAAAGTCCTATTTGTATTCCTTGGCACTTGCTATTTTTACACAATTAGTCAGCCAGTCATAAGGCTTCATACCACCTGGGAAGACATATCACAGGAACACAAATAAGCGAACAAAACAAAAGCATTCTGCTGGATTTGACTAAAGACAGAGAACTCTAGCCAATCTGGCAACACAGCGGATTATTCACAGTGAGCTGAGTACAGAGAAGCGAGAGAGAGAGAGAGAGAAGCAAACATGGCACTGTCTGAATTCTGAAATCATTATCATTATGTATAGCATACATTGTTTGTCTCCCAATTTGCAAAGCTCATTGGAGGACTTGTGAAAGCTACAAGACCATAATCAGCTAAGGAGAGCGGGAATGTTTTCATGCTGCCTAGAGGGCTCCCCTAAGTGTTGTCCAACACACTCACCAAGTATGAATCTTCTCACTGTGCCCATTCCAAATGGCACCCTATCTGCTTTATGGTGCACTACCTGAGTCTTACAGAGACATTCTCCAGGGACAGAGTTAACCAGAGAATGAACTGAACATGGGGACGAGAGAGAACGGAGAGCATGACAGTAAGCAACTCATTCAATTCAATCAAACCTGCGATAGCAATGTTGACGTAGTGTGTTTGTTTACAAAGCCTGCAAACACTTATTGTGTGGACATCTTCTACTAGTTAGGGGAGTCTACCTGGTATTAGTAATAGGTTTGCACAGTACCCCAAAAACATGCTGTGATTTTATTTGAATGTGGTAAAAAATAGATATTGTGTAAATACACAGTCCAATGGAATTGAGGCCTATATCACTGGTAGAGCATAACCAAATCAAAATGGATTCATGTGATCAAGTGATCATCAGAGATGGAGAAGTGGTCAGCGGGTTGTCCGACTGCCTCACTGAGGTCAGCAGGTCAGTGAGGCCACTATCTGTAGTCCCAAAATCTGCTTCCCAAATGGCCCTCTGTTCCCTACATAGTGCAATACTTTTGACCAGAGCCCTATAGTATTGCACTATGTAGGGAATAGGATGCTATATGAGATGCAGCCAAGGTGTCCCTGGATGGATTCCTGCAGTAATCCCTGGAAAAGCTGGCTCTGGAATGACTAACAATCCCCCATCCCCCATGATGAGCAACATCATTATTTCCCATGTACAATCTCATTGCATTGTAATGATATTTTCTTAATTAACTTCTCTTTAAATGTTGCTACCCGTTAACGTGTGTAATTACAAGTGAGAGATGGCAAACGACTTTACAGCGAATCATTTGCAAAAGGTCTTGGCAGGCGAGACACAGCTCCAATATTGCAGCCCGTATTCGGTATCGTCTCAGAGCAATGGCAAGGGGGCAGTGATGATGAATTATCACTGCATAATTTAGTGGTTTGGCACATTAACCTCTGTTATGGGAAAAACAAGATGGTGGCAGAATGTCTAAGCAGCAACTCCAATGAGTTGCTAGAAGCTAATGAATCCTGGCATAGTGTAGGTGTGAAGCCAGACTGAGGGGACGGACTGAGATGGAGGGGATCTGTGGATGCTTCCAAAGACATTCCTTCACAGGAAAGAGGACGCTGCTAATATCATATGGACCATTTTGTAATAAACCCTTCTTTCTCCCTATTCCTTTCTCTCCCTCCATGTGTATCTTCCATGCTCTCCCTCTTTCTCTCCCTCTCCATGTGTTTCTTACCCGCTCTCACTCCTTTCTCTCTACCTCTCTCTCACTCCTTTCTCTCTACCTCTCTCTCTCTCGCTCCCTCTCTCTCCCCCTCTCCATTCATTGGCCGCAGTACTGCCTGATTTAGCCAGTGCCGTGGGCTTGTAGCGACTGGCGGTGCTATAGAGGGCCATGTAAATGTCACCGTCTCAGAGGCCGTGCTCGGCCAAGCATGAAATTAAATCTGGCAGAGTTTTAGGGCCCTGCTTTGGCTCACATCGCCGTTCATTCCTCCGCGTAACCTCAGCACAAGGGCCCTACATCAATCCACAGCGTATATGTTATGACTACATCAGAGGGCCCACTTCCCTTTTGACTTTATTTACGAGCAGTGGGAGGACGTGATTAATCCAGGCGGGAAACAGAGAGAGAGAGACGCGCGGGCGGAACATGGTCTCTGTCAACGTGCAAGGCCTTGTGCCTGTTTCTGCTGAACGTGTAAAACGGTTGTTTAACAAACACAGTGTGGAGCTTTTATGTTATATGTAAATGGGACTGTGCCTCGTGGATGGCTTCAGTAACTCTTACTGTACAGACATACTACTGAGTCTTTCTAATAGCCAATGCCTATTGTGAGCATACTGTTACTCAACAAGTAGTGGCTAGAGGCTTTTACAATTGTGAACCGCAGTATATCCCTTTTAATTGTCCTTCTCTTAATATACATAAATGATAAAGACCAAAATGACAGACGCATAGTGTATACTGTAGATACGCAACAACCTCCAAATGGAATACATACAAATAGATACATTCAGTAAACAGACCCAAATAATCCAATACCAAGTTTTTGGCGAAAACTTGAATAACATGCTGAGGTTACATATTGTGAAACACACACACATAACCAAGCATCAAAATTGCCTACTGGCTTGGCTGTCCATGCCGACCAACACACAAACACCCCATCCGTCATGCAGTCGAGATGACATGTTTCCTAATGAATAAAAGGCTGACTTTCACAGCAATGAGAGAGAGAGCAGCGTGTGGGATGCTCACAGACACGTGGCAATGAGTAGTTCACCATTACACTGCAGGGTGTTCCCAGTAGGGTTCCTTTGCTGTGAAGATTGGCATTACACTTGGGGGGATTTCTCAAACTCAAGATGAGGGAGAAAATGAAGAGAGAAAATGAAGAAGCTCTCTGCCCGGCTGAAAAAACTTGCATAGACCAGCACTGGTCAGTGCTGGTCGGATGCTGGTCTTGCTGGTCTGACCAGCATGGTCTAGCAGGTCAAGCACATCTGACCAGCATGGTCCAACTGGTTATGCTGGCTGACCAGGCTTCGTTGTGTTTTCGCTGATGGCCAGGCTTCGTTGTGTTTTTGCTGGTGATCAGCCTTCACTGTGTTTTCGCTGGTGACCAGCCTTCGTTGTGTTTTCGCTGGTGACCAGCTTTCACTGTGTTTTTGCTGGTGACCAGCCTTCATTGTGTTTTTGCTGGTGACCAGACTACACTGTGTTTTGGACTCAGCATAAACTAAAGAAAAACCAACATCAAGTCACATTACCCTGGTTGCAAAGTGACATTTAATTCCTATTGGAATCTAGCAAGAGTGTATTCCCACAATCTGCATTCAGAATAACTGTCAGGGTTAGAGAACAGATTGAATGAGACTACCTAAACCATCTAAACTGGAACAACTATTTCAGTAATAAGTCCAACTAACAGATTGGCTTGGTTTAGAAAAATACATGTTTTTTATCTTTGTGTCGGCATTAGATACATTAATTGATTCATTAAAAAAACACAGATATTAAAACAAACAATTCAAAAGATGTAACTGGAATAGAGCATGCTGGAAAATACGATAATGATGGCCGTGGAGCTGATTACTTGGGAGTCAACCTGACTTTATAACGTTACTTGACCTTGTGTTATATTTCTGATGTCTGTGGTCTGAGAGCCATGCTCATATTGTCTAGCTAGCTACCTCAGTTTACACAAGTGTACCGAATAGCCACAATGCCCAATTCAGATACATATGATGAGATGCAAAGGTTTATTTGACCTGAACAGTCTAGTCTTAGAACGTCTCATGTCGTTGGCTGGACTATTCAAGATTCAACATGTCAACTATAGCCAAAGTCTTGCGACGAGACAGATCCATTTAGCCATTCAAAGAACAGTGCGCTAACATTCTGTGTTCAGCGAAGCAGCTAGCCAAGCAGAGAGCTAGCTAGCTATTATGCTGTAAATAGCTAGCCTGGCTTGCTGACATTTCAGTCAAAAAAGTGTACCCTGTTTCTGGTGTATGTATTTCGTGACACGTGTTTTCTACAAGTGGCAACTTTGTTTCAACGTTTCATCACAGAATTGTAAAGCGGCACCGTTACTGTAGCGAACAATCTCAACTGCACATCTCGCGCTCTTGATCTGAATGGCCCCATCTTTAGTCAGCTGTTGTACAACGCGACATTCTGAAACTAGCTTGTTTTTATCTCTGATCTAGCAGGGTTTCCCAAACGCAGTCCTGTGGGCCCTCCTGGGTGCACGTTTGAATTACAGCTGATTCAAATAATCAAAACTTGATGATGAGTTAGTAGTACTAGGGCAAAAACCAAAATGTGCACCCAGGGCGGGCCCCAGGACTGAGTTTGGGAAACCTTGATCTAGGTCAGGGATGGTCAACTCCAGTCCTCGGAGGCTTGATTGATGACACACGTAGAGCAACAAGATGTAAGTGTTAGTTGTCCTCTCGGTTGTGAAAAAGATTTGTATGATATAAAAATGTTTAAAAAATAATAATTAGAACTCATTACAATACATGATATCACTGTTATATTTTCAACAGATGTCAACACTACAGTTCTGCACTGATAGTAATGAAATTCCATAGACAACCAAATATTATTCTCTTTCACCTAAAGGAGACTCTAACAAGTCTCAAAGGGTGAAGTGTCTACACATTGAAAACTGCAACGGACTACACCTATATCCCAGAACTTCAGTGAGCAGTGTTGAGAAAACTGGGCTCTCAATTGGGGCTAACAAAGGAAAAGTATCCTGTGATCAGATGACCCAAGACCCCATGAAGTGCCACCACCAACGGCTGAGCAGCTACAATTTCGAGGAGACGTCGCCACGCAACACAGGGTGCAGTAAGCACACCTTTGAGCTGGGAAGGACCTGAGCTTTCCCTGTTGTCAGACTTGGTGGTTCGCAGAAAGTGTAAAAACCTACAGAGTACTCAGAAATGTTGTTGAAAGAGGTGGGCCTACAACCAAACATAATAAACTCTGCAAAAAAAGAAACGTCCTCTCACTGTCAACTGCGTTTATTTTCAGCAAACTTAACATGTGTAAATATTTGTATGAACATAACAAGATTCAACAACTGAGACATAAACTGAACAAGTTCCACAGACATATGACGAACAGAATGGATTAATGTGTCCCTGAAAAAAAGGGGGGGTCAAAATCAAAAGTAACAGTCAAGTGTCTGGTGTGGCCTCATGGACTGAACCAGATTTGTCAGTTCTTGCTGTGAGATGTTACCCCCCTCTTCCACCAAGGCACCTGCAAGTTCCCGGACATTTCTGGGGGGAATGGCCCTGGCCCTCACCCTCCGATCCAACAGGTCCCAGACGTGCTCAATGGGATTGAGATCCGGGCTCTTCGCTGGCCATGGCAGAACACTGACATTCCTGTCCTGCAGGAAATCACACACAAAACGAGAAGTATGGCTGGTGGCATTGTCATGCTGGAGGGTCATGTCAGGATGAGCCTGCAGGAAGGGTACCACATGAGGGAGGAGGATGTCTTCCCTGTAACGCACAGCGTTGAGATTGCCTGCAATGACAACAAGCTCAGTCCGATGATGCTGCGACACACCGCCCCAGACCATGACAGACCCTCCACCTCCAAATCGATCCTGCTCCAGAGTACAGGCCTCGGTGTAACGCTCATTCCTTCGACGATAAACACGAATCCGACCATCACCCCTGGTGAGACAAAACCGCGACTCGTCAGTGAAGAGCACTTTTTGTCAGCCCTGTCTGGTCCAGCGACGGTGGGTTTGTGCCCATAGGTGACGTTGTTGCCGGTGATGTCTGGTGAGGACCTGCCTTACAACAGGCTTACAAGCCCTCAGTCCAGCCTCTCTCCGCCTATTGCGGACAGTCTGAGCACTGATGGAGGGATTGTGCGTTCCTGGTGTAACTCGGGCAGTTGTTGTTGCCATCCTGTACCTGTTCCGCAGGTGTGATGTTCGGATGTACCGCTCCTGTGCAGGTGTTGTTACACGTGGTCTGTCTCTTCGAAGACGATCAGCTGTCCGTCCTGTCTCCCTGTAGCATTGTCTTAGGCGTCTCACAGTATGGATATTGCAATTTATTGCCCTGGCCACATCTGCAGTCCTCATGCCTCCTTGCAGCATGGCTAAGCCACATTCACACAGATGAGCAGGGACCCTGGGCATCTTTCTTTTGGTGTTTTTCAGAGTCAGTAGAAAGGCTTCTTTAGTGTCCTAAGTTTTCATAACTGTGACTTTAATTGCCTACCGTCTGTAAGCTGTTAGTGTCTTAAAACGTCTTTGGGATAGGGGGCAGCATTTTCACGTTTGGATGAAAATGTGCCCAGAGTAAACGGCCTGCTACTCGGTCCCAGTTGCTAATATATGCATAATATTAGTAGATTTGGGTAGAAAACACTCTGAAGTTTCTCTAAAACTGCGAGTATAACAGAACTCATATGGCAGGCAAAAATCCAACCAGGAAGTGGGAAATCTGAGGTTGGTCGTTTTTCAACTCATTCCCTATTGAATATACAGTGGGATATGGGCCATGTGGGCTATGGGCCACTTCCTAAGGCTTCCACTAGATGTCAACAATCTTTAGAACCTTGTCTGATGCTTCTACTGTGAAGTGGGGCCGAATGAGAGGGGAATGAGTCAGAGGTCTGGCAGAATGCTTTGAGCTCGTGACGCTCGTTCATGTGAGCTCTTGTGAGCTCATCATTTATGCGAGCTCTGTTCCATTTGCTTTTCTGAAGACAAAGGAATTCTCCGGTTGGAACATTATTGAAGATTGATGTTAAAAACATCCTAAAGATTGATTCTATACTTAGTTTGACATGTTTCTACGACCTGTAATATAACTTTTTGGACTTTTCGTCCGTACTTTCCGCTGGATTTGCACGCGCGTCGTCAGTTTGGATTTGTTTACCAAACGCGCTAACAAAAGGAGGTATTTGGACATAAATGATTAACTTTATGGAACAAATCAAATATTTATTGTGGAACTGGGATTCCTGGGAGTGCATTCTGACGAAGATCATCAAAGGTAAGTGAATATTGATAATGCTATTTCTGACTTATGTTGACTCCAACATGGCGGATATCTTCTTGGGTTGTGTTGGTCTCTGAGCGCCGTACTCAGATTATTGCATGGTTTGCTTTTTCCGTAAAGTTTATCTAAAGTTCCATGCATAACACTTGTATCTTTTATCAACATTTATGATGAGTATTTCTGTAAATTGATGTGGCTCTCTGCAAAATCACCGGATAATTTGGAAGCAAAACATTACTGAACGTAACGCGCCAATGTAAACTGAGATTTTGGGATATAAATATGAACTTTATCGAACAAAACATACATGTATTGTTGAACATGAAGTCCTGTGAGTGTCATCTGATGAAGATCATCAAAGGTTAGTGATTCATTTTATCTCTATTTCTGCTTTTTGTGACTGTGTTTTTCTGTGACTATGTATTGACCTAACATAATTGTTTGGTGTGCTTTCGTCGTAAAGCCTTTTTGAAATCTGACACGTTGGCTGGATTCACAACAAGTGTAGCTTTAATTTGGTGTATTGCATGTGTGGTTTCATGAAAGTTTAATTTTTATAGTAATTTATTTGAATTTGGTGCTCTGCATTTTCACTGGATGTTGGCCATGTGGTTAACGACCGTTTCACAGGTGCATGTTCATGGTTTATTGAACAAGCATGGGAAACAGTTTTTAAACCCTTTACAATAAAGATCTGTGAAGGTATTTGGATTTTTACAAATTATCTTTGAAAGACAGGGTCCTGAAAATGGGACGTTTCTTTTTTTGCTGAGTTTGTATTATATAAATAAGGGAAGTTTGTGTGGGCAACAAACTTGTGAAGAACAATACTTGTGCATTTTTTAAAATCTAGCATACAGTCATCATTATTGTACTTTTGGAATGATTTTAGCATTATTTACTAAACTGTTATTTTCTCCTGGATATCTATGCTCTTGACAGTTTACACTTCAAATTAGCAGACCTACAGGTGGGTAGATATCCAGAAAGATGGATGGGCTACCCTGGTGTAAATACAATACAAAAACACAATATTAAACAGATCAGGTCAAATAGTTTTATTAGGGAGATAAACAAGAATACAAGGTAGTCTATGTAACCTTCCTCAAAATAACCAAAACACAGTGTAAGGGAAACATTCTGATAAAGTACTGAACTAATACCACCCAGACCAAGAAGAAAAAAAACGACTTACAAAGATATCATCAAATGGTGTATTTTTTCCTAATTGGGATCCAATTGAAGAATAAAGTACAGAGTAGTTGTGAAAAGTGTTAACCTGTTATGTAAACATACTTAGTAATAAATACATGGTATATTGCAGTGGTGAAATGGCAGCAGTTGTGTGTTGTAAGGTGCAGGAGTCTCCCTGCAATTCATGCAGGTGCGCCAGCGAGGTTGTCCGGAGTCCCTGGGATAGCTCTCCGGTACTCCATGATGTCAAAAATCGCTCCAGATAGACGGAAAGCGGCCAGCTCCAGAACATCTCCCCTTTCTTCAAAGGACAGCTCTTGTAATTTAGCCTGTAATGATAAGAAAAAAAGCAACATGAAATTACAGACTGCAGCCAAATATTGTGCGATGTGATTAGAATGTTGTGAAGCGAGTAAACCGTACCACAGGTGAAATATTTTTACTAACCTTCATCTCTGTCTTCTTGCATTCGAGCAGCCCTTTCAAGGTCTTCCTCTCCAATTCTTTCTGCAACCCTGCCTGTGCCCCTGCATGTGCCCTCTTCAAAACTGGAATCCTACAGAAAAAGCATGTAACTTACACAACACTGTTATTAGGATTGTATTGTAATGCTCACTACATGGTATTTTATGTCTTACCAATAAGGATTTTCATGCAGAAGAGTTATTTTCAATGAATGCAGAACTATGATAGTCCAAACGTATTATTTTACACAGATTTCTTTACGCAAGTGTGAAAACGAATGTACTAAAGCTATCATCATACTTCTATTTTGTACCAGGCAGGGAAATTCACAGTAACGTTAGCTATTATCAACCATGTAGCTAGCTAGCTACCTTGACATTGGTAATGTTAGCTACCTTTCTGGCTGACAACATGAGTATTATAACATATGTATATAAACATTTTTTACCAGTTCTGAAGAAATTGTTGCTAAAATGGAATCGAGTTATCTTCAATCTTGTCCGTAACTGTTATCGCACCAGCATCCACAGTCTCAAATTTCCGACTCCGTTGGATTTTCCCTAATTGCTACAAAGTAAAAATTGGCGACACTGGGTTTCCACCAGATAACACGGACAGAAAGTCTAAGAGCGGATGTTGACGCTATGTCATCCCAGTGGCGACTACCAATGAGAGCTGGGGTTTCAGGTGTATGGGGTTCAAATCTAGAAAAAATATTGCATTCTTGCCAGAGGGGTCTTCAAAAACACACAACTTGGTACAACTTAGCCCTATGCTAACCTCAACAGGTGGCACTGATTATATACTGGCACAAGTGCATCAGCCAATTAAAATCATCAAAGTAGTTGTAAGTGTTCCAACACCTTTTCATGTATGTAAGTATCCTTATCACACCTAAGTATCATCAAAGAAACTATCAGGTGTATTTGCCGTACTGGTATAATTTATCTCTGTGTAAAGAGCCTAGTCCACATAATTGTTGCAGATTTTGGCAAGGGTTGAATCTCACATGAGTCCCCCCCTTGTTATATTGATTTACAGTGCCATCAGAAAGTAGTCATACCCCTTGACTTATTCCACATTTTGTTGTGTTACAGCCTGCATTCAAAATTAAATAGATTTCTAAGTATCTAAGAGCTTCCATACCTGGATTATGCAACATTTGCCTATTATTATTAAAACAATTCTTCAAGCTCTGTCAAATTGGTTGTTGTCTATTGCTAGACAACTATTTTCAGGTCATGTCATATATTTTCAAGTAGATTTAAGTCGAAACTGTAACTCAGCCACTCAGGAACATTAATCTCCCAGTGTCTGGTGGAAACCAGAGTGAACCAGGTTTTCCTCTAGGATTTTGCCTGTCCTTAGCTCCATTCCGTTTCTTTTTATCCTGAAGAAACTCACCAGTCCTTAACAACTACAAGCATACCCATAACATGATGCAGCTACCACTATACTTGAAAATATAGAGCATGGTAGTCAGTAATGCATTGTATGGGATTTTCCAGGTAACCTAATTCCATTAAACTACTGTGAAATGCACAGTAACATTTCAGCAGTGCAGCTCTTTAATGTCATATGCTCTTACAAAGATATTTGACTGTTTTAAAAGATGTGCTCAACCTTTGAGGACATAACCATTAACCACAAACGGGTACAACACTTCCACTGACGGTGGGCACAAATACACATTTATTAGTTCAGGCCCCCAAATATGCTAATGAGCCCTACCTACATTTCAAAGTGCAGTGACTATTGTACCTTATAGTCAAAGTATTGGGTAGAAAAATGTACCATTATACTAGATTATCCGCACATGTATGACAAAAGGAACTGTTCCTATGTGTATCTCTGAAGTACCTTTGATTTTTTTGGTCCCCAGGGTTCACCACTGTACCCTAACTGTACCCTAATTTTGAGTGTGTGGAAATACACTGAGTTTACAAAACATTAAGAATACCTTCCTAATATTGAGTTGCACCTCCCGTTTGCCCTCAGAAAATACACAATCCATGTCTCAATTGTCTCAAGTGGATTTAACAAGTGACACCAATAAGGGATCATAGCGTTCACCAGGATTCACCAGGTCAGCTTATGTCATGGAGAGAGCAGGTGTCCTTAATGTTTTGTACACTCAGTGTATGTTCTTGGTAATAAAGATGTACCTGGTGGCACTGCTGAAACATAAATGCACTTCTGCCCAAAAGCTTGCAAGTTCAAATCCCCAAAGCATTTATGCACACTTTACATCAAGTGTCCCTGAGCATTGGTGTTGTCAGATAATCTGACAATTATTGACTTGATTATGGGCAATGTTTAGCAAAGTGCAGAAATATATTCTTGCCATTAAATCTGTTGCCTATCTCTGTCATGCTCACAGACCTGGTAGTGTAGCAGGAAAGTCAAGTCATTAGCTAACAAGAAGTTGTGAGTTCAAAGCCCAAGAGAGTTATACATTCAGTTATACAGCAATAGACGGGTTGGATGTTTAGGGGAAAGGGGGATACCTAGTCAGTTGTACAACTGACTGCCTTCAACTGAAATGTGTCTTCTGCATTAAACCCAACCCCTCTGAATCAGAGAGGTGTGGGGGGCTGCCTTAATCGTCATCCACGTCTTCGGCGCCCGGGGAACCGTGGGTTAACTGCCTTGCTCAGGGGCAGAACGACAGATTTTTACCTTGTCTGCTCGGGGATTTGATCCAGCAACCTTTTGGTTACTGGCCCAAAGCTCTTTAGTAACAAAACCGATGAGTGCGCAACAGACTGGGTTGACTTATATTGTTAACAACACGTAAGCTATATTTTGTGGTAGACTCCCAATCACGGCCAGATGTGATACAGCCTGGATACAAACCAGGGACTGTAGTGACACCTCTTGCTCTGAGATGCAGTGCCTTAGAGTGCTGTGCTACTCGGGAGCTCCAAAAGCAATGCCCAATATTATCATATATCCCAGCATTCTCTATTGCAGTTATATGTTTTGTTTCAATATCTATGTTTTTGCATGTAGCTTACATTGATTGATGAATTAATCAATTAATTAGTCTTATGCTACACAAAGATAAATAGCATAAATCTTTCTAAACTAATCCAATTTCTTAGTTGGATTTATTGCACCTGTTACTGAAATCGCAGTTCAAGTTTATTGTAGATGGTTTAGGTAATCTCATTAATGAATCTTTCTAACCCTGGCAATCATTCTGAATGCAGATTGTGCGTGAATGAAAGTTGTAATTGTTGGATGTCCCTACTCAAGCTGGATTCCAATAGGAATTAGACATCACTTTGCAAGCCAGTTTACGCTGGTCACCAGTGAAAGACAACGAAGGCTAGTCTATGCTGTTTTTTCAGCAGAGTGGCTGGTGGGTGCCATTTTGGTTTCCCCAAAACACTACATCTATAGTGCTAACCAATTCCAATCAAACAATTTCACTAAGAACTTTTTTTGAAGTCTTTGACTGTCACAGACCATGTTGAATCAAAGGCCAGTGCCTACTGTTTGACTACAGTTGCAAAATTGTGGTAATCTTTCCAAAATTCCCAGGTTTTAAACTAATCCCAGAATAAGGATTCCATATTTCTTGCTTATTCCCTGCTGATCTTCCACTCGGGATCGAACATTTTGGGAAAGTTACCAGAATTTCGCAACCATGTGGCATGGAGAAACTCTCCTCAGCGGAAGGAAAATACGAAACTTTGGGAGTGAATTACTATCTACTAATTCTTAGTAGATACAACTTTTCATCCATTTAATACTTTCCCTGAATGGATTGGGGCATCACCGCCCGTGTGCTTGTCCTGGGCTCGTTTTGGATGAGCTTAATATAGGCTGTAGGGTACTAGCCATTATATCCACTGTGCACTTTAAAGTGATGAGAGTGTTTAAGAATCCTTCTCCCAATTATCAGCCCCTACAGGATTCATTGTAAAAGAAGCCACTCTTTCCCCTTTAAGTTCTATTCATCACTTAGCCAGACAGAGCACTTAAAGAAAGACAGTGTTTAGTCTGTTAGGGAGATGTGCTGCCTGCTTTAGGAAGACATCCACGAATAGGCTCCTCAGTTCCATTTATAGGCGTACCTCCACGGTTAATCTTGTGTAATGGGCTCTTAAATAAATCTCCTGACTTAAAAATAGGCAGCAGGAGCAGCTCTCACGGCACGGGAGGGATCTCCCTGAGCGAGTGAGTGACAGCCAGGCAGACTACACTAATGTGCGGGAGTGAGTGGGAATCCTCTGGAACATAGACAGGATGCACCTGACCCGTCGCCCAATGGACGAGCACCGATGAGTCCACTTTATAAGGGTCAGAGGTCACCCTATAGTCCAGTACGTCAATACAGTATTTGAGACAATAATTGAGGAAAATCAACAAATTCCAGTCTAGCTGCACATATAATGTTATAGTTAAATGATAGTGTTAATTGAATATACCCACATTTCTGTCTGTCTTCACACATAAAAATAAACATGTGTTGCATTACCTACCATACGCTGCACATTACCTAGGGTCTACACTAAACCCTGTATGGGCACTCAATTAAAAACCTTATCCTCCAGTACAAGCTTTAAAACGCCGACAATGTCCTCTTACCTCATGCGAAGAACTGCATTATTAAAGCGGACTATGTAATTGTGCTCATGCATTGCTACTTCGTGACATGGCCTCGGTTCTCATATGAGTGCTGTGCTGCAGGCATCTTCGTCATTCTCCTGACTCATCCGTTCTCTCTCTCCTGTCACGGGCATTGAGAGGAGAGGGGGGAAGAGGAGGGGATAGGAAGAGAGAGGAGAGAAGAGGAGCCAGCTGCTAACAGGGCACTGAATGCAAATGTTGTTGACTAGAGGGACTGGCAAGAGGAGGAAAGACCCACTCTAACCCACCTCTGTTACCGTGCCTGTCCTAAGCATGGGATTCGATTCTGGCCGGAGGTATGTATCAAGCATCCTAGAGTAGGAGTGCTGATCTAGGATCAGGTTCCCCCTGCCCACCTTATTCATTGTGATCTAAAAGGTCAAACTGATTCTAAATCACCACTGAGATGCTATATAAATATGGGCCCTATGAATGGACTGGCATTATGTTACTCTGTCTGCTGTGGGGTTTACTTCAGTCATGCTAGGGTGTCATGATGATCCTTACCCTTTAAAATACACCTGGTACGATTCCAGCCACACCAAACGAACACTATTTCATTTACATTTAAGTCATTTAGCAGACGCTCTTATCCAGAGCGACTTACAAATTGGAAAGTTCATACATATTCATCCTGGTCCCCCCGTGGGGAATGAACCCACAACCCTGGCGTTGCAAGCGCCATGCTCTACCAACTGAGCCACACGGGACCATTTCATCCATTCTAAATGAATGATCAGGCCTTTATGATCTAAATTGGGATACAATGGAAAGATGTCTGTGTGTCTGTCCTACGTTCTGTTCGGACAGTCCTTATCAATTCATGTGGACTGTGAAGATCTCCGGGTAATTGCAGTCACAGGCTGCGACCCCGTTGCAGCGGGGAGGTTAAAGAGAGTGACAGGCGATAGCGGCCCCTTTCCTCTCTTGCCCCGTCTTACTGAAGCATTAAATGTCTGCGTGGGCACGGCAACAATAGCATCAAACTGGGTTAATTCATATGGACATCCGAAAAGGAAGATATCAACAAATTAGACTTCTAAATTTAGGTGATGATTAACTACATGTCTGTCTGGTTAGCTCGGGACCAGGAAGTGGGTGGTCATTAGTCCATCAGACGGGCCAATTCAAATATTTTACCTGTTGCAGTCTGGTCCAACTGCTAATGATGGTATTTCAAGTTGGTCTTTTTTTTATATATACAGTGAGCTCCAAAAGTCTCGGGGCACTTTTGTTGTTGTTGCTGTTTTGGATCTGTACTCCAGCATTTTTGAAATGATACAATGACTATGAGGTTAAAGTGCAAACTGTCAGCTTTAATTTGAGGGTACTTTAATCCATATCGGGTAAACCATTGACAAATTACAGCACTTTTTGTACATAGTCCCCCCCATTTTAGGGGACCAAAAGTGTGTATTATATTTGTATTATAGTAGTCAAAAGTTGAGTATTTGGTCCCATATTCCTAGCACGCAATGATAACATCAAGCTTGTTTGTGACTCTACAAACTTTTTGGATGCATTTGATGTTTGTTTTGGTTGTGTTTCAGATTATTTTGTGCGCAATAGAAATGAATGGTAAATGTGTACTTTTGGAGTCACTTATATTGTAAATAAGAATAGAATATGTTTCTAAACACTTCTACATTCATGTGGAATCTACCATGATTATGGATAGTGCTGAATGAATTGTGAATAATGATGAGTGAGAAAGTTAGACGTAAAAAGATCATACCCCCGAGACATGCTAACCTCTCATGCTAACCAATAGTAAGGGAGGTTAGCATTTTCTGGGGGAGGGGGTATGATATTTGTGCGTCTAACATTGTTACTCATTACTACTCACGATTCATTCAGGATTATATGTAATCATGGTAGCATCCACATTCATGTAGAAACATATTATATTCTTATTTACAATAAAAGTGAGTCCAAAATGACACAGTACATTATTTACCATTAATTTCTATTGGGAACAAAATAATCTGAAACACAACCTAAACAAACAGCAAATGCATCCACCAAGTTTGTAGAGTCACAAACTTGATGTAGTGTCGACGCTGGAGACGAAAAGCAGGTACAGCGAGTGAACATTTAATGAACCACGGACATGAAACAGAACAATAACGACACCAATGCGGACATAGGGAACAAACTGAGGAGCAGACAGATATAGAGGGGGTAATCAACAAAGTAATGGAGTCCAGGTGAGTCCAATATTACGCAGCTGCGCGTAATGATAGTGACAGGTCTGCGTAATGAAGGACAGCCTAGATATGGGACCAAATACTAAACTTTTGCCTTCTTTAATACACATACGTGAATTCGTCCCAATACTTTTGGTCCCCTAAAATGGGGAGGTGTTGCAATTTCCAAAAGTTTCACCTGATATGGATGAAAATACCCTAAAATTAAAGCTGACAATATGCACTTTAACCTCATAGTCATTGTGTCATTTCAAATCCAAAGTGCTGGAGTACAGAGCCAAAACAACAACAACAATGTGTCATTGTCCCAATAATGTTGTAGTTCACTGTATTTTTGCATGTTCTACTGGATAGAGGAGAGACAGTGGGAAAGATAGAAAGTGTATCACAAAGACAGTGGGCCAGATTAGAACCCACACTGGCATACTTGTGTAATGTAGGCAGTGGCCCTGACCTCTAGACCACCCAAGCCACAAGTCAGTCTAAATCTTTGTTTACATTAAGTTATCTTCCATCTCAGATTGTCAGCAAAGAGGGCATAGGCTTCCTCCCTGACCCTTCTCCTGAACATGAGTCTGACCTTACTGTGGGCAGTGTACTGGGCAGGCCAACACAGATTTAAAAGCCTTGCACTGAATGCTGATGAGGGTGTGTCTGACTCCTAAGCTTTGCAATCCGTACTGTAGACCTACAAAAAAAAGCAGCAGTCTTCCATGGGCCATACAGACATGTTTTGAGCCTAGATGCCCTGTGGTTACAAATCTTCAACATTTCAACCACTGTGTGTACAGTCTATCCTATACATAACCACATGTCATTATGGATACAATTTCTTTATAATGGTTATGCACATACGTGATGTGCAGCCCACTGAATAAGAGCATTTCGTTGTACATGAAAACCAAATGAAATAAATGCTGCCCACAAATATATTGAACCTCGAGCCATACTGCGGTGTTGGTTCTCAGCTCACGGGGGGATTTCTAACATAAAAAGACTATTCAATCATAAGAGAGAACAGTGTGCTGTGAATCATTTATGAACAACGACATTAGCGGCATGACCGGGTAAGCTCTATTTGAGTGCCAATAAAATCTGATTAGGCTCTTTTTGCGAGAGACGTGAAAGAGAGCCATTGGCAATAAAAGGACAATTATTATTCTGTTAATGTCTCCCTTAAACCACTCCCCAGGCAGTCCATCCGTGACAGAATAGGCTATATTTATCTATTCTACAAACCAACCAACATCATGAGGTGACAGAAAGAATGACGGCTAAAATGCTGTTACATTTAAGAAAAGGGCTTGTTTGCTCAGTAGTGTCACTGTGCTGAATGAGCAATCAGCTGATTGTGTAACATGTGCTGTGTGTCTGCGTACGCACACACACGTAAAGTACCTCAGGCTGCTTGCTTAGCAAGTACCACTTCCTCCTCTTTAAGCTCACACTGAGACTCGAGATCAGGACCTCTGCTTTGCTAAGCACACATGACCGCCCCTCCTGAAACACATTACCAGTTGGCATCATGTGAAAAGCTAGCTATTCTGTGGGGACACTTCAGGCTGAGGAGTAAGTTTCACACATCCCCATGTGCTACACACACACTAATCAGATCATTGACTGACTGATCAGACTGCCATTGACTCTCTCTGTGGTCCAGTATGTGTTGTGTCTGAGGTTAGGAAGTTGCAAGCAATCTAACATCAGATAATATGTCTATGTATGCATTTACACAGGCAGCCCATCTCTGACTTTTTTTGTTGTTGTTGACCAGTCAGGTCAGCTCTTTTGCCAATAATTGATCCGTCGCTAAGCACTTGCCCCCCTTGGTTACTGTTGCAACCTCAGACAACATTTTTTCCGGGATGCCGTATTCCCCATTCAAACTACTGGAGAAAACTCCTCACAACAATCTCAAACTGTGTTTTTAATACACCATACAATTAAACACAAACGACCCCTTGCTAACCAGGAGGCTATCGGGTATGTTGTGGTGGACTGTCATTACAATTGCTTCACAGGAACCTGGTACAATGAAGTCTGTAGTATGGCTAGCCACTTAATGGCTCTGAATGCACTGTCATACAGTCAAAGCTACTCCTAACCACTTTTGGAGCTAACTAGTTCTCATAAGTCATATCCTGATGCCAACAGCAAATGATAGTTGTACTCATAATATAGCTAATTTAGAAGACTAATGTAACCGATGTGAAATGGCTAGCTAGGTAGCGGTGGTGCGCGCTAGCAGCCTTTCAGTCGGTGGCGTCACTTGCTCTGAAACCTTGAAGCAGTGGTTCCCCTTGCTCTGCAAGGGCCGCGGCTTTTGTGGAGCGATGGGTAACGATGCTTCGTGGGTGACTGTTGTTGATGTGTGCAGAGGGTCCCTGGTTCGCGCCCGGGTCGGGGCGAGGGGACGGACGTAAAGTTAAACTGTTACACTAACATACACTACTGTTCTATAAGGGCTCAGACCCAGACCCAGATGCAGACAGGGGAGGCAGATGGTTAGTGTTTGATATTTCTTAGTTCCAAAAGGCTTAGGCAAGAGAATGGTCGTGGACAGGCAAAAGGTCAAAACCAGATCAGAGTCCAGGAGGTACAGAGTGGCAGGCAGGCTCGAGATCACGGCAGGCAGACTGGTCAGGCAGGCGGGTACAGAGTCCAGAAAACAGGCAAGGGTCAAAACCGGGAGGACTAGCAAAAGAGAGAATCGAAAAAGCAGGCGCACGGGTAAAACACGCTGGTTGACTTGAAACAGAAAGGACTAACTGACACAGAGAGACAGGAAACACAGGGATAAATACAGTGGGGAAAATAAGTGACAGCTGGAGGGGGTGGAGACAATCACATGGACTGGTGAAACAGATCAGGGCGTGACACGTTCAAAAGTTTGGGGTCACTTGTTTTTGAAAGAAAAGTAAATTTTTTGTCCATTATAATAACATCAAATTGATCAGAAATACAGTGTAGACATTGTTAATGTTGTAAATGACTATTGTAGCTGTAAACGGCTGATAGGCGTACAGAGGCCCATTATCAGCAACAATCACTCCTGCGTTCCAATGGCACGTTGTGTTAGCTAATCCTAGTTCATCCTTTTAAAACGCTAATTGATCATTAGAAAACCCTTTTGCAATTATGTTAGCACAGCTGAAAACTGTTGTTCTGATTATAGAAGCAATACAACTGGCCTTCTTTAGACTAGTTCAGTATCTGGAGCATCAGCATTTGTGGGTTCAATTACAGGCTCAAATTGGCCAGAAACAAAGGACTTTCTTTTAAAACTCGTCAGTCTATTCTTGTTCTGAGAAATTAAGGCTATTCCATGCGAGAAATTGCCAAGAAACTGAAGATCTCGTACAACGCTGTGTACTACTCGCTTCACAGAACAGCGCAAACTGGCTCTAACCAGAATAGAAAGAGGAGTGGGAAGCCCCGGTGCACAACTGAGCAACAGGACAAGTACATTAGAGTGTCTAGTTTGAGAAACAGATGCCTCACAAGTCCTCAACTGGCAGCTTCATTAAATAGTAGCCGCAAAACACCAGTCTCAACGTCAACAGTGAAGAGGCGACTCCGGGATGCTGGCCTTCCAAAGGCGTCTGCTTAGACCGCTAGACCATCTTATGCCACCTACATTCTTGTTTTAGAGACAATTCATTCGGGAATTGATTTGTAAAAGTACAGTAAAAACAAACCATAAACGTGTCTGGAAGCTCGTCTTGCCTGCAGTGGTATCAACCTTGTTATCTATATTGAAAGCTGCTTTACAGTACCTTCAACAACACCCTCAATAACTCTCCACACATTCAGTAAGCAGGCTATACTGTGTAAAGGAAGTGTCTAAGGTGTTTCCCAAATGGATCACAATTCCCTTTATAGTGCACTACTTTTAGTGCACTATATAAGGGAATAGGGTGCTATTTGGGATGCATTCTAACAGGGTGCCTTTTGGGATGCATCTGGGCCCAGCCAAAGGCCTCGCTGACCGAATATGTTGCCGAACAATGGTCATGCCCTTTGGCTTTCACAGTCAGAGTGTGTTCCAATCGCTAGAAGGCCAACAAACATGCCTCTATTCTCTCTCTTTCTCTCCCTCTCGCTCCCTCCAGAATTGACAGTCTCTTGGCAATGCAAACCTATGTCTTTATATCAACAAATGAGTGGCCAAATGTGTAGATGAAAAGCCAACAAAGCCGCCTCTCAGCAAAGATTGCACTTCAGCCGAAGTGACATTAATGGTACCTTACGTGGAAATAGAACCGTTGTCTAGCGTCGTCATAGAACCACTGTGAGGAGGCCGGTGGTGAAAGAGAACTCTGACTTGCATAGCCGCCAGCCGTAAATGAAGACAAGCATTAAAACACATCTTTCTTCCAGTTCACATGACAATGTAGCATTGCACGGAACGAATGAACGTGATTACGCTACTATGTCATAGCATCTCTGTGGTCTCTGTGGGCCTTGTCAGCCCCCCGGTGTATCAGACCTGTTGGCGAAAAACAGCAGCAACCCACACAGACGCTTCAAGCTGAGACCCCACTCACTGTCCGTCTGTCTGGGAGCACCGAGGGGAAGCACAGACTGTAAACAAGCTCTTTACAGTGACATTCAATAACAGAGTGATTTAAAGCCTAGGCACACGACAGATTCATCACAACAGAATAAAGAAAGACATTGGGAAAATAAATACTAGGCTGCCTAGCAAATCTATAGACTACACTAGGAAACCTATAGACTACTGCCTAGAGGACTATAGACTACTGCCTAGAGGACTATAGACTACTGCCTAGAGGGCTATAGACTACTGCCTAGAGGGCCTATAGACTACTGCCTAGAGGGCTATAGACTACTGCCTAGAGGGCTATAGACTACAGCCTAGAGGGCCTATAGACTACTGCCTAGAGGGCTATAGACTACTGCCTAGAGGGCTATAGACTACTGCCTAGAGGGCTATAGACTACTGCCTAGAGGGCCTATAGACTACTGCCTAGAGAGCCTATAGACTACTGCCTAGAGGGCCTATAGACTACTGCCTAGAGGGCCTATAGACTACTGCCTAGAGGGCTATAGACTACTGCCTAGAGGGCTATAGACTACTGCCTAGAGGGCCTATAGACTACTGCCTAGAGGGCCTATAGACTACTGCCTAGAGGGCCTATAGACTACTGCCTAGAGGGCCTATAGACTACTGCCTAGAGGGCTATAGACTACTGCCTAGAGGGCTATAGACTACTGCCTAGAGGGCCTATAGACTACTGCCTAGAGGGCCTATAGACTACTGCCTAGAGGGCCTATAGACTACTGCCTAGAGGGCCTATAGACTACTGCCTAGAGGGCCTATAGACTACTGCCTAGAGAGCTGAAGTGTAATGATCTCCACACGTTTTGAGTGTTTACAGAGAATGACAACCTCAGAGGTCAGTGAGTCTTAACCTAAGAGTGTGTTAATATGATTATATAGGGGGGGGTTGATTGGATCTGCTGGACTAGGGTGAAATTCGCTCTCACAGGCAGTGGTTTACTCTCCTATAAAAGCCCTCTGTATGTATTTTTGTGAACACAGGGTTTTTCTTACTGTCGCTAAAGTTCAACTCTCAATTCCGGCACAAAAGACACCCGCTTCTCCAATGGCCTCCCTGGGGGTAACACAGCCCCTTTCTTCCTCTCTTCCGAATCCGCCAGAGAGAAAAGATGGAAAATTGAACCAGTATCTGGCGTTTCCCAGTCCGCCAATCCAACGGCTAAGTGCACCAGAAGGGCTTAGATAACAGGAAGACTGCGGGAGCGCTCAAAGTGCCCCCTCCAGTGAAATTGGCAGGCTTAGCAGAAAGAGAGAGAGAGAGAGAACAAAGGAGTGTGTGAGAGAAAGAGAGAGGGAAGACACGAAAACAGAGGGTGTACGGTCCCGTCACAACGTAACACTCAAAAGCAACATGACGCACAGAGACTCAGTGGTCCCCAACAAATATACTGCATGATTAATCAAATGCTGTGTCCCCCAAAAAAAGACATCTCAGATTTACCTAAAGGTACAGTGTTGCAATGACACCAAAACAATCCAGATTCTGTGGTGGTACTGTGTGGCAGAGTTGATAGAGCACGGCACTTTCAATGCCAAGGTTGTAGTTTAGATTTCAGCTGGCGACACCCATACGACAATGTATGCACACACTACTTCAAGTCACCTTGAATAAAAGCGTCTGCAAAATAACATATATTATTATAACACTATTGACTAAAATGTGAAGAGTAGAGAAGCCATCGTTCCAAGATGACTTGACCTTTGACCTCATGGTAAAGGCCAAGAGTGAAATGTCATGAGTAGAGGTTATGCCATCAGTGTGTATCACCCATCCCCTCTGGACACATCCTTCTTCTTTAATAGTCTGTCATTTTATGTGGGAGATATAGATGCCTCGTGGTCTGGACAAGCAACATTTCACAGTAGAAACTTTATAATAAGGATAAGAAAACGATGGCCCCACTGTTGACCATGCGTATTACGCACATTCAGCTACACAAATCAGCAACCATTTATAATTTACGTTCTTGCTGGCGTCGGAGACAAGCGCAAAACCCTGAACAAATTAAACTTGGAGGTTCGGGGATCACACAATTGCACCCCCAAACAACACGATACATTATTACGGAGTAAAAAAACGCGAGACCCCTCGGGGAATTCCAGCCACATCACAGAGACAGGCATGGGGAAAAGAGAGAACGAGAGACTGCAAAAGAGCAGCAGCTGTGGAAGATAAAAGATGTTCAAATATTCAAAATCCTCATCTCGTCTCCAAAGCATACCCTGTAATCCGTTTGCATTGGGCTATATCGGCAGCACAGAGGACACTCAGTTTACCAGTGGACTTATGGATGGCTGCGATCCGCTAGTGTGTTTAACTACACATTGTTAACCTAACACATCCAGGGTGTCTACAGACATGAAATGAGATTAAACTGATGAAGGCAGCTTAGCTGTCGAAACATTGATATTTATTAAACGTATTGCATCGAAGACATGAGAGAGTGCAGCTCTTTTCTTTTCTAAGTGTCCACAGACATCAACCACAAGCCCCTTTCTTAACAGGATAGGCACCTGGAAGCACCCAACCATCTTCATATTACTTCCTTCTATCAGTGTGTAGCACAGAAGTCCTGTATAGTTGGCCAAAAACAGACGGATTCTTATTCCACTCTAGCTTTCTTTCCTGATCTCTATCCCAAAGGGAGATGCTCTGCTCTGTGTAATACTGCCCCTTTGATTGCTTTCACAGGCCTGATCCTGAACCAGTTATGGAGCGCACTGTCATGATGACTCTGCAAAACATGGAAAATGAAAAAACAAAATGCACTGATCCCCAGAGGACCTTATAGGACAGTTATGTTCTGTCATATAACACCACTAGTAGTTGTGATGGCAATGGGGCCCATTGCAGAAAAACAGCACATAGGCCTACATACCAGGGGACGGAACCAGTTCAGGGAACAGAACCGAAAACCGGAAAATAACATTTGAGGAACAGAATCAGAACCAGGAACAAAAGTGATCTATACTGTTCCGGAACAGAACTGTAATTTTAAAAGCATGGGAACCAGTTAATAACATTCTTTTACATTCCGGGATTTTTTTCAGTCCCACAAAAAAATGCTACAAAGCGCCTATGCAAAACTCTCACTCTGTCACTCAGAAACGTCTTCCAGTGTCTGCCTGCCAGCTGAAAATCTTTGAAGTGTGGGTACGCGTGTGTGTAGGCAACCTGCCCCTCCCGCTCCGAAGCTTAGGCTACTGTAGCCTATTGACGTTACAAGTGTGATTCAGATTTTTTTTTTTTTTTAGAGAAGAATGGATTAACTTTTCAATGCTAGTTACGGATACTATAATTATCACGTTTCACATTGGATTTATTAAAGCGCTGGGCATCTTGTTATGACATGCATTATCTGAATTAGGCCAACAGATTTATATCTATGAAGGGGCGGCTTTTTCGGATGAACTTTGAATGTCATTGAACTTCCGAGAGTTGACGTAACATTGGACCAGAGCTAGCTAGCCAGAATTAAAAACACCTCTTACCTTTTTGTAGTTAAGCCAAGCCTCCTCATCCACCCTCTCTCGCAAATCGCGCCCTACATTTGTCTGTCCATCGCACATGTAAACAATAGCTTGCCCGCTCCATAGCAAGCTCCTCTATCCGCACTGATTGAGGAAGTAATTTTATTTAGAACCAAAAAAATACTATTTCAGAGGTTTAAAAAGGAACAGAAAGGAACTCTATAATCCGGTACTTTTCGGGGGGGTCGGAACAGTGGAACGGAATGAAAGAAATCATGGTTATGTTCAGAACGAAACGATTGGAAAATAACTTAGGTTCCAACTCCTGCAACATACACAATGCAATTTGCAGCAGGATGAAAGGAAACTAGGGAAGCATGTAGAAGACCGCGGAGAGGAGAGGTTTCCGGCACAGAGTCCATCATTAACTAATAAGCCAGGCCAGGCGAGGCAAGAGGAGAGTGGGTAATTGCTGCTGCCCCATCCATGCTACAGCTCATGATGCCACAGCAGACAACAACATGCAGTGATGAGGTTAACAGAAGAATGTCCTTAAGGAGGGAAGCAGCTTGTACCTAGCATCTACAACAAGGGAAAACATTCACCTTGCACAGATTGAATTAAAGAGAAATAAGGCTTAGACAGGCAGAGCAGGAGGATTCTGCTGATTTAAGGGGGGAATAGTTTACCGCTATCAGAGATAAGAGACGGCAAGGAAGTGCGAGGGGAGGAGGGAAAAACTCATTAAATAGGCTACTTGTTCTGGGCCAAATTAACTAAAACCTTGTGAAACCATGTGACTTACTGTAGACTTGCTGTGTCACTCACCTCTTGCTCTATGTGAGAGCTCGCCGTCTCTCAATTGGGGACACAGCGACAGCCGGGAAAAACTACTATATGCATGTGACGTTTTGTTGTTGTTTGTTTATTTTCGCTTCATTTTCTTAATTAATTTTTCCCTTTCTATGTACTTAATTTAATAATAATAATTTTGTGGGCTTCAATAATTGCTGATCCCTGGCCGTGACCCCACTCTCCCAGGGTGTCTCAGGGGGAGTTGGGATATGCAAAAGACACATTTCCATTTCACACCAACACATTTGTACAACACTTGTACATGTGTTTGTGGAACAGGTCAAATTTAAGCACCCTGTATTTGACCTTTTGATTTGTCCTATTTCACACATGTACACATGCGTGAATTGGACATTTTTTGCTTATCCCAACTCCCCCTGAGACACCCTCAGAAAGTGTGTACTTATCTTTTGAGCACTTATCTGACCTTCTGCCCTAGATTTGATCCATCCTTTTATCTTGTTACATGTTTTTCCTCCTCATTGTCTGAAGAATATTTCCTTCCTCAGGGTTCAGTCCTCTCACTTAACGCATGCTGTCCATTGCACTCAGGCTATAGAGAGGGGGGTTGGACCCTTAGGAACCTCAGCCACTGATAACAGATGTTAGTTTTTCCCCATATACTCTGATAGTCTTAAGGCATACGCATGCTTCCCAGCCGAAAAAGTTCGGTGGAGTTTGTGCATATATTATGACGACATTTTGTGATGTTAATGTTCGTTTTGGACTTAGGTTCGTTTTTTCCCCAGCTGTTCGGTCACACAACATTTTATCTGGAGGCAAGTAGGGATTCTTCAATAAGGTCTTTGTAGTCATTCAATGAGAGATGATTCATTTTCATGCACATTGTTTCATTGAAAAACACTGCACCGAACATCTTAGTTAGATGTAAAATTGCACGACTAAGATCTCTTTGGCAAAAACGTCAAAATGAAAGACAGATTTCTTAAGTTTCTCAAATAAATTCGGACTATATTGAGAAATTGTATACTGGCTACGGCGTCTCGAAATTGACAAACAGTACTATTATCGTTTTTTTCTCTTTTTTCAAGCGAAAGTCTGTTATGTGAGTATGCGAGCGCACTCATTTGGTTCGGCGAGCCGAGTTCGGCTAGGCACCAGCCGAACTGAAGCATGCTGACGCCTTTATCCTACCCTCATCTCTGGTTGTTGTGGGCTGGTTTACTGCAGCACAACTCTCTGTAGGCTGACCAAGAGGACCAACTGACTGGCTGGATAAAGCAGAACGGGAACAATGTGTTCATATACGTATATTTATCATACTAAAGACTTCATATTGATATGGAGTAAACTATGTAGCCTCCACCATGCTTGCGGTACAGTTGCCATTGGTCCAAAACTGTCATAGTGTGTTGTTCTGAACAATAGCCAACAGACTGAACTCATTGATACAACAGCAACCCTAACACAGGCATTGTATAATTCATTATTTGTTTATTCCAAAATGGAATTGACTCGTTCTTTCTATGCAAATGGAATCATTCAATCTAAGAAAACACACCTAAAGAAATCGACTGCACCAAGACCGCTAGCCTCTTCGCTCCGGGAGACCTGTACACATTGGGCTCCTGTCGCGAAAGGCTACATCCCATATCCCTAAAACATATTTAGGCCACCAGCCCTGATTTACCTCTTTATAAAATACTTTTCCCCTCATCGGAGGTAAATCTATATTCCGGAATACCTTACCAGACACCAAGGGCTATACCGTAGTTTACACATTTTATAAGCCGTAGAGATTGGTCAGGCATTCTGGATCATAGGCATGCCTTCTGTGTTAGGAAAAATTTCTCGGAAATAGATCAACCAAGAGGGCTCATAAATATGTTTTAGGGATACGTTCCAGGAGCAAAGAGGCTACAAGGACATTTTACTTGTGTACCCTTGTATAAAACCTTGTATAAAACCCACTTCCTACATAATTTACATTAAGTCAGAGAATGCCGTGATGGAGTCCCCAAGTTGGAATGGCTACAATTCTATAGACCACAGACCATATAGCTGTAGTTTTGGCTACATGGCTGGAAATGGTTCAACTCTGAGACTATCGATCACTACAGAATAATAGCAAATCCTAGACGTAGAATTACTAGTCTGCAGCTAGAAATTACGTAAATTTAGGACGAAAATACCGACAACTGCCGAAACATCTATTCTAAGAACATGGTACGCATGACGTATCCATTATGAACACAACCCAATCGACTTTCTGTCGATTGACTCTTCAGCAGACGGACCAGCGATTCCAACACAGAAGACAACAATGACATACAGGCGTAAATATATACATTGCAATTATTCTGGAATGATTGGCCGTTCATGTGCAAAGGATTAGCATTTCAATGAATATAATTATCAACTGTGTGTAGTGAATCCATTTTGTCTGTAGTGAATCCATTTTGTCTTTCCGCTCTCTCAGTCCCCACCCCTTTACTTTGTCTACAAAGCCATCATATCGCTAGGGACTTTTTCTTTGAATCATGTAGTAACCCAAATATCTACTGTTTGTTTGTTATGCAATTCAGTGTGATTATTTAGTTAGGTAGTAAATAAATAATTAAGCCAATTTGGATATCACTGATTCATGATTTAGGCTAGGGTTCGTGCAGATATCCATGGGTTTGCGGCGTTCAGTAATGAGAGCTGATGAGGTAATAATAATTAATTAATAGAAGACTGTAACTGATCAGATATTAAAATATCTGAAGAGTTATATTCTGAAAATTATAACTCTGTAAATCTCAACATTTTCCATGGTGCCCCGACTTCCTAGTTAATTATTGTTTACATGATTATTTTAACCCATTTAATCCCACATTTTTCCCAGACATGAAAATATCCAAATCTTGTGTCATTAGTAAGCCTTTGAAATAATCAATCATATTATTTTTTTCATGGAAAAGTAGGTGAAAAGGTGTGTTTTATGGTCGGTCACAAATGTGACCGGTGGGATAATGTGATGTATACTGAATTTACATATTTCTCCTACGCAGTCATGAAAATTCTTATAAATCCCAGCCCAGTTATTAACACATTTAAAACTCTGTCACTGGTAGTCCCCAGCATTGCTACTAGAATGCCCCATCACGTTCTAGTGTGACTATTTTACATATCCAAAACCCTTATACAACACCGATATGAATACTGAGAGCAAAAAACAAAAAACAGCAACCATCAACCTATTTCAACATTGTTACTTTATTGTAACATACATTGTAACATTGTTACTTTAGTGCAACATGTATTGAAACATGAATATTGTAACTTTATTGTAACATTTGAACTTGTACTTTAGTGCAATATTCATTGTAACATTGTCATTGTGACATTTTAGTGCAACATTCACTAACAACTGTATAGCAGTCGTGTCATTCATTCACATTGAACATAAAGGTAACATTTAGGATAGAGGTAGCCTGTAGAACATGCATTCAAGTAGAGGCCTACACTGAACAAAATAAATAAAAATATATATTATACACATATGTATGTGTATATATATATATATATATATATTATAGAGGTAGTCTTCAGAACCAAGTGCACGATTAGTTTGTGCATCACACTTTTGAACTACGATCAGTCAGACCTACTGTCATACAGTACGTCTTGAATCAATTGATCCTCTTTTCCAGAAACATTTCAGTAAATTTGATACTTTTTCCCTTTTTCGTCAACTTTTCTTTTCTTCCTAGAGTCCTTTGTACTGCTTCTCCTCACCCTTTATTGACTTTTCTATTTTTCTTTTATTGGCTTTTTCAGCCCTTTTTCATTCGCTCTTATCTCCTTTTCTACTGTCCATGGTATATCTTGAAGCACTCAATGTGCAGTGACGCTTTGCATTTCTCACATGCATAGGTAGTGCGTGTAACAATGACGACATCTATGGAACCGGTGCATCGTGTTGATTGGCCAGTGAGAAGCGTTGTTATATCTTGCCTGATCTTCAACAGTAGCAGCCAGTAGAGATCTCCTTCTGTGCCTCAGTGGTTTCGTGCCAAACTTTTGCAGAAGAGACTGTGCCACTATCCGTGAGAAGGTGAGCAGGTTGATGGTCCTTCCCATAACATCTCTGTAAAAGAAACGGCTGTTTACGAGTGCACTGTTGAGAGACCATGCAAAGATGGGCCACCACCACTTCTTAGACCTAATGGAGATATGGAATCTTGAAACCTGTAGGTTGTGAAGTTCAACACCACCCATGTGCTCATTGTATCGGTTGATGCATTTTGGTTGTGGGACTTTGTCAAAAAGCAAGTCGCTCCTTGTTCCATCTCTTGATAGAGGTCTCACTGTATTTCTCCTCCATGTTTGTTGCCACTGTGACGATGTTATTGTCTTTCTAACGGACCAGCAACTTGTCTCCTTGGGTCAGAACCTCAGAGGTTCCCTTCATGAGGTAACTTCATGAAGTCCTTCTGTGGCTTGAAATGGGACAGACGATTTTGCCTCATCGTTCCAGAGCTCCCATATCCTCTTTTTGTCATTTCATCGAGGAGTGCAAGCGAAGTGAAGAGGTTGTCATGAAGGAACTTGCAACCTTGAGGCACCTGAGATTGCTCTGCAACACCAAGAGCAACACTGGGTCCATGACCCAACCCAGTCTCAGGGAAGAGAGTGTGGGGTGGTGAGGGGTAGGTCATCATCACTGATAACGTTGTTCTTGTCATGATCAGTTTGCATAGGTTCAGCATATACATTCAACAGCCTGGCTGGCAAATGGCCTGTCTCCCCCTCATAGTCCATATCTGACCCATCGTTATCACAATCTCTGAGGGATAACTGCAATGTTGCACGCCTTGTCTGAGCAGTCACCTAGATCCAACATATCCAGAACTTGACTCAAAGTCAAACTAAAAGATAGAACAGAGTAGAAAGTTAGGTAGAACAAGAACTATGTATGTGTATAAATATGTGTATAACTAGATGCACTGTGTTATCCCGCCGGTCACTATTGTTGCCGTCAACATGATAACTCATTCTATGACGACACTGAACAAAGTTGAGTAATTGCATATGCATATATCAATACTAGACACCTTAAAGATGATATGTACTAAAAATCGTTGTCCTATCTTAATGGTAACATACTTCACTAACCTTTTGTTTGGGAGCTTTGATGCAGCCATCGTCTTCTCATGGTGCAACCAGGAAGTAAACAGCTCTGGTCATGTGACAATTTACACTAACCATGTGACACTGCACATATTTCATTGAGACCCTTTATTATTTCAATGTTTGCTGGAAATGCATTGATATATCATTCAGTAAAAATTTTAGAGGCGTATAACTGGAAACGTTTTTTACGGTCACTATTGTGACTGATGGGATTAAATAGGTTAATTAAACCTAGAGAACTGATTTGATATAAATAAGTCTTCACATTTAATGATAGTCCAGACAAGACAGTACAATACTTTATTCTAAAATGTATGAAATAGTTTTTCCCTCATCAATCTACACACAATACCACATAATGACAAAGCAAAAATGTTTTTTCCCCCAATTTTTTTGCCAATTTATATAAATAAAAAATCTATAAAAAAATCACTTTTACATAAGTATTCAAACCCTTTACTCATTACCTTGTTGAAACACCTGGTCACGATAACAACACCCACCCGTAGCACGCGCTCTAGCAGGTATATCTCACTGGTCATCCCCAAAGCCAACACCGGCCTTTGGCCGCCTTTCCTTCCAGTTCTCTGCTGCCAATGACTGGAACGAATTGCAAAAATCGCTGAAGACTTATATTTCCCTCACTAACTTTAAACATCAGCTATCTGAGCAGCTAACCGATCGCTGCAGCTGTACACAGCCCATCTGTAAGTAGCCCACCCAATCTACCTATCATCTACCTCATCCCCATATTGTTTTTATTTACTTTTCTGCTCTTTTGCACACCAGTATTTCTACTTGCACTTCATCATCTGCTCATCTATCACTCCAGTGTTAATTTGCTAAACTGTAATTACTTTGCTACTATGGCCTATTTATTGCCTTACCTCCTCATGCCATTTTCACACACTGTATATAGGCTTTCTTTTTATTCTATTGTGTTATTGACTGTACACTTGTTTATTCCATGTGTAACTCTGTGTTGTTGTTTGTGTCGCACTGCTTTGCTTTATCTTGGCCAGGTCGCAGTTGTAAATGAGAACTTGTTCTCAACTAGCTTACCAGGTTAATTTAAATAAAGGTGAAATAAAAATAAAGAAAAAACAGACTCAGGTTTTCTTGGGTATGGCACTACAAGCTTTGTGACGTTAATACACCTGTATTTGGGGAGTTTCTCCCATTCCTCGCTGCAGATCCTCTCAAGCTCTGTCAGGTTGCATTGGGAACGTTGGTGCACAGCTATTTTCAGGTCTCTCCAGAGATGTTAGATTGTGTTCATGTCCGGGCTCTGGCTGGGCCACTCAAGGACATTCAGAGACTTGTCCCGATGTCACTCCTGCGTTGTCTTGGCTGTGTGCTTGGGGTCGTTGTCCTGTTGGAAGGTGAACCTTCGCTCCAGTCTGAGGTCCTGAGCGCTCTGGATTAGGTTTTCATCAAGGATCTCTCTGTACTTTGCTCTGTTCATCTTTGCCTCGATCCTGATTAGTCTCCCAGTCCCTGCCTCAGAAAAACATCCCCACAGCATGATGCCTCCAGACATGACGCTTGGCACTCAGGCCAAAGAGTTCAGTCTTGGTTTCATCAGACCAGATAAACTTGTTTCTAATGGTTTGAGAGTCTTTAGGTGCATTTTGGCAAACTCCAAGTGGGCTGTCATGTGCCTTTTACTGAGGACTGGCTTCCGTCTGGCCGTTCTATCATAAAGGCCTAATTGGTGGAGTTCTGCAGAGATGTTTGTCCTTCTGGAAGGTTCTCCCATTTTCACAGAGGAACTCTAGAGCGCTGTCAGAGTGACCATCGAGTTCTTGGTCACCTCCGTGATCACGACCCTTCTCCCCCGATTGCTCCGTTTGGCCGGGTGGCCAGCTTTAGGAAGAGTCTTGGTGGTTCCAAACTTCTTCAATTTAAGAGGGATGGAGGCCACTGTGATCTTAGTTACCTTCAATGCTGCAGAAATATTTTGGTACCCTTCCCCAGACCTGTGCCTTGACAGAATCCTGTCTCTGAGCTCTACGGAGAATTCCTTCAACCTCATGGCTTGGTTTTTGCTCTGACACGCACTGTCAACTGTGGGACCTTATATAGACAAACATATTTTCACGATTTTCACGATATCCTCAAAATCAATAAATCAGAGCATGTTTTTGGCTCATTCAGTGGTATTTACCTGATTAAGTAGAATCCTGTTGGAAAATAATGTTAAAAGTAACATTTATATTCCTACTTCCTGTTGTCATTTATTTTTTATTCATAGCTGAGTGTCAAAACACCTGTTTAACTGTAAATGTCCAAATTCATGATCAATATGCTGAAATAAGTTGAGATATTTGTCACGCCCTGGCTATAGAGAGGCTTTTTATTCTCTATTTTGGTTAGGCCAGGGTGTGACTAGGGTGGGCAAGTCTATGTTCTTTTTTCTATGTTGTTGGTTTTCTATGTGTTTGGCCTGGTGTGGTTCCCAATCAGAGGCAGCTGTCTATCGTTGTCTCTGATTGGGAGCCACACTTAGGTAGCCTGTTTTCCCATTTTGTGTTGTGGGTGATTAATTTCTGTTTAGTGTGTGTTGCACCTGATGGAGCTGTTTCGGTTGTCACTTTGTTGTTTTTGCTTTTTAGTGTTCAGTTTCTATTAAACATGACGAACACTTACCACGCTGCGTTTTGGTCTTCACCTACTTCCGACGACAGCGTTACAATATTTTGAAGAACAATACATACAAATTACTCCCTATACACCAATGTGTCACACTTGTGTTCAGATTACTTGTACTTTGCTAAATTAGTACCTTATTAACTTCTTTGGTATAGGGGGCAGCATTTTCACTTTTGGATGAATTTCGTGCCCATAGGGAACTGCCTCCTACTCTGTCCCACATGCTAATATATGCATATTATTATTACTATTGGATAGAAAACACTCTGAAGTTTCTAAAACGGTTTGAATGATGTCTGTGAGTATAACAGAACTCATATGGCAGGCAAAAACCTGAGAAAAAATCCAAACAGGAAGTGAAAAATCTGAGAGTGGTCGTTGTTAAAGTCATCGCCTATTCAATTCCCTGTAATATATGGATCTGTTTGCACTTCATACACCTTCCACTAGATGTCAACAGTCAGTAGAAAGTGGAATGAAGCTTATGCTGTGTTGTGGGACCGGATGGGAGGGGAATGAGTCAGTGGTCTGGCAGATTGCCAGTTCTTGGTCTCGCGCTTTCCTCATTATATTGTCTTGCGTTCCATTACTTATAGAGACTGAAAAGAATTCTCCGGTTGGAACCTTATTGGATATAAATGATAACAACATCCTGAAGATTGATTCTCTACTTACTTTGACCAGTTTATTCGACCTGGAATATAACTTTTTGAAGGTTTCGTCCGACGTTTGCCTGCATCTGCGCGAGCGTTTGGACACGTGCTAGTATACTAGTAAAATTAGCTAATTGGACATAAGTAATGGACATTATCGAACAAAACAACAATTTATTGTGGAACTAGGATTCCTGGCACTGCATTCTGATGAAGATAATCAAAGGTAAGGGAATATTTATGATGTAATTTCGTATTTCTGTTGACTCCAACATGGCGGAGAAATGTTGTTACTATCTGAGCGCCGTCTCAGATTATTGCATGGTGTGCTTTTTACGTAAAGTTTTTTTTAAATCTGACACAGCGGTTGCATTGGGAATAAGTGTATCTTTAATTATATGTAAAACATGTATCTTTCATCAAAGTTTATGATGAGTATTTCTGTTATTTGATGTGGCTCTCTGTAATTACTCTGGATATTTTGGAGGCATTTCTGAACATGGCGCCAATGTAAACCGAGATTTGTGGATATAAATATGCAAATTATCGAACAAAACATAAATGTATTGTGTAACATGATGTCATATGAGTGTCATCTGATGAAGATGTTCAAAGGTTAGTGATAAATTGTATCTCTATTTCTGGTTTTTGTTACTACTATCTATTGCTGGGAAAATGGCTATGTTTTTCTGTGGCTATGTACTGAACTAACATAATTGTTTGGTGTGCTTTCCCCGTAAATCCATTTTGAAATCAGACATGTTGGCTGGATTCACAACATGTGTAGCTTTAATTTGATGTCTTTCATGTGTGATTTCATGAAAGATTGATTTTTATAGTAATATATTTGAATTTGGCGCGCTACATTTTTTCTGGATTTTGGCCAAGTGGGACGCTATCGTCCCACCTATCCTAGAGCGGTTTTAACTGCACATGCACCAACTTTTAACAGTCACTTTGGACTGAAATTGATTCGCTTGTTCTACTTTAATCAATAGCCTGCACAAATTAATCACATACATCAATATTTTATTGAAATCAATGGAACTAGGACAATAACCGTGGCGATATGTACCGTTTGCGTTCTTCCAACAGACAAACCTCAATAAATTTGGGTATAATACATATACCAGTCGATGGATGAGAATCTGTGGTAGCCATTTATCATTATATAAAATAATTCCCAGTGTCAAAATAGTTCAATATTTTAAATTAAGTAAATTAAGCACATTCACCTTTTTTTCAACAATGACATCTATTTCTTACTACTTCAACCATGGATAGAGTTAAAAAATGCTCCTACACACAATTTAACCGGAGCTTCGATAGGGACTGTGCAGCAGGCTGAACGTCTGACGTCCCTACCAGTAACCACTGCATAAGCTTTGAAAGCTTTGAAATGTTTCAACAATGCGAGCAACTTTTCCTCTAAAAATATTAGCTACAGTCTTGAATAATGCAACCAAACCATATTACACTCATGAATATTGCAACAATTCACAAACATTGGGAGATTTTCTCATTCGTACACATATTAAATGTAGCTTGCAAGACAATAACACACCTAGTAACATTAGCATATCAAACATGAAAGTTTAACCCTCTCATACGAATATAAAAGTGACGTTTCAGCGTATTAAAGTTACCTTTTAAGTTACCTTGGAATTAGGGTTGGCCGGGGGGACGCACAATGTCTCTGCTGTAACCAATAAGCTTGATCTTGATATTTAGCCACTTAGCAGCAAGTTAGCAAACTAAATGTATAGTTGGAGCCCTGAACTGGATATAATTTATTTGACACATCTTAGATTTCTTATAGTTATACTTGACCTGTAGTTCTAAGCAGTGCACCCCTGGTATTGAAAATCATACCTTCGGTATTTCAAAATACCCCGGTATATGGTATGAACGGTATACCGCCCAAGTGTACTTGGAACAAACTAGGCTTAATTTGATCAATTTATTGGATGTTATTATATGAGGTAAATGCAAAAATTGCACCATCATTTTTTTATACAGTTTTTCAATCACTTTGGTGAATTTTTCAGATGTCCAGTAAGTGGTATATTTCAAAACTGTACCAAAACTCTGAAACTGATAACACTTGTAATTCCCCCCATCTTATATTCAGAACCTTTGATTGTGCATTCATTGGGGCTTCAGACATCTTTCACCACTGAGTTATTCATGCAAAATTAAAGTTTTCCATGAAATTGAAGCACTGTATTCTTGACATAGATCACTCTGTTATTTCTACTACTATTATTTCTACAACTGTACATTGAAATTTAGTTACACTTGTTATACACACCATATATATATATATATATATATATATATATATATATATATATATATATATATATATATATATATATATATATATATATATACAGTGGGGAGAACAAGTATTTGATACACTGCCGATTTTGAAGGTTTTCCTACTTACAAAGCATGTAGAGGTCTGTAATATTTATCATAGGTACACTTCAACTGTGAGAGACGGAATCTAAAACAAAAATCCAGAAAATCACATTGTATGATTTTTAAGTAATTAATTTGCATTTTATTGCATGACATAAGTATTTGATACATCAGAAAAGCAGAACTTAATATTTGGTACAGAAACCTTTGTTTGCAATTACAGAGATCATACGTTTCCTGGAGTTCTTGACCAGGTTTGCACACACTGCAGCAGGGATTTTGTCCCACTCCTCCATACAGACCTTCTCCAGATCCTTCAGGTTTCAGGGCTGTCGCTGGGCAATACGGACTTTCAGCGCCCTCCAAAGATTTTCTATTGGGTTCAGGTCTGGAGACTGGCTAGGCCACTCCAGGACCTTGAGATGCTTCTTACGGAGCCACTCCTTAGTTTCCCTGGCTGTGTGTTTCGGGTCGTTGTCATGCTGGAAGACCCAGCCACGACCCATCTTCAATGCTCTTACTGAGGGAAGGAGGTTGTTGGCCAAGATCTCGCGATACATGGCCCCATCCATCCTCCCCTCAATACGGTGCAGTCGTCCTGTCCCCTTTGCAGAAAAGCATCCCCAAAGAATGATGTTTCCACCTCCATGCTTCACGGTTGGGATGGTGTTCTTGGGGTTGTACTCATCCTTCTTCTTCCTCCAAACACGTCGAGTGGAGTTTAGACCAAAAAGCTCAATTTTTGTCTCATCAGACCACATGACCTTCTCCCATTCTTCCTCTGGATCATCCAGATGGTCATTGGCAAACTTCAGACGGTCCTGGACATGCCCTGGCTTGAGCAGGGGGACCTTGCGTGCGCTGCAGTATTTTAATCCATGACGGCATAGTGTGTTACTAATGGTTTTCTTTGAGACTGTGGTCCCAGCTCTCTTCAGGTCATTGACCAGGTCCTGCCGTGTAGTTCTGGGCTGATCCCTCACCTTCCTCATGATCATTGATGCCCCACGAGGTGAGATCTTGCATGGAGCCCCAGACCGAGGATGATTGACCGTCATCTTGAACTTCTTCCATTTTCTAATAATTGCGCCAACAGTTGTTGCCTTCTCACCAAGCTGCTTGCCTATTGTCCTGTAGCCCATCCCAGCCTTGTGCAGGTCTACAATTTTACCCCTGATGTCCTTACACAGCTCTCTGGTCTTGGCCATTGTGGAGAGGTTGGAGTCTGTTTGATTGAGTGTGTGGACAGGTGTCTTTTATACAGGTAACGAGTTCAAACAGGTGCAGTTAATACAGGTAATGAGTGGAGAACAGGAGGGCTTCTTAAAGAAAAACTAACAGGTCTGTGAGAGCCGGAATTCTTACTGGTTGGAAGGTGATCAAATACTTATGTCATGCAATAAAATGCAAATTAATTACTTAAAAATCATACAATGTGATTTTCTGGATTTTTGTTTTAGATTCCGTCTCTCACAGTTGAAGTGTACCTATGATAAAAATTACAGACCTCTACATGCTTTGTAAGTTGGAAAACCTGCAAAATCGGCAGTGTATCAAATACTTGTTCGCCCCACTGTATATATATATACTAGCTTGAGAAACAGACGCCTCACAAGTCCTCAACTGGCAGTTTCATTAAATAGTAACTGCAAAACACCAGTCTCAATGTCAACAGTAAAGAAACGACTCCGGGATGCTGGCCTTCTAGGCAGAGGTCCTCTGTCCAGTGTCTGTGTTCTTTTGCCCATCTTAATCTTTTCTTTTTATTGGCCAGTCTGAGATACGGCTTTTTCTTTGCAACTCTGCCTAGAAGGCCAGCATTCCGGAGTCGCCTCTTCACTGTTGACACTGTTGACATTGAGACTGGTGTTTTGAGGGTACTATTTAATTAAGCTGCCAGTGATCAAAGGTTCAAACTAGACACTCTAATGTACTTGTCCTCTTGTTCAATTATGCACTGGGGCCTCCCACTCTTTCTATTTTGGTTAGAGACAGTTTGCACTGTGCTGTGAAGGGAGTAGTACACAGCGTTGTACGAGATTTTCAGTTTCTTGGCAATTTCTCGCATGGAATAGCCTTAATTTCTCAGAACAAGAAGAGACTGATGAGTTTCAGAAGAAAGTCGTTTGTTTCTGGCCATTTTGGGCCTGTAATCAAACCCACAAATGCTGATGCTCCAGATACTAAAATAGTCTAAAGAAGGCCAGTTTTATTGCTTCTTTAATCAGAACAACAGTTTTCAGCTGTGCATAATTGCAAGATGGTTTTCTAATGATCAATTAGCCTTTTAAAATGATAAACTTGAATTAAATAACACAACGTGCCATTGGAACACAGGAGTGATGGTTGCTGATAATGGGCCTCTGTACGCCTATGTAGATATTCCATAAAAAATTAGCCGTTTCCAGCTACAATAGTAATTTACAACATTAACAATGTCTACACTATATTTCTGATCAATTTGATGTTATTTGAATGGACAAAAAAATTGCTTTTTTTCAAATACAAGACAAATTCTAAGTGACCCCAAACGTTTGAACGGTAGTATATATATATATATTGATATACTAGATTCTTGACATTTCTCAGTCTAATATACACTACATGACCAACAGTATGTGGACACCTGCTGGTCGAACATCTCATTCCAAAATCATGGGCATTAATATGGAGTTGGTCCCCCTTTGCTGCTATAACAGCTTCCACTCTTCTGGGAAGGATTTCCACTTGATGATGGAACATTGCTGTGGGGACATGCTTCCATTCAGCCACAAGTGCATTAGTTAGGTCGGGCACTGATGTTGGGCGATTAGGTCTGGCTCGCAGTCAGCATTCAAATTCATCCCAAAGCTGTTCGATGGGGTTGAGGTCAGGGCTCTGTGCAGGCAATTCAAGTTCTTTCACACCGATCTCAACAAACCTTTTCTGTATGGACCTTGCTTTGTGCACTAAATTGGAAAGGGCCTTCCCCAAACTGTTGCCACAAAGTAGGAAGCACAGAATTGTCTACAATGTAATTTAATTCTGTAGCGTTAAGATTTCCCTTTACTGGAACTAAGGGGCCTAGCCGAACCCTGAAAAACAGCCCCAGACCATTATTCCTCCTTCACCAAACTTTACAGTTGGCACTATGCATTGGGGCAGGTAGCGTTCTCGTGGCATCTGCCAAATCCAGATTCGTCCATCGGACTGACAGATGGTAAAGCGTGATTCATCACTCCAGAGAACGTGTTTCCACTGCTCCGGAGTCCAATGGTGGCGAGCTATACACCACTCCAGCCGACACTTGGCATTCCACATGGTGATCTTACACCTTGCCCAAACCGGCTGCCATCGTGCGCTATCGTGCATAAATGTATTTTGCCCCCCCACACCAAACGCAATCACGACACGCAGGTTAAAATATCAAAACAAACTCTGAACCAATGACATTAATTTGGGGACAGGTCGAAAAGCATTAAACATGTATGGTATTTTAGCTAGTTAGCTTGCACTTGCTAGCTAATGTTAATTTGTCCTGTTTAGCTAGCTTGCTGTTGCTAGCTAATTTGTCCTGGGATATAAACATTGAGTTATTATTTTACCTGAAATGGACAAGGATCTCTACTCCGACAATTAATCCACATATAAAACGGCCAACCGAATCGTTTCTAGTCATCTCTCCTCCTTCCAGGCTTTTTCATTGTTTAAATTATATGGTGATCGCATCTAAACTTTCATTGTATTACCACGACTACCGGCAAAACAGTTTTCGTCTTTCTATCACCCACGTGGGTATAACCAATGAGGAGATGGCACGTGGGTACCTGCTTCTATAAACCAATGAGGAGATGGCACGTGGATACCTGCTTCTATAAACCAATGAGGAGATGGGAGAGGCAGGACTTGCAGCGCGATCTGCGTCAGAAATAGGAACGACATCTATTTTAGCCCTTGGTGTCGCAGACGCTGTTTGGCGCGCGCAAGCAGTGTGGGTGCAATAATTGAATTACATGGGTTTCTAAATTTATTTTGCGACGCTCGCACACGCGACGTGTCCGGTCTGGTCAGCATGTTAGGCTTGTGTGTGGCTGCTCGGCCATGGAAACCCATTTCATGAAGCTACCGACAAACAGTTATTGTGCTGACATTGCTTCCAGAAGCAGTTTAGAACTTGGCAGTGAGTGTTGCAACCGAGGACAGACTATTTTTACTCGCTTCAGCACTCGGCAGTTCCATTCTGTGAGCTTGTGTGGCCTAACACTTTGCGGCTGAGCCGTTGTTGCGCCTAGACTTTTCTAATTCACAATAACAGCACCTACAGTTGACCGGGTCAGCTCTAGCAGGGCAGAAATTTGACATGAGCATTTCGCTGCACCCGCTATAACATCTGCTAAACTGTGTACGTGACCAATAAACGTTCAGAACGTTTTGTTTAGTCACCAATACATCAGATAATGATATGCACACCATTTAGTCAATTTAACTACCATTTAATCCAATCACAAAAAATACAACAAACATTTCTAAACTGTTTTTTTTTAAGTGCTCAATAGAAAGAAGAGTAGGTGGTAAATATAATTTTACATACAGCATTTGTTTTATAATTTGACAAGCATATTTGTATCCAATTGCAGATTGTTATACAGTACATACCTGTATGTAGGACAAATCATTAGAAATAGGGGTATTTTAAAGCCATTGGCTACTGTAAAGACTTGTATGCCATTTGTGCCCAACGAAACATTGCACAAGATCACCTTTTCTATGTGACTTGTCAACTGATACAGTATCGCCTGTCTACCTGCATTGAAATTCATCAGCTGACAGTGTATCAATGGAATTCAGATAATGAGTGGAATATATTGTTATATACAACCCAGGTATTTCAGCAGTGCATTGTACACTACACTATAATTCCAAATGGTGGCACATAGAGTGACTGTTTCCACTTTGTCCTATTGAAGCACACTGGCTGATGGAGAATGATGATGTAGTATTTACAGCCACATCCATACAGTATATGATTTTGTTTTACCTTCCAACATAGATTGATGTCAAAATGACAGATTTACGTAGAATTGTATAGAAAATATAGAATTGTACAGTGTTCAGTAGTTATCAACCTGTATACGTTAACGAGTTATTCGTTTTGAGCAGTTTGATTAAGTGATGGTTAATTGGTTTGTTAACAAATGACAAGAAAATCATGTCAAAAGTAAAATGGGTATTGCATTTTGAAAAGCAGATGCTTAGATTGAATATACTGACATTTTGATGATCTGTTTAGATTTTTGTGCTTAAGAGTTGTGAAAAGGCACTACATATTGCACCAAAGTGATAAAAAAAACGAATAAAAATGAATTTCCCTGTTGAGGTTATCTAGCTTCTTGCTGCATGCTTATTGCTTGGATGGGGGCCAATGGCAGCCAAGGGGGGTAAACACAGTTGAGCTTCCCTTTTTTAAAGCTACTGCTACAATTTCGGAATCTAACAGGCTGTTACTGCAATTTCAGGTGAAAACTCAATAAAACAATTCTAGAATGTAATGAAAATGTCTATATATTTCAGCCGTTTCAAAAACATTGCTCTGCTATTTAGCTATTCGTATATTTGCTGCATGTATGAATGTTTAAACTCAATGAGACAATTCTGTTTACACTGCCCTGCTTAAAGGGGGCAACTGTCAGACCAGTGTGTGAGCTAGCGCTCGAGATGTGAGAGTTTACATTACAGTAATGTCTCTCGAGAATCGATACCTCTCGAGAATTTCTCGAAATTCTCCTTAATTCTTGTAAATGAGAATAGCCCCTTTAATATCAGTTGGTGCATGCGTGCCCCCTACAATCCATCAGTTTAATATCAGTTGGTGCGTGCGTGCCCCCTACAATCCATCAGTCGAAAGTCTATATTTGACCGCCACTTGCTCAATTTAGGAAATTAAATGAAGCAACATCACATAGCTAACCGACAATAAAGACGATACATAGGCGATGTTATTTTGACCAGCAATCAATTTCAGATGTCGAATAGAGTACACTGAAGCCCAATGTGTATCCCAATATCATTGGTTGTTTTTCTTCACCGCAAGTGTCCCATTTCCTCCCAAGTCGGAACCAGTATGTTAAATGTAGGCTGCTTCGTTAAAATGCGTCTCTTTGCGAAAGGACCCACATGTTTGTTTATTTCACCGTCCTATAACGATGCGCTCGCTCACTCATACATCGGATCGTGGTGCGTCGGGGATCCCTCGGACGGACTCTATCACTTGATAGGCTAATATATGTCACTCAATAAGCAAGCAGTACAACGGAATGGTAAGCTTGACAGTTACTTGAACAGGGTTGATTCACTTATAGGTGTTAAAATATGGACTGGACATCAACAAAGCGGCATGTCATGGGCTATAACTGTAAAAAGCAAACCATCAATGGCAAGCGATATTTGCTTACCCCCCTTAGTTTCAGTGTTACTATTAGCAAAGAAAAAATTGCCAATTCCTTCATATGTATAAACCAAAGAAAATGTCCCATTACATTATCTGATGAAATGTGTTTAATTTATATTCAACACAAAGTAAAGTAGCCCAGCAGTATTATAAATTAGACGCCAGCTGTCAATAGTATCATAGTCATTGCATACATTGTAGTAAATGAAAAATGTAACTATTCCAATATTTTACAATGAAACAAACCGAACTCAGATTATGTCTAATTTGTGCATTTACCTTAAAGTGCGTTGATAGAAAACAGCAAGCACTTCCTGGTTATAATCCTAAACAATTCGCCACCTTTGAATATTAGCTTTATCTTCTGCTAATGAAATCTCGAGTGGAGACAGGAGGTCCACTGTTTGTTTGTCAAGTCCCAGTCTGTAGGCTACTGGCTAACTGTACCTGACCGTCTGTGAGCCGCTGCAGCATCACAGATCGCATGGAACTGCGTTTGGGCTGAGCACGGCATTGGGGAAAAACTGGACTGGAGTTCAGCACCTCGGGACCGAACCAGCTGCCTAATGTATGTACCAGGCAATTGATTTGCACTGTCATTGCATCCCCACTATAAGTACTGATAAAATAAAACTGGTTTCAACTTTCCCAGATGTGCAATCTTGATGCCAGCCTCGCAGTTTTCATTAATTCATGTTCCCACTTAATGAACATACAGTATCTGTCAAAAGTTTAGACACACCTACTCATTCCAAGGTTTTTCTTTATTTTACTATTTTCTACAATGTAGAATAATAGTGAAGACATCAAATCTATGAAATAACACATATGAATCATGTAGTAACCAAAAAAGTGTTAAACAAATCAAAATAGATCTTATATTTGAGATTCTTCAAAGTAGACATCCTTTGCCTTAATGACAGCTTTGCAAACTCCTTAAGTTAACCAATTTTTGTCTTTAATGCAGGGCCAGCAGACAAGTTCCTTACTTTTCCCCCCTTCCACTTGCCTATTACATTTTTGCAGTAATGCTGCAATTAGTTTTGTCATGCCCTGACCTTAGAGATCCTTTATTCTCTATTTTGGGTTAGATCGGGGTGTGACTAGGGTGGGCATTCTAGTTTCTTTATTTCTAGGTTGGCCTGGTATGGTTCCCAATCAGAGGCAGCTGTCTATCGTTGTCTCTGATTGGGGATCATACTTAGGCAGCCTTTTCTCACCTGTTGGTTGTGGGATCTCGTTTTTGTATTGTTGCCTTTGAGCACGACAAAGCTGCACGTTCGTTTCTTTGCTCTTTATTGTTTTTGTGCCAGTTCTCATAATAAAAGACGATGAACCCAAACCACTCTGCATTTTGGTCCAATTCTTACAACAACGTTCGTGAAAAGTTGGTTGTAGTTTTGAGTAGAGCAGACAGTCCTATTTCTGAAATCATTTACAAAGATTATGTTTTTTTTTAATCAATTAGTATATTTGAGTTTAACCACAATATTTGTTGTATTATTTGATCTGTTTTTTTTCTTGTGGACGAAGCTGAAATTGCAACCAACTTTCTATGGCTTGTTTAAAAAAATAGCGATATTTTGGATATTATTCCATTTTCAAACAACCGAAAGTGAGACGTAATCTGAATAAAGGGAAAAAGGCCATTATTTGTTACTAATCTGCAAGAGAACAAGTTTTGATTTTAATACAACTTTTGTATGACTGATGCCTTTAGTGAGACGTCTAATGCTTTAATATTTCATATATTTAATGCATATATTAATTTATGCCTAAACATACGATTTTATGCTGTAGGATTACCCCCAGTATTTATAACATTATTATCAAAGTCCTTGTCTAACTAATATCGGTCATGTTTTGAAATATGTGCAAAATCAATCACCTACTACTGTGTTTGCTTGATTTCGCTTGTCTTCTTCTTCGTGTGGTTTTCTGGCAGACGAGACACTTTGTTTGCATATTGCTGCCATTCATAGTTTGGCAAGTGCATTCCACATTTGATCACAAAAAAAGGGAAATGGGCGAAAAAAGGAAATTGCACCACCATCTAACCCTGAGTATACATAACAATGAGAACACCTGCTCTTTCCATGACATAGACTGACCAGATGAATCCAGGTGAAAGCTATGTCCCTTATTGATGTTAAATCCACTTCAATCAGTGTAGATGAAAGGGAGGAGACAGGTTAAAGAAGGATTTCTAAGCTTTAAGACAATTGAGACATGGATTGTGTATGTGTGCCATTCAAAGGGTGAATGGGCAAGACAAAAGATTTAAGTGCCTTTGAATGGGGTATGGTTGTATGTATCAGACGCGCCGGTTTGTGTCAAGAATTACAAAGCTACTGGGTTTTTCACGCTCAACAGTTTCCCGTGTGTATTAAGAATGGTCCACCACCCAAAGGACATCCAGCCAACTTGACACAACTGTGGGAAGTTTTTGACACCTTGTAGCCCCAATGAATTGAGGCTGTTCTGAGAGCGGAAAGGGGGGGTGTGCAACTCAATATTAGGAAGGTGTTCCTAATGTTTGGTATACTCAGAGTATATTCCACTCTCCCCATCCCCAACACACCCCACCACCCCTTCCGACTACTTTGGCCCCAACAGATCCTACACCTGGGAGGCTGTAACCCCTTCTCTCAAAACCCCCTGTTGTTTTTCTGCACTAAAATCTCTGATTCCCAAAAACCTCTCTTTTGAAGTTACTACCAATTCAATCTTCTGGGATTTCCTTTCCATCTGTGCAGCACAATTGATGACCATAGCAATAAACGCCAAGAAGCCAACCTTACTAACGCACAAACTGTTTGGATCACTCTGTACTGGTCTACTACTCACAGGGATCCTCTCAGGCTCCTTTCACCCTTTGCCCACCATTCTCTACTTTCTTTACTGCCTCAGCATATGACACTTTCTGCACTGCTCTCACCCTGGAAACTTCAATCTGTCTCACTCGCACAGGACATTTCTGATCCCCAACAACATGGTTGATCCCCATAATTGAAAAACGACGCACTCGTTTGTCCCATGCCCTCCTGCACACGTATCACACCTCGAAATCTCCCGCCTACATACTGCAGCAACATGACCGTAAACTTGGCACCTGAAACACCATAGTGGATTCAGAACAAAAGCTCTCACGGGAAAACGTATATACCCTAGCATGACTTTATCCGGCAAACCCTCTGCATCAAAATTCAGAAGAACAGACAGGTTCTTCTCAGTCTCGCGCTCGCTACCGGTTTTGCGTCACACCAAATGCCGTACATCACAGACATCGGGGATCCCCAACTTCAGTTGATCCACCTTAAAACTCAACCCCACTCCAGTTATCACTCCTTTCAGCAGCGCTCTGCTCCGGAGAGCTAAGCAGGACACCGCTTTCGTTCCGAGACTCGAAAAGCCCAGCGCCATCTCCCTCTGAGCAGCAGACACACAAAAAGTCCACCTCTGGATACTTTGACCTAATTGACAGCACACAACACCTTCACCCAGCCTGATACAACAAACAGATCGTCCGAAAGGCATAGATCCACTTTCTCTATGAATTGTACTCCCACTGGGCCAGAGTTATCTTCGGCATTTTCCTGATCATTGGGGTGAGGCTCGGAAGCCTTCACCTCATCTGACGATGCAGGTTCTTTCTCCTAACTTTTGTCAGGATCAATTTTAAGTTCACTATCTGTCAACTGCGCTGGTCTTCAGGCACGTAACATGCATTTTTCTCTCCTGTACTTGACCCAAAGGAGAAAGTACTCGGCTTGTATTTTGCAGTCGGTTCGGGTTTGCACCTCACTTCTTCTTGCCATACACCCTCTTCCTCGCCCGGTCCTCCGACATGATGACTTCCATCTCTGTGTGGGACTTCAGGAAACTCAGTATCGAGCCGCCCGCTGCTGCCCTGCGCCCTCCTTCGCTCGCTAATCCACACGTCGTTTCTTTCCCAGCATCCTCCAGTTGTTGTGTTTACTTTGAGTATCGTACACATGCTTCACCAGAGAGCAGTCGTGTTCCCCTGCTCAGACATTGCTGACATACTGTATGCCATATCTTACAACACCTGGATAGGTATTTTACATATCAGCTAATCACATCTTATGCCAATGGCACAGTCGATGATGTGGCACGCAACCATTGGTTGATACATGCAACGTCTGAGCGGGGGAACACCACATTTATCTTCATGTTATTAGCCTAATCTCAGCAAGCATTTGGTTTATACAAGTTTATTCAGTAGGCTACTTTATTTACATGGTCCTCTAGTACTATGCATTTTGCAGTTATTAAACGTCATGTATTACTCACTTTACACATTTTATTTACCAATTCATTGTTGGTGGTGTGACGCGCCGGATTGATTAATTGCATGGGCATTTTGTTCTGTGCTGATGAATTTATGAATGACATTCATTTGATTATGAGTGTAATACTGTGATGTGTTTTAGAGAGATATTGTGAACTCTCTGTAGAAGTGAGTTGGTATGATCCAATCCAGGTAAGAGGGTTACCAGTCTGTTTTACACCTTCTGGTAGGGTTACAAAATTCCTGTAACTTTCAATTAATTTCCTGGTTTTCCTAAAATCTCAGTTGGAGGATTCCTGGAATCAGGAGGGAATAGCTACTTCCGGCGCCGAAAAGAGATGGCCGCCTCGCTTCGCGTTCCTTGGAAAATATGCAGTATTTTGTTTTTTTATGTGTTATTTCTTACATCGGTACCCCAGGTAATCTTAGGTTTCATTACATACAGTCGGGAGGAACTACTGAATATACGATTAACGTCAACTCATCATCGTTCCTACCAGGAATATGACTTTCCCGAAACGGATCCAGTGTTTTGCCTTCCACCCAATACAATGGATCTGATCCCAGCCGGCGACCCTGTGCGACGCCGTAAAAGGGGCAAACGAGGCGGTCTCGTGGTCAGGCTTCGGAGACGGGCACATCGCGCTCCACTCCCTAGCATACTACTCGCCAATGTCCAGTCTCTTGACAATAAGGTTGATGAAATCCGAGCACGGGTAGCATTCCAGAGAGACATCAGGGATTGCAACGTGCTCTGCTTCACGGAAACATGGCTAACTCAAGAGACGCTAACGGAGTCGGTGCAGCCAGCTGGTTTCTTCATGCATCGCGCCGACAGAAACAAACATCTTTCCGGTAAGAAGAGGGGCGGGGGGGTATGCCTTATGATTAACGAGACGTGGTGTGATCATCATAACAACACACAGGAACTCAAGTCATTCTGTTCACCTGATCTAGAACTCCTCACAATCAAATGTCGACCGCATTATCTACCAAGGGAATTCTCTTCAATCATAATCACAGCCGTATATATTCCCCCCCAAGCAGACACATCGATGGCCCTGAACGAACTTTATCTGACTCTTTGTAAACTGGAAACCACACACCCTGAGGCTGCATTCATCGTAGCTGGGGATTTTAACAAGGCTAATCTAAAAACAAAACTCCCTAAATTCTATCAGCATATCGATTGTGCTACCAGGGCTGGAAAAACCCTAGATCATTGTTATACTAATTTCCGCGACGCATATAAGGCCCTCCCCCGCCCCCCTTTCGGAAAAGCTGACCACGACTCCATTTTGTTGATTCCAGCCTACAAACAGAAACTAAAACAACAAGCACCCGCGCTCAGGTCTGTTCAACGCTGGTCCGACCAATCTGAATCCACGCTTCAAGACTGCTTCGATCACGCGGATTGGAATATGTTCCGCATTGCGTCCAACAACAATATTGACGAATATGCTGATTCGGTGAGCGAGTTCATTAGGAAGTGCATTGACGATGTCGTACCCACAGCAACGATTAAAACATTCCCAAACCAGAAACCGTGGATTGACGGCAGCATTCGCGTGAAACTGAAAGCGCGAACCACTGCTTTTAACCAGGGCAAGGTGACCGGAAGCATGAATAGCTACACTGAATACAAACAGTGTAGCTATTCTCTCCGCAAGGCAATCAAACAGGCTAAGTCCCAGTACAGAGACAAAATCGAGTCGCAATTCAACAGCTCAGACACAAGAGGTATGTGGCAGGGTCTACAGTCAATCACGGATTACAAAAAGAAAACCAGCCCCGTCGCGGACCAGGATGTCTTGCTCCCAGACAGGCTAAACAACTTTTTTGCCCGCTTTGAGGACAATACAGTGCCACTGACACGGCCCCCTACCAAAACCTGCGGGCTCTCCTTCACTGCAGCCGAGGTGAGTAAAACATTTAAACGTGTTAACCCTCGCAAGGCTGCAGGCCCAGACGGCATTCCCAGCCGCGTCCTCAGAGCATGCGCAGACCAGCTGGCTGGTGTGTTTACGGACATATTCAATCAATCCTTATCCCAGTCTGCTGTTCCCACATGCTTCAAGAGGGCCACCATTGTTCCTGTTCCCAAGAAAGCTAAGGTAACTGAGCTAAACGACTACCGCCCCGTAGCACTCACTTCCGTCATCATGAAGTGCTTTGAGAGACTAGTCAAGGACCATATCACCTCCACCCTACCGGACACCCTAGACCCACTCCAATTTGCTTACCGACCCAATAGGTCCACAGACGACGCAATCGCAACCACACTGCACACTGCCCTAACCCATCTGGACAAGAGGAATACCCATGTGAGAATGCTGTTCATCGATTACAGCTCAGCATTTAACACCATAGTACCCTCCAAACTCGTCATCAAGTTCGAGACCCTGGGTCTCGACCCCGCCCTGTGCAACTGGGTCCTGGACTTCCTGACGGGCCGCCCCCAGGTGGTGAGGGTAGGTAACAACATCTCCACCCCGCTGATCCTCAACACTGGGGCCCCACAAGGGTGCGTTCTGAGCCCTCTCCTGTACTCCCTGTTCACCCACGACTGCGTGGCCATGCACGCCTCCAACTCAATCATCAAGTTTGCGGATGACACTACAGTGGTAGGCTTGATTACCAACAACGACGAGACGGCCTACAGGGAGGAGGTGAGGGCCCTCGGAGTGTGGTGTCAGGAAAATAACCTCAAACTCAACGTCAACAAAACAAAGGAGATGATTGTGGACTTCAGGAAACAGCAGAGGGAGCACCCCCCTATCCACATCGACGGGTCAGTAGTGGAGAAGGTGGAAAGTTTTAAGTTCCTCGGTGTACACATCACGGACAAACTGAATTGGTCCACCCACACAGACAGCGTTGTGAAGAAGGCGCAGCAGCGCCTCTTCAACCTCAGGAGGCTGAAGAAATTCGGCTTGTCACCAAAAGCACTCACAAACTTCTACAGATGCACAATCGAGAGCATCCTGTCGGGCTGTATCACCGCCTGGTACGGCAACTGCTCCGCCCACAACCGTAAGGCTCTCCAGAGGGTAGTGAGGTCTGCAGAACGCATCACCGGGGGCAAACTACCTGCCCTCCAGGACACCTACACCACCCGATGTCACAGGAAGGCCATAAAGATCATCAAGGACAACAACCACCCAAGCCACTGCCTGTTCACCCCGCTATCATCCAGAAGGCGAGGTCAGTACAGGTGCATCAAAGCAGGGACCGAGAGACTGAAAAACAGCTTCTATCTCAAGGCCATCAGACTGTTAAACAGCCACCACTAACATTTAGCGGCCGCTGCCAACATACTGACTCAACTCCAGCCACTTTAAAAATGGGAATTGATGGAAATTATGTAAAAATGTACCACTAGCCACTTTAAACAATGCCACTTAATATAATGTTTACATACCCTACATTACCCATCTCATATGTATATACTGTACTCTATATCATCTACTGCATCTTGCCATCTTTATGTAATACATGTACCACTAGCCACTTTAAACTATGCCACTTTATGTTTACATACCCTACAGTACTCATCTCATATGTATATACCGTACTCTATACCATCTACTGCATCTTGCCATGCCGTTCTGTACCACCACTCATTCATATATCTTTATGTACATATTCTTTATCCCTTTACACTTGTGTGTGTGTATAAGGTAGTAGTTGTGGAATTGTTAGGTTTGATTACTTGTTGGTTATTACTGCATTGTCGGAACTAGAAGCACAAGCATTTCGCTACACTCGCATTAACATCTGCTAACCATGTGTATGTGACTAATAAAATTTGATTTGATTTGATTTGATTTGAGTTGAATAAGCAGGAAATCCAATCAGGATTTCTGGAAAACCAGGGAGTTCCAGGAGGAAGCAGGTACAGTAGACTGCTGATACATTTTTTTAAATTATTTTACTAGGCAAATCAGTTAAGAACAAAGTCTTATTTACAATGACGGCCTACCCCAGCCAAACCCGGATGATGCTGGTCCAATTGTGCGCCGCCCTATGGGACTCCCAATCACAGCCGGATGTGATACAGCCTGGATTCAAACCAGGGTCTGTAGTGATGCTTCTTGCACTGAGATGCAGTGCCTTAGACCGCTGTGCCACTCAGGAGCAGCGGTTACCTACCTCTCCATCCGCCATTTTCAATCTAGGCCTACAAGATGCTTGTTGTGAGGCATGAGTGTAGCCCAATGGTAATAGCTGTAGTTCACTGTAAAGAGTGTGTGCTAGAACGTTTTATATTCTAGCTTTTCTTGATGTGGGGATCCATCCTGTAAATATCCGAGTTCACTACCTACCACTTGATGGCTGCTGTAAATACAACACCAACCTAACATAGCAGGAGTAAAAAGACATGAGCGGAGTAACCACATCCGGTTTTCAGTGGAAAAGGTAGCTAGGTTGAATTAGCTGTATCCCTGAAAACCGGATTCATCCAGTTGGTGTTAAAACACTTGACTTCACCACGTTGTTCAGTGCCTTATAACCATCTCCCTAGGCCTAGGCCGTGAAACACTATACTTTATTAGACAGATAGTGTCGTGGGATTAGACATATATCAATGTACCAATAGCGCTTTCAAAGTGTATTCTTTACTGATGGCTGGACTCAAATGATCTGATTAACACTCACCTTTGTAAACACATCAGTCAATGTGGTGTGCAGCAATGCATTTGTTACATTCCTGGATGGGATCATTGAGTTTGGTCATAGAACACCTGTAGCACAAACAAACACAGCTGAGCGGATTCATTTGAATGTAAGGTAAATGAGCATGGGAAGTATGTGTATAGCCCTTGTTACGTAAACTGTGTTCACAAGACGAAATGTTGCATTATGAACATGCATCATAGCATGTCATTTTAACCTGACCTGATTCTGCATATTCCCAGAGATACAAGTTTGGTTAATAAATTTGCATGCTTTTGTTCCATCGATGCTCAGTGCTAGACAGGATACACAGTAGCCTGCCACTGCCTATACAGTAGCTACATATAGCATGCAAGCTTCCAGTGCCTCCACTCTTTGATGTAATGTGTGGACTGCATGCACTGAGCGAAACTGCAGGTGTCTCTGCTGGAATATAATGAGCACTGACAAGCGCACAAAAAAAGTGTAGGCAACACAACCTCATTATCAACCGTCAGGGTTTAATCATTCGATTTAGGGAGATGCACCTTTCAAAGCTAAGACACGATGTAAGACAAAGTTTAATCCTTGGGCTGAGTTTTGACTTGTTCATCATTTTGTCAGACACACACATACGTACTGATAAAGAGCACACTCTGTCATCATTATTATGAGAGTGTCACATCGTTAGAGGTACACCGTGCTCCCCTGCTCTGGTCTAGGAGTGAGGTAGAGCTGTGTACACTCACACATACACACACACACACACACACACACACACACACACACACACACACACACACACACACACACACACACACACACACACACACACACACACACACACACACACACACACACACTACAGGGTGCTGATGAAAGACCAGGCTATGGGCTTCTCTTATCATCCAGTGGAGCAAAACCCTCTTTGCCTTGAAGATGGATTCTATAACAAGACTCTACTGCACACTTCAGTAGCAGAGCCCTGGGCAACAGCAACAACAAGGGCAACAGAGGAGGAATGCTGTAGTTACAGTACAAGTGACATGATGGAACTATGCTTTCACTCATTTAAGCTACGAGGCTTACATAACTGTTACATAGGGTTACATTAACGTACAGTGGGGAGAACAAGTATTTGATACACTGACAATTTTGCAGGTTTTCCTACTTACAAAGCATGTAGAGGTCTGTAATTTTTATCATAGGTACACTTCAACTGTGAGAGAAGGAATCTAAAACAAAAATCCAGAAAATCACATTGTATGATTTTTAAGTAATTAATTTGCATTTTATTGCATGACATAAGTATTTGATACATCAGAAAAGCAGAACTGAATATTTGGTACAGAAACCTTAGTTTGCAATTACAGAGATCATACGTTTCCTGTAGTTCTTGACCAGGTTTGCACACACTGCAGCAGGGATTTTGGCCCACTCCTCCATACAGACCTTCTCCAGATCCTTCAGGTTTCGGGGCTGTCGCTGGGCAATACGGACTTTCGGCTCCCTCCAAAGATTTTCTATTGGGTTCAGGTCTGGAGACTGGCTAGGCCACTCCAGGACCTTGAGATGCTTCTTACGGAGCCACTCCTTAGTTGCCCTGGCTGTGTGTTTCGGGTCGTTGTCATGCTGGAAGACCCAGCCACGACCCATCTTCAATGCTCTTACTGAGGGAAGGAGGTTGTTGGTCAAGATCTCGCGATACATGGCCCCATCCATCCTCCCCTCAATACGGTGCAGTCGTCCTGTCCCCTTTGCAGAAAAGCATCCCCAAAGAATGATGTTTCCACCTCCATGCTTCACGGTTGGGATGGTGTTCTTGGGGTTGTACTCATCCTTCTATTCCTCCAAACACGGCGAGTGGAGTTTAGAGCAAAAAGCTCTATTTTTGTCTCATCAGACCACATGACCTTCTCCCATTCCTCCTCTGGATCATCCAGATGGTCATTGGCAAACTTCAGACGGGCCTGGACATGCGCTGGCTTGAGCAGGGGGACCTTGCGTGCGCTGCAGGATTTTAATCCATGACGGCGTAGTGTGTTACTAATGGTTTTCTTTGAGACTGTGGTCCCAGCTCTCTTCAGGTCATTGACCAGGTCCTGCCGTGTAGTTCTGGGCTGATCCCTCACATTCCTCATGATCATTGATGCCCCACGAGGTGAGATCTTGCATGGAGCCCCAGACCGAGGGTGATTGACCGTCATCTTGAACTTCTTCCATTTTCTAATAATTGTGCCAACAGTTGTTGCCTTCTCACCAAGCTGCTTGGCTATTGTCCTGTAGCCCATCCCAGCCTTGTACAGGTCTACAATTTATCCCTGATGTCCTTACACAGCTCTCTGGTCTTGGCCATTGTGGAGAGGTTGGAGTCTGTTTGATTTAGTGTGTGGACAGGTGTCTTTTATACAGGTAACGAGTTCAAACAGGTGCAGTTAATACAGGTAATGAGTGGAGAACAGGAGAGCTTCTTAAAGAAAAACTAACAGGTCTGTGAGAGCCGGAATTCTTACTGGTTGGTAGGTGATCAAATACTTATGTCATGCAATAAAATGCAAATTAATTACTTAAAAATCATACAATGTGATTTTCTGGATTTTTGTTTTAGATTCCGTCTCTCACAGTTGAAGTGTACCTATGATAAAAATGACAGACCTCTACATGCTTTGTAAGTAGGAAAACCTGCAAAATCGGCAGTGTATCAAATACTTGTTCTCCCCACTGTATATCCTGGTATATCCTCAGTGACAGAAATAATGTACAGTATATGCCATTTAGCACACTTTTATCCAAAGATACTTTTGGAAGCTGTTAAGGAGCCTTTTGAACTAGACTTGGCGCTCCGGTACCGCTTGCCGTGCGTAATCCTTGACGACCCACTGTGCTGTCAGTCAGCATGCTCATGGGGCTGATTTCGCTGGTCCAAATGTCAGTTGTCAAGCTAATAGCAGTGATGCTATCAAATCAAATTGTATTAGTCACATGCGCCGAATACAACAGGTGTAAACCTTACAGTGAAATGCTTACCTACGAGCCCCTAACCAACAATGCAGTAAAAAAAGTCATTTAAGTGCAGCAGTAAAATAACAATAGCGAGACTATACACAGGGAGGTACCAGTACAGGGTCAATGTGCTCGGGCACCAGTTAGTTTAGGTAATATGTACATGTGGGTAGAGTTATTAAAGTGATGATAACAACAGAGAGTAGCAGCGATGTAAAAGAGGGGGGGGGGGGGAGGCAATGCAAATAGTCTGGGTAGCCATTTGATTAGATGTTCAGGAGTCTTATGGCTTGGGAGTAGAAGCTGTTTAGAAGCCTCTTGGACCTAGACTTGGCGCTCAGGTACTGCTTGCTGTGCGGTAGCCGAGAGAACAGTCTATGACTAGGGTAGCTGGAGTTTTTGACAATTTTTAGGGCCTTCCTCTGACACCGCCTGGTATAGATATCCTGGATGGCAGGAAGCTTGGTCTCAGTGATGTACTGTGAGCACTACCTACTGTAGTGCCTTGCGGTCGGAGGCCGAGCAGTTGCCATACCAGGCAGTGATGCAACCAGGCAGGATGCTCTCGATGGTGCAGCTGTAGAACCTTTTGAGGATCTGAGGACCCATGCCAAATCGTTTGAGTCTCCTGAGGGGGAATAGGTTTTGTCGTACCCTCTTCAGGACTGTCTTGGTGTGCTTGGACCATGATAGTTTGTTGGTGATGTGGACACCAAGGAACTTGAAACACTCGACCCTCTCCACTCCAGCCCCGTCGATGTGAATGGGGCATGTTTGGCCCCCCTTTTCCTGTAGTCCACGATCTTCTCTTTGTCTTGCTCATGTTAAGGGAGAGGTTGTTGTCCTGGCACCACACTGACAGGTCTCTGACCTCCACACTATAGGCAGTCTCGTCGTTGTCAGTGATCAGGCCTACCACCGTTGTGTCATCAGAAAACTTAATGATGATGGTCTTGGAGTTGTGCTTGACCATCCAGTCATGGGTAAACAGAGAGTACAGGAGGGGACCAAGCACGCAACCCTGAGGAGCCCCCATGTTGAGGATCAGCGTGGCAGATGTTTTGTTGCCTACCCTTACCACCTGGGGGCGGCCCGTCAAGAAGTCTAGGATCCAGTTGCAGAGGGAGCTGTTTAGTCCCAGGGGCCTTAGCTCAGTGATGAACTTTGTGGGCACTATGGTTTTGAACGATGAGCTGTAGTCAATGAACAACATTCTCACATAGGTGTTCCTTTTGTCCAGGTGGGAAAGGGCTGTGTGGAGTGCGATTTAGATTGCGTCATCTGTAGATTTGTTCGGGCGGTATGGAAATTGGAGTGGGTCTAGGGTTTCTGGGATGATGGCGTTGATGTTAGCCATGACCAGCCTTTCAAATCACTTCATGGCTATCAACGTAAGTGCTATGGGGCGGTAGTCATTTAGGCAGGTTACCTTCACTTTCTTAGGCACAGGGACTATGGTGGTCTGCTTGAAACATGTAGGTATTACAGATTCGGTCAGGGAGAGGTTGAAAATGTCACTCAAGACACTTGCCAGTTGGTCCGTGCATTCTCTGAGTACACGTCCTGGTAATCCGTCTGGCCCCGCAGCCTTGTGAATGTTGACCTGTTTAAAGGTCTTGCTCACATCTTCTACGGAGAGCGCGATCACATTGTCGTCAGGAACAGCTGGTGCTCTCATGCATGCTCCAGTGTGGCTTGCCTCGAAGCAAGCATAAAAGGCATTTAGCCCGTCTGAAAGCAGCAGCTCTAGCCTTTAGCTCGGTGCAGATGTTGCCTGTAATCTATGGCTTCTGTTTGGGATATGTACGTACGGTCACTGTGGGGATGACGTCTTCGATGCACTTATTGATGAAGCCGGTGACAACGGTGATATACTCCTCAATGCCATTGGATGAATCCCGGAACATATTCCAGTCTGTGCTAGCAAAACAGTCCTGTAGTGTGCTTAATTTGGGAAATGTGAACGCTGCGTGTAACACATCCGGTGTCAGGATAAATAAAAAGCCAGGTCTGCTAACTTTCTTTAATTATGTTTAATTACCGCAAACAATGAATGGCAAATGCAATTTTCGTATATACGGGTTCGCTGTATCACAGGGTTAACAGGGAACTGGCAGGAAGTACGTAAACAGCTGTTCTTATACCGTGATGACGTAGTTTCAACGCGTCTGTTGGCCTATCACAGTAGAGGCTGGGCGCGGTTTAGACTTTGCCCCGCCTTTGCTTTGCGTTCCTTTTGTCCACATCTGGTTGCTGGGTAGATTAGATCCGTCTTGTGTCTGTCGATTCTACACTGAAACAGTTCCTAATATGGTATTGTCCAGTATTCTAAACTCCTGGTTGGTCCCGTGTGGCTCAGTTGGTAGAGCATGGCGCTTGCAACGCCAGGGTTGTGGGTTCATTCCCCACGGGGGGACCAGGATGAATATGTATGAACTTTCCAATTTGTAAGTCGCTCTGGATAAGAGCGTCTGCTAAATGACTTAAATGTAAATGTAAATGTAGAGAGATGCACCCCTCCCCTCTCCAGACTGTCCACAGCTTTTATGGCCTGTGTTGGTCAGTCCTTACACCTACACACACACCCCCCTCTGTATTGTTTGTGTGTGTGTGTAACAAAACAATATTCATCTTCGACCAATATGCTAACAGCCTATAGTGCATAAACATAAATCCTAACAGAAACCAAGTGAAATCTGTTCGGGAACATTGATAGTAACATGTTTTCACAACAAAACCTATTTAATTAAACTGTTGACAACCCCTCTCTCTGCGCACTGGAGAAAGGAATGAAGGAGAGAGGGGAGAAGATGGAAACACACAGTGGTGAGATATTCTGTAGCTAAAGGTCATATGTGAGCCCATTAATTATGAAAATATAAACAATTCCCTATTACTAGGCTATCAAACACATATTACATAATGCTTAATTTGTTTAATTTAGGCTAAAAACAATGATTTAATGTGTAATATGTGATAGGCCATGTATTGTATAAATCATTATTTAAATGTGGGGGGTTTTCAGCCACTAATATGCATATGGTGTTTTGAGTTAATCATCATCTTAGCCCTGTCCATTTCGTTGTGTTAAGCTTTGAAACTACATCCAGAATGACCATGTTCTCCACTCAGTTTCAACCTGCTGTTGAATTTCTTTCTTCAAATGAATCAATCACAGTGAGGTGAGTTTTAAAAGCACATACTGTTTCGATGATAAATTTTTGATGGGATTTTTTCGATTGCATTTGCATTGATGTCAGAGTGGTAAGAGTGACAATAGAGCCCTGAGTACAAGGCCATTAGCAACCTGATAATCGTTAGCGAGTTGGGTACTACTAACACATGTCCAGTGTGCATAAGAGGAGATTACCGTGACTCGACGGTCACCTAGAATTTCACTGCGGTCATGACTCATGACTGCCGGTGTGCCGGTAATATGGTAACTGCAACAGCCCTAACTATAACCTGTTGTTGAAAAAACGTATGTGTTATGGCTTTTCAACCTCAGCCATACTGTGGATTCAGAGCTATCTATCTAATAGAACTCAGAGGGGTTTCTATAATGGAAGCTTCTCAATTGTCAAACATGCAAAGTGCGGTGTACTGCAGGGTGTCATGTAAAAATCTTCCCCGGGTGAAATAGTTCCCAATCGTTTTGATTGTGTTTTGGATTGTGACATCATGTTGTAAACATTTTTACAACATGGCTGGGAAGATTTTTACATGACACAGGTGTCATGACGTGCCCTGGACGGAGGATCATACACCTCTCTCTCTCTCTCTCTCCACGGTTTTATGACTTTACAACACGTCATAAATACCTAGTAGAAACTGCCACGCAGTATTGAGAGAGTCTACCAGAACAAAGACTTATTTTGTTCAAAACTCCTAATCTCCAAAATGAGAGAATTAAACAATATTTCTGAGAATGTGGGAATGGTCCGTGGACACCTAAGGGACAGTTATGACAAGTGTGTTTCATTTGGTGACCTCATGAAGGACAGGAAACACACATAACTGTTTCTCTTAAAGTGTACATTTCCCAGCTATCGGGTTTACATCTAAATATTGTGAAATGTATGTGATTAAACATGAAACTATTTGTGAAAGATGTAATGTGATGTTAAGGCCAGGCACCACAGGCTAAGAGGGATCCCCCCCCCCCCCCCCTTTACTCTCATCAGACTGAAACTGTACCAGTTGAAAGTATACATAAATACAATATATTAGTCTAACAAGTTTTATTTATTTTAAAATTAAAATATACAAATGAGGCAAACCGTCCTTAAATGTGCGCTAATTTGCATATTACGAGAATCTGTTTTTCAACACATTGCTTCAAGGCAGAATGTTTTTTGTTTGTTTTATTGTGATAAGAAACTCAATGGTCAGATTTTTACCGATCAGTTTATCAAAATATTGTAATTTCATGGAATTATTTAAAAAACACTATTCACATGTATGATGGATGCATATTTTGCATATATTTACACATACAATGACACTTAAAATCAAAATGACATAAGATATTAAAAAAAGCCTCTGTAAAAGTCTGACCATAAGACCCAAGGACCTGTGTGTGGAATAATGGGAATGTACGTCCTTTGAAGACTGAGAAAAATGAATTGGCACACCGGGAACATGTCATTTTGAGAAAATGGCCAATAAAGATAGGCTAATGCAATTAAAATGTACTTTCCATAAATATGACCATTTATGTCACATTAATTAAACTCTTATTTATATATCACTTCTAAACTGACAAATAAACGTAAAATATACCTTTCACAAATACATTAGCATGTTTAATACATTTGTTTCAAGCAGTAGAGCATATGCTTTGAATCCGTTGGGTAAATATGCAGTTTTGGGCAAATTCTCATATCACTTTGCTCAATTTGTCACATACAAGGATTTTGTATGGCTGTTGAAATGTGCAGAACATTAATCAGCTATGCCTGCCCCTTACGTAAGGCCCTCTGAGTTGTTGCTGGTGACGCTTTACTTTCTTGACTGTGTCATGGGACCTGCGCCTACGCTTGACACACTCCATTGAAGCAGCATCAGCTATCACAACTCCTCTCTGATTGCTCCGGTGTCACCAAAGTGCTGTCAATGCACAATTTGTTCATCACATTTGTTATAGCAGTGGCTCCCTTATTGAACGTGGCTACTGGCATACTGGCTGCTCCATCAATGCGGCTTTTGCCCATGAAGACAGTTCTGGGGCATCGCGACCACATTACAGAGTTCAGACATTCATTTGCATTCTGGGTTCCTCCGTGCTACATTCTTTTGAGGACGTTATCATTTGACATCCTGTGATATACAGGTACCATTTTCTGTGCAACCTCTCGATTCAAAAAATGTATGGCCTCCAAGGTTTTTGTGACGGGGTGGATTGTCACCATTTTCTATGGCTCGCTGGTACCAGCAGCAATGCACACACCTATCCCGTAGTTGGAAGTGAATCCTCTCTTGTGCCAAGTGCCATCGAAGGATACATGAATGTCTATGACGCCATCCCCATCCTCCTTCAGCAACTCTGCTATGTCTGGGTCTATATCTGTGTATGCTCTTCTAATTATCTTTGCAGCACTCTCCATTGACTGTAGCCCTCTCTGAATCTCTGCAACTGAAGTGGGGGGGAAAAGTACTTATTATGTCTGTCTATATTACAGACATAACTTGAGGACTAAATATTACCATATCAGCATGTATTTACTTTATGCAAAGCTAATTTCTCACTAATCACATTAGGCTACAGCCCGATGACACTGTAGGCCTATGTGACAGTCTCATTGTATAGTTATGTTTTCCTATCACTCTGTTTTATTCACTTTGAATACATTTGCTGGAGCAAGGAAATAAATATGATTTATACACAGCAAGTCACCTGGCAATAATGGGCCACTCTCCCTTTTGATTTACCTGTCATTCTCCACTCGTGTCTCTGATATGAGCTGAGATGCAAGGAAGGAATCCCTAAGGCTTTGCTTATTTTCTTTAGAGCTGCATAACCAAGTCCAAGTTCATGGGCTAGAAGAACCATCCTCACATTTATATCAAATGCCACATCTCCCCTGGAGCACTCGTGCAGCCTGGAGGAAGTGTAAACACTCCTCCTAAATGCATTACGATCACCTAAACAGCCTGCACATTCTATCATGACAGAGTTACAGAACCACTGGTTGGTGAAGTCTATGGTGATTTTCAGTCCAGTGTTTAGACACTTAGGGCAAATCAAATCATGTACAACTTTATTTGAGATATGTGCAATAAAAGCCACTTTTGTCTGGCTGCTGTCTGGTAGATCGCTGCTAGTTGTCATCTTCAACTCAACTAATTTGCGTCTCGACGCGCTGCTGCGGGCTAGCTTCTTTTCCTCCTCTACCTGTACTGCCACTGCCTCGATCGGCGGATCAGGCAAATTGTTTCTTTCATTCGCTGCTTTTCTTGCATTGGCGAACTGAGATCGCCTATTTTTATTCACATACTTTAGGTATATTCTTCGAGATTTTCTCATTTTGTCTCTCTTTACGTTGATTCTTCGCGGGAGACAAGGAACAAGGAAGTGCTGAACGGCACGTGAGGCATTTTGACCAATCAAGTTGCCGGAAAGGGCCTTTAAATGCCAGTAACCGATCGGATGTCAGGAAATTACTAATCGTTCAGCACGAAGCGCTACTTCTACAAAGGATATAGCCATGTATGGACTAGCTGACGATATGCTCCGGAAAACAAGCTTTTGAATGATATATGATTCAACATGGAGAGTTTTCAAAATAGCGGTCCTACGTGAAACATGCTATCAAGAACGACTTTTATGGTAGGTGTAGGTGACGGAGTTGGGATAAAATGATGCAAATAAAGTATTTATATACATTATTGCCGATTTATTTGTAGATTTTATGAAAGTATGGAAGTTATAGTTGCAAAATATCCCAAAATCTGAAAATTTACAAATGGAAGCAAAATCACAATTTTTGCATGTGGTGCCTGGCCTTAACCTTCTAAATGAGAGTATGGATTTTCATATAAAGATTAACTAGTCAGTGGCCACACCCCCGTGAGCCCAGACATCACATTAGGTGTCATGGATTGTCCTTTTCTCTGAAGTGTATAAAACCACCCGTGACGAAATGTACATTTCATGCCAAAGAGACCCACGGTAAGCCACATGTCACAAATGGTTAAGAAGTCAGAGAACGCCGGGACGGAGTTCCCACGTTGGAATCGCTACAATTTTATAGGCCATTGGAGACCATACAGCGGTAGTTTGGCTACACGGTAATAAATGGTTAAACTCTGAGACTATCGATCACTACAGAATAAGAACAAATATTAGACGTATAGTTACTAGTCTGCTGCTAGAAATTACATAAGTCTAGAACGAGAATACCGACAACCACCGAAGCATCTATTCTATGAACCTTGGTTTCTCAAATGACTGCCTCGCCTGGTTCACCAACTACTTCTCAGATAGAGTTCAGTGTGTCAAATCGGAGGGCCTGTTGTCCGGACCTCTGGCAGTCTCTATGGGGGTGCCACAGGGTTTAATTCTCGGGCCGACTCTTTTCTCTGAAATACATCAATGATGTCGCTCTTGCTGCTGGTGATTCTCTGATCCACATCTACGCAGACGACACCATTCTGTATACTTCTGGCCCTTCTTAGAACACTGTGTTAAATAACCTCCAGACTAGCTTCAATGCCATACAACTCTCCTCCTTGGCCTCCAACTGCTCTTAAATGCAAGTAAAACTAAATGCATGCTCTTCAACCGATCGCTGCCCGCACCTGCCCGCCCATCCGGCATCACTACTCTGGACAGTTCTGACTTAGAATATGTGGACAACTACAAATACCTAGGTGTCTGGTTAGACTTTAAACTCTCCTTCCAGACTCACATTAAGCATCTCCAATCCAAAATTAAATCTAGAATCTGCTTCCTATTTCGCAACAAAGCATCCTTCACTCATGCTGCCAAACATACCCTCATGAAACTGACTATCCTGCCGATCCTTGACTTCGGCGATGTCATTTACAAAATAGCCTCCAACACTCTACTCAGCAAACTCTTATCTCCCTCACTAGCTTTAAGCACCAGCTGTCTGAGCAGCTCACAGATCACTGCACCTGTACATAGCCCATCTGTAAATAGCCCATCCAACTACCTCATCCCCATACTGTTATTTTTTGTTGTTGTTCCTTTGCACCCCAGTATCTCTACTTGCACATTCATCTTCTGCACATCTATCACTCCAGTGTTTAATTGCCAAATTGTAATTATTTCGCCACTATGGCCTATTTATTGCCTTACCGCCCTTATCTTACCTCATTTGCACACACTATATATAGACTTTTTTTCTCTATTGTGTTATTGACTGTATGTTTGTTTATTCCATGTGTAAGTCTGTGTTGTTGTTTGTGTCACACTGCTTAGCTTTATCTTGGCCAGGTCACAGTTGTAAATGAGAACTTGTTCTCAACTAGCCTACCTGGTTAAATAAAGGTTAAATAAATAAATAAAACATGTAATTGCAAGAACTTATGACAATGAAAGAGCACAAACTCTTCAACAAAATCATCTTCTTCAGGACCAAAATCGTCTTCTACAGGAACAACTCGATTTAGCCAAAACTAAATACGACGATGTCCACGCCAAACTAGATAAATCTGACAAGGTATCTACAAATAGGAGCGAGGAGCTTGATAGCATGCATACAGTTTCAAAGTAACAATGTTCTACACAAAATGCTGCAGACCAAAGATGATCAGTTAATGAACACAATGACTAAGTTGGATGACAAATCAGCCGAACTCATTGAAGTCGCTGACCAAATGAATGATGAGAGAACTCAGGTGATGAAGATAGAAATAGTGATTTCTAAGCAAGTGGAGGAAATCTCATCACTGAATCTCTCGCTCCGTACTCAAGACCTCTATCTGCAAACCATGACAGATAAGTTTGAGACCGAAAGTAGCAAGTGTGACACTCATGTGTCCAAAATCAGTACTCTAAGCGCTCAAATGGACTCTGCAATGCAGCAGAATACCACCCTTGGGTACAATCTGGTGGAATTCCAGAACGGTCACACGCTACAGCGTGGCTACCCAACCAAGCAACCGGAGTCCGACACTCAAAGGAGTGAAGACGATAGGTTTCAGACTTTGCCTCCCTCATGTGTCCCTCAGTCTTCTCCTCTTGGCCATTCGGTACTGAGTAATATGGCGCTTCTTCTCTTCTGCTTGGCTTCGCATCTTGGCCTTTCGGCCCCAATTTCCCCACAGGATGAAGCCAACCCTCTCTGCCCTCTTGGCGCGGAACACCTTGACAAAATCATCAAGAATTTCCCCACCTTTGACCCCATTCCAGGTCAGCCAAACAATACTGAGACGTTCCCAGCTGACATAGAGGATGCATTGGATTTCTACCCGAATGCTACGGGTTCTGACAGGCTTTACCTGTTGAAGCGAAAGTCGAATAGACACGTGACGAGGTTCATTCGTCTACAGCAGCAACACGTGCTTAACGACTACGCTAAACTTGCCACAGCTTTGAAACTCGCAAGCATGATAGCTCTCTGGCTAACACTGTCAAACAAGCCTGGAATGAACGCCCACAAGCTTACGATCATAGGCTTCGTTCAGCTTACTTTGGCCTACTCACAGAAACAGGAATGGAAGAGCTGTTACCATTCAAACAAATGTTTCTGTCGAACATGTATCCCACCTTCATTACCTACTTGGGCCCTACAGCCCACGTTGGCTTGCCTATCTTACAACTCAGAGAGCTTGTAAGCACAGCTTTTGAGGCATCAAAAGCTCGCAATGCTAAGAGCCTGGACCACTCGGTTTTGAAGTTTGACCAGGAGCACTCACTCCAGTTATCAGGTATTGAAGCGTTGAGAGATGACACACAACAACGGTAACTGTAAAGTACGTTGCCATCGAAACGACTACCGCTACAATCGACCTGTTCGCTACGTTCCTGCAGCCAAACCACACAAAGTGTCAGAGCACAAGGGTAACAAAGGGTTAAAGGACAATCAAAACATAGACCAATGTTCTCTAGAAGTTCCACTACGTGAAGAACAAAAGCGAGAAAAAATTGAGAAAGGGGTAAAAGATAAGTCACAAGGACTAGACAGGGAATTGCCGGTCACCAGGTTGGCAGGAATTAACACCCTTAGCAAGGAAGTTAAAAATCTCACCCGAGCCCCTATCCAGGGCCCGCTTGATCACAAAACAAGCCCACAGGCTTTGTCTATAGACTGATACAAAGGTTGTGAAGAAAAAGGTCCAAAGCTTCGTTAAAGCCAAGCCCACTACAAATCCAAAAAGTCGATCTGCTTTCACCTTGAACAGAAATGGCACATCACGTCGTTGCGAACAACCACTCCGCTTTGTGGGGAATATGTCCACTGAACACAACCCTAAACGACCATACCTGGAAACAGTCCTGGAGGACTGCTTAACTTGTCATGCGCTAATTGATTCGGGCGCGACAATATCGCTCATCTCTCAAACATTGTTCAATGATCTCAAAATGGCTTTGAAGCCAACTAAACTTTGGATAAAAGTGGAACGATGCGACACTACACTTCCAGGTTTCACTCAGACTACCTCGCCTTTCACATTGAGAGTCATGCTGAAACTACACTTCCAGGAAGTATCGCTCGTTCACCCTGTGTATGTTACCAACCTCGAATCTGAACCCCTGCTGCTCGGAGCAGATTTGATGGATCGGTTACTCCCACTGATGGATTGGAAAGCCAACCATGTATGGTCACACATTCCATCAGCAAACCTGATTGACCATTCTTTTCATGATTTCGAGCCAGCAGTCTCTGTGAATGAGCTACTTCCCTCCTCCTTGAAGTCGTGCAATACTGTAGTTGAGATGTACTTCTCTTGCCCTTCGGACACTTCCGCAAATACTGCGGCCGTCTCAGCAAGTAAAACATCGATGTGCAGAGTGTACTCTGCTTCCGATGATAAATCTTACGCTTTGTGGGGGACTGTCATCCCTTACAATGACACTAATGCTGTCAGTCCAGCAAATGACCCGATGACTCCCACTGGTGAAACACTTTGCGATATCACAGACAGATGTCCTCGTCTCAGTTCGCAGGTACTGAAGAGGTTGCCACACGCGGACGCTGTGGTGACGGACAGGCCTCGACAGCCACTAAGCGTATTGAAGCACAGGAGATTTGGTTGAAATGTTAGAGCCATTCTCATAACGCGGCCGCTGACAACTCGTACATAGGATCCGAGTTTTTTGTTTGTGCCTCGGATACCAACACCAACCGCTGATGGGGGGGTCCTGAGCCTCAAAGTGGGGAAGAGTATCCCAAACCCATGATGAGCCTCATCGAGGCCGGTGGGGGGGTCGAAACTACGTGCAACACCGTACGAGGCCGCCAGAGCAGAAACCAGATCTAGTTGTAAACTCCCTTATGAGAACATTGAGGAGCAGACAGGCCCCTAGATGTGTTCTAAGATTAACCCCGTCTAACATATTACTGAGGTGTACCACATTGGTCGTAAAAGAAGTCCAGTGGACTTCCACCTCCACAACAAATAGCAAAAATAGTCATGCCTTGCCGTGTGTAGGTTCAACTACAATACAACTAGTAAAATGCTCTAATCATGTGTTCAGGTAGGATAATATTTCAGAATAAATCATCTAGATAACTGGTCCCTTTTGAGTACCAGTACCAATTCTACCACAGTCAGTCCAGCAACAATCAGTACGAGGATTAGACCTCACAAGTCAAATTGCTATTGATAATAGCTACAGAGGAGTTAGTAGTCACTCAGATTACAGAATCTCCAGAACACTCTTCTGATGGTTAACATTAATAAATAGAACCCTCCATTCAAGTCATGAACCATGATCACACCCCGTCCGACTTGGTTCAGTGCTTAGAGAGTACTTCCGTCGTGAGGTTAGCTCCTCCGTGGATAACCTAGCTATGAAATAGACTCCTTCATACCTATCACCGCTACGATGGTGTAAGACACAGTGACGTGTAGCAAAACTACTACAGGTCCCCTTAACATATGTTTTGAGGTTGACATCAATTCTTACTGACCTCCAGGCATCGACCTAGAAATTAGCTGATGACGTCAAACTCATTCTGAACAGGTTTCAACCTACCAGGATACTTTGTTCCTTGCTTTGGCATGTGCGCTTGTGTAAGCATAAACGCACAAGTACAACAGAACATTTAAGGAGGATTTATGCTTGGACCACTTAAGGGTTCGAACAAAATACCAGCCTTAGTAAAGTTGAAATTGTACTCTTAGGCCTTTTGACTCTACAGCTACAGTACTCACCAGTTTCTCCACAGAGGTCCATAGGTCATCCCTGTAGAATGCCCGAAGCTGGTGCCTTGCAGCTGTAGACTTATCATGTAGTTACTTGGGATAGTGCCCTAAGCAACACACTGCAAATTAGGAACACCCTAGATGTGACATTAGACAATGCCATGATAGGGTAATTTTGCCAGGACCTTTGACGTATATAGAATACAGTCCAATTAGATGATTTTGGTGTGATAACTATATTTCATATTTCTTTTGTTTATGCTTTCATTCCTTTTCATTTCAGTTCCTTTGACACTTAGGAAGTGATAGAGCCATAAACAAAGTCCCCATACAACCATCACTTAGTGCCACAACAGCGCTCATTTGGTAAAAAATGTAATTATATATTTTGTGAGTGTGTGTGCTGTTGTTAACATCTGCCTAAGTTACTGCCCAGATCTTCCAGTCTGGACGACCAGATGACGGGTCCGGAACGGCGATCCCAATCCGGACATCCGCTGCCCATCCTTGTGGCGGCCTGTTTCATTTGCAGAAATCCTACCCGGGTCAACCACCATAAGGGGACTGAAACGGCGATCACCAACCGGACATTCACTGCCCGTCCTTGTGGTGGACTGCTCCGCTTTCAGAGAGCCTACCAAGGTCAACCACCAGGGACCGCAGTTTCAAGTGTAAAATAAAGACTGGGTTTTGGTGAGGATCGGAAGATCTAAGTCTCATCATCACTCTCTGATCCAGAAACAGGTGCTACTAAGTAAAAGGTGGCAGTGCATCAAATTGAAGAATGGCTCTGCACCACTTCCCAGCTCTAACTGTAATTGAATGATGCCAAAGACAACAGTATGAATTCTTCTCTTCCATATTGTCCTCAGTAACCTTTATGACTGACAGACAGGTGAATTTGGAGTTGGACATGCTTCATCTCACCTTTACCAGGATCTTATTTAGTAGGCCCAAACATAATAAAAAAAATGGACTGTAACATGGAGGGTTACACTAATTTTCATTTACCGTTGCAAAAGGTTTGCTACATTTTGAAATGGTGTGCACTAATGAATACAACCCAGATAGACAAGGTTCCACTCCTCCCTGTCCTCTCCTGTCATAACGTCACTTACCACTCCTAATAAGCTGAATGGAATCCAGCGTCTATGGAGAATGGAGCGAGGACACGGTCATCAAATTGGACTGCTAAGACTCATTAGCAGTTTGCATGCCAACTCTCATTCTTAATTTACAAGTTGAACCATGTCTGATTACCTTTATTGGTTTCTTTACAAGGGCATTGTCATTATTTAAAAGAAATGAGTTTTTAAATCAGACATGTTTATGAAAGAAAGGTAACACTTTATATAAAGTCTGTGCTATACATGTGTAGTAATGCTGTAATTAAACCTGTAACATCAAATCAATAGCTTTTAAACCCATAGGTTAGATTAGGAGTGCTGATTTAGGATCAGTTTAGATCTCAATAAAGTGGATGACGTGGGCAGGGGGGACATTATCCTAGATCAGCACTCCTACTCTAAAGATCCTTTATGAATAAGGGCCCTGGTGTAATCTCAACATGAGACGATTGATACATAGCCTATGATCCCTTCAGTACATTTTGTAATATCTTTATTAGGAGAAGATTATAATGAATTCTACATGATAAAGTATTATATTAGTGGTATTGACAGATGGCAGTCTAACCTAACCACCAATGTACTGTACTGTACGTGTTTCAGACTTAGTGTTTCATATGTTTACCGCCATCTATTCCTCTGTGAATTATTGATAGCATGCTGTTGCGTGCTGAGAGGGAGAGGACCAAACTAAGGACAGGATCACAACTGCCAGTCTATTCTCGAACTTGCATACAAAGCTCTCCCCCGCCCTCCCTTCAGGAAATCCAACCACGACGCCATCTTGCTCCTACCGTCTTATACGCAGAAACTCAAACAGGATGTACCAGTGACTAGAACCATTCAACCCTGGTCTGACCAATCGGAATCCACACTTCAAGATTGTTTTGATAAAGCGGACTGGGATATGTTCCGGTCAGCCTCAGATAACAAAACTGATCTATACGCTGACTCTGTGAGTGAGATTATAAAGAAGTGCATTGGAGATGTTGTACCCACTGTGACTATTAAAACCTACCCTAACCAGAAACTGTGGATGGATGGCGGCATTTGCGCAAAACTGAAAGCGCGAACCACTGCATTTAACCATGGAAAGAGGTCTGGGAATATGGCTGAATATAAACATTGTAGTTATTCCCTCCGCAAGGCAATCAAACAAGCGAAATGCTGGTACAGGGACAAAGTGGAGTCGCAAATCAACGGCTCAGACACGAGACGTATGTGGCAGGGTTTACAGGAAATCATGGACGACAAAAAGAAAACCAGCCACGTCACGGACACTGACGTCACGCTTCCAGACAAACTAAACACCTTCTTTGCCCGCTTTGAGGATAATACAGTGCCACTGTCTCAGCCCGCTAACAAGGACTGCGCCCCACCCCACCCTCTCCTTCTCCATGGCCGACGTGAGTAAAACCCTCGCAAGGCTGCTGGCCCATCCTCAGAGCTGCGCATCCTCAGAGCATGCGCAGACCAGCTGGCTGGTGTGTTTACGGACATATTCAATCACTCCCTATCCCAGTCTACTGTCACCACATGCTTCAAGATGGCCACCATTGTTCCTGTACCCAAGAAGGCAAAGATGACTGAACTAAATGACTACCGCCCCATAGTACTCACTTCTGTCATCATGAAGTGCTTTGAGAGTCAAGGATCATATCACCTCCACCTTACTGGCCACCCTAGACCCACTTCAGTTTGCATACCGCCCCAACAGGTCAACAGACGATGGAATCGCCATCACACTGTCCTATCCTATCTGGACAAAAGGAATACCTATGTAAGAATGCTGTTCATTGACTACAGCTCAGCATTCAACACCATAGTACCCTCCAAGCTCATCATCAAGCTGGAGGCCCTGTGTCTCAACCCCGCCCTGTACAATTGGGTCCTGGACTTTGACTGGCTGCCCCCAGGTGGTGAAGGTAAGAAACATCTCCACTTCGCTGACCCTCAACAATGGGGCCCCACAAGGTTGTGAGCTCAGCCCCTCCTGTACTCCCTGTTCATCCATGACTGCGTAGCCATGCACGCCTCCAACTCAATCATCAAGTTTGCGGACGACACAACAGTAGTGGGCTTGATTACCAACAACGACAAGACAGCCTACAGGGAGGATGTGAGGGCACTGAGTGTGGTTTCAGGAAAATAACCTCTCACTCAACGTCAACAAAACAAAAGATATGATCGTGGACTTCAGGAAACAGCAGAGGGAGCACCCCCCTATCCACATCGAAGGGACAGCAGTGGAGAAGGTGGAAAGTTTTAAGTTCCTCGGCGTACACATCACAGACAAACTGAAATGGTCCACCCACACAGACAGTGTGGTGAAGAAGGCGCAACAGCACTTCTTCAACCTCAGGAGGCTGAAGAAATTTGTCTTGTCACCCAAGACCCTGACAAACTTTTACAGATACAGAATTGAGAGCATCCTGTCGGGCTGTATCGCAGCTTAGTATGGCAACTGCACCACCCTCAACCGCAAGGCTCTCCAGAGGGTGGTGTGGTCTGCACAACGCATCACCGGGGGCAAACTACCTGCCCTCCACGACACCTACAGCACCCGATGTCCTAGGAAGGCCAAAATGTACAACAACCACCCGAGCCACTGCCTGTTCACACCGCTACCATCCAGAAGGTGAGGTCAGTACAAGTGCATCAAAGCTGGGACCGAGAGACTGAAAAACAGCTTATATCTCAAGGCCATCAGACTGCTAAACAGCAATCACTAACTCAGAGAGGCTGCTGCCTACATTGAGACTCAATCACTGGCCACTTTAATAAATGGGTCACTGGTCACTTTTAACAATGTCACTTTAAATAATGCCACTTTAATAGTGTTTACATATCTTACACTACTCATATCATATGTAAACACTGTATTTTATACCATCTATTGCACCTTGCCTATGCCGCTCAGCCATCGCTCATCCATATATATTTATATGTACATATTCTCATTCACCCCTTTAGATTTGTGTGTATTAGATAGTTGTTGGGGAATTGTTAGATTACTTGTTTGATACTACTGCACTGTTGGAACTAGAAGCACAAGCATTTCGCTACACTCGCATTAACATCTGCTAACCATGCGTATGTGACCAATGTGACGCAACGGGAATGACACAACCATCCCATGGGAAAATCAACAGCATCAATTCACTACTGTAGGTTCACATGCTAATGGTAGACTACATGCACTGTGTGATGTCAGTATTTAATATAAAGGGGTTCAATAATCTATCCATCTCACTGTCAATATGAGGACTAGATGGATAAATACGCTATCTATACAAAAGTATGTGGACAACCCTTCAAATTAGTGGATTTGACTATTTCAGCCACACCAGTTGCTGACAGGTGTATAAAAAAATCGAGCACACAGCCATGCAATCTCCATAGACAAACAATGGCAGTAGAATGGTCTTACTGAAGGGCTCAGTGACTTTCAACGTGGCACCGTCATAGGATGCCACCTTTCCAACAAGTCAGTTTGTCAAATGTCTGCCCTGCTAGAGATGCCCCGGTCAACTGTAAGTGCTGTTATTGTGAAGTGGAAACGTCTAGGAGCAACAACGGCTCAGCCGCGAAGTGGTAGGCCACACAAGCTCACAGAACGGGATCGCCGAGTGCTGAAGCTGGTACACGCAAAACACCAGTCTCAACGTCAACAGTGAAGAGGCGAGTCTGGGATGCTGTCCTTCTAGGAAGAGTTGCAAAGAAAAAGCCATATCTCAGACTGGCCAATAAATATAAAAGATTAAGATGGGCAAAAGAACACAGACACTGGACAGAGGAACTCTGCCTAGAAGGCCAGCATCCCAGAGTCACCTCTTCACTGTTGACATTGAGACTGGTGTTTTGCGGGTACTATTTAATGAAGCTGCCAGTTTAATAATTGTGAGGCGTCTGTTTCTCAAACTAGACACTCTAATGTACTTGTCCTCTTGCTCAGTTGTGCACCGGGGCCTCCCACTCCTTTTTCTATTCTGGTTAGAGACAGTTTTCGCTGTTCTGTGAAGGGAGTAGTACACAGCGTTGTACGAGATCTTCAGTTTCTTGGCAATTTCTCGCATGGAATAGCCTTCATTTCTCAGAACAAGAATAGACTGACAAGTTTCAGAAGAACGTTCTTTGTTTATTGCCATTTTGAGCCTGTAATCGAACCCACAAATGCTGATGCTCCAGATACTCAACTAGTCTAAAGAAGCCCAGTTTTATTGCTTCTTTAATCAGCTGTGCTAACATAATTGCAAAAGGGTTTTCCAATGATCAATTAGCCTTTTAAAATGATAAACTTGGATTAGCTAACACAACGTGCCATTGGAACACAGGAGTGATGGTTGCTGATAATGGGCCTCTGTACGCCTATGTAGATATTTCTTTTTTTTTTTAAATCCAGCTACAATAATCATTTACAACATTAACAATGTCTACACTGTATTTCTGATCAATTTGATGTTATTTTAATGGACAAAAAAATTAGCTTTTCTTTCAAATACAAGGACATAACTAAGCGACCCCAAACCTTTGAACAGTAGTGTATTTAAATAGAGTATATGGTGCCATTTGGCATGCAGTCAGAGCGCAGACGTCATAGGTTTCATGTTTGTAAGATAATGTATACTGACATGACATGGCTTGCATCCACCCTGACTATGGATGGAGCCACATACGGAACAGACAGCACATCAGGGCCAATATTCATAAAGCATCTCAGAGTAGGAGTGGAAAAGTTAAGGGGAAAGGGGGATACCTAGTCAGTTGTACAACTGAATGCCTTCAACTGAAATGTGTCTTCGAGTGCTGATCTAGCATCAGGTCTTTCCCTGTCCATTCATTATAGTCTAAAATGATCTGAGATCAGCACTCCTAGTCTCTCAGAAGACTGATTGCCAAATACACAAGAGTCCCGTACACCACCACCATAGCTTTTTCCCTTAACAACAATCACTCACTCCTGAGAGAGAAAGAGAGAGAGAGAGAGAGAGAGAGAGAGAGAGAGAGAGAGAGAGAGAGAGAGAGAGAGAGAGAGAGAGAGAGAGAGAGAGAGAGAGAGAGAGAGAGAGAGAGAGAGAGAGAGAGAGAGAGAGAGAGAGAGAGAGAGAGAGAGAGAGAGAGAGAGAGAGAGAGAGAGAGAGAGAGAGAGAGAGAGAGAGAGAGAGAGAGAGAGAGAGAGAGAAGGCAAGAGGGAATGTGTGGATTGCCTTTCTGAAGAACTGTTACTTCTCCTTCCCTATTCTTTCATTATGCAGTGCTAGGGACAACGCTGGTGATCAATCATGAACGAGATATTACAAAACCATCTCAGTCCAAATCTGGTTTGCCTCTGTTTAGCTCTCAGTTGTGTATATCTGCTGTGTGTGTGTGTGTGTGTGTGTGTGTCTGTGTGTCTGTGTGTGTGTGTGTGTGTGTGTGTGTGTGTGTGTGTGTGTGTGTGTGTGTGTGTGTGTGTGTGTGTGTGTGTGTGTGTGTGTGTGTGTGTGTGTGTGTGTGTGTGTGTGTGTGGAGGTCGGGGTATTATGGTATTTTAAGATCCCCATTAGCTTTTGTGATAGCAACATGAAACATTAAATAATACAGAACATTAATAGACAAGAACAGCTCAAGGACAGAACTACATACATTTAAAAACATATATCCTACATATCAGTACATATGCACAAAATATTTAGGGCAAATAGGGGAGAGGCATTTTGCAGTGAGGTGTTGCTTTATCTGTATTTTGAAACCAGGTTTGCTGTTCTCTTGAGCAATCTGAGATGGGAGTTCCATGCAATTGTCATGAACGTCGTCAGGGTGGAAATGACCGGACCAACGTGCAACGTGGTGAGCGTACATTTCTTTTTATTTTGAATGTCGCCAACAAAAACAAGAAACAACAGAAACGAACGTAACGCTGACTAGGGCTATACAGGCCTCTAACACAACTAAGGTGGCAAAACAGGCTGCCTAAGTATGATTCCCAATCAGAGACAACGATAGACAGCTGTCCCTGATTGAGAACCATACCCGGCCAAAACATAGAAACAGAAAACATAGAAATAAAGAAACTAGAATGCCCACCCTAGTCACACCCTGGCCTAACCAAAATAGAGAATAAAAGCCTCTCTATGGCCAGGGCGTGACAGCAATCTATATAATACTGTATGTTTTCTTGAATTTGTTCTGGATTTGGGGACCCCTGGTGGAATATTTGGTGGGGTAAGTGTGTGTGTCCTGTGTGTATGTAAGTTGACTATGAAAACAATTTGGAATTTCCAACACATTAAATGTTTCTTATGAAAACAAGAAGTGATGCAGTGTCTCTCTACTTTTAGCCAAGAGAGACTCTCATGCATAGTATTGATATTAGCCCTCTGGTTATAGTGAAGAGCAAGACGTGCTGCTCTGTTCTGGGCCAGCTGCATTTTTTCTAGGTCCTTATTGGCAGCATCTGTAGAATGTGCAGGACTTGCTTTGTGGAGTGTGGTTTAAGCTAAAGCAGATCATCTCTTTATCACAGACAGACCTTCCCCCATCTTCACAACATTTGAATCAATATGTTTTGACCATGACAGTTTACAATCCAAGGTAACACCAATAAATGTTGTCTCCTCAACTTGCTTAACAGCCACCTTATTCACGATCAGATTCAGCTGAGGTATGATTCAGCTTGGGGAATGACTTGTATAAAATCAATGCTTTTCGTTTTAGAGATGTTCAATACTAGTTTATTACTAGCCACCCCTTTTTAAAACTGACTGTTTAGGGTTGCTGTGATTTCACTAGCTGTGGTTGCTGCCACATATAGGGTTGAATCATCAGCATACATAGACACACAGGCTTTGTTCCATGCTAGTGGCAGGTCATCAGTAAAAATAGAAAATAGTAGAGGGACAAGAGAGCTGCCCTGCGGTACACCACACTTTACATGTTTAACATTAGAGAAGCTTCCATTTAAAGAAAACCCTCTGTGTTCTATTAGATAGATATCTCTGAATGATATGGCAGAAGTTGAAAAGCCATAACACATACTGTATATTTTTTGAACGACAGGTTATGGTTCAATAATATCAAAAGCTGCACTGAAATGTAACAGTACAGCCCCCACAATCTTCTTATTATCATCTTCTTTCAACCAATCATTAGTCATTTGTGTCAGTGCAGTACATGTTGAGTGTCCCTCTCTATAAGCATGCTGAAAGTCTGTTGTTAATTTGTTTACAGAGAAACAGCATTGTTTCTGCTCAAACACATTTTTTCCCAAAAGTTTAACAATCACATGTGCAGTCAGACTTATTCGCCGCTCCTTTTGCCTTGTCCCTCTCAACCATACAGCTTTTCAATTGCACATCAATCTATGGGGCCTTAACAGTTCTAACAGGAAGTTTCTTAGTAGGTGCATGCTTATCAATAACTGGAAGAAACTATTTAAGTGCAGCGTCAGGATGCTCCACATTACACACATCAGAACAACAATAATTTTTTTCTATCTTCAACATAGGAATCAGTACAAAACATTTGTATGATCTCTTATACACTATTTTAGGCCCAACCTTTGGAACTTTGGCTTTTCTAGATATGGCCGCTATATTAAGGTTAGTACGTCCAATGGGTATGGATACAGAGTTCTGCAACATTGGTAAAAATGTGATCAGTACACGAGGATGATATAGTTCCTGTACTGTTTGTAAACACCCTGGTAGGTTGACGAATAACCTGAACCAGATTACAGCGACTGGTTACAGTGAACAGCTTCCTCTTGAGAGGACAGCTTGATGAATACCAGTCAATATTCAGGTCCCCACTCGGTGGCCTAGAGCAACACTGCAAAATAATATGCTTTAGATGAGGCAGGTGAACCTGTAACCACAACACTTCAATAACACTTGACATGAGATCTTCTCTAAGCATTACAGGAATATGGCTCTGAATATACAGTATACAGCAACACCTCCCCCATAAGCATTCCTGTCTCTTCTATAGATGTTATATCCTTGTATTGCTACTGATGTATCATCAAAGGAATTATCTAAGTGCATCTCAGAAATGGCTAATATACTGTATGAATGTTATCTGATGTTAGCAAGTTATTGATTTAATTAACCTTATTTCTAAAGCTACATATATTAATGTGGGCTATTTTCAGCCCTTTCCTGTGTAGCTTATCAGAGACGGACATCATTTGGAAAAGAGCAAACAAAGCAAGAGAAAAATCAAACATTCAGCAGTCCAGTAATCACTTGGTGTGTGTGTAAGTGTGTGTGCTGCGGGGTTGAAGATACAATGGCAGGGAGCTCGGCCCCAGTGATGTACTTTGTCGTTCGCACCACCCTATGTAGTGCTTTGTGGTGGAGGGAGGTGCATTTGCCATACCAAGCGGTGATGCAGCCAGTCAAGATGCTCTCGATGGTGCAGCTGTAGAACTTTTGAGGATCTGAGGGCCCATGCCAAATCTTTTCAGCTTCATGCCGAGGCAGAGGTGCTATCGTGCCCTCTTCACAACTGTGCAGGTGTGTGTGGCCCCTGTTAAGTCCTTAGTGATGTGGACACCAATGAACTTAAAGCTCTCAAAACACTCCACTACAGCCCTGTAGTCTATGACCATCTACTTGGTCTTACTAACGCTGTGGGAAGCTGTTGTCCTGGCACCACACTGCCAAGTCTATGACCTCCTGCCTGGAGGAGTTGCCATCTGTGATTAGGCTTACCACCGTCGTGTCATCAGCAAACTTGTTTATGGTGTTAGAGTTATGCATGGCCACGCAGTCGTGGGTGAATAGGGAGTACAGGAGGGCACTAAGCACACACCATTGAGGGGCACCCGTGTTGAGGGTCAGCGTGGTGGAGGTGTTGTTGCCTACTCTCACAACCTGGGGCCGACAAGTCAGGAAGTCCAGGATCCAGTTGCAGAGGGAAGTGTTCAGTCCCAGGGTCTAGAGTTTGGTGATGAGCTTGGAGGGTACTATGGTCTTGAACGCTGAGCTGTAGTCTATAGACAGCATTCTTTCATAGTTATTTACCCTCTTGTCCAGGTGGGAAAGGGCAGTGTGAAGTTGATCTGTTGGGCGTTATACGAATTGGAGTGGGTCCACGGTGTCTGGGCTGATGGTGTTGATGTGTTTCATGACCAGCCTTTCAAAGCACTTCATAATTACAGATTTGACTGCTACATGGCGATAGTCATTTCTTGGGCGGTCAGTTTATAACATGTTGGGATTACAAACTAGGACAAGAAGAGATTTAAAATGTATTTGAAAACACTTGACATCTGGTCTGCACATGTTCTGAGAATGTGCCCTGGTGTTCTATCTGTGTTAATCTGTTTAAAGGTTGTTGTTTTTTTTACATCGGCCACGGAGAACAAGATTACACAGTCATCCGGAACATAAGGGGCTTTCATGTAAGAATGTGTGTTGTTTTCCTCAAAGCGAGCACAAAAGGCATTGAGCTCGTTTGGAAGTTCTGTGTCACTGGTCATCTCACTGCTGGGTTGCGCTTTGTAATCCGTCATTGTCTGCAAGCCCTGTCACATCCGACGAGCGCCGGAGCCAGTCTAATAGGATTCCACCTTCCTCATATATTGTCCTTTTTCATGTTTGATGTCTCGTAGGAGTTTGTAGCAGGCTTTATTGTATGCATCCATGTCCGTGTCCCTTTTCCTTGTATGCGGCAGCTGTAGCCTTTAGCCCAGCACGGATATTGCCTCTAATCAATGGTTTCTGGTTTGGACACGTTCATTTAGTTACTGTGGGGACGACGTCATCTATGAACTTACTGAGGAAGCCCATGACTGATGTGATAAACTCCTCAATGCTATTGGATGAATCCCAGAACATAACCCAGTCTATACTAGCAAAATAGTATTGTAGCCTTGCGTATGCTTCATTGGACCACTTCCATAACGAGCGCGTCACTGGTACCTCCTGTTTGAGCTTTTGTTTGTCTGATTTGCCAAATGGGGGAAGAGGGAGGGCCTTGTATGCAATTCTGTGGGTAGAATAAAAGTTGTCTAGAGTTGTAGCGCCCCTAGTGGCGGAGGAGATGTGTTGGTTGAAGTGAGGTAGAACAGTTTTAAGTCTCCTCCCACCAGAAATGCTGCCTCTGGGTGTACGGGATGTAGCCGGTTGTGATAATTATGGATGAGAACTCTCTTGGTAGATAAAAATGTCTGCTGCTTACCATGAGGTATTATGTATCAGGTGAGCAAAAGATTGAGATTTATTTCACACTTGAAGCAATGCACCAGTTGTTGTTTCTGAAGAGGCACACCCATCCCCCTTTGGACTTGCCTGATGCTACCGTCGTCCACTGCACGGAGAAAGGTCCACGTAGGCAACCTACAGAGGTTTAGGCCCACCCTCTATCATAGGCCCACCCACTTGGGAGCCAGGGTCTCCCAATGGGGAGCCAGGACCAGCCTATCAGAATTAGTTTTTCCCCTCAAAAGGGCTTTATTACACACAGAAATTCTTCTCATCACCCACCCCCCCTCCCACTCTTCAGACGATCCCGCAGGTGAAGAAGCCGGATGTGGAAGTCCTGGGCTGGCATGGTTACACGTGGTTTGTGATTGTGAGGCCGGTTGAACGTACTGCCAAATTCTCTAAAATGACGTTGCAGGTGGCTTATGGTAGAGAAATGAACATTGAATTCTCTGGCAACAGCTCTGGTGGACATTCCTGCAGTCATCATGACAATTGCACACTCCCTCAACTTGAGACATCTATGGCATTGTGTTGTGCTTCAAAACTGCACATTTTAGAGTAGCCTTTTATTGCCCCGAGTACAAGGTGCACCTGTGTAATGATCATGCTATTTATTCAGCTTCTTGTTATGCCACATCTGTCAGGTGGATGGATTATCTTGAGAAAGGCTAAAATGCTCATTAACAGGGATGTAAACAAATGTGTGCACAAAAGTTGAGAGAAATAAGCTTTTTGTGTGTATGAAAAATCTCTGGGGTCTTATATTTCAGCTCACGATACATGGGAAAACACTTTAGATATTGGATTCATATTTTCTTCAGTGTATCTATAATTTTCCGTAGCCATCTATTTACCATCACAAGCCGATGCTGGCAATAAGACCACACTCAACAAGATGTATAGCGCCATAAGCAAACAAGAAAATGCACATCCACTGGCGGCGCTTCTCGTAGCCGGTGATTTCAATGCAGGGAACCTGAAATCCTTTTAACCCCATTTTTACCAGTATGTCCCTTGTGCAACTAGAGGCGACAAAACACTTGATCACATTTACTCCACACACAGAAACTCACACAAGGCTCTCCTTCGCCAAATCTGACCATAGCTCTGTCCTCCTGATTCCTTCTTACAAGCAAACATTCTAACAGGAAGTATCAGTGACGCCCTTTTGCACTAACTTTTGACTCATCACAAACGCTGCTGCTACTGTTATTATCTATCCTGTTTACCCCTACCTATATGTACAGTGCTTTCAGAAAGTATACAGACCCATTGACTTGTTCCACATATTGTTAGGTTACAGCCGTAATCTAAAATTGATTAAATAGTCCCCCCCCCCCCCCCTCATCAATCTAGACACAATACCTCACAATGAGAAAGCAAAAATAGGTTTTTAGACATTTTTGCAAATGTATATAAAAAAACAACTGAAGATCACATTTAAATTAGTATTCAGACCCTTTACTCAGTACTTTGTTGAAGCACCGTTGAACCGTCTACCCAGTCTGAGGTCCTGAGCGCTCTGGAGCAGGTTTTCATCAAGGCTCTCTAGGTACTTTGTTCCGTTCATTTTTGCCTCGATCCTGACTAGTCTTCTAGTCCCTGCCGCTGAAAAACATCCCCACAGCCTGATGCTGCCACCACCATGCTTCACCGTAGGGATGTTACCAATTTTCCTCCAGACGTGACTCTTGGCATTCAGGCCAAAGAGTTCAATCTTGGTTTCATCAGACCAGAGAATCTTGTTTCTCATGGTCTGAGAGTCTTTAGATGCCTTTTGGCAAACTCCAAGCGGGCTGTAATGTGCCTTTTACTGAGGAGTGGCTTCAATCTGGCCACTGATTACTGGAGTTCTGCAGGGATGGTGGTCCTTCTGGAAGGTTCTCCCATCTCCACAGAGGAAACCTAGAGCTCTGTCAGAGTGAGCATCGGGTTCTTGGTCACCTCCCTGACCAAGGCCCTTCTCCCCTGATTGCTCAGTTTGGCCAGGCAGCCAGCTCTAGGAAGAGTCTTGGTGGTTCCAAACTTTTTTCATTTAGGAATGATGGAGGCCACTGTGTTATTGGGGACCTTCAATGCTGCAGGACTTTTTTGGTACCCTTCCCCAGATCCCCAAAATCCTGTCTTGGAGCTCTACGGACAATTCCTTCGACCTCATGGCTTGGTTTTTGCTCTGACATGCACTGTCAACTGTCAACCTTATATAGACAGGTGTGTGCCTTTCCAAATCATGCTCAATCAATTGAATTTACCACAGATGGACTCCAAACAAGTTGTAGAAATATCTCAAGGATGATCAATGCAAACAGGAGGCACCTGAGATACATTTCGAGTCTCATAGCAAAGGGTCTGAATACTTATGAATACTTTTGCAAAAATGTCTAAAAACCAGTTTTCGCTTCATCATTATGGGGTATTGTGTGTAGATTGCTGAGGACTTTTTTTTATTAATCCATTTTAGAATAAGGCTGTAACATAACAAAATGTGTAAAAAGTCAAGGGGTCTGAATACTTTCCGAAGACACTGTACATACATACTGTTTCTACAATTACCTTGTACCCCTGCACATCGACTTGGTACTAGTACCCTATGTATATAGCCAAGTTATCATTACTCATTGTGTATTTCTTTTTTATTATTAGTTTTCTTTTTTTCTCTCTGCATTGTTGGGAAGGTCGCATAAGAAAGCAGTTCAGTGTTATTCTACGCCTGTTGTTTACAAAACATGGGATAAATACATTTTAATTGTATGTGATGGGGTTCAGAGGAGATGAAATCAGTTGGAATGGATGGGAGAACATGAGTACATTTCCTTCCTGACCTATGGATCTATAGACCAGGAATAGCCCAAAGGGACATCCTACAACCTTTTATGTTCCTGTGAAGACTTTATCTCACTGGAGTTTGGTTGGAGCCAAACTGTGACATAGCCAATAAAGTCACTCTTGAGAATATTAGCAGTATATCTACTATCAAGTGTACCAGTTCACATGAAAGTATTCAAATGAGAGATGGAGTGGAATAACATGTGCAGTGCCTTATATTGTGCAATATTCCACAATATTCCATTTAGGTGGTGGATAGCGCATACTGATTAAAGGTCCATTGCAGCTGTTTTTATCTCAATATCAAATCATTTCTGGGTAACAATTAAGTACCTTACTGTGTTAAAATTAAAATGGTCAAAATTAAATGAATAGCTTCTTAGCGAAGAGCAATTTCTCAAACATGAAATTAGCTAGGACTGTCTGGGAGTGGTCAAAGTGTGGAGGGGAAAACTGAAAAATAGCTGTTATTGGCAGATAAGTTTCAAACTCTCTTTCTTACTGGTTTATTAACTATTTTACTGGCCGGTGATGTCACCAGACAGGCCAAACAGCTCTTACATTAAAAGGGCATCATCATTTTCACAATTTCACTGTATTTTTCCAACCTCATAGTGTGGAAATATATAGACAAATCACATTTTTGACTGCACTGAGCCTTTAAACATTTCAAGAAGTATACAAACTGTCACGCCCTGTGATTTGGGTGGGCATTCTTTGTTCTATATTTCTTTGTTTTTGGCGGCGTGTGGTTCCCAATCAGAGGCAGCTGTCTATCGTTGTCTCTGATTGGGAATCATACTTAGGCAGCCTGTTTTGCCACCTTAGTTTGTGGGATGTTGTTTTTGTACAGCTCTGTGTAGCCTACCGAACGTTACGTTCGTTTTCCTTTTGTTGTTTTTGGGTGTTAATTTTTAATAAAGATAAAATGTACGCCTACCATGCTGCACCTTGGTCCGATCATTTCGACGAGCGTAACAGAACATCCCACCAAAGAAGGACCAAGCAGCGTGGACAGGAGGACTGGACATGGGAGGAGATTCTAGACGGGAGAGGTCCCTGGGCGCAGGCTGTCCAAGGGAGGAGATAGAAGCAGCGAGAGCGGAACAGCGAGGACACAAGGAATTAGAGGAACGGCAACTATACAAGGGGTCACGGCTAGCACGGAAGCCCGAGAGGCAGCTCCAAAACAAATGTGGTGTTCATTTTTAATAAAGATAAAAATGTACGGCTACCACGCTGCACCTTGGTCCGATCATTTCGACGAGCGTAACACAAACAGATGCCATCAAACATCAGAAAAGTCTACCCTAAGAATAGCACTGGCAGTGAGGCTGAATAATTTACACACAGGGGTTTTCCCCCATGTGGCTTTAATAAAAACAGGCCTTCAGATGATCACCTCAGCATACAGCACTCAGTGAGCAGTGTGTGTGTGTGTGTGTGTGTGTGTGTGTGTGTGTGTGTGTGTGTGTGTGTGTGTGTGTGTGTGTGTGTGTGTGTGTGTGTGTGTGTGTGTGTGTGTGTGTGTGTGTGTGTGTGTGTGTGTGTGTGTGTGTGTGTGTGTATGTGTGTGTGCATGTGTGTTTGCATGTTTCCTTTGCCTGGTGGTTGTAGAAGGACCAAACGACAATTCAGAGAAGAATAAACAAATCACACTGTTGCACAAAGGTCACAAATCAAGACAATTTCTAGTTGGATCCTATCCTAAATGTATGACTGATTAGTAGGGTTGTGTAGGTTACTTTCTAAATGTAATCAGTTACAATAACTACTATAGTTACCTGTAAAAAATGTTAATCAGTAACATAACTTTTGTATTACCCAAACTCAGAAAGGTAATCTGATTACTTTCAGTTACTTTTGGATTACTTTCCCCTTAAGCGCCATTTGAAGAAGACAAAAAAGATCCATCAAATTCATTTGTTGTGTCATCATAGTCGCTTCTGAATTGTAGTCAGACTCGCTCAGGTGGAACAAACAGAAATGTGCACCTTTTTTCCATGCTGAACTGAAAGTCATTGATAAAACAGAAAGGTGTCATAATGTATATTTTCGCAAACATCCTTTCTGAATTTAAAAGTAGTCCATTAAGTAATCTAGTTTTTCAAAGGTATATGTAATCCAATGACATTTTTTTTGCTGGTAATGTAACTGATAATAATGAGTCATTGTTTATGATGCAAGATGATTTGTAGAGCAGTCGCCTGCACTGTAGATTGCAATGTTGAACAAGCTCTATCAATTCGTTAGTAGGCAAACAGACGATGGTCCTCCCCTCCTCAATAGCCTCCTTTTGGTGAGGAAGCACAAGTGTATCCTATTGCGGAAAAGGTTTGATATCTGCCACAACCCGTTGAATCCGTTGTTGTATTGTCAGAGGAGAAAAGCATGCACATATTTAAAACCAATATACAACTTTTCCTTTCATCTATAAAATGTCTTGAACAACTAACTTAATTTGTTTTATCACTTTATACATTTATTTTGGGATCCACCCCTGTAAACGTAATTTGCCTAATGACACGCGAGTGGAGAAGGCCAACGCTCCTCGATTACCGTTGATCTTTTTCAAAAGGAGGCGAGAGAGGAGAGACGACGCAGGTGGTGAGGAAATCTAATTGATAAAAGGCCAATGAACTTTGCAGACCAGACCCAGCTGCTATCGCACTGGGGCCGATGGGAGAGCCAACCCTTAAAGGGATACTTTGGTATTTTGGGATAATAATTTCCTATTTACCCAGAGTCAGACAAAATCATGGATACCATTTTTATGTTTCTGCGTACAGTTTGAAGGAAGTTGAAGGTAGCATATCGTTAGCTTAGCACAATTGCTGGAAGTCTATGGGTATCTACTAGCCCGCTCCTTTCAAATGCAGGGAAATAGACCTATCTACTCAAAGGCTGGGTGGTTAGAAATTTGTACACTAAGTATTCTTTACAAGTAGATATGAAATCATAATATTTTGATTATAGTTGTTTGAAAATTATTTCTTTTTGGAACTTTTTTCTCAGGACTATAAATTTCACTCATCCACTGTGAGTGATGGTGTGCGCAAGGATAGGCTGTGTGCGAGTGTTGACACAGCTGGCCTGCTGAGACAGTAACAGAATATTTTGCCTCTGGTCATTATCACTCTGCACCTGTAGCATTTAAAAAAAAAAATCTATTCACTGTAGGCTACTACTGTACATAACAGCACCGTCATACCTGTCTATTTTATTGTATATTTTACCTTTTATTGATGTGAATTGTGTGAATGCCTTGTCTATACTGTGTATTATACATTATGTGCATTGATCTGTATTGTCATCGATAGGTTGTGTCATTACATAGGTCTACACTATGTTTTATCAGCTTTTACCAAATTACCTTTAATATTCAAATGTTACTGATACATTGATCTGACTGCTATATTTCATACACAATACTATCTCATGTGGCATACCGCAATGAATCACTTATAGTAGATAGTAACAAAACAGATGGTACTAGTTCAAATGGCATTTATTAAAGTTATTTGACAGAATACCGCAACGTTACTTTTGAAACCTGGTGGCGGGGTCGGGAGTAACGCAGGCTTGGGACAGCTGATGAGAAGTGCACAATATATGTCTTTTCTCCATGTTTCTGGTTTGTAATGCTCGTTACTTTCAACAAATATACTATCAGCCATAATTTCATGTTTGTGTCGATTAGAATATGCTATAGGTTCGTAATTTATGAACATGAATCATGCGTCAACATTGCAATGGGGCGGCAGGTAGCCTAGTGGTAAGAGCATTAGGCCAGTAAATTAAAGGTTGCTGGATCAAATCCCTGAGTTGACAAGGTAAATATCTTTCGCTCTGCCTCTGAACAAGGTAGTTAAACCACTGTTCCCTGGTAGGCCATCATTGTAAATAAGAATTTGTTCTTAAATGACTTGCCTGAATAAAGAAAACATTAAATGTTACCCAACCACAATATTTTGCCTTACAATATTAATCCAACTAAAAGGGATCACTTAATAGCTATATTGACCATAATTTTCTCATCTCACTTTAATGGGAATGTAGTAGGAGATGTTTCTCACAATTTTCAATGACTATTCATGCTTAGCCCTACCAATTCATGCTTAGCCCTCCAGCTGTCCTCGTCATGCGCGCTCCTTGTGTCTTGATAGAATAAACATATTTATTCTCTTCATAAACGGCAAACTCATGCATATCAGTTTTTTATTCCAAGTCATCAGTTTACATTGTGTTACTTTGTTCCACCATTCTCTCCTGTAACTTCTCCCAGGCTAACACCCAAGACTAGCTAGCATGATACATGAAACCTATGCTGCCATGGAGTCACTAAATGGATTAAGAAAATGACATGTTTGGAACCTTAAACAACTAAACACAACTCTACAACTGTTTTTTTTACTTACATCACTCAAAACCTATTTGTGTTGATAACTCTACATTAGGAAAGTGCTGACTTCACTACTTCATTCTAGCTTTTGTGTTATCTGAGGAAAATAGTTGTGTTACTTTCGCCCTGTGTTACTTCGTCCCGGCTCTCCCCTATGCAACAGCTGGCTACCTCCCGGGAGATTTGTTTACAAAACCATACCCAGTCTCGAAGCAAGAGAGCACAGGCAGAACCCGAATGTATAAAATATTGATTACTATGTATAGCTTTCTTTGTAAGACTATAAATGACCAACCACCCACCCAGTTAGGTCTTTTGAGAGGAGCTGGCTAATGGATACCAATAGACTTCCAGCAATTGCGCTAAGCTACTGTAGTGATATTATACCTTCAACTTCCTTCAAACAGCACGCAGACAGAGAGGAAGAAGCGAAGTGAGAGGGACAACTGGGCCCAAAATCTGTCTTCTCCAGCAGGTGTCTTTTTTTTCTTCTTCTTTTTTGATCACCATGCGAGGAATTTTAGTATGGTCAGTGAGTGTCGGATTTGGTTAACAAAAAATAGAATGACTTATTTAATAGAGGTGGCTTATTTGATCAAATAGAAGTTTCGTAATGATTAGGTTCTTACGAGTGTACTGATATAAGTAGGTCACGTGGAATCCCCGCATGTCACATCTGCTCCTGCAACGCCTACTGCTCATCCTGTGTCTCCTTGACCTGCCGCCACTCCCCCAATACTCACCCCCTCTCTCTGTGTGTGTGTGTGTGTGTGTGTGTGTGTGTGTGTGTGTGTGTGTGTGTGTGTGTGTGTGTGTGTGTGTGTGTGTGTGTGTGTGTGTGTGTGTGTGTGTGTGTGTGTGTGTGTGTGTGTGTGCAGATCCCCACCAGCTGCAACCTGTTCCATAATCAAGACCTCTACAAATACTCAGCCCTGCCACTTCCACGCTGCCAGATCGTAATCTCTTCTCAGTCAGTCTATGTTTCTAGCCGTTTGTTACTATTCAGATCATGTTGTGTCATTTTTCCTTGCCTGATGCTGTTTTCCTCTCCGCTACAGTTCTGCCCGCTCTGAATCTGGTCCTGTATCATATGTTGGCTTTGTATCATATGTTGTATCATATGTGGGCAGCGCAGCTAACCATCAGCATTAAAGAAAGACATGCTAGCTAGCAACAGCAATACTTTTTAGCACTCTGTAAAACGGTATCAATAACAACGATAAAACTCTGAAAGTTAACTGTTTCAATAGTCTCACAATCCCTTATAACAATACCTCTAACATTAATCTTAAAATAAATAATGCATTCCAAGGTTATCAAATCAAATTTTATTGGCCACATACATGGTTAGCAGATGTTAATGTGAGTGTAGCGAAATGCTTGTGCTTCTAGTTCCGACAGTGCAGTAATATCTAACAATTCCCTAACAACTACCTAATACACACAAATCTAAAGGGGGGAATGAGAATATGTACATATAAATATATGGATGAGCGATGGCCGAGCGGCATAGGCAAGGTGCAATAGATGGTATAAAATACAGTATATACATATGATATGAGTAATGTAAGATATTTAAACATTATTAAAGTGGCATTATTTAAAGTGACCATTTATTAAAGTGGCCAGTGATTGGGTCTCAATGTAGGCAGCAGCCTCTCTGAGTTAGTGATTGCTGTTTAGCAGTCTGATAGAAGCTGTTTATCAGTCTCTCGGTCCCAGCTTTGATGTACCTGTACTGACCTTGCATTCTGGATGGTAGCGGTGTGAACAGGCAGTGGCCCGGGTGGTTGTTGTACTTGATGATCGTTTTGGCCTTCCTGTGACATCGGGTGCTGTAGGTGTCATGGAGGGCAGGTAGTTTACCCCCGGTGATGCTTTGTGCAGACCGCACCACCCTCTGGAGAGCCTTGCAGTTGAGGGAGGTGCAGTTGCCGTACCAGGCTGTGATACAGCCCGACAGGATGCTCTCAATTGTGCATCTCTAAAAGTTTGTCAGGGCTTTAGGTGACAAGCCAAATTTTTTCAGCTTCCTGAGGTTGAAGAAGCGCTGTTGTGTGGGTGGACAATTTCAGTTTGTCTGTGATGTGTACGCCGAGGAACTTAAAACTTTCCACCTTCTCCACTGCTGTCCCTTTGATGTGGATAGGGGGGGTGCTCCCTCTGCTGTTTCCTGAAGCCCACAATCATCATATTTTGTTTTGTTGACGTTGAGTGAGAGGTTGTTTTCCTGAAACCACACTCCGAGCGCCCTCACATCCTCCCTGTAGGCTGTCTGGTCGTTGTTGGTAATCAAGCCCACTACTGTTTTGTCATCTGCAAACTTGATGATTGAGTTGGAGGCGTGCATGGCCATGCAGTCATGGGTGAACAGGGAGTACAAGAGGGGGCTGAGCACGCACCCTTGTGGGGCCCCAGTGTTGAGGGTCAGCGAAGTGGAGATGTTGTTTCCTACCTTCACCACCTGGGGGTGGCCCGTCAGAAAGTCCAGGACCCAATTGCACAGGGCTGTGTTGAGACCCAGGGCCTCCAGCTTGATGATGAGCTTGGAGGGTACTATGGTGTTGAATGCTGAACTGTAGGCAATGAACAGCATTCTTACATAGGTGTTCCTCTTGTCCAGATGGGATAGGGCAGTGTGCAGTGTGGTTGCGATTGCATCGTCTGTGGACCTGTTGGGGCGGTATGCAAACTGAAGTGGGTCTAAGGTGGCCAGTAAGGTGGAGGTGATATGATCCTTGACTAGTCTCTCAAAGCACTTCACGATGACAGAAGTGAGTGCTACGGGGCGGTAGTCGTTTAGCTCAGTTACCTTAGCTTTCTTGGGAACAGGAACAATGGTGGCCCTCTTGAAGCATGTGGGAACAGCAGACTGGGATAAGGATTGATTGAATATGTCCGTAAACACACCAGCCAGCTGGTCTGCGCATGCTCTGAGGACGCGGCTGGGAATGCCGTCTGGGCCTGCAGCCTTGCGAGGGTTAACACGTTTAAATGTTTTACTCACCTCGGCTGCAGTGAAGGAGAGCCCGCAGGTTTTGGTAGGGGGCCGTGTCAGTGGCACTGTATTGTCCTCAAAGCGGGCAAAAAAGTTGTTTAGCCTGTCTGGGAGCAAGACATCCTGGTCCGCGACGGGGCTGGTTTTCTTTTTGTAATCCGTGATTGACTGTAGACCCTGCCACATACCTCTTGTGTCTGAGCTGTTGAATTGCGACTCGATTTTGTCTCTGTACTCGGACTTAGCCTGTTTGATTGCCTTGCGGAGAGAATAGCTACACTGTTTGTATTCGGTCATGCTTCCGGTCACCTTGCCCTGGTTAAAAGCAGTGGTTCGCGCTTTCAGTTTCACGCGAATGCTGCCGTCAATCCACGGTTTCTGGTTTGGGAATGTTTTAATCGTTGCTGTGGGTACGACATCGTCAATGCACTTCCTAATGAACTCGCTCACCGAATCAGCATATTCGTCAATATTGTTGTTGGACGCAATGCGGAACATATTCCAATCCGCGTGATCGAAGCAGTCTTGAAGCGTGGATTCAGATTGGTCGGACCAGCGTTGAACAGACCTGAGCGCAGGAGCTTGTTGTTTTAGTTTCTGTTTGTAGGCTGGAATCAACAAAATGGAGTCGTGGTCAGCTTTTCCGAAAGGGGGGCGGGGGAGGGCCTTATATGCGTCGCAGAAATTAGTATAACAATGATCTAGGGTTTTTCCAGCCCTGGTAGCACAATCGATATGCTGATAGAATTTAGGGAGTTTTGTTTTTAGATTAGCCTTGTTAAAATCCCCAGCTACGATGAATGCAGCCTCAGGGTGTGTGCTTTCCAGTTTACAAAGAGTCAGATAAAGTTCGTTCAGGGCCATTGATGTGTCTGCTTGGGGGGGAATATATACGGCTGTGATTATGATTGAAGAGAATTCCCTTGGTAGATAATGCGGTCGACATTTGATTGTGAGGAGTTCTAGATCAGGTGAACAGAATGACTTGAGTTCCTGTGTGTTGTTATGATGATCACACCACGTCTCGTTAATCATAAGGCATACCCCCCCGCCCCTCTTCTTACCAGAAAGATGTTTGTTTCTGTCGGCGCGATGCATGAAGAAACCAGCTGGCTGCACCGACTCCGTTAGCGTCTCTTGAGTTAGCCATGTTTCCGTGAAGCAGAGCACGTTGCAATCCCTGATGTCTCTCTGGAATGCTACCCGTGCTCGGATTTCATCAACCTTATTGTCAAGAGACTGGACATTGGCGAGTAGTATGCTAGGGAGTGGAGCGCGATGTGCCCGTCTCCGAAGCCTGACCACGAGACCGCCTCGTTTGCCCCTTTTACGGCGTCGCACAGGGTCGCCGGCTGGGATCAGATCCATTGTATTGGGTGGAAGGCAAAACACTGGATCCGTTTCGGGAAAGTCATATTCCTGGTAGGAACGATGATGAGTTGACGTTAATCGTATATTCAGTAGTTCCTCCCGACTGTATGTAATGAAACCTAAGATTACCTGGGGTACCGATGTAAGAAATAACACATAAAAAAACAAAATACTGCATATTTTCCAAGGAACGCGAAGCGAGGCGGCCATCTCTTTTCGGCGCCGGAAGTATTGGACAACCAGGGATGTCCCTACAAACATTTTGGAAGCTAATAGTTTGATTTAGTTAGAAAATAAGACATACAGTTGAAGTCTGATGTTTACATACACTTAGGCGGGAGTCATTAAAACTCGTTTTTCAACCACTCCACATATTTCTTGTTAACAAACAATAGTTTCGGCAAGTCGGTTAGGGCATCTACTTTGTGCATGACACAAATCATTTTTCCAACAATTGTTTACAGATTATTTCACTTATAATTCACTGTATCACAATTCCAGTAGGTCAGATGTTTACATACACTAAGTTGACTGTGCCTTTAAACAGCTTGGAAAATTCCAGAAAATGGTGTCATGGCTTTAGAAGCTTCTGATAATTTAAATAATTTGAGTCAATCGGAGGTGTACCTGTGGATGTATTTCAAGGCCTACCTTCAAACTCAGTGCCTCTTTGCTTGACATCATGGGGAAATCAACCGACCTCAGAAAAATAATTATAGACCTCCACAAGTCTGGTTCATCCTTGGGAGCAATTTTCAAACGGCTGAAGGTACCACGTTCATCTGTACAAACAATAGTATGCAAGTCTAAACACCATGAGACCACGCAGCCGTCATACCGCTCAGGAAGGAGACGCGTTCTGTCTCCTCGAGATGAACGTACTTTGGTGCGGAAAGTGCAAATCAATCCCAGAACAACAGCAAAGGACCTTGTGAAGATGCTAGAGGGAACAGGTACAAAAGTATCTATATCCACAGTACAACAAGTCCTATATCGACATAACCTGAAAGGCAGCTCAGCAAGGAAGAAGCCACTGCTCCAAAACCGCCATAAAAAAGCCAGACTACGGTTTACAACTTGTGAGGATATGTGTTTATTGCGCTATAACCCAATACTATATCACATGTGATTGAATATTAGCAACTGTTGGCCTGGGTGCCTGTGTGTGTGCTGGAAGTAACATTTTGCCCAGGATAGTGTGCTGAGAAGCTGTGGTTAACCTTGAGCGGGAACAGTATGCTTTCTATGCAGGTGCAAACTGTCTGACCTCAGTCTCTAGGGTGTGGGAGCGTAATCTACACAGCAACAGCGCCGGACATCTGGAGCGCTGTGGGGCTGGGACCAGCCTGGGTGCCACCGACAGGCTAGTGAGTCTAAACCAAGCTAAGCCTCTACTGTGATAGGCCAACGAACGAGTTGGAACTATCACTGTCACAGTATAACAAAGGTTGATTGTAGCATTTCGAGTCAGTTCTCTGTTCTACCCTGCGAGGTGTTACAGTGAACCCGTATATACGAAAATTGCATTTACCATTTATCGCTTGTGTCAAATAAAAATACTTAAAGTATATTCGGTGACTCTGAATCAAATTTTATCCTGATACCAGATTTGATTGACGCAACCCTTTACAAACTGCACATCTTCTTGGAGAAATGTCTTCTGGTCTGATGAAACAAAAATTGAACTGTTTGGCCATAATGACCACCGTTATGTTTGGATGCAAAAGGGTGAGGCTTGCAAGCCGAAGAACATCATCCCAACCATGAAGCATGGGATGGCAGCATCATGTTGTGTGGGTGCTTTGCTGCAGGAGGGATTGGTGCACTTCAAAAAATAGATGGCATCATGAGGCAGGAAAATTATGTGGATATGTTGAAACAACATCTCAAGACATCAGTCAGGAAGTTAAAGCTTGGTCGCAAATGGGTTTTCCAAATGGACAATGACCCCAAGCATACTTCCAAAGTTGTGGCAAAATGGCTTAAGGACAACAAAGTCAATGTATTGGAGTGGCCATCACAAAGCCCTGACCTCAATCTTATAGAAAATTTGTGGGCAGAACTGAAAAAGCGTGTGCGAGCAAGGAGGCCTACAAACCTGACTCAGTTACACCAGCTCTGCCAGGAGGAATGGCCCAAAATTCACCCAACTCATTGTGGGAAGCTTGTGGAAGGCTACCCGAAACGTTTGACCCAAGTTAAACAATTTAAAGACAATGCTACCAAATACTAATCGAGTGTATGTGAACTTCTGACCCACTGGGAATGTGATGAAGGAAATAAAAGCTGAATTAAATCATTCTCTCTACTATTATTCTGACATTTCACATTCTTAAAATAAAGTGGTGATCCTAACTGACCTAAAACAGGGAATTGTTACTTGGATTAAATGTTAGGAATTATGAAAAACTGAGTTTAAATGTATTTGGCTAAGGTGTATGTAAACTTCCAACTTCAACTGTACATAATCAAAATATAATATTTACATGTAAAAAATACAGGTAACAGGATAAATGACAGAAGAATAATTGCAGATTAAATAATGCTTTAATTGAAAATGTTATACTCAAAATTGTACCGCCAACCTGTACATCATGTTTTTTGCTTATTTGTGGCACTAATGTGAGGGGCCATGGCCATGTAGTAGCTTGTAGTAGTAGTTTATAGTGTAGTAGCGTATAGTGCTTGGTTTGGAAATAGAAGTGAACCTGGGGTGCTTTGTGTTCACATTCCACAAAAAAAAATGGAACTGAACCTAAGACTTCAAGTGATCCAAACTCAGACCACCTCTCAAGTTCAGTTCGCTTTGAGGACTCTTTTGAGGGTTCTGATTTCCTTTGAAGCATTCACACTGCACAAAAATGTAAGAGATCTGCACTGAGTTCCCCAAAATTTTCTGAAAGGTACCAAGTGTGAAAACACCCTAAAATGAATAAAAGGTCAAATTTTTCCCAGACCCTAGTCTAAAAAAAAGGATCCCCATGTGTACAACTTCTGCAAGCGCCTCTACTCTACTGCTCTATGACAGTAGGCAAAAGCGATGATAATGCATGCAATGCTTTATAATAAAGGTACTTTTTTTCATACGTTCCAGTACCTCAGAGCCCCCAGGTAACACCCCCTCTCGGGCTCACTTTTTGTTCCGGCACCACCTAATTTACAAATTAAGCACTGCATTTAGCTCAAAAGTGCAGGGGTGCAAAGAGCAAGCCAGAGGGTGGGCAGACTGGTTAGGGAAAGTTAGAATCAAAGAAGCCGCAGTCAGCACATCACTTAGAGAGCACAGAGGAAGAGGATTGTTCCTATAACATGTTTATGTGAGTGAGCCGCACATCAAGCCTGCTATGCTACTTTCTTTTTTTTTTTTACATAAACTTTCGGTTACTGGCCCAACGCTCTTAATAGCTAGGCTACCTGCTACAGTGGAGGTAGATGGAAAAGAGATGATGGAGGTTGACACCATAAAATAGAATGAATAGAGCGGGCGTCCCCATTCAAGTCAATGATGCCATAATGGGTGGACCATTGACAGTGTACCCATAGGAGTAAAGCAGGAAGTAAAATGTAAAATGTGCTAGAATATGTGCTCTGATTTGTTGATTGAACTCAACTGACATAAATAAATACATTCCATTGCATGAGCCACATCAGTTAACATCATTTGAATGAACATTCTACATTATCATGGAAATTATTGCATCACAATACCAGGCAGACATTGCGAGTGTACCCGTGAGTTTACCAGTCAAATTGCCAGGGTTAGAGGTTCCAAGCCCGTTCTATTCATTCTATTTCTATGGTTGACATGGGGACCACTGCATCTGTCATCAGTGAGGAGACCTACCGAATCACTTGGTCCTCAAAACAGGCTCCCGCCATCCCAGTGGCAGGGGTCAGACTGCGTATGTACACCGGAGAGACCATACTATTGCTGGAAGCGAGAGCACAGCTCCTAGTGGTGAAAGGGAATGGGCCTAGTTTACTAGGGTGTGACTTGCTCAACAAAATACTCAACTGGGGTGAGAAAACACACACGAGTGACTGAGGATGTCATTCAAAACCTCAGGCCCGAGCCTCGCTTTTTCAAGCCCTGGATAGTGCCCTACGCCAGGACAAAAAATGGAAGACAAGTTGGAGCGGCTGCAGGAAACAAACATCATTACGCCCATTTAGTTCCTCTACTGGGCAGCGCCAATCTTTCCTGTTCTGAAAGGTTACAGCACTGTGCGTATATGTGGGTACTACAAACTCACCATCAACAAGGCCTCCAAGCTGGATGTTCTCAAAATTTGACATGAACCATGCCTACCAACAACTCTTCCTGGCTGAGGACCAAAGAGTATGTCACAGTCAACACTCACAAAGGCTTGTTCAAGTACAACCACTTGGTTTTCAGGGTGGCGTCCAGTCTGGCCATTTTCCAAAGGACAATCTCTCATGTACAGTAGCAGTGTACCTGAACGACATCCTGATTGCAGGGGAGATGGAGGAGTGCCTCTATTCTGGATCCGATGTTAAAGAGACTCTCCGATGCAGTGCTGCACCTTAATGGTAGCAAGTGCACCTCCAAGCATAGAGCGTGCCATACTGTACCTAGGTCACTGGAGGACAAAGCCAGAGGAATCAAGGATGCACCAAACCCCAAGAACGTGTCCGAGCTCAGGTCGTTCCTGGGCATGGTGAATTACTATGGTAAGTTCCTCCCTGAGCTGTCAACAGTGTTGGCTCCACTGTATTAGCTGCTCTACAAAGACTGTAAATAGAGGTGAGGGCCAGCACACAAAAAAGCTTTCAAGGCAGTGAAAGCACTACTACAATCAGTACAACTGCTCATTCACTTCGACCAAAAAGGTCATGTGATGCTTTGCCCTATGGCGTTGGGGCAGCCCTCTCATCAGATGGAGTACGGGTCAGAAGAACCCATTGGATTTGCATCACACATGCTGACAAGATCTGAGAAGGAATATTCACAGTTAGATAAGGAAGGTCTAGCCATAGTCTTTGCTGTTAAACGTTTCATCAGTACCTCTACGGTCATTATTTCACCATATGCACTGACCACAAACCACTGATAAGCTTTTCAATGAATCAAGATGCATTCCTCCCATTGCTTCAGCAAGGATACAGCGCTGGACGCTCTCACTGTCAGCTTAACCGGTACACCAAAGTGTACAGAGCGGGGAAGGACAATGCAAAAGCAGACATGCTCAGCCGTCTTCCACTACCAGAGATGCCAGCCACATCCGTGTTTCCTCCCGAAACAATTTTCCTCACGGGGAGATTGTCAAACTCACATGTGAAAGCCAAACAGATCAAACAGTGGGCAGACCGGATCTCAGTCCATCATCCCCAAGTGAAAATATTCCTTATGCAGGGTTGGCCTCCTGTAATAGAGTATGATGGACTGAGATCTAATTCAAAGCGCAAATTGAGCTGAGTGTGCAGGATGGCTGCATACTCGGGGGTTTCAGAGTGGTCGTCCCGCTTCCTGATGGTTCACAAGTCATGGACGAGGTCCATGAGGCTCACCCGGGTTCCTCCCACATGAAAAGTTTGGCCAGATCTTACATCTGGTGGACTAACATAGATCAGGACTTAAAAAACGGGTTGAGAGTTTCAAATTCCTTGGTGCCACATCACCAACAAACTATCATGGTCCAAACACACCAAGACAGTCGTGAAGAGTGCACGACAACACCATTTCCCCCTCAGGAGACTGAAAAGATTTGGCATGGGTCCCCAGAGCCTCAAGAAGTTCTACAGCTGCACCCTCGAGAGCATCCTGACCGGTTGCATCACCGCCTGGTATGGCAACTGCTCGGCGTTCGACCATAAGGCGCTACAGAGGGTAGTGTGAACGGCCCAGTACATCACTGGGGCCAAGCTTCCTGCCATCCAGGACCTATATACACTTGGCAGTGTCAGAGGAAAGCCCCAAAAATTGTCAATGACTCCAGTCACCCAAGTCATAGACTGTTCTCTCTGCTACCGCATGGCAAGCAGTACAGGAGCCCAAAGTCTAGGACCAAAAGGCTCCTTAACAGCTTCTAGCCCCAAGCCATAAGACTGCTAAACAATTAATCAAATGGCCACCCGGACTATTTACAGTTTTTACACTGCTGTTACTCGCTGTTTATTATACATGCATAGTCACTTTACCCCTACCTACATGAACAAATTACCTCGAATAACCTGTAACCCCGCACATTGACTCTGTATATAGCCTCGTTATTGTTATTTTATTGTGTTACTTTTTATTATTTTAGTTTATTTGGTCAATATTTTCAAGTCTTTATTTATCTGCATTGTTGGTTAAGGGCTTGTAAGTAAGCAGTTCACGGTAAGGTCTACACCTGTTGTATTCGACGCATGTGACAAATAAAGTTTGTGGCGCCGCCCGTCCCACTACATTTGTGGAAGGGAATTGACCACCCATGGTCCAGGATGCACTTTTGCAGGCCCTTTCATGGGTCACATGTTCCTTGTCATGGTGGTTGGAGGCTCATATCATGAGCAACATCACAGCAACAACAAACATTGAAAAACTTTGCCAGGGGTTTGCAGACCATGTTCTACCTGACACTCATATCCGACAACGCGACAACCTTCCCCTGTGACTTGTTCCAAGAATTAATGCACAGAAAATGGATTTGCCATGTCTGCAGCGAACCGTTTCACCCGGCCTCAAACGGCGTAGGTGACACTGAAAGAGAGGCTGAGAGGGATGACTGGGGGAACCATCACAACTAAGCTCTCTCGGTGCTTGTTCCAGTACCGCATCATGCCAAAAACAGGACAGACTCCAGCTGAGATGCTGATGGACCGGACGCCAAACGCTCACCTGGACTTACTGCATCCGGACATCAAATCATTAGTGGCATGGAAGTGTCATGGAAGCAGGAGAAACAAAAAGAGAGATATGACAATCACGCAAGGGAGGTACATTTAAAACCCAATTACTGTCTACATCCGTAACTTCACAAGGAGCCAAGACTGGTTGCCAGGTAACATTCTGAGTCAGTGATCCAGTCTCTTTCGTGGTCAAACTGACTGATGGCCGAGTCATGCACAGACACCAGAACCACATCTGCCTGTGCTAAGACAAAGAAAAGACAGTGTTTTCCAAAAACACAGTAGTAGGTAGTACACAGGTGCACACACCACAGTACATGGTGATTGAGGAACGGGGGACTCTGTGGCTCCGGGAGAGGGTGATGAACTTTCTCTGATTCTCTCACAAACACCCAACCCACTCCAGTGCCCTCAGACCCAGCTCCACTGGGGCATGCCTCACCTGTGTGTAGTGGCACACCAGGAGTACTGCGCAGGTCACAGCCTAGCCACAAGGCTGCTGAAAGACTAACTTTATAGTTGAGACTGAGAGACTCATGGTGTTAGTGTTTGAACTGCAGACCGAGTTGAAAAAGAAAAAAAGGACTAAACGGTTTACATTTGAAGTGTTCATTTCCAAAACGCTATAACCACCAATTTGGATTATTTGTCTCTCTGAAATGAAACCATAAAGTGATAGATTTCAAACAAATACATGTCTGTCATTGAACAACCCCATGCCATGATTAGATAGGGGAAAAAACACACCAATCTCTTTCATAAGTTCTTGGAAACAATAAAAGCCAAATTACCAACATTTCTGAAAATGTATATATAGCGTTTTGGAAAGAAACTCTTAATTTGCAGCAACACTAGCTCAAGTTCTAAAGTGTTGCGAAGAAAAGAAAACAGAGTTGTTCCACCGCAAAAGCACATGAAAGAGGATTGATACCCACCATCTCAGATTTTTCTGAAATTGTTTCTGTAGTTTTAGTAACAGATACGATTAGCATTCCTGAAATGTTATTTTTTTTTAAATATAATTTGTCCTGAGAAATTAAGCTAGTTGATTATAGGCTTTAGATAATATTCAATAAGTATAGTACCCAACATGCGATTTGGACCAAACTTCTTACTACCAATGAGTCAGACATGAGGAATGAGTCAGACATGAGGAAAAATTAGGAAAGCCACCTACGGATCCCTCCCACTCCATGCCAATCCCAACCCAACCCAACCACCAGTATCAGTTCTCTATGTTTGGCAAGTAATATGAGGCTGTGGCTTGAAGTATTGCTTTTTCATACTATGTTAATTGTGTTCCCTGTTAATCTTTTTTTCCCCTGTTCAGAGAAATTTGTCATTGAAGTTACTTTGCATGTTTACCATAAAGTATTGTGAATGTACCCGGGTTTGACGGTTCCTGCGATACCGCCACACTCTTATCCATTTTGCTGGTCACTTGTGTTTATTAAATAGATCACACCATTTCCTTTGCAACTTTGGGTAGAAAACCAATAGATTTATGAAATTTATGAAAATAAATGGTGTGGTCGTCCTTTCAATTCATGCCAGTCCTTCATGAAAGTAATTCAGTTTGTCCTAATGCTTCAACCCGACTCTCCTTGAATAGTATATGCAATTCTCATATGAAGACGTTTCCTACAAGCCCAAAACTTTGATGGAGAAATGGGCTAGGGACTAAAATGTTGTGATAAACCCAGTAAAATAATGAATTGAATGGCAGTCATGTTTTTCCAAAAAAAATCAGGAAACAGCTCTGTACAGTGTCTTCAGAAAGTATTTACACCCCCTTGACATTTTCCACACTTTGTTACAGCCTGAACTTAAAATGTATTACATTTAGATTTTTTTCATACCGTCCTTCACACAATAACCCATAATGTCTTGAAATGTCTTGAGTCAATACGTATTCAACTCCTTTGTTATGGCAAACATAACTAAGTTCAGGAGTAAAGATTTGTTTAACAAGTCACATAATAAGTTGCATGGACTCACTCTGTATGCTATAATAGTGTTTAACATGATTTTGGACTGACGACCTCATCTCTACCCGTCACCAGTGGAGGCTGCTGAGGGGAGGATGACTCATAATAATGGCTGGAACAGAGCAAATGGAATCAAACACATAGGAACCATGTGTTTGATGTATTTGATACCATTCCACTGATTCTGCTCCAGCCATTACCACAAGCCTGTTCTCCCTAATTAAGGTGCCAACAACCTCCTGTGCCCCACACATACCATTAACTGTAAGGTCCCTCAGTCGAGCAGTGAAATTCAAACACAGATTCGACCACAAAGACCAGGGAGGTTCTCCAATGCCTCGCAAAGAAGGGTAAAAAAAAAAAACAGACACGGAATATCCCTTTGAGCATGGTGAAGTTATTAATTACACTTTGGATGGTGTATCAATACACCCAGTCACTACAAAGATACAGGCGTCCTTCCTAACTCAGTTGCCGGAGAGGAAGGAAACAGCTCAGGGATTTCACCATGAGGCCAATGATGACTTTAAAACATTTACAGAGTTTAATGGCTGTCATAGGAGAAAACTGAGGATGGATCAACATTGTAGTTACTCCACAATACTAACCTAATTGACAGAGTTTAAAAGAAGGAAGCATGTACAGAATAAAAATCCAAAATCCAAATCTACACCAAAGTTGCTTACCAAGAAGATAGTGAATGTTCATGAGTGGCCGGGTTACAGTTTTGACCTAAATCTACTTGGAAATCTATGGCAAGACCTGAAATGGTTGTCTAGAAATTATCAACATCTAATTTGACAGAGCTTAAAGAATTTTGAAAACATATAGTATGGAGAATGAATACTCCAAGCCGCAACTTCCTATTACTTGTCAAAAATAGAGAACTGATACTGTATACTGTTTGTTGGGGTGGCATTGGCATGGGGTGTGGGGTGTCTGTGGGTGGCTTTTGACTCAAAACATATTGATTCCTCATGTCTTACTCATTGGTAGGAAAACATTTGGTCCAAATCAGATGTTGGGGACTATATTTATTAAATATGATCTGTTAACTGTTATTCCTTTACAGGGAGACTGAAATTAAGGGGGGAGAAGTGTTAGTGTTGAAACAATATACTGTAAATAATTAATACTAAATATGTATTCATACTTACCTGCAGTATAGTATGTGTGCATTGATTTTGGTATTGTTGTTATTGACCGTGACCTTTCCTTTAGATGATGTCATCAGGGTAGTAGAATGCTGCACTCAGGGTCGGCCCGCCCATTATGCAGGATTAAGTGGCCGCCTACGGCGGCAGATTGGCGAGGGCGGCATTTTCCAAGCTAAACTGACCAAGACTCAGCTACAACAATACATAAAAAGGCCTACCACATGGATGGGCATTCATAAAATTCCATTGCAGGCCGACACTGAATGCTGCACCCAAGTAAGCTGAATGCTGCACCCTGATGTCCTGTCTAGTTCGGCTGTCTATTTTGGTGCGGTCCGGACAGGCTTTGATTTGGATTCAGATTTGGTCTGGTCTGGACCGGCCTTGATTTGGGCCGAACATAGACGTCTATAAATGACGTCTTTTCAACTTTCATTCAGAAACTAAAATAAACCTGATTTCAACGTCCGTAAAATACGGGTTTTCATTGTCCGTCAAAGGCATCTTTTAAACGTCCAAAATATATACTGTATATTTTAACCTTTCATTCAGAAACTACAATGAACCTAACCTCAACTTCTGGAAAATACGTACTTTAGTCTTTTCAATGTAATTTTGCTTACTGGGACTATTCTAGTTTTGCAGAGTATAGTAAGAGGGCGCCCCAAAAGAAAATGATTGCCTAAGGCAACAGAAAGGCCAGGACCGGGCTTGGCTGCACTACCAAGCTGAGTTGGCTATAGATGCTCTTCTCTGTTGCTTATCGTTTGTACACCATTCGTTTACTAGTTTGAAAGTAAAGGCGAGTAAACTGTGAAACTCAAGTGGACATTCCTTGTCAAATTACAACAGTAATGTTTCAGTAATTCCAGAGAAAAGATCCAGCAGCACACATTCGTCCCTTGTGACTCAGCATTGTACTTGCCTTCCTCCCCTTTCCTTTCCTCATCCCCTCCATTGACCTGGTGCTTTTCACACCTCCCTAAACTTCACGGAAATAATTCATAGTGAAATATGAAATATTGAAGAGCACGATCGAGGCAGTTATAAGGGTCAGGAATGAGGGTGACTGAGATGTGAGATGGGAAGAGTTGAGAATTCGTTATCGTCTTAAATCCAATCTAAAGTTAGAGGCCAGATTTGCCAACGTATCACTTTACTTTAATGAGATGGTTAAGATTCGGAAGGCTGAGATCAAGAGAAGGTACAGCAGTTTCTGTATGTTACCCTGCCAACCGCCACAAGAAAATACTTTACCCCAATATTGTTTATAAAAATGTGTTTTGTATTAGTCCAGGCAATATGGGCACATTTTGGGACTAATTTTTTACTTTTTCATATAAGCATGAAACTTGGTACACCTATACAGTTTGGGGCCCTGTACATTTTCTGAAAAAAAAATATACAGATAAGGTCTACAACAAAATAGAACTCCATTGCTGATTCCAACGCTTAATAGTAGTGAAGTAAGAGTGCGCTATTGTTTCAGGGTGCATTCCTTAAGACATTTGGGCGTAATACCCTTTTGATAGTGACAGACAGTAGCAGGTTCTTCGAGCGAGTCACTCACAGGTAGAAGATGTAGCTGAACGCTCTGGCCGAGTGACTACATTATCCTCGCTTTAACGCTCTCTCACACACACTATCTCTCTCTGAGAGGTTACCCTGTCCCACATGAAGTGACAATTGCCAGAGGGGGACCCACTCATATTGCCTAAAGACTTTGACCTTGCCACAGAGTTCTGCACCTGCCACATCCATCGACTCTTCTCCCTACACTCGCTCATCTTTCAGACACAAAGGAAGCTGGGAATGATAGTTCTTAAATGTCATATAGAATGGGAGCATTGCAATGCACCTCCTCAATGTAACACATCAGGTCCAATGATAAAAGCACACCTTTTTAATGTGACCATTGATATTCTGTGTTAAGAGATGTTCTGCATTTCATTATTTAGTGATGTGTTGCTTTTAACAAACATGACTCAAACATATTTTGCTGTAGGGGGAATAACAAGAGCACTACATACATTCTGGTAGAGAGAGGGATGTTTGGCATGTGTATGTGCTTGGCATAAAAACGGCATACGCTGTGAGATTTCCAGAGAACCTCAAAGGCTTAGCTATTACTGAAGAGGCTAATTAACCTTGAACAGATGTTTGCTCTCCACGCCTCTGCAGTTGACAGGGGACCACAGCCAAATACAACAAAGGGGTTGTAACTCCCCAACTACTACACTACGGACCTCCTACTCCAGAGGCTTCATAATACATTTCATAATTTAAAACATTTTCTTCATATGCAATGGTGGAACAAAAGAGTGGAAAAGAATAAAGTTAGCTAACGTTAGGTACACAGACACTGCATGTATGTATTAACTGTTTATGTAAGGATGGCACAAATAACTTGAATGGCGAGCAAGCCTCGATTGAACAGAACACAGCCATCTGCATTTCTTACGTTTTTAATCGGAAGATGTTCAAATATATTACCTCCAAACCAGTCAGGCGTGACTGTTTTGTCCGGCCAAGCCAATGCCATGGAATGACAGGAACGCATCAGTTGCCATCTGTCGCTGAAAACAAATTGGGGAAAATGTAGACATGTGCCTGCAACTCTCCTCTCTCCCCAGCGCTGCACTTCATAATTTATTTCCTTATAGAATCATAGCCGCAGGAAGGGTTATGGAGGTGCCACAGCAGCAGCACCCGTGATAAATTGAAATACATTTGCCAAAGTTATAGAATTACTACTATCTGTTCAGAAAGAAATGAAATCATTCTGAATACTACACCAGGAGTAGGCCCATATTTTAGCCACAGATGATCAATAGTTAATTTTTTTAAATGTCCTAGCTGTGGATTGTGTGTAAATCGGGAAAGAGCGGCAAATCTGTCAGTGATCAGCATGCAGCCAAGACAGGTTTTCTATCACGGCTCAGGAGAAGACCCAGATGCAGACAGTTTGAAGTAACAAAAGTGTATTACAAAAACAAGAGGCAGGCAAACGGCAGGTCAAGGGCAGGCAGAGGTCAGTAATCCAGAGCAGAGTCCGAAAGGTACAGAACTGCAGGCAGGCTCGGGGTCATGGCAGGCAGAGGTCAGTAATCCAGGGCAGTGTCACAAGGTACAGAACGGCAGGCAGGCTCAGGGTCATGGCAGGCAGAATGGTCAAAACCGGGAAAACTACAAAATGGGGATTAGAGAATTTTTTAAATAAACTCTGGTAGGCTTGACTAGACGAACTGGCAACGGACAACCAGAATACATGTATAAACACACTGGGGCTAATGGGGAAGATGGGGGACACCTGGAGGGGGGTGAAGACAAGCACAAAGACAGGTGAAACAGATCAGGGTGTGACACTTTCGCAATATTATAAATACAGTCGTGGGAAAATACAGGTTGAAAGGAAATGGATTCTGCTGAACGGGAAGACTAATCTGTCTGTGGGCTACCAATTTATCGACTTCAAAATAAGCCTATTGAGTGAACAGCATTATTTGACCCATTAAAACGAGAGAGATAGGCTTTTGTCACGGGCGCATCGGCCATCGTCGGTGAGTGAGCATCATTGGGTGAGTCAGTGAAGCTGGAAAGCTTTTTTAGGACTATAATTTCCTCCTTATACTGTACAATATGTGTGTCTCCACACACCTACAGTAGGTCCAGGCTATTGATGGATTGTACACAATGTCGTTTGTATTGATCTCAGATTTTCAGTTTGTCAGTGTCAAAGTAGCCTCTCATTTCGATAATTTGTACAGTATCAAAAAATATTCTGCTAGTCTCCAGTCCTCTAAAATGATGTAGAATTGCATGAAAAGCGTTTATAAGGGCAACATTTTTCCCGAACCCTAGGTTACAAAAACTTTTCCCAATGTGTGCAACTTCTGCAAGCGCCACTACTTTACTGATTTACGCCAGTATGCAAAAGCAATGATAATGCATGCAATGCTTTATTATAAAAGAGATTTTTTTTATGCATTATGATACCTCAGAGCACATCGGGTCATCACCCTCTCGGGCTCACTTTTTGATCGGCGCCTCCCAATTGACAAATTACGCACTGGCCGCAACTGTGTAGTGTGACCCATTATGGGCAATAAAACTATGAATATGGGTTCAGTTAGGGCTATACCACTAGTGTCCTAACCCGTTTGTCTTCATGCAGGCCCTGTGTGTGTTTGTTCAAGTGAACATTTACATCTGTGGAAATAACACTAATTCCCTTATAAAAGAAAATTGGTTTCATTCTGTGTATTCAGAAAGTATTCAACCCCCTTGACTTTTTCAAATTGTTACATTACAGCCTTATCTAAAATTGATTAAATTGATTTTTTTCTCTCATCAATCTACACAGAATACCCCATAATGACAAAGCAAAAACAGTTTTTTAGACATTTTAGCAAATAATACATTTACAGAAGTACTCAGATGCTTTACTCACTACTTTGTTGAAGCACCTTTGGCAGCGATTACAGCCTCGAGTCTTCTTGGGTATGATGCTACAGGCTTGGCACACCTGTATTTGGGGAGTTCCTCCTATTCTTCTTTGTAGATCCTCTCAAGCTCTGTCAGGTTGGATGGGGAGCGTCGCTGCACATATATTTCCAGGTCTCTCAGGAGATGTTTTATTGGGTTCAAGTCCGGGCTCTGGCTGGGCCACTCAAGGACATTCGGAGACTTGTACCGAAGCCACTCCTGCGTTGTCTTGGCTGTGTGCTTAGGGTTGTTGTCCTATTGGAAGGTGAACCTTCGCCCCAGTCTGAGGTCATGAGTGCTCTGGAGCAGGTTTTCATCAAAGATCTCTCTGTACTTTGCTCCGTTTATCTTTCCCTTGATCCTTACTAGTCCCCGAATCCCTGCAGCTGAAAAACATCCCCACAGCATGATGCTGCCAACTCTATGCTTCACCGTAGGGACAGTGCCAGGTTTCCTCCAGATGTGACGCATGGCATTCAGGCCAAAGAGTTCAATCTGGTTTCATCAGACCAGAGAATCTTTTCTCATGGTCTGAGTACCTTAGGTGTCTTTTGGCAAACTCCAAGCGGGCTGTCATGTGCCTTTTACTGAGGAGTGGCTTTCGTCTGGCCACCCTACCGTAAATGCCTGATTGGCAGAGTGCTGCAGAGATTGTTGTCCTTCCGGAAGGTAATCCCATATCCACAGAGGAACTCTGGAGCTCTATCAGAGTGACCATTGGGTTCCCTGGTCACCTCCCTGATGAAGGCCCTTCTCCCCCGATTGCTCAGTTTGGCCAGGCGGCCAGCTCTAGGAAGAGTCTTGGTGACTGTATTCTGTGCCTCGACACAATCCTGTCTCTGAGCTCTACATACAATTCCTTTGACCTCATGGCTTGGTATTTGCTCTGACATGCATTGTTAACTGTGGGACCTTATATAGACAGGTGTGTGCCTTTCCAAATCATGCCCAATCAATTGAATTTACCACAGGTGGACTCCAAGTTGTAGAAACATCCATCATCCATCATGCATGATAATGTATACAGGTAAGATAGTCTAGCTTTAGCTAGCTACATTTTCAGATATTACACGTTTCTAATTTTGACAGAAAGTGTTTTCATTTCACGCTAAAGTGTACTGTTAGCTAGCTAGCTAACCTTAGCTGGCTCCCTAGCTGACGTTATTATTTGTATCCCAGAGCCATTTTCTTTGCTAGTTAGAGCCTAATGTTAGCTAGCTACCACTGAACCTGGTTGCTTAGCTCCCAGCACTGTGACATTTTTGGCACTGTGTTCATTGTTGTTTAACTAGCTAACGTTAGCTGGCTGGCTCGTTAGCTAATATTACGTGACGTGTGTGAACTTACACTTTGTTTACCTAGCTAGCTAGCTACATGTCTTAAGCTAAAGTGTACTGTTAGCTATCTAGCTAACATTAGCTGGCTGGCTCCCTAGCTGACATTATTATTCATAAGGTTAAATGACATCAACCTGTTCGTGGTTAATAGCAAACAATATCAACCTATGTATGGTGAATAGCAAAATGACAAAACAATAGACAGCAACAAATGAATTATACAAAACAGTCAACGCTTTATTGGCACATATAGAACCCCATAATAACAAGCCTTATTGTTGTCTGTGAGATGAGATCACACAGGGGGGTAGCAGTTTGGTGAGAAGGCTATGCAGAGCACTGTGCCCACTTTCGAAGTTACTAATGGTTATACTCTGAAATCATCAAACAGGGCAGAGGGGTAGTACAACATATTCACACTGTTCATCAATAATTGAACCTTAATCTTATTCCTGATCTTAATCTTTCAAGTGATGGTACCCACTGGTCATTTTCAGCAACATTAGAATTTTTCCTGTTTACTTTTTCTCCCTCAGAGGCAGTGACATGTATTCATGGATGCCAAGGGAAGCCAGGCTTCCCAAAAAAATGTACAAAGAAAAAACATATAAAATAATTAATGTTTCGTCTGTCTGTGTTTGGGCTAGGCGTCCCGTCCCGCTAGCGGGACAACTTCCGGTAAAACTGGAGGGCGTGCAATTCATATAAATAATCATAAAAATGATGGATATTAAACATTAAACAAAATGTAGGTACATATAAGTGTCTGCACTGTCCAATTTACAGTAGCTATTACAACGAAAACATGCCATGCGATTACTTTTTGAAAATCTTCCTCTGATTTGTCATCCAAAGGGTCCCGGCTATAACATGTAGTGTCATATTGTTAGACAAAATCCTTCTTTATATCCCAAAAAGTCAGTTTAGTTGGCGCCATAGATTTGAGTAATCCACTCGTTCTACATGCAGAGAAAGGAATCTGAAAATCTACCTCTAAACTTTGTTTCAACAAGTCAAAATATGTTTCTATTTACTCCTCAGATACCCTAAAATGTAATCAAACTATAATATTTCTTACAGAACAAAGTATGTTCAATAGGAAACCGATTTTAGCAGGTGCGTCCTGTCTCACGAAACACGAAATTCCAAGACTGTGTCCCTGTACAAAAACTGATATTTCTTATTCGTTTTTGAAGTTACAAGCCTGAAACCTTGAACATAGACTGCTGACACCCTGTGGAAGCCATAGGAATTGCATCCAGGGAGCTAATTTTCAGTATGACTTTATACGTGCCATTGTAAGAGGATGGTCTGTCACGTTCTGACCTTAGTTCCTTTTTTATGTCTTTATTTTAGTTTGGTCAGGGCGTGAGTTGGGGTGGGCATTCTATGTTGTTTTTCTATATTTTGGTCTGTACGTTATATTTCTATGTGTTTGGCCTAGTATGGTTCTCAATCAGAGGCAGGTGTCGTCCGTTGTCTCTGATTGAGGATCATACTTAGGTAGTCTGTTTTCCCACTATGGGTTGTGGGTAGTTATTTTCCGTTTCAGTGTTTGCACCATACGGGACTGTGTCAGTTTTCATTTATTCTCTTGTTCTTTTTTGTATTTTGTATTCATTCTCGATTAAACAATATTATGGATACGTACCACGCTGCATTTTGGTCCTCCTCTCCTTCCACCAACGAAAGCCGTTACATGGTCTCTCTCTTTTCTTTGGATTTTCTCCTACCATATCTATTGTGTTATATTCTACTACATTGTTTTACCATTTCTACAAACTTCAAAGTGTTTTCTTTCCAATGGTACCAATTATATGCATATCCTGGCTTCAGGGCCTGAGCAACAGGCAGTTTACTTTGGGCACGTCATTCAGGCAGAAATTGCCTAGCCCTAAGCAATAGGCTGATTGTATCTCACCAGAGAAAGCATCCGAGCGAACGAAACAGCGCCCCTCTTAGTATGTGTAGCATCTGATGCTGATCTGATGCTGTCTGGTCAGAAAGAGTATGACATTGTTGCCACCCATAGCATTGAAAGAAAAGGAAGCCAGCGAGCATTAGGCCTACCTTGATAAAAAAATATTAGCCAATCAGCGTTGAGCTAAACTGAGTGAGCTCAGCTGTGAATGGTCCTGGCACACCAAAAAAAGTGTCAGGAGATGCCAGTTTGGATTTGGCTTCAGACCAATCATATCACAAGTCAAACGTCATTATTGACAGGGGGAAAAATGAATTGTTGTTAACAGGACAATGACCCAACACACCTCCAGACTGTAAGGGCTATTTGACGAAGAAGGACAGTGATTGAGTGCTGCATCAGATTACCTGGCCTCCAAAATCACCCGATCTCAACCCAATTGAGATGGTTTGGACCGTAGAGTGAAGGAAAAGCAGCCAACAAGTGCTCAGCATATGTGGGAACACCTTTAAGACTGTTGGAAAAGCATTCCAGGTGAAGCTGGTGAGAGAATGCCAAGAGTGTGCAAAGGGTGGCTTCTTTGAAGAATCTAAAATATAACACTTGTTTTGGTTACTACATGATTCCATGTGTGTTATTTCATAGTTTTGATGTCTTCACTATTATTCTACAATGTGTAAAATAGTATGAATAAAGAAAAACCCTTGAATGAGTAAGTGTGTCCAAACCTTTGACTGGTACTATAGCTAGATGTTGTATGCTAATGTTAAATAGCTGGCCTGGCGTATCATTGCCCATGAAAGGAAGTTAAGCTAGCAAACAACTATTTTAGCCAGGTAACCTAGGACAAAAAATCTAAAAGCGATTACTGTATGACAGTCATAGAGCGTTTAGGCAACATGAAAGAGGAGGATGGCATTGGCATTTCTCTAGAAGTAGGCTGAGTCAACATGTTTTATCTTCTTGCACGCATGCACACACACACATACAGATAAATCAGTACCATGGACAGCCACATCATATTTAGCTTACGATGATTGGACTAAATAGTTTTTCGTATCTTTTAGTTGTCACGGTATTAGACTAAGCATAGGTAATTAGATGATGTTGAAATGGTGCTGGAATAGTGGAGGCAGCTCCTGTTTTTTTTGCCACTTGAGGTAACTCTCCGGTGTTCTAAATCAATAGTTGTTTAGTAGTATGAAAATGTCGGAAACATTACCTTGCTTGACCATTGCTGTAGGTCATGTAACTGTTTGTTGCATGCAATATGTTTTGTGGACTTCACCAGACAGATGTAGCTCTCCGGTTTAGTGATTAAACATAGGTTTTGTTGAATTTATTCTGCCACTGTGTCTTATTATTATTATCTCGGCCTTAGGCCTATATATACACCTTGTCATGACATATGAACTAACAGGTTATAGAGCAAACAACGCAATTATTACAACACATTGGTTGTAATATGGCTTTTTTCCCCTGGATTGGCTTCCCCTGTGGTTTCACCCACGCACTGCTACTGCTCAGAAGTGAAGGTTAGTTTTCCTCAGCAGCACAGTGGTGAAGCCGACAGAGAGCACTGGCACCAGCCGTCCAGGATCTTTTAAAGGATGAGAGTATTTTGACAGCTTCTAACAGACCAAAGTGGTTTAATGTCTGGAGATTTATCTCATGTGATGGTTTCAGACAAGGGAGATGGGAATAGGAATGGGAGTTTTGTGAGAAGTTCCATTATAGCTGAAATGTGGATTCTCTATTAATGTGTGTGTGTGTGTGTGTGCGTTTTAGTGGTGCATGGGTCAATCTGTAGGCGAAAGAAACCCACACTTGTTTAAGCGAGGTGCTGGCTAGTGGAGTAGCACACTCTAGGAGCTCAGATGCAATAATTTAATAACCAACATTTTGACAGACATGCTGTCTTCCTCAGGGTATAATGACAAACACTGAGGGTCAATAGTTTATATAGTGTCAAAGGACACACACAGGTATCTGTAATCATGGCCGGGTGTGGCTTGATATGAGAGGACCATCCTCAGTCAATTTCATAAAAATAGTGAAACATTAAAAAAGCTATCATTTTTAGATAAAACTATACTAAATATATTCACATGTCAACAAATGTTTTAGTAAAACACACTGTTTTGCAATGAAGGTCTACAGTAGCCTCAACAGCACTCTGTAAGGTAAGCACAATGGTGTAACCGGAGGACAGCTAGTTTCTATCCTTCTCTGGGTACATTGACTTCAATACAAAACCCAGGAGGCTCATGGTTCTCACTTCCTTCCATAGACTTACACAGTAATTATGCCAACTTCTGGAGGATGTCCTCCAACCTATCAGAGCTCTTGCAGCATGAACTGACATTTTGTCCACCCAACCAAAGGATCAGAGAATGAATCTAGTACTGAAAGCATAAGCTACCACTAACTAGCACTGCAGTGCATAACATTTGGTGAGTAGCTGACTCAAAGAGAGAGAAAGACAATAGTTGAACAGTTCTGAACAAGTTAATTTCTTAAAAAATGAAGGATAAGCAAGTGAGAGAGGGGGAGAGAGAGAGCTAGCTATATTTCGTAGTATTTTTTTTCTTCCACTTGCTTAGCTAGCTAGCTAGTTTAGCCTACTCAAACACCCGGCTCAAACAGAGAGAGATGCTATGTTAGCTAGTTGGCTATGGCTATCCAACACTGGAATTCTTCCAAGTCAAGGAAAGCTTTTGGTTTTATTAATTTATTGCCACCGTGGGCCGCTGATTAAACTGCTTGCTGACCGTACACTGTACTGCATGATTGTAGCGGGTTTACTAATGCATAATGCGTAGTTCTATTAGCCATGTTGACTATGGCGTTAGATAATATGGTGACAACGATGTAGGCTGTGTGTGGCGGATAGCTTTAATGATATGAAGGTTTGGCTTGGAAAGGTTTTTTCGCCTGGTCACAGACAGCTATTGTGTTGTGCACTGAAGTCCACAAGCGAAGGGAAAAGGTGAGAGAGGAGGAGAGTGCGTAGATCTGAGAAGGAATTATGAGCAAATTGATCATGCTGTTTGTATGTGGCTGCTATGAAAGTGATCTGTGTCTGTGTGATCAGGAGTGTATTCATTCCGCTGATTCTGTTGAAAAACTTTTCTTAAACGGGGATAACATACCTCTCGTTTCCAATTGTTGGACTAATGATTACGCCCTACATCAGCTAGATGCAGGGAAGAGTGTTTAAGGCGGTATTAAATGTGTCACCTTGATTACTAAAAATTATCTTGACCTGTACACCTACGCTGTAAACTTTCATTCATAGGCTAGGTTGTAGCAACCTCATGATAGGTATATGGAAATTTGAGTACCATGTAGCCTAAACCTTTGTAAAGCGCCTCACAATCATCACACATAACATAGCCAGCACTGCTATCACTAATCTTTCCCAAACATTACTTTTCTGGCCATCCCTTCTCTTTGTTTTCAACTCACCATTTTGCAGCTTTTCTCTTATTGAATTAAACCCCGACATTGTCCTTTTTGCCGCTGTAGATCGACATTAACTTTTACTACCTGTTGCCAAAAGCATGGCAATTGGTGTGTAGGCTAATTGTGTAGGCTACTTGGCAACAGGTAGTATGCTTTTGGCAACTATTAGTAAAAGTGAATGTCGATCTACGACAATAACTTTTACTACCTGTTGCCAAAAGCATGGCAATTGGTGTGTAGGCTATTTGGCACGCGTACAGTTAGGCCCTAAAGCTTATAGGATTATGCACTAATGACAAATAGCCTAAAACCTCAATATAGCCTATAGATATAAATTGCACAAGAATTATACTTATGGATTTTTAATGGGGTGAGCAATGGGAGGTTCTAAAGGAGGATGTCGTGGAGTCAAATCTGGTTTTCATATGTTTGTGTTTAATACCGTTCCCTTTAGTCAATGCCAGCCATTACAATGAGCCCTCCTCTGTTAGCTCATCCCACCAGCCTCCTCTGATACAGTACTAGTGATTGACATTAGCAGCAGCACAAAAGTATAGCAAGCCAAAGTTGCCTAATAAGTAAAGTGCTCTGTGCATCTTAAATGATCTCGTCAACAACAATATCAACAATATGCTGGCCAAGAAAACATCAGCAACGTCAACATCACCTTCATCATCATCATCAACAACATATTACCATAGTCATCCTCAACATCATCATCATCATCCCTAGCCTGCACACTAAGAAAATGGTGCTTCCTCAAGGGTTCTTTTGGAAGGGTTATGATTCTAAGTGTAACCATAATGACTCAAAGAACCCTTAGAGCCCTCCAATGGTTATTTGCAGTTTAAAAAAAAGAAGTTTTATTTCTTCTTTTAGTGATAATTAAAATGTAGGGGCGGCGGCGCATGCAAATATTTGGGGGCGTGGTTTGTTCACAGCTCTTATTGTGCAGCCGTGAGTGTCATTCCAGTTTATAGTGAGTGAGTGTCATTCCAGTTTATATTAGCTATTGTGTTATGCTATTGCATATTATACAGTATATGACGACGTCTTGTGAAAGACTTATGTACTGCCTTGTGTTAACTGAGAACGGTTGACTAAGTCAGTAGTTCTCAATTCTCTCCTCAGGGACCCCCAGCCTAGATATAGTATAGGCTGTTTTTGGCTTTCAGCTTTTATAGAACAATATTAATGAATTTATATCCAGTATTCTACCCATATGAATGCATTTACATAGGCCTAGGCTACACAATTCTGCCCATATGAACACATTTATTTTAGGCCATAACTGAACACATTTCTTCTTGTTATATATATAAGCAATATTCTGCCCATATGAACAATACATATTTGTAGGCAAACTCTATTTAATAAACGGTAGTAAACATACACATTTAATAACAGACTCATAAATACAATCACGTGATAGGCTACAGCTGGCTTCACAGCTTCCCCATGCTTCACAGCTTCCCGGGAAACTTGACATACTGTGTTCGTGGTCAAATGTTTCGCATTGCAGAGGTGCTTCGAGCCATTCCAGAGCTAGTACATCTGATTCAACTTGTTAATAAACACAATAAGAAAACCTAAGCAATTTTAACAATATAATATGGCTATTAAACCAGAATAAAAAACCCTGTATGGTTCTACAAAGAACCTTTGAGATTGAGAATGTTTCTTTATCGAACCATTCTCCATAAAGTTTCTATAGAGAATCATTAAAAATATCATTAAAAGTATAGCCCCAAAAAGGGTTGTAGCAATAGCAGAACAATTTTCGGTGCTATATGTAACCTTTTGTTAATGGTTCTTTATAGAACCTTAGGAAATGCTTTTATAGCACCATACAGGTTCCATTTAGAACCTTCAAAAACAACTTCCATATAGCATCCAAAAAGGATTCTGCTATGGTTACCAGCCAAATAGCCCTTATTTGGCACTATATATAACCATTTGTTTTTAGTGTGTACCTCCTTCTCTTCCCTGTATTCTAAAGGGCAATTGCCATAGGGGTAAAGGACTGCTTGTACCTGTTAGTCTTAACAGTGGGGAATCTAAACTGGGAGCACAGTCAGACGGTATGGATTCTGCCGTACTCACCACTTGTCTGTTGAACAGATCTGACAGACTAGTCTGCTGGACTCTTGTGATCCTACTGCCCTCTTTCACTATTCTAGCTACTGCATTTTTAGCTTTTACACCAAGGTTGCCTACCAACAGATCAACTGTGTGTGTGTATGTGTGTGTGTGCAACAAGATCTCACGGTCTGACTTCAGTATTCAACATTTGTCCAAGGGGGGATAAATGTCTCTTTTCATGAAGTTTGTCCTGTGTTTTATATGTATTTCCACACTATGCGGTTGGAATAATACTCTGAAAATGATGATAATGCCCTTTTAGTGTAAAAGCAGTTTGAAAATACATTTCAGCCTGTTTTGGTGGGGTGGAGTTTTGCTTGCCTTGTGACATCACTGTGCGGTAAATTAATTTATAGACCAATAATAACGAACGTTCCAAACCTCTCTACCAATAACAGCCGTTTTCAGTTTCCCCCACTTGGACCACTCCCAGACAGTCCTAGCAAAATTCGTGCATGAGAAATTGTTCTTTGCTAAGAATCAGTTTTTCTTTCATTTTTGACAATTTTAATTGAAAACAATCACAGGAAGGTATATAATTGCTACCCAGAAATAATTTGATATTTGGATGAAAATGGCTGCATTGGACAGGGTTAAAAACAAAAACACTTTAAACTAGTGCGTAGCCCTGGGATTGAACCCATGATCCTCAGAGCAGGAGGTCGCAGTTTACCCCAATCTGCCATCCACAACAGCCTAGCAAGCTGCGAGCTTAGTTGATAGTAATAACCCTCACCGTTGCCCCTAGTGGCCAGTATTCAAGACATGTCCCGATATCCTGGTTGACCTGGTCGAACATCAAATACTGGGAGATTTGGGTAGGGTAGTGCCATTTGCTACACGGAACTATAGCCTTTCTTTTCCCCTGTTAGGCTTAGCGATGTATTCCTTTTTGGAATACATTGGGCATGGTTATTTTGTTTGTTGTTTTTGTGTGGTGTTCGTGGTTGGAGCAGTTGTTTCTGGGGCACATCTGTGGCTTGGGGGGTTTTTACATGCCAGCGGGTTACAGTGCGTAATTACCCACTGCAAATCTTCACGAAGACTAGGGTTGAGTTATTGTAGGATTTGGGGAAGCTCCTTTATATATCTCATCTCTCTCCTGTGGTGCCCAATGTGAGTGGCGCCTCTCTTGTTATGGTCCGGTCTGGTGTGCTCAGCAGAGGTGCAGAGCAAAAAAAAATTAAGCAGTTACTTGTAGACAAGTTCATCAGAGGAACTGTTAGAATTATGTATTATGGGAACAGCTGTTGAAGATCGCTGAACACCACTTGGTTGAAATGAGTGATAAACATCTAACAAAAATGATGTTAGGTTGATCTGATGTTAAGTATGAAAAGGAATTGCAATTCAAAAAGGATTTGGAGCGTGCTAAAATCAAGCTGCAACGAGCGGCTAGAATTGGTTAGCGAAGGAAAGCTCTCGGGGGAGAGTTTGCTATGGGAAAGTGACCCTGATTTGCCTAGGAGTCGCCCCTCTCTCGGTCGTGCCCCGGACATATTTGATATTGATGGAAACTTACCAAAATATAATGAGAAGGACCCTGAGACTTTATTTTCGTCGTTTGAGCGTTTTGCTGACACTAGGATTTGGCCTGATTCTGAACGCACTTTAATGTTGCAGTGTGTGTTGACTGGTAAAGCGCAGGAAGCATATTCAGCTCTTGGTGTAGCCGACAGTGTCAGCTCTGCTAAGGTTAAAATGGCTGTGTTACAGATTCACAAATTGATTCCCAAGGCTTACCGTCAATGATTTAGAACTTTAAAAAGGGCTGATTAACAGACTCATGTTGAGTTTGCGCAAGAGTATTCTTCACAGTTTAATCGTTGGTGTTCTGCCTCTACGGTTACGACTTTCCAAGGGCTGTGTGATCGGATTATGCTAGAGCAATTTAAGGACACAATCCCTGATTGAATAGCCATGTACATTCACGAACAAAAAGTGAAGACAGTCTCTGAAGCTGCGGTTTTTGGCGGATGAGTACTGTATGTTTTGACTCACAAAAGTGGCGTGGGGACGTTCTGAGAAATTTGGGCCTTGCCCACCGAGATACTCTGGTTCACAGGCAGAGGTTCATTCATCTAGGGTTGAGCCTGGCTCCCGTGGTAAAGCTGACTTCAGTCAAGAGTGTCACAACTGTCAGGGTTTAGGTAATTAGAAAAAAAATAATGTCCTGTTGTCAGGGCTAAGGGTAAATTTAGTACTCACGCTAACGTTAAACATTAAGCCTACGGCGTTAGCGGCTCCTGTTCCACATCCGTTCATTTCTGTCACTAATGATGATGTTACAAAGAAATCTGTCACTACTTTCCCTGTGATTCCGTTATCTGTGCCCCGCTCCGATCTAATCAAGAAGCAACGGGCTGACCCCAAATTAGAAGAGTTGTGTGACCAAATTGTGCCTGTGGAACAGTTTGTAGATGTCGCCCATGGCTATTTTCTCGAGGATGATGTCCTGATGAGAAAGTGGGTGCCTCACAGAAGTCGTTTTGTGGGGGAGGCTATTGGTCAGGTTGTTGTACCAGTTCAGTTTTGTGAATCGCTGCTGAAAACTTCTGGGCATGAGGAAAACCTACAATTGCATACTGAGATATTTAATTTGGCCTAGGTTAAAGAGAGATGTTTCTGCATTCAACAAAACCTGTCACATCTGTCAAATAACGGGTAAACCTAATCAAGCTATTAACTTCTTGTGAATAGGGGGGTGCTGTTTTCACTTTGGAAAAAATCGTTCCCAAATTAAACGGCCTCGTACTCTGTTCTAGATCATACAATATGCATATTATTATTACTATTGGATAGAAAACACTCTGAAGTTTCTAAAACTGTTTGAATTATATCTGTGAGTAAAACAGAACTCATTTGGCAGCAAACTTCCATACAGGAAGTGAAAAATCTGAAAACAAGGCTCTGTTTCAGGGCCTGCCTATTCAACTGGCTTTTATTTATCGATATGTATGCACTTCATACGCCTTCCACTAGATGTCAACAGGCAGTGGAAGGTTTAATGGGGTGTCTAGCTTGATCTGAGGCCGAATAAGAGCTTTTGGAGTGACAGGTCCGGTATTTTGTTTGTTTTCGACGGCGCGCGGGGGACCTCGACATTGTCTTCTGAAAAGCGTTCGGTATACACGGCGAATTGCTCCGGCTCTGATTTTATTTGATACATATTAGAAAAACATCATAAAGTAGGATTTTTCAACCGAGTTTGATCAGTTTATTCAACGTTTACTGGGACTTTTGGAATTTTCCGTTCTTTGCGCCAAGAGATGATGGGTATGTTCGCGCAACAATGCTAGCCAAAGTTGCTAATTCGACAGAAGAAATGGACATTCTAAAACCAAACAACGATTTATTCTGGAAATAGGATTCCTTGCACAACATTCTGATGGAAGCTCAGCAAAAGTAAGACACAATTTATGATGTTATTTCGTATTTCTGTGTAATATGTTGACTCCAACTCGGCGGAGAATAGGTGAGCGCTGTCTCACAATAATGCATTTTGTATGTTGTAGTAAAGTTATTTTTAAAAATCTAACACAGCGGTTGCATTAAGAACCAGTGTATCTTTCATTTGCTGTACAACATGTATTTTTTAGTAAAGTTTATGATGAGTTCTTTGATTAGATTAGATGACTGTCCAAAATATCTCCGGAGATTTTGGTGAATTGTTGCTACGTATTCACAATGTATAACCACGATTTGCAGCTCTAAATATGCACATTTTCGAACAAAACATAAATGTATTGTATAACATGATGTTATAAGACTGTCATCTGATGAAGTTGTTCAAGGTTAGTGATTCATTTTATCTCTATTTTGTCAGTTTTGTGAAAGCTATTTTGGCGGGGAGTAAATGGCATTGTGTGTTTGGCTATTGTAGTGAGCTAATAGAAATATATATTGTGTTTTCGCTGTAAAACACTTAAAAAATCGGAAATATTGGCTGGATTCACAAGATGTTTATCTTTCATTTGCTGTACACCATGTATTTTTCAAAATGTTTTATGATGAGTATTTATGTATTTCACATTGCTCTCTGTAATTATTCTGGCTGCTTTGGTGCTATTTGTGATGGTGGCTGCAATGTAAAACCAGGATTTGTAGCTATAAATATGCACATTTTCGAACAAAACATAAATGTATTGTATAACATGATCTTATAAGACTGTCATCTGATGAAGTTGTTCAAGGTTAGTGATTAATTTTATCTCTATTTGTGGGTTTTGTGAAAGCTACCTATGCAGTGGAAACATGGTGAAAATATGCCGTTGTTTGTTTGGCTATTGTGGTTAGCTAATATAAATACATATTGTGTTTTCGCTGTAAAACATTTTAAAAATCGGAAATGATGGCTGGATTCACAAGATCCTCCCACTCTGTCTGCTGAATTCGAACTCCCACTCTGTCTGCTGAATTCGAACTCCCACTCTGTCTGCTGAATTCGAATTCTTTCTCTCTGCTCTGGTTTTCCTTAATAGGATGTCGGTGGGCGGAGCTGTGAGGGTCGTCAGCGAAATGGTATACACCTGGGCTCGGGGTTCCCCCATACATTGAAGAGACTCTCTCCACGCAAACATACTGTTGTTTTGGCTGTGGCATTTTGAGGCTTCTTTGTGTAATTTGTTTTGGCACCTCTCAACACCCCTTATTATCACCATCCTCCTTTGGCCGCCTCTCCTTCCAGTTCTCTGCTGCCAATGACTGGAACGAACTACAAAAATCTCTCAAACTGGAAACACTTATCTCCCTCACTAGCTTTAAGCACCAGCTGTCAGAGCAGCTCACAGATTACTGCACCTGTACATAGCCCATATATAATTTAGCCCAAACAACTACCTCTTCCCCTACTGTATTTATTTATTTATTTATTTTGCTCCTTTGCACCCCATTATTTCTATTTCTACTTTGCACATTCTTCCACTGCAAATCTACCATTCCAGTGTTTTACTTGCTATATTGTATTTACTTCGCCACCATGGCCTTTTTTTGCCTTTACCTCCCTTATCTCACCTCATTTGCTCACATTGTATATAGACTTATTTTCCTACTGTATTATTGACTGTATGTTTGTTTTACTCCATGTGTAACTCCGTGTTGTTGTATGTGTCGAACTGCTTTGCTTTATCTTGCCAGGTCGCAATTGTAAATGAGAACTTGTTCTCAACTTGCCTACCTGGTTAAATAAAGGTGAAATAAAAAATAATTAAAAAAAATGTTTACACTACTGACTACACACTCCATTGTTACTTGGATATAGTTTACTTTATTTAATAATATGTTTGTTATTTCTTTATCTCCGCGTTGTCTCCCTCTTTGTTACGGGCTACGAACCGATTCGTAACACATTGGATCTGGTGTGTATGCGTGTGTTTCCCTCTAACAGGAGAGAGAATTTCATGAAAATAGCATAGTTTCACCGTAGTTGTCCTTTTTTCATCATCATCTCTCCCAAGGCCACACTATTGGTCACCAGTACTTAATTGTGGCACTTGGTGCTGTGTTAATTCCAGAGGGAAAGCAAATGTCTGACACAGATTTAGCATGAAAGTCTCCCGCCCTGTCTGCAGTGAGAGATAGAGGGTAAGCAAGAGTGTGAAAACACAGCGCGTTAGTCACGGCCCTTCATTATTAAACTGTGCATGTAGGAGTCAAACAGGACACTGACGAAGGCTTAACTTTGTCTGTCTCAATGGTCCAATCTCTTAGAGAGAGAGAGAGAGAGAGAGAGAGAGAGGTCTTTGCAGCCATTGAGCCATGAGAGAGAGGGGGGGTATAAGAAGCATTGAAAGTATAGGGATCGTTACTTTACTCATCGCCAATGGCGATCATTTACCCACCAATTCTTTTTTTTTACCACTACATCACTGATATATGTAATATTGTTTCTAGCTCCTGAATTATGTATTTATTGCGTACAAAACACCTCAACCAAACTTGCCTGGTCACCAGCAGGTTAGGTTGAAACCGGGTCTAGTGTGTGATGCTGATCTATGACTGCAGGTGCCAGCATGAGGATGTCAGACAGAGAGCACTGTGGGGCATCATCGCTGTAGCCATGGAAACAATGGGACCTTATTAGGGCCAGATGGAATTGGCAAGAGCCCCTGGAAATGATTCATAAGTACCTGTGGAATGAATTCGTATGAAGTCAAATGCCGCTAAAAATCATTATTAATAGTCATACTAGTTGTATTGATCGAACATCAAGATAGTAGCTGTAAGGCATCAGTGTTGTAGCCATTGTGGAAAGCATTCTTCCTAGATTCTGTCTGCCCTGTCCTGGGTCTGGTATTTAACAACATGGTGCAGGTATCAAGAATTGGGGATATTATTCGATGAACTAATATACGGTGTCCACAGTGTCCGTGTTAGGACAGCCTCAGTCTCAACAACTACTTCTGAGACTGAAGCTGTCCTAATATGGACAGCGTACAAATACGTTTTGATGGTCTCTGTCAATAAAAATTCCAATCTTAGATTGTGCAGATATTTTGGTTAATGATTTAGACGACTTCGGTGGCATTTGCCTTCTGTAACTTAAATTCTTGAATCACAGATCAGTCCGTGACAGATAGTGATAGAATTGTCGTGAGCAGTGAATGATGAAAGATGGCTTGTATGGAATTGGACATGAATTAGTGAAGAGCAACTGATAAATTGTGCCTTGATCTCTGCTAGGATTCTTTAGGTCATGAACTTCTGATGTGGGAAAAGCGATAGGAGGGGTATCTATCGTCTGCATAGGGTTGCAAAAATACTTTCCACAAATTCCCAGGTTTCCCAGAAATCCATGTTGGAAGACCTCTGTAAATAGGAGGGAATAAACAGGATATCCGGAATCTTCCAACCGGCATTTCTGGAAAACAGAGGGTGATTTAAGGAAAATAATTATCTTCAAACGTAAGGACAAACAACACATACGTGTGAGTGCTTACTTGTGTGTGTGTGTGTGTGCCTGCCTGGTTGCCTGCCTGTGTGTGGATGCCGTGCGTTCCTGCAGGCGTGTGTGTGTGTGTGAGAGAGAGTGTGCATGAGAGCTCATAAGTGCTTAATCCCGGGCGTCCCTGGGGAGTGCTTCATTAATTATGCAGAGCGTTTAAAGCGCCCTGCACCATGGGGCAACATCTGGCGCAGGACGCGTGAGCCGTCAAAGCATGGTCAGAGCAGGTTCTCTGGGTCGAGGACTCCGTCGGGAGGTGGAACGCCAACCGACCAGTGCCACGGTGCCCGCCCCCTCACCCGCCAGAGCAGAAATAATATAATCAAATGGCTAACAAGAACATGGTCTCAATTACCCTTCAGTACACAACGTACTGTAGTAACTCTACGCTGCCCGGACAGTAGTGGAGAATCACTGCAACTCTGTTAGTTCTTCAGTAAGTCTATTAGAAACATAATGCTTGAGATGAAGAAACCTTGCCCAGTTATTGCCAGTGTTGCCATTGGGCTTGGTAGGATCTTTTGTTAATAGCTCAGTGATGTGTGTTTAAAAGCAATACACACATAAACAGGAATTGAGCTGCAGGTCATGCTGTCTGGCGGAAGAATGAACTGATGGCAGAAATTCCCATGGTAGTATACTAAATGCACGGTATGTCTACTGGTGTAATGTAATGGCGAGCGACACTGTGTGGTACAAGGCTGTATATCCCACGCTGTTACAACACAGTTATAAAACCTACAGCAGCTCTGACACCTTGTGGCCCCATAGAATACATCAGCCAGCTAGATTGTTAAGATATCTGAGTGAGGTACAGGCTCTTCTATTATTCAATGACATGACATTGAGGTGATCGACGCCACTAGACAGCGTACGGCAGTTTGTTTTGTTCCACAATGTTCCCAAGCCATGACCTATTCACCGTTGGGTAAGTGTTGACATTATCACAACAATGACACGGCTTGTTCCTGACACAATGACGCGGGTTGTCCTTCAATTATGACTTCATGTGGGCTTGTGAATGGAGAAAGAGGAGGAGTCTCTCCTACTTTCACTCATATCTCTCTCCAGCCATGGGCAGACCTATCTATGATTTGTGGAGATAGCACGAGTAGCAGACAGACCATCCTGAATATTGTGAACCTAATGCGTGCTGTGTCTACCTACTCGCCTGTGTGGGAGCAACTGGGAACAATCTGTTGACTACTTTTTCCACAGAATATTCTAGAAGGTTTATCCTAGAACCGATTAACAATATTTCAGGGCCACCACAGTAAGGTAAGACATTTTATTTCGCATACGTTCATCAGTCTTATAACCGTATCATTTAGGAACAATCCACTTAACTGTATTAGGAACAGTCCATGCATTGTTGTAGTGTAACAATGTTGAATAGGGCTGTCTGAGAAACATTCTGAAACAAAACAAACTGCCTAATGTGGTGCAGCGGGGTAAAGCACAGACATCTAAACTATTTAATTGGTTGATGTATAAGGTGTCAAGAATAATCAAGATGTTATTGACATAGCGAAATGAAGAGTGGCTTCTGACTAAAATGACTTCTGAAATGAATGTACTGACATTTATTGAAATGACTGTGCTGAAATGACTTCTGTACTGAAATAGCTTCTGTACTTCTGTCCTTAGATACTGACCATGGGAGATTGCATCTCAGTCCGTGTTCTGCTAATGCTTCTGGCCCTAATCAGCTATCTAATTGCACTGACATTCAACATATTGGCTCTATTTGGGCCCTGGACAGGTGAATTCTTACAGTCCACTTCAAGTCAATGACATCTGTTTGAAATATACTGTAATATTTTGTAACCTGTGTGTTTGAACATGCAGGGGCTTTCATGCAAACCACACAGTATGTACTGAGCAAGTCCACTACGCACCTAACCCCAGATAGATGGGTACTCTTTCTATGGGACGTCCTTAACGTCTGGTTGATCGGCATGTTCATCTATCTGATACACAATCTCCGTAGAAGGTAAGATACTGTACATTAAAGCTAAACTCTCGTTGACACTAAAACACTCATTTAAGCATGGGTCCTTCAGACATTTTGGTCATTTGCCTTCCCAAAACCTGGCTGGAATTCAATCAACTTTGCACTGGACATTAGCCTGGTCCCAGACCTGTTCCTGCTATCTTGCTAAAATCCTTGTCACTCATTGTCAAGACAAAAATGACAATTCTATAAGGAGTTGGCAAGAGAGTAGAAAACAGACTGGCATTCAGGCTAACTGACGTGACATAAGAAAATAAATCACTGGTCTGTATTTATTGTGAGACAAAACAAAGTGTATTTTTTTAAAGTTCAGAAAGTGTGATTTTTACTGTCCTGGCTAGGGTTGCAGAATTTCCCCAAATTCCCTGGTTTTCCAGAATGTGTGCTTATTCCCTCCCAATTACGTGAATCTTCCAACCGGGGTTTCTGGAAAACCAGGACACTTAGGAAAAGTTAGTGGAATTTTGCAACCCTAGTCCTGGCCCTGATGATGATGATGATGCTGTTATTAATTATGATGATGATGATGTCATTAATTATAATAATAATGATGGTCTTGTTCCTTAGGGAAGCTTATACATGGATGTACACCACTCCTGCTGTCCTGCCCTATGGATTCTACTTGTCCTGGATCGTAAATAGCATGTTGAATATGGCATGGTTATTTCTGTACGACAAAGAGTAAGTGTTTATATATTTAGGTGTATTTACTGTACGATAAAATATAAAACATTTGGTTCTATTTCAAATACTAGTTTCGATGTCTCACTATGGGATATACCTGGGTGTGTCCACAAGCTCGAAGTAACCGCCAACTGGTCTTTCTCACCTCTCCATCTTGCGGAAGTCTTCACAAAAGTTCTCCTCAGCCAGACTAGATTTCTGGTTTCCTACCGAACCGTTGTCAGGCAAACCATGAGGTTAACACTGCTGAACATAGGACTTCAGCTTCTGTAAATAGTGTTGAGTACTGACCGAAAGGTTTTGTTTTTGAGTAGAATTCTCTTTTTTTCTTCTTGTCAGTCTCCGTTTAGCTAGCACCACACGGCTAGCTATCGAGATTTGGTTAGCCATCGACGCAAGGCTTTAGCTAACTTGGCTAACTAGCTGCAATCTGCAGTTGAAACAATTACAAAGCATGGTACCCGCCACTGTTTCTTTATTTTCTTTATGTTTCTGTTATTATTACAGTTGAAGTCGGAAGTTTACATACACTTGGGTTGGAGTCATTAAAACTCGTTTTTCAACCACTCCACAAATTTCTTGTAAACAAACTACAGTTTTGGCAAGTCGGTTCGGACATCTACTTTGTGCATGACACAAGTCATTTTTCCAACAATTGTTTACAGACAGATTATTTCACTTATAAATAACTGTATCACAATTCCAGTGGGTCAGAAATGTTCATACATTAAGTTGACTGTGCCTTTAAACAGCTTGGAAAATTTGGTTCATCTTTGGGAGCAATTTCCAAACGCCTGAAGGTACCACACTGGTAGGCTTGACGAGGCAAAATGCACAGGGCATCAAGGGGAAGATGGGCAACACCTGGAGGGGGTGTAAACAAGCACAAAGGCAGGTGAAACAGATCAGGGTGACACACAACCAGCATGGACACCACAGCGATACGCCATCCCATCTGGTTTGCGTTTAGTAGGACTATAATTTATTTTTCAACAGGCTGTGTAAGGGCAATTGACCAAGAAGGAGCATGATGGAGTGCTGCATCAGATGACCTGGCCTCCACAATCACCTGACCTCAACCCAATTGAGATGGTTTGGAATGAGTTGCACCGCAGAGTGAAGAAAAAGCAGCCAGCAAGTGCTCAGCATAGGTGGGAACTCCTTCAAGACTGTTGGAAAAGCATTCCAGGTGAAGCTGGTTGAGAGAATGCCAAGTGTGCAAAGAAAGCTATCATCAAGGCAAATAGTGGCTACTTTGAAGAATCTAAAATATACTTTGATTTGTTTAACACTTCTTTGGTTACCACATGATTCCATATGTGTTATTTCATAGTTTTGATGTCTTCACTATTATTCTACAACGTAGAAAATAGAAAAAGTAAAGAAAATACCTTGAATGAGTAGGTGTGTCCACGAGAAGCAGAGAAGCTTGGGAGAAACTCCCCAAATACAGGTGTTCCGATCTTGTAGCGTCACACCCAAGAAGACTCAAGCCGGGAATTGCTGACAACAGTTATTCAACAAAGCACTGAGTAAAGGGTTTGAATACTTATGTAAATGTGTTATTTCAGTAGTTTTTTATACATTTGCAAACATTTCAAAAAAACTGTTTTTGCTGAAAACAATTTAAACCATTTTAGAATAAGGCTGTAACTTAACAAAATGTGGAAAAAGTCAAGGGGTCTGAATACTTTACTAATGGACTGTGTGTATATATATAAAATATACAGTTGAAGTTGGAAGATTACATACGCTTTAGTCAAATACATTTAAACTCAGTTTTTCACAATTCCTGACATTTAATCCTAGTACAATTTCCCTGTCTTAGGTCAGTTAGGATCACCACTTTATTTTAAGAATGTGAAATGTCAGAATAATAGTTGAGAGTGATTTATTTCAGCCTTTATTTCTTTCATCACATTCCCAGTGGGTCAGAAGTTTACATACTAATTGAGTGTATTTGGTAGCATTGTCTTTAAATTGTTTAACTTGGGTCAATCGTTTCGGATCGCCTTCCACAAACTTCCCACAATAAGTTGGGTGAATTTTGGGCCATTCCTCCTGACAGAGCTGGTGTAACCGAATCAGGTTTGTAGGCCTCCTTGCTCGCACAAGCTTTTTCAGTTCTGCCCACACATTTTCTATAGGATTGAGGTCAGGGCTTTGTGATGGCCACTCCAATACCTTGACTTTGTTGTCCTTAAACCATTTTCCCACAACTTTGGAAGTATGCTTGGGGTCATTGTCCATTTGGAAGACCCATTTGCGACCAAGTTTTAACTTCCTGACTGATGTCTTGAGATGTTGCTTCAATATATCCACATAATTTTCTTACCTCATGATGCCATCTATTTTTATAAGTGCACCAATCCCTCCTGCAGCAAAGCACCCCACAACATGATGATGCCACCCCGTGCTTCACGGTTGGGATGGTGTTCTTCGGCTTGCAAGCATCCACATTTTTCCTCCAAACATAACGATGGTCATTATGGCCAAACAGTTATATTTTTGTTTCATCAGACCAGAGGACATTTCTGCAAAAAGTACGATCTTTGTCCCTATGTGCAGTTGCAAACCGTAGTCTGGCTTTTTTATGTCGGTTTTGGAGCAGTGGCTTGTTCCTTGCTGAGTGGCCTTTCAGGTTATGTCGATATATTTTTTACTGTGGATATAGATACTTTTGTACCCGTTTCCTCCAGCATCTTCACAATGTATTTGGCTGTTGTTCTGGGATTGATTTGCACTTTTCGCACCAAAGTACGTTCATGGGAAGGAGGAGGCAACTTGCTGGCACCAGGGTTTTTCGTAACGCAAAGCCCCCAGCAATGCAGCTGGCTGCAAACCCACAGTTTGGCTCTCCTAACAGAGGCATACAGTTAGGACAGGTCCCAGACAGGTCCCTGACAGGTCCCGCCCACATGACTCACCAGGATGGGGAGCCAACAATTCCCTCCGTGTCCTGCCCTGCCTCTTCTCGGTGTAGTACAGACTTTACCCCCCATATAAATGGGGGAGAGACCCATCTGTGCTCCTAGGACCATACCTCTGGTGCAGCGGCTCCTTTCTGTGCATCCGCTCACAGGGATAACGAGTGCCCCCCTGTGCCACTGCTCTCCCCTCAGCGCTCTCACAAGCAACCGAGGCAGGAAGACAACTTGTCAGTCACCACCGAGCACTGTCCCCAAACCAAAAAACTATCTATCAACTAGAGCAAATATCATACCCCCAAGACATGCTAACCTCTCACCATTACAATAACAGGGGAGGTTAGCATTTAGGGTGGGGTATGATATGTGTGCGTCTGTAACTTTCTCACTCATCATTATTCACGATTCATTCAAGATTATCCGTTCTCATGGTAGCATCCACTTTAATGTAGAAGTGTTTAGGAACATATTATATTCTTATTTACAATAAAAGTGTCTCTAAAATGACAGAATACATTATTTACCGTTTATATTGGGCACAAAATAATCTGAAACACAACCAACACAAACAGCAAATGCATCCAACAAATTTGAAGAGTAACAAGCTTGATGTAGTCATGATGTCCGTCCATCATTTGTGCCTACAGTTTGACCCAGGGTTTTCCAAGGTAACCCCGACTTTATGCCTAAGGTCAGTGGCAATTACAATTGTCTCGCCTTGGAGCTTATGGCTTTCCACCCACCACCCTTCAATTCTACAGAAGAAGGGCATCTGCACCGTATATTAGCATATAATAGTAAGGGTTAACAGCCCCTTGATGCCCTGAGGGGTCATTCCACCAGAGGTTTGACTACCTCTTGGGCACTGTTCAAATGCATCTCTTTAAAAGAGATTTGCTAGGTGGAATGTTGGGCCACCCCTCATATTTGTATGTTTTACCGACTGGACGTCACTGCACCTTCATTGGTGCATACTGTCTTCAGTGTCGGAGCCTCTGAGGGGTAATGTTAGCACTACCCTGGCTTTGGAGAGCATGTCTGCATAACTGGAGTTGGCCAAATCCCATAGTGAGACATCCAAACAAGTATTTGAAATAGAACTTAAGGTTACTTGCGTAACCTCGGTTCTGTGAGAATATGAATGAGATGTCTCACCAATTTTCCCTGCTCGCAAGAGCGCAAGGAAGAGAGGCATGCTTGAGAATGACCAATTGGCGGACGAGTTGGTTCCTTTATGGAGGAGAGGGGCTCACCTCATTTGCTACTCGAACAGATGCTGTGTGTTTGTTTAGTTTGAGCTTTTGGACACGCCCAGGCATATCCCGTATATCTCATATTCTCATAGAACCAGGGTTACGTAAGTAACCTTAAGTTTTGATGTTTTGAGTTGTTTTGAGTTTCTACATTGAATATAAGGAACTAACTTGTATACTTCTCAAGACAAATTACGTTTTCTAGCTTCTGTGTGTGTCATAGAAAGATGGTGCCAACGCTCCTGATCACAGCGTTACAGGCCATCTCAAACTGCGTGATTATCATGTTCTCCTGCTGCGGACTGGTCGTCTATGGAGCGTGGCTCCACAAATATCACAACAATGATCTCTGGCTCATTCGAATATTGGTACAATCATTTCAACTTTTTCTATGATTCTATGAGAACATTGCATTGCTTACAGAAACCTTCCACAAGTGTGCTTTTTGTTACAGACATGTGCTGTTGGTTTAGGGTGTCCATATTAGGACAACCTCAGTTTCAGAAGGACTGAAGCTGTCCTAATACGGACACCGTATCTGTTAACTCTATTACAGGTGCAAAACGGAGTGGCTTTGTATGCAACATGGTGGGCTGTGGCTACCTTTTTACACTTGACCGTTGTTTTAGACCATCAAACCCCAATACCCAAGACAGATGCTGCCATAATGGTCCTAGTGCTGCTTCAATTGGGACTCATAGGATGGTGAGAGTTTGCTCCTAACTTGTACCTAACCGCTCAATTCACCAACGTGGTATTGAATCAATAAACCATATAGCCTAATAAACCATGTCTGCTTTGCCAGTAATATTTCCATTGCAAATTGATGAACAGTACATTTGCTTGATATATATAACGTATAAACTATGACATTGGCATGACAATGATACAATGGCCCTAAGGGGCAAAGTAGCTTTTAAAATGTAAGAGCTCATTTGCCGCTTAGGGGACACCATACAATCACCAGAACTCTTTCCTTCTATCCACTTATTGTAAGCACGAGACTTCTTTTTTAAAGATTTTCTTCCTCCTTTTTACTCTCTCAGGTTTGTCATAGAGAACTGGTACCTGGATAAGCACGTGCGCTACATCCTAACAGTGTACCCTGTGGTGATCCTGGTGTTGGCGGCGAGTGTGGCCAATCCAGCCACGCCCGGTACCCACATAGACATCATGTCTGGTAGGCCCTATGTCCTGACTGACTCCTAAAGTGACACCTAGAGGAAGAGAACACCTGTACGGTGTTTATATTAGGACAGCTGAGGCTCCTAATATGGACACCTTACACATGCATTATTAGTAGATTCCCATAGGTCTTGTACAAGCATATCATCCTTAACTGCAACTGATAAGCTGTTATATTTACGATATGTAAGTATAATGAGAACTGGTTCTAGTTTATGCTATTGCCAATGTTTACAATATCTTCACGAGTGTCACTGTTATGTGTGTATCACTATCGGTAGTCACTGCGGTGCCTTTTCCATGATTCTTATGTCTGCTACACCTGACGCATCATCTCTTTTCCAGCTGTCATCTTGGCCATAACCAGTGTCATATTTATTGTACGCATCATCATGGTGTTATGGAAGCACCAGAATAAACCACTTTACGGAGAAGAGGAGCTCAGGTCACCGGTGGACATTGCCAGGACACAGAAGCTCATCTTCATGTGAGGGAAGACAGCTGCTGTGGATATATGTACGCCCCTGTTGTTTTCCTTAACATTTAATGGCTGTGAGACCGATGTGACCAAATCCTCCCTATGTCTGCAACACATGTAGATGGAGATTTGCACTCCAGTACTGGCTTTCCACATGATTAGTGGGGCCTCTGCACTAGCCAATGCTAATGTCTTTCGAAGCTAATGAAATCAGATCAATTACTGTGTGCCAATTACAATGAACATAAATGCTCTCATGTTGTCAACACTAAAGCAATATTAATATGAAAATCTTTTTATTATTTTATAAATCTTTTAGTAGCACCACATTGTTTTTATACCCTATTCTTGTCTACCTTTGTGTTTCTCCCTTTTCTTTTAACTTCTTTGGTCCTAGGGATTCCCACAGTGAAAAAGCTGAAATTCACTACATTCCTTCAACCGAAATGGTTTGCTCAGTGGGAAATGAATATCCAACTAGTCAGTGACACCTGTGTGGAGTTTGGCATAACTATGTGAGCTTATTACAGTATCGTAGGCACTATGTCCTGGGATTTCCTATGATCGTTCGATGTAGAATAATCCCTTACCTTCGAACGACTCTTGCGTAGCTTGTGAGTGTCATAGAGCACAACGGATATGCGCGTTTCCGCGAGCGTCTCAACTTTTCATAGTGGGGTCTTCATAGTTTGTAGCTCATTCGGACTTTACAGACATTTTTGTGAGAAGGACCGTTTTCCAAATCCGCCCTTGTCTCACAAACACTGCTCTAGTTCAACCCCGTCAATCAGGCTGATGGTTGGTATCACTGATGCAGAAGAAATAGACGAATCCAATGCAAAACTCCAGAAGTCTGTAGCTCAAACACACACAATATTTAAGAGGGGTTGGAAGCACTAAATCACGCCGGGGTGACCGTTGGAATCAAAGCTGTGCTATATTGTGAAGCACTTTGGACTGCGTTTATGTATGGGCCTATACAAATAAAGGTTTTTATTATACCTATTATTATTGTACTCGTCTGTAAATAGTATTGTGATGTAATGGGTACCAAAAACAACAGTTTACCACTGCGCAATAGTAGTGTAAATTGCAGCCACACACCCACATATAGTAGTGCCCTAGCGAGTGTCATATTGCTCTGGCGATTCTATAGCGGTGATCTGTGAGGCTGCCAGTTGGCTCTTGGATAGGCTGAGCTCATTATGTACGGAATAGGAGTGTGTGTGTGTGTGTCTGTCACAGGCTTTCTACTCAGTTTCAGTAAAGGCATCCGAGGGTACACGCACACAATAAACCTATTATACTGCAGTAAACCAAGATAAACTGACAAACAGTGCCATTATCAAAAGTCCAACACATCAGATCCCAGATAGTGTGTGTGTGTGTGTGTGTGTGTGTGTGTGTGTGTGTGTGTGTGTGTGTGTGTGTGTGTGTGTGTGTGTGTGTGTGTGTGTGTGTGTGTGTGTGTGTGTGTGTGTGTGTGTGTGTGTGTGTGGTTATAAAAGAGGGGCGTTATAGCTGATAGCTTGACAGTGAGCATCTACCGGTCCCGTGTGTCTATGTATGCCGAGGGCCTAGGCAGTATGGTGGGACATCGTCACCATGTGGTTCTACACGGTGTGTATCGCTTTTGCCATGTTCTGGTATCAGGGCACAACTCTGGCAGTGAGTGAAATCTACCAGACTGCTGGTCCATCACTGTAATACAGTGCGATACAGTGAGGACATCGGGAACTGTCGGTTAGCAGGCGATCTGGATAAACAAGTATAGTATGGTTCAGTAACGGTATGGCTACTGGATGTAATGATATGATTATACTGCCACCTGGAGGAACAGGAAGTTGATGGTTCAAAGTAATAAAGATGGCTGACTAGACACATACGCCTGATACACGTGGAAAACCTCTCGGACCCTGTTTATTCCAAATGAAAAGCAAAGATATCTGTACCTTCCGAATGGTGTGTTGAAGGTGGTGAGGTGTCATGATTCATCTGTGAGGGGTATTTGCTAGCAACCATGCGCCCAAGAGATGTTCCACAATAATCAAGCGTGTGCATCCATTCAGCCATCTTTATTATTCTTAACCATCAACTTCCTGTTTCGCCAGATGACAGTTTAATCATATCATTACACTGGATGCAGTGTGTTTGAAAATCTAAAAAACAACCAAGGATAAATTACTGTTGTCTTTGCCTGCCCATCTGGCAAAGATATGTTTAGAACCACGTTGGGTAATGTCTCACGTTGGGTAATGAGTCCTTTCCTCTGAAGGTGACCATGTACTGCTGGGCAGACTACACCTGTATCATGCTCCGGATGTGGAACACTGGCTCATGCACTCTCTCTTTACTGTGTTCTAGAGGTATCTCTCTCTCTCTCTCTCTCTCTCTCTCTCTCTAAACTGTTTTCCAGATGTAATCTAACACATCCATCTATGTATCTTTAGAGGCAATACCCATCTGTCACAGTTTTAGTATGTGGAGAGGAGGGGGAATAATAGAAATGCCAAATATGTTTGGTTACTCATGCAGCCCTGCACACATGAATGCCTAAGGGATGAAAATGAAATGATGAGGCTGTACATGATGTGTGATTTATATCACTCAGTTGTGATTGATGTTGTCTCCGCATGAAGGAATGTGTTTGGTCCAGTCTCCCGCAACCCTGAAATGCACCCTCCGTCATTCTATCTGACCTGGACCGTGATCAACGTAGCAAAGATCACTTGGCTGTTTCTCTCAGACAGGCAGTAAGTGATTTGGCGTTTTTAACATTTAAATGGGAAGTTCAGTATTTTAAAACGTAATGTTTGATGGTTCCTCATCCTGAAAGTAGTCTGTGGGCCAGGAGAAACTGTAATCCATGGTTCAATGTTATTAAAACAGCCAAATCAAACTTCAGCTAACTTTGATAGTTGCTGTTTAAAGAAAACCGAACCGTGGATTACAGTTTCTGTCAGCCCATAGAGTACTTTCAGATTGAGGAACCATCTAACTTTTTTTTATTTATATTAATCTACCCCTTTAAGATACACATTTTGGGATTTAAAATGACAAAAGAAATGCGGTGGGCTTTTGTGCAAAATCAAGTAAGCCAATACAAAAATGATGGATCATCCTTTTTGTTTTAACTTTGACCTTCTACCATCCCTGCTTTTTAAATGGTATATGCCAGTTCACAGCTTCCAAATGCTGTATGTCTTCTTTCAAAACCTGCACTGCCACAGCACCTTGCTGGCCATCAACAACCCTAAAGAACCCTGGTGGACCCGCTATCTGGTGAATTCAAGATATAATCTACAGTTGAAGTCGGAAGTTTACATACACTTAGGTTGGAGTCATTAAAACTAGTTTTTCAACCACTCCACACATTTCTTGTTAACAAACTATAGTTTTGGCAAGTCAGTTAGGACATCTACTTTGTGCATGACACAAGTAATTTTTCCAACAATTGTTTACAGACAGATTATTTAATGTATAATTCACTGTATCACAATTCCAGTGGGTCAGAAGTTTACATACATTAAGTTAACTGTGCCTTTAAACAGCTTGGATAATTCCAGAAAATTATGTCATGGCTTTAGAAGCTTCTGATAGGCTAATTGACATAATTTGAGTCAATTAGAGGTGTACCTGTGGATGTATTTCAAGGCCTACCTTCAAACTCAGTGCCTCTTTGCTTGACATCATGGGAAAATCCAAAGAAATCAGCCAAGACATCAGAAAAAAAATTGTGGCCCTCCACAAGTCTGGTTCATCCTTGGGAGCAATTTCCAAATGCCTGAAGGTACCACGTTCATCTGTACAAACAATAGTACGCAAGTATAAACACCATGGGACCACGCAGGCCTGAAATTTGCTCAGTGACAGAAAAAATCTGAGACATTGGTCAAATACAGTTGAAGTTGGAAGTTTACACACACCTTCGCCAAATACATTTCAACTCAGTTTTTCACAATTCTTGACTTTTAATCCTAGTAAAAAGGTAAGTCTTGCCATAGATTTTCAAGCAGATTTAAGTCAAAACTGTAACTCGGCCACTCAGGAAAGTTCACTGTCTCCTTGGTAAGCAACTGCAGTGTAGATTTGGCCTTGTGTTTTAGGTTATTGTCCTGCTGAAAAGTGAATTAATCTCCCAATGTCTGGTGGAAAGCACACCGAACCAGGTTTTCCCCTAGGACTTTGCCTGTACTCCATTTATTTTTTATCCTGAAATAACTCACCAGTCCAACAATTACAAGCATACCCATAACATGATTTAGCCACGACTATGCTTGAAAATATGGAGAGTGGTACTCAGTAATGTGTTGTATTAGATTCTCCCCAAACATAGCACTTTGTTTTCAGGACAAAAAGTGAATTGCTTTTTTTGAATTTTGCAGTATTGCTTAATTGCCTTGTTGCAAACAGGATCTATGTTTCGGAATATTTTTTATTTTATACAGGCTTCCTTCTTTTCACTCTGTCAATTAGGTTAGTATTGTGGAGTAACTACAATGTTGTTGGTCCATCCTAAGTTATCCTATCACAGCCATTGAACAGTGTTTTAAAGTCCCTATTGGCCTCATAGTGAAATCCCTGAGCGGTTTCCTTTCTGTCCGGCAACTGAGTTAGGAAGGACGCCTGTATCTTTGTAGTGACTGGGTGTAATTAACAACTTCACCATCCTCCAAGGGATATTCAATGTCTGTTTTTCTATTTTTACCAATCTACCAATAGGTGTCCTTTGTGAGGCATTGGAAAGCCTCCCTGGTCTTTGTGGTTGAATCTGTATTTTAAATTCACTGCTCGACTGAAGGACCTTACAGATAATTGTATGTGTGGGGTACAGAGATGAGGTAGTTATTCAAAAATCAAGTTCAACACTATTATTACACACAGAATGGGTCCATGCAACTTATTATGTGACTTGTTAAGCAACCTTTTACTCCTGAACTTATTTAGGCTTGCCATAACAAAGGGGTTGAATACTTATTGACTGACGACAATTCATTTTTTAAATTAATTAATTAAAACATAATTCCACTTTGACATTATGGGATATTGTGTGTAGGCCAGTGACAAAAACATCTACATTTAAACCATCATGAATTCCGGCTGTGTGAATATTTTCTGAACGCACTGTATCTGGCACCGCATTCTAATGCTGCCCAATCACAGCCACAAAGTTACTTTTAGCTTAGCCTAGTATGTCAGTGGCTAGGTGGTTCACGATGTCTTTTAAATGCTGAAAAGAGTGTCCAATATGCTACTTTGCAAGTAGTTAAATGATCACATGGATGAGCACACAATAAAACTGCAAACCATTCAGTAGATGGAGATCTTGAGCAACTTAAATAATTGAGTGAAAACCAACACAGTGAAAACATATACTTAATTGTTTGAAACCTGGATATTTTACTTCATATTATGAGGCATGTATTTCTCTGCTGTTGTCAATTCAATGTTTAGGCTATTCCACGTTGGTTCAACATCATTTCATTGAAAAGACGTGGAAACAACGTTGACTCAACCAGTGTGGGCCTAGTGGGAAGGCACAATCCTGCACTCTTAGAAGAAAGGGTTGCAAAAGGGATACTTTGAGGGATAGGGTTCTACCAAGAACCGTTTTGATCTGAAGAACACCTTTTGGAAGACAAGGGTTCATTGATGAATATTTGGAAGGCAAGAAGGATTCTTTGGAAGGCAAGAGGTGTTCTACATAGAAACATATATATCTTATTTCCCAGCATGCTCTATTGCCGGGTGATTTCCAGAATTGTTTGTTTTAATATCTGTGTTTTTGCATGTACATTGGTTGAATTGTATGCTACACAAAGATACACATTTTTCTAAAGTAATCCAATCTGTTAGTAGTTGGACTTACTGCACCCGTTAGTCTCAGTATTCAATCTTCCCTACCTTGGCAGTCATTCTGAATGCAGGTTGCGGTTGATAAAAAATGCCACTTGTTGGATATCTTATCTCTGGCTGGATTCCAATAGGAATTAAACATCACTTTGCAATTCAGCACAATGTGGCTTGCAGGCCTGAGGTGACCTGTAAACCAAGCATTTCCTTTCCCTACTGTGTTAGGGCATAACTAGGCCCCCAAAGAAAGGCCTTATGATATATGTCATAAATGATTTCATTTTAAAGGATAATAAGGCTGGTGGAACCATTCATAGAGGGTACTAGGAAGAACCATCCAAAGATAAACGGGTTCTCGGTAGAACCCTTCTTGGAGTGTTCTAATCAGAACTCTTCATAGAGGGTTCTAAGTAGAACCATATACAGGGGGTTCTATGAAGAACCCTTCATAAAGGGTTCTAGGGAGAAACCTCTGCAAAGGATTCTACCTAGCACCAAAAAGGGTTCCCCTATGGGGGCAAACTGAAGAACCCTATATGGTTCTACACAGAACCATTTCTTCTAAGAGTGTAGTCATATTAACAACCCATCCAAATTGCATTTGGAAAAATTTGGAAAATGTGTCATTGCATCCCCTATTAGGCCTACATTTAGTTGAGAATCATTGATGGACAGCAAAATTCAAAACCCTTGTCTTTGATTTGAAACTGAGACTGGACCATTCATGAACACTCAACACCATTTGGAATGCCATTCTGGTGTCGTTGGCATTAAAACGTGTGTAATTGTCCAATATAACTCTATCCCAGGGTTAGGTATTCAGAAGAATGAGGCAGGGTCCCTCTAGCTTTTTACCTGAGCGTTGCTCCTTTCATGTATTTCTTTTGATTCTGACAGTGACAACTATACCTGATGCTGCCACCACATACTTGAAAATATAGATAATTAACAACATTGCTTCACTCCACCTTACTGGCCTGTATGGTAAAGTGAAAAGAAGAAAGCCTGTGTTTTAAAAAATCCATTACGTAGCACTGCAAGACAACACAGCAAAGAGTCACTTTGGCTATGTGTGTAATTAAAAGCTACAGGTTTGGGTCGAATTCAATACAAAACAACACAGAGTGAAATCCTAAGTATTTTCAAGTATTGTGGTGGTAGCATCATCTTATACAATTACACATTGTTATGTCAAAGACACACCAGATTTAATCTGGGTACCAATCTGTTCCTGCTAATTAATTGGAGTGGAACGTTAGCAAAACAGTTTCTGTTTTTCAGGCTCTCAGAGGTTGTGAGAGGAAACTTTCCAAACAATTGTATTGCTTTGTTTCAGACCGAGATACCTAGCTATCAGAATCTGATGTCTTAAGCTACATCCCGAGGATCATACATGTATGATGCACCTCATAGTCCTCACCAACAGAGACCAGCATCTCCATTACATTGTTCAGCTCTAAAATAAAGGGTGAAGTAGTAGTCTGCTTCTCCAGAAGGGGGCGTAGTGAGCTCATTATGATGCTAAGCATTCAGTTGTTCCACTCTCCCATAGAGGTCCTCTGTCATTCTATGCACTCTCCCTTCTGTCATGATATTGTAGTGAAGGACGTAGCCAAAGCATTAATCAGTCACGCTTAACAGTTCCAATACATAATGTCCCCAAAGACAAGTCCGATCAAACGCCAATGCATCTTCAGGAGCCCATTGAAATAGAGAGAACACATAAATAGATAAGAGATAATTCAACTGTCCTTAAACCTTACTCACCAGAGCAAGACAGGTGACCTCCTGTAGCAATTCACCTCCATTCAATGTATGTTTGATACATATTTTACTGCTTTGGTCAATGGGTTGAACATAAATTAAATCCTCTTGCTCTTGCACTGAACGTGCACTGAATAAATATGAACATTTACAATAAGCTTTTTGTCTCTCTGGAATGGATTTATACACTACAATAACATTATTGTGTTGAAATATTGTGACCTTAATTTATTTCAATACTGTGGTCTGTCAATATAGAGAAAACACACGTTTTATCTCTCTGGGTTTGACAGATTGCTATCACATAATTAGTACGCCTATAGCATACAGTATGTACTGTACAATGAGATTGCAAGTTTGTTCAATAGTGTACCTCAACATTACTACATGCAAGGTCATATGAGGTCATGAGCATATGACCATGTTTTCTCCCTTATTCTCCTTGAAGAGCTCCTCTATCTGTCCATATGCTGCCACCGTTGAGGAATAGTTGTGCCCACCATGTAGAAAATGAAACATTTATTGACGTATCGACTCTGGCTCTAACTTTCAATTGCTTTGATTGTGATTCACGTTAAACATCGAAGGTTATAAAAAATCAATTTACCAACCACTTTATTGTAAAACAACCACAGTGCTTGGCCAATTGATAAATGTCAGTTGATATGAAGTGTTTTATTGCTGGGAGATGGAGCATCCTAAATGGTCTCTTAATCTCATTGGAAGTGTGCACCTCATGCACTTGGCTGTTCTCTCATCTGTCTGGCTACCATACTGGCACAGCCAAATCCCATCTGATGGGAAACACTAGGGAATATGGACCAATTGAAAGAAGACATGGAAGCATTTTACGGACTAAAGGCCTTGTAATTGTTTTTATTCTCCCGAGACTTTTACCTGAGAGAAATGAAGGCATATATGTGGATTTGCATTCTCAATTAAAGTATTTCAAATAATTATACAGAGAAAAGAGATTTGGAAGTAAAAAAGTTGAACATAATGCCAAGTTGTCCTCCCACTCCTGTACTCCTACTCTTGAGAGTAGAGCTAAATTTAGCTTGTTGGATGTACATGACTGCGGTGACAGCAGGCTTAAATAAACATTGAAGATGGCTGTCAGTTATTTCATTTTTAACATTTTAATGAATAGTCTTCAACGTTGACTAAAACATGAACGTTTAATTGGGGCACGTTCCAAGAACTAGGCGCCGACGACAGATTTGATTAGAAACGAATGTACATACTTGTTCAGATGGCGCTGGGTGTTTTCATATCTACAGTATAAAGGTCAGTTTCTCATAGCAACAAACATTATTTCATTATTGTGGTCTGTCTGAATAACATTGACAAATAAAATATGACTGTCCTCCTACACATCAACCCACAGCCAAGAACATACTTTCCCCAGAGTAAGATATTCTCACCACAACAAACTAAAGTAGGTTTGAGTTCTGGGAAATCAGACAAGACACTTTTCTGTGTCTTTGTAAGCCTATAAAGACAAGGTTAACTGAATTATTTGTAAAAAGGTTTGAATTTATTTCCTCAATCTTGCCTTTTCATTCAACTGTTTACCACAGATGTAGTAGGCTACACTCATTCACCAAGGAGAAAATGGGATTTGATATAGCACAACAACAAAAAACTGAGTATAATACAAAAGTCAAGGCGATGGTTACCCAGGGATACAATGGTGTATTGAACCATTGTGAGCTTGGCACAGCAGCAGAAGATTCACAAAAGAAAAATGACAATAGGAATAAATGGGTTTTGCCCTTGTTGGTAATCGTTTTGAGAACAGTTTTGGTTTTTCGTCTCATTGACAGCAGCAGGGGGGACACAATTTCAGACAAATCTCAGACATAACAACTTACAGACATACTGTAGACATACTATAAACAAATTATAGACTTAGCCACACATATATTCAATTACATACAGAAAGATACAAATCAATCATATGTACCACCACATGAAATCCTAATAACAATAATATTCCTCAGTAACATGTTAGTCAACCAACCTTTTAAAGAAACAAGATCCTGAACTTTCAAACTGGTCTGGAGAGAATTCCAAGACTACAGAGCTGAGTAATTAAAACAGGTTTTCCCATGATGCGTTCAGATTTTTGGAACTGTTAAAAGTAAGTGGAATTGAGACTGTAGCTGGTATTGGTCAAATTTTAGAGATGCCTACTGTATTCTAAGTTTGTGAGGTCTTGAAGAAGAGACTAAGGAAAAAAACTTTTCTTTACACAAGTTTGTGTGTGACGGCCAATAGTTTGTGTGTAAATTGAATCATAATTTCTTTCTGCCATCATTTCTATGAAATTTACCAGGAATAGACAGCCTCTAAGGGAAACCATGTTCTTGATATAATGTACACTACCGTTCAAAAGTTTGGGGTCACATTTCCTTGTTTTTGAAAGAAAAGCATTTTTTTTTGTCCAATTAATCAAAAATACAGTCTTGTAAATTGTAAATGACTATTGTAGCTGGAAACTGCAGATTTTCTATGGAATATCTACATAGGCATACAGACACTTTCCAGTGTCTGTGTTCTTTTGCCCATCTTAATCTTTTCTTTTTATTGGCCAGTCTGAGATATGGCTTTTTCTTTGCAACTCTGCCTAGAAGGCCAACATCCTGGAGTCGCCTCTTCACAGTTGATGTTGAGACTGGGGTTTTGCGGGTACGATTTAATGACGCTGCCAGTTGAGGACTTGTGAGGTGTCTGTTTCTCAAACTAGACACTCTAATGTACTTGTCTTCTTGCTCAGTTGTGCACCGGGGCCTCCAACTCCTCTTTCTATTCTGGTTAGAGCCAGTTTGCGCTGTTCTGTGAAGGGAGTAGTACACAGCGTTGTATGAGATCTTCAGTTTCTTGGCAATTTCTCGCATTGAATAGCCTTCATTTCTCAGAGCAAGAGTAGACTGATGAGTTTCAGAAGAAAGTTCTTTGTTTCTAGCCATTTTGAGCCTGTAATCGAACCCACAAATGCTGATGCTCCAGATACTCAACTAGTCTAAAGAAGGCCAGTTTTATTGCTTCTTTAATCAGAACAACAGTTTTCAGCTGTGCTAACATAATTGAAAAAGGGTTTTCTAATGATCAATTAGCCTTTTAAAATTATAAACTTGGATTAGCTAACACAACGTGCCATTGGAACACAGGAGTGATGGTTGCTGATAATGGTCCTCTGTACGCCTATGTAGATATTCCATAAAAAAATGTGCCGTTTCCAGCTACAATAGTCATTTACAACATTAGCAATGTCTACATTGTATTTCTGATCAATTTTATGTTATTTTAATGGACAAAAAATGTGCTTTTCTTTCAAAATCAAGGACATTTCTAAGTGACCCCAAACGTTTGAACGGTACTGTATATGGGGTGGATGGTGTCCATATTAGGACAGCCTTATATCGGGCGGTCTTAATATTGACAACCTAGGAGTAATCTATAGTCTCTTGACCTTGACTGTTCTTTTCTAGAGCGCCAAAAGAGGTATTTACATTTAGCAGATGCTCTTATCCAGAGCAACTTGCAGTAGTGAGTACATACATTTTCTTACTGGTCCCCTGTGGGAATTGAACACACAACCCTGGCGTTGCAAGCACCATGCTCCACCAACTAAATCACACGGTATAATCCTTTTGGGATCAGGCCTAGGGTACATATCACATATAGGAGTGATGAGAGAACATGAAAAACAGATCAAACATTAGCAGGAATCAAAAACATCTACTGGAAACCATGGATACAGGGCAAAGCTCCCCCATGTATCTTGAGCCTGGAATTGTATCTGTTTAGTTGGGGTATGAAAATCACTCCGATACATATGTCTATATATTACTGTTGATGTATCTAATGTGGAACATCATTACATCAGCGAAAGCCATTTATCCTCGTAGGCTTTCCTCAAAGGACAGAGTAATCCACCACCATTATAAATACACTATAGCGTATGAAAACACTATCAATACAACACTATACCAAAAATAGATCTTATCCGGAAGATAGCCATGATATTTATCCAGCATGTGAGCTTTCTATTCAAAATCCTTTTGTGCTCCATGAGGAACATAGGTCACTGACGAATTCTCATTCCTGTTCTGTATTTCGCTAGCCTGTGTAGCAGTAGTAGTAGCAGTTTCCACATCACCCCTTCTAACCTTATCTCCTCTTTTGTACTTTCTCTCCGGGTGTTCTTTGGCCTTCCTCTCTTCCTCTTTCTCTTCATCTTTAATGTGATGTTCTAGGTTAGTGGCTGTTCAGCAATGCTGCCTCGGACCCTTTTCCCATGTCCTCATCGTCAGTGGTTGAATTGGTTAAACTTACTCGTCATCTTGAAATACCACCACCTGGTTCATCGAATCGCTAGACTTTCGGTGGCTCAGCTGGGTGTTGTCGAGAGTGGGCACATGTGATCCAATATCGAATACCAGTGTGAGGTCATGAGGAAGGAAGCAAAGCTGTTAAACAGCACAGAGACACCTGTGACCATTAGTTCTTGGAAACATCCAGTTAGCTCGAATCATCACTATAAGGGTGTCCTCATAGCGGTGTCAATATTTGTTGAGTGGCTCCTGTAGTTTCGTTGGTGGTGCAAAGGAAAAGCAATTGACATTCAAACATCACAGTTCTAGTTTGATTAGTCCCCACCAATTAGCTTAATAAAACAATTAGCACATATGCAAATGTGAGAATGAATTAATCCCATGGCACCACTTCAGTAATTAGCCTAGAATCCCAGAATCCTGGGATTCCACTGTATTTATTACAAACCCACAGTCCAGATGTGATGTGGGGACCAACGCCAACAGAAAGAGAGGGAGAGAGAGGGAAAACAGCAGGGTAATTAAAAAAATAAATGAGTATTTTTTTAGAAGAACTTGTCCTGATACTTAGCACACTTGGAGTGTTGACACAGCTAATCTTCCAGGACCTCCGGAAACCAAGAAGGAACTTGTTGAGTTTAATCAAAAGATGTGAGTCATAGGCCACTGAGAGAAATAAAAACAAAAAAACTAGGCATATCATTGACAAAACAAACACTTTTAAATATTAATTGTATACTGGAGGCTATAGCTTTGTTTTCTTCCACAAAAGTGGGAATCTTCAAACATTCAATTGCCAAGGCCAGCTTCGGTGCTTAATCGAGCTGTAATCTTGTAATTTTAGCCCTCTTAGGGCGAGACATCTGGGTCTTCCAGGAAGTTGCACATGCACACTGTATAACGTAAACTCCAAAGTATGTCATTATAATGAGACCATCTTCCATGACACTGAAATTGCTAACATTTTCACAGGTGGTTTGAAATGATTGGCTTTCTAACCGGAGAGTCAATAGATAGATACAGTACCTACTACCACGCTATAAATTCTATTCAATCCAACCAGTGTTGTATTGATGCAGTTCTCAGCTCTTTAATTTAATTTCATGATTCATAATTAAAATCAAATGAGATTATTTCTGTGAGGATTATGCGGGATAATGACACAACAAGATTGCCATCTCATGAGAAACCATCACCATGGAGACATTGGCCCAAACCTACAGCCACAGAAGTTAGGATCCCACTAACACTGCTGCTGAGACCGAGGCTGTCCCAATATGGACACTGTAATACTGCCATATCTGCATTCAGAAAAGCAATGGCTCTGATTATTGGTCTGACAAACACATAAAAGCAGCCCAGGCGTTTAATGCAATGCTCTAGGGTAGAATTTAGAGAGTGGAGGTGGTAATTGGGAGCACGAATTTCAGAGGTTGGCCTAAGAGTGGCCAACGATGTCAATCATTGTGTGTTAGCACGTGATTGATTGCATGCTGCCAGGTGGATTGCAGAATCCCCATAAATTGGACACTTGTTAAGAATAAGGCTGGGTGGTCGCTGTCCATGGTATGATTTAACAAAGCCATCCCATTGTGGTGCTGAACAGACAGCAGCGCCCAAGTAACAGTAAAACATACACTTTTGATTGCTTGATCAATAACAGGAGATTAGTTTCTGTCCCACAGCCTAGTTACTTACGGAAAAAGCACATTAATTCATCATGCGATCGCGTGATCTCCTGTGAAATAAATGTGACAACATGGGGATGAAAAGTTTAAACATGTAATACCATGAAAATATACGTGACAACATTTGAGCACATGAGAAAACCCATGTGTCAAATGTCACTGAGAATATTTTACTTTGTAGAAAAGGCCCATGGAGTTGGTGGAAGAATCCTTTAATTCATGGCCACTTGCTCAGCTGAGCCAGGGGTGCTTTAATTAGGTCAGATAGAAATGTCCGACAGATCTCAACTCATTAAAATAAGGAAATCGCCATTGCCCCATCTCGCTGCTTTCTCTTCCTTAACTCCGTCTAATCCAGAAGTTCTGTGCGTCCATGAATCCACCACAAACTGCCCAGTAAATATACCACTTTATGGTTAAAGTAATTCCTGCCTCAGTCTCATCCATTCCTCTGTCACCTGACACGTGACCACCTGTTCACCTTCACTGTCAGTCATCCTACCTGTCCAGCTACCCACACAGATTCCACTAAACTTGCAGTAGAAATAAAATGTGACAACATGGGGATGCAAAGTTTAAACATGTAATACCATGAAAATATACTTGACAACATTTGAGCACATGAGAAAACCCATGTGTCAAATGTCACTGAGAATATGTTACTTTAAAAGGCATAATTGCCAATACTTCAATAATGGTCCCCTGCAGGTTTTGTCTATTTTCAAGGACATCCCCAATAAGGATTTTTTTACATTGTGGTCATGGTCCCCTGGACTAAAGCTCTCCTGGGATTTGAACTCACAACCTCTTGGTTGCTACATAGGTATCTGAAGTTCCTGCTGTGCCACCAGGTCTGTGGAGATGACAGAGATTAACTCTACATACTGTATATTGCCAAGAATACATTTTTGCACTTTGCATTTAGTTTATACAACAACTTGAAGATGTGATTTCTGACACTACGTAAAAAATATATAGTGTACTAATTTGTACTGTGGCCACAGTTGGGACTGAGCATTAACTGGGATCTGAACTTAAAACCTCTTGGTTGATAGTAACCTGAAAGGTCCTTCTACACCACCAAGTCTGTGAGCCTAAAACAGATATGGCTACAGACTTACTGGCAAGAACACATTCCTGCACTCTGCTTAAAGATGCCCATAATAAGGAAAATAATTGTCCAATTACCACCACCAACGTTACATCAACATAAAACTTGCAGTGCTCAAGGACACTTGACAGAGTATAAAAGAATGCTTTAGGGATTTGCACCGGACTATGCACACGTACAGGAGACACCGTGCGCTCTACTGCGTAACACGGCGTCTGCCCGTACTCCCGCTCTCCACGGTTAGCCTGGGAAGTGGGCGCAGGTCTCCTACCTGCCCTTGGCCCACTACCTCTTAGCCTCCCCCCCAAGAAATTTTTGGGGTTTCTTCACGGGCTTCCGTGCTAGCCGCATACCTTCATAACTCCGGTCTTGCGCTTGATTCTCCGGCTTCCAGCCACGTCTCCTTGCTGCCTCCTCATATCTCCGCCTCTCTGCTTTCGCTGCCTCCAGCTCAGCTTTGGGACGGCGATATTCTCCCGGCTGTGCCCATGGACCTTTTCCGTCCAATATTTCCTCCCAACTCCAATAATCCTGGGTAGCAGGCCACTGCTCGAATTCGCGCTGCTTGGTTCTGGTTTGGTGGGTGGTTCTGTAACGGCGTTCCTCCTCCTCTTCATCTGAAGAGGAAGAGCAGGGATTGAACCAAGGCGCAGCGTTGTGATAATACATGATTTATTTAAACAAGGAACGAAAACACGAAGAACACTTGATAACTAACAAAATAACAAAACGGAGTAGACAGACCTGGACATGCGAACTTACATACAACGAAGAACGCACGAACAGGAAAAATGACTACACAAAACGACGAACGAACGAAACAGTCCCGTATGGTGCAAACAGACACAGACACGGAAGACAACCACCCACGACAAACAATGTGACAACACCTACCTTAATATGATTCTCAATCAGAGGAGATGAAAACCACCTGCCTCTAATTGAGAACCATATTAGGTACCCATTAACCAACATAGAAACAGAAAACATAGACTGCCCACCCAAACTCACGTCCTGACCAACTAACACATACAAAAACTAACAGAAAACAGGTCAGGAACGTGACACCCACAGATTATTTCGAAACAGTCCCCTTTGTAATTTGTATGCTTTCGAACTACCTATTGTATTAAAAATGACATTTTTTCGCATTATTCACACACTCAGAATTCGCTGCTTCAACTTCAAAAGCCTAGCTCTCCTAGTTGGGTGTGAGAGTTCAAGTGCGCTTAGTATCTGTGGTCTCATTGACATAGAGTAGACTGCCTACATGGGCGGAGAATCACGTGGCAGTTGAATATGAAGTTAACTTAAACATGATTATACTGTAGTTTACTACAGTGTCTGTAAATAAATATTGATAATGAAAAGAAGTGGAGGGCGCCCAACCAACGTGAGTTGAAGTGCAATCAAAAAATGTAGTCATCATTGAAAAGGAAAAGGCACAACGTGAACATAAGGTAGGCTATGGTGAGCGAGCAGTGCTCCTTTTCATTTTCAATAAGTATGGATTACCCATTTATTTGCCTCTGCCTGCAAATCGTCCTCCTAAAAGGTAGGCTATATCCTATAAGGCTACTCAAAATGTGTCACAGTCGTCATTCCTGCTGCTTCCAGTTCAGTAGCCATACCTGCAAGAACAGGTGTGCGTGTGGTTTCAATATAGAGTAGATGGGGAAGCACGGTACAGTTATCTTTCCACGGAAATGTACTTCCTAAATAAGCTTATGATTAGGCTATAGTTTACTAAGTTGCATAGAAATATGCCTAACTATTGATCACCCATGTCTCTCCAATCATCCACTCCTAAAAGGTAGGTTATAAAATAGCTCAAGAGAAAGTGCAAGTCTCTCCAACTCTGCTCTCTTCAAACTACATCTAGAATATTGGCTGATATAGCCCAGTAATATAATGTAAGGTCGATGTAAGAATCTCTGGTAATTGAACCTATTTCTAAAGTTATTGTTGCGCATTTGATATTGACAATAGGGCGCAAAATTGCTGGGACCATGACTGGCAAGTGAGCTGCATCACATATGCCTAAAATGACATTCCGGGACTGCGGTTGAGTTTGGGACCAGTTCTTGCAGTAGTGTGTTGGAGACGGACAGAAAGGAGTGGGATGAAGAAATCATTCCCATGCAGACCTCTACTGTGCACCATGACAGCGAAGGCTGTAACTTTAGAACTGATTATTACTGTGTCAGTGTGAAAAGTAGGGAATTAGCTAGGGAAACTGACACTACATTACCATACTGACTAATACAACTCACATTGCACTGAAAAAATGTCAGAATTCAGGTCTAGTTAGATTGAGGCAAAAATAAATCGCTAATGTAAGCCAACTTTTGGCCAGCTCTCTAACAGTACATCACCTGGCGAAGGCTGGCCAAGTTCATGAAATTCTGAAACAGGACAAAACGAAGGCCACAAAACATTTTCATACAAACAACTGTTGTTAGATAGTAATAATGGCCACCTCATATCGCTATCTGACAGATAACTAGAGGCTAGAGCAGTGGCAGCTACTCACTAGCGTAGCTTATTCATTCACCTTAGTCGAGAGGGGATGAAACATTAACTAACGTTACATGTCAGTTACAATACTAGCTCAGCACTGCGAATAAACATTAGTTTAGTTTTTTTCTGTTAAGTTAAACAGCAGTTACCTTTCCAGCTACTATACATCGGCCAACTAAAGAGTAACCAGTTTCTGTTCTGCTTCCTTTTGCAACACTGACTGAACTATGCTCAACTCTCTCTCTCTGGTCCAGCCAGCCTTCCAGAAGCTTTGCCTTCACACAGCCTGTCAGCCCGCTCTGTGGTGTCCATGCAGTCCTATATCCAGTCGGGTAAACACATACCAAACAGCCTACCCGACTGCTCTGAGGCATCCACATGGTCCTAAAGCACATAGTTGGCTCTTTTGCATGTAATTCCAATGATAAAACTGTGGATGATAAAAATGCAATTTCTGAATGTGTGGGGGGTACTTGGTATCACATCCACTTGTCAGACTTTAACAAGGCTGGAGAAATGACAGTGTACAAGCGTGATGTTTATGAGCGGAATAAAGCAGATCACATTAACTGGGATGACATTCCCTCTCATGGGAGACCAAAAAGATCTAGCTGAAAGCCATGCAAGCCTCAAATGAGCCATGCCTTTAATATTCTGAGGAGCTGCTGCTGCTACAGCATGATGCCAATTAGTAAGTAATGGTGCATGTTGTAAACCGAAAGGTCAGTGGACGCACAATAGGTTACTGGCATGTATTTGCTAGTGGCAGCCTGTATGTTATTGTCAATTTTACAATAACTGGAAGCCATTTGTCAGCAAGTTAAGAAAATACAAATTTACAGCACTTTCTAGCAACAAGTTGCAGCTACATTACTAATAAATGCACACATTAACCTCTTTACAGTGCAGCTCATTAGAGACACATGCTCTTACACAGTTTGCAGAACAGACAGTGTCAGAGGAGGCGCTCAACTTGCATCGGCATAACCATCAAACACTGAGAGTGTGTTAACACACATTCCAATAAATAAGTATGAACCTGGTGGCACCGCAGATACATTGATGCACTAAACCAAGAGGTTGCAAGTGCGTGTGCACCTCCCCGCACTGGTAGGGCTAGATTGGGCATTGAGCCAAGTACCATGAAGCCAGCTCTACATATCTGGCCACCAGTGCGTCTCCTCGGGCCGGCTTACATGGCACCAGCCTTACGCATGGTGTCCCCGGTTCGCCTACATAGCCCGGTGCGGGTTATTCCACCTCCCCGCACTGGGAGCCACACTGCTCAAGGGAGCCAGTACGCCTGCACGGTCCGGTATTTCCGGCGCTACCTCCCCGCCTCAGCCCAGTACCACCAGTGCCTACACCAGGCTTCCAGTGCGTTTTCAGAGCCCTGTTCCTCCTCCACGCACTCTTCCTATGGTGCGTGTCTCCAGCCCAGTGCCTCCAGTTCCGGCACCACGCACTAAGCCACCTGTGCGTCTCCAGAGCCCTGTACACACTGTTCCTTCTCCCCGTACTCGTCCTGATGTGCGTGCCCTCAGCCCGGTGCCACCAGTGCCGGTACCACGCACCAGGCAAATAGTACGCTTTGAGAGTCCAGTGTGCCCTGTCCCTGCTCCCCGCACTAGCATGAAGGTGCGTGTCCTTAGCCCGGTGCCTCCAATTCCGGCACCACGCACCAGGTCTACAGTGCGCCTTATCCGGCCAGAGCCATCCGTCTCCCCAGCGCCGTCTGAGCCATCCGTCTCCCCAGCGCCGTCTGAGCCATCCGTCTCCCCAGCGCCGTCTGAGCCATCCGTCTCCCCAGCGCCGTCTGAGCCATCCGTCTGCCCAGTGCCGTCTGAGCCATCCGTCTGTCCCGAGCCATTAGAGCCGCCCGTCTGTCCCGAGCCGTCAGAGCCGATAGTCAGTCAGCAGCTGCTAGAGCCATTCGTCAGACAGGATCTGCCAGAGCCGCCAACCACACAGGATCTGCCAGAGCCGCCAACCAGACAGGATCCGCCAGAGCCGCCAATCAGCCAGGATCCGCCAGAGCCGCCAATCAGCCAGGATCCGCCAGAGCCGCCAATCAGCCAGGATCCGCCAGAGCCGCCAATCAGCCAGGATCCGCCAGAGCCGCCAATCAGCCCGGATCCGCCAGGGCCGCCAATCAGCCCGGATCCGCCAGAGCCGCCAATCAGCCAGGATCCGCCAGAGCCGCCAATCAGCCAGGATCCGCCAGAGCCGCCAGTCAGCCAGGATCCGCCAGAGCCGCCAGTCAGCCAGGATCGGCCAGAGCCGCCAGTCAGCCAGGATCGGTCAGAGCCGCCAATCAGCCAAGAGCAGCCAGAGCCGTCAGCGAGCCATGAGCAGCCAGAGCCGTCAGCGAGCCATGAGCAGCCAGAGCCGTCAGCGAGCCATGAGCAGCCAGAGCGTCAGCGAGCCATGAGCAGCCAGAGCCGTCAGCGAGCCATGAGCAGCCAGAGCCGTCAGCGAGCCATGAGCAGCCAGAGCCGTCAGCGAGCCATGAGCAGCCAGAGCCGTCAGCGAGCCATGTGCAGCCAGAGCCGTCAGCGAGCCATGTGCAGCCAGAGCCGTCAGCGAGCCATGAGCAGCCAGAGCTGCCCTACAGTCATGAGCTGCCCTACAGTCATGAGCTGCCCTACAGTCATGAGCTGCCCTACAGTCATGAGCTGCCCTACAGTCATGAGCTGCCCTACAGTCATGAGCTGCCCGACAGTCATGAGCTGCCCGACAGTCATGAGCTGCCCGACAGTCATGAGCTGCCCGACAGTCATGAGCTGCCCGACAGTCATGAGCTGCCCGACAGTCCGGAGCTGCCCGACAGTCCGGAGCTGCCCGACAGTCCGGAGCTGCCCGACAGTCATGAGCTGCCCGACAGTCCGGAGCTGCCCGACAGTCCGGAGCTGCCCTACAGTCCGGAGCTGCCACTTTGTCCTGAGCTACCCCTCTGTCCTGAGCTACCCCTCTGTCCTAAGCTACCTCTCTGTCCTGAGTTGTCTATATTTAGGAGGGGCCTTGGTGAAGGTTCCTGGACCATGGTCGGGGGCGAGGGTCGCCACTCACGGGACGCTAAGGAGGGGGACAAAGACAATGGTGGAGTGGTGTCCTCGTCCTGCGCCGGAGCCGCCACCGCGGACAGATGCCCACCCAGACCCTCCCCTTGAGTTTTAGGGGTGCGCCCGGAGTTCGCACCTTGAGGGGGGGGTTCTGTCACGTTCCTGACCTGTTTTCTGTTGTTTTGTATGTGTTTAGTTGGTCAGGGCGTGAGTTGGGGTGGGCATTCTATGTTTTGTATTTCTATGTTGGGTGCAAGGTGTTGCCTGATATGGTTCTCAATTAGGGGGCAGGTGTTTTACGTTTCCTCTGATTGAGAACCATATTAAGGTAGGCTGTTCACACTGTTTGTTTGTGGGTGGTTGTCTTCCGTGTCTGTATGTCTACCACACGGGACTGTTTCGTTTGTCGTTCGTGTATGTAGTCTGTTCCTGTTCGTGCGTTCTTCGTAATTTGTAAGTTCTCAAGTCTAGGTCTGTCTACATTGTTTATTTGTTTTGTAGTTTTGTTAAAGTGTTTTCGTGTTTACTTTAATAAATATCATTATGTCCACATTTACCGCTGCATTTTGGTCCGATCCTCATCCGAGGAGGAGGAATTAGACGATTGTTACAGAACCACCCACCAAACAAGGATCAAGCAGCGTGAGAGGAACCAGCAGCAGCGGCCAAAAAAACAGGACTTGTGGACTTGGGAGGAAATATTGGACGGAAAAGGTCCATGGGCACCTCATGGGCACCTCCTCATTCGAGGAGGAGGAATTAGACGATCGTTACAGAAAATTATCTTTCTCAAACTTGAAACTCATGCACTGCATACAGTATATGTATGCCAGTTTGGCTCTACACCCGTGGTAAAGCGGATTAATGTTATTTGGCCACTTTAGTCGTGATACAAACCTTATCAAAACATATAGGCCTATAGGCTAGTCTACATGAGGTATGCGACTATGAGTCGCAAAAGTCACACAAAGGTATTGTTTTTTGCCTTAAACTGGACATCGTTCACAAGTTATAATATATAATTCAGAGTGATAGGCTAATATTGTCACCCATCCGACTATTCTTGATTTAATCTTTTCTTTACATATACTAAATAATATATGTTTGAAATTCATTTTGATTTAGAATGGACCATTATCATGCACCTGTCTCGAAACAGGGGCAGGGGGGAAATACATGTCATCTCTGCACCTGATATTTGGGTTTCCAATCTCTCCAAAAGAATGTCATGATCGATGGTGTCAAAAGCAGCACTAAGGTCTAGGAGCACGAGGACAGATGCAGAGCCTTGGTTAAAAGCTCATTTATCATCTTCGCGAGTGCAGTCTCAGTGCTATGATGGGGTCTAAAACCAGACTGAAGAGTTTCGTATACATCGTTTGTCTTCAGGAAGGCAGTGGGTTGCTGCACAACAGCTTTTTCAAAAATGTTTTGAGAGGAATGGGAGATTCTATATAGGCACATCATTTTTTATATTTTCTGGGTCAAGGTTTGGCTTTTTTTATTACTGCCACTTTTAGTGAGTTTGGTACACATCCAGTGGATAGGGAGACGTTTATTATGTTTCAGTAGTTTAGTTGGAATAGGGTCCAGTATGCAGCTTGAAGGTTTAGAGGCCATTACTATTTACATGAATGTGTCAAGAGATATAGGATTAAAAAACGTGAGTGTCTCACGTGAGTGTCTCTCTTGATCCTAGGTCCTGGCAGTGTTTTGCAGACTCAGGACACCTGAGCTTTGGAGAAATACGCAGATTTAAAGAGGAGTCTGTAATTTGCTTTCTTGTGATCATGATCTTTTTGTCAAAGACATTCATGAATTTATCACTGCTGAAGTGAAAGCCATCCTCTCTTGGGGAATGCTGCTTTTTAGTTAGCTTTGCGACAGTATCAAAAATACATTTAGGATTGTTCTTATTCTCTTCTATTAAGTTGGAAAAATAAGATGATCGAGCAGCAGTGAGGGCTCTTCAGTATTGTACGGTACTGTCTTTCCAAGCTAGTCGGAAGACTTCGAGTTTGGTGGAGCGCCATTTCCGTTCCAATTTTCTGGAAGCTTGCTTCAGGGCTCGGGTATTTTCTGTATACCAGGGAGCTAGTTTCTCTTGACAAATGTTTTTTGTTTTTAGGGGTGCGACTGTATCTAGGGTATTACGCAAGGTTAAATTTAGTCCCTCAGTTAGGTGGTTAACCGATTTTTGTACTCTGACGTCCTTGAGTAGGTGGAGGGAGTCTGGAAGGGCATCTAGGAGTCTTTGGGTTGTCCTGGAATTTATAGCTCGCTTTGATGATCCTTGGTTGGGGTCTAAGCAGATTATTTGTTGCGATTGCAAATGTGATAAATTGGTGGTCCGATAGTCCAGGATTATGAGGAAAAACATTAAGATCCACAATACTTATTTTACGTGACAAAACTAGGTCCAGAGTATGACTGTGACAGTGAGTAGGTCCGGAGACATGTTGGACGAACTCAGTGAGGAATGCTGTATACGGCCCAGGAGGCCTGTAAACAGTAGCTATAAAAAGTGATTGAATAGGCTGCATAGATTTCATGACTAGAAGCTCAAAAGACGAAAACGCAGTAATTCTTTTGTAAATTTAAATTTGCTATCGTAAATGTTAGCAAACACTTTGCGGGATGTGCGGGGACTATGGTCATTAGTGTAACCAGGAATAGAGGCCTCATTTAACACAGTAACTTCCTCAGGCTTAAGCCATGTTTCAGTCAGGCCAATTACATCAAGATTATGATCAGTGATTAGTTCATTGACTTTAACTGCCGATCTCTATCATGGCCACAGACCTGGTGGCGTAGCAGGAAATTCAGATTGCTGGCATGCCCCATATGGAAAAACGACATGATTTCGTGAAATCATGTGAAAACTTGTTTTTTAGGAACACTTCCCGTGACATTTCACATGTGAAAACATGTTGTTTCTCATACACATTCATTACCTATAATACATCTCTGCACTTAGCAAAAGAGTGACATCTGCACTTTTATTTTAGTTATCAGCTAATCTGACTGTTCTCTCGTCACTGACATATTTCAGCAATTTGAGGGTTTTCTGTATAGTTGTCTAATGTTGGTGCGGCATATAATTCTGTTTCAATGTTACACCTGAATCACTATGATAAATATTTTTATTTATTTATTTTTAACAAAGCTGACATTTCACCTGTAAGAATACAGATGAAATCAGTTATTAACACTGTAGCAGAAAGATTGGAATTCCGTGAACCAAGAGGTTGTGAGTTCAAATAGCAGGTTAGGATAGGTTCAGTAATAATTACTGTGTAAGTACATATACAGTCGTGGCCAAAAGATTTGAGAATGACACAAATATTAATTTTCACAAAGTCTGCTGCCTCAATTTGCATATACTCCAGAATGTTATAAAAAGTGATCAGATGAATTGCAAAGTCCCTCTTTGCCATGCAAATTAACTGAATCCTCATAAAACATTTCAACTGCATTTCAGCCCTGCCACAAAAGGACCAGCTGACATCATGTCAGTGATTCTCTCGTTAACACAGGTGTGAGTGTTGACGAGGACAAGGCTGGAGATCACTCTGTCATGCTGATTGAGTTCGAATAACAGACTGGAAGATTCAAAAGGAGGGTGGTGCTTGGAATCATTGTTCTTCCTCTGTCAACCATGGTTACCTGCAAGGAAACACGTGCGTCATCATTGCTTTGCACAAAAAGGGCTTCATAGGCAAGGATATTGCTGCCAGTAAGATTGCACCTAAATCAACCATTTATCGGACCATCAAGAACTTCAAGGAGAGCGGTTCAATTGTTGTGATGAAGGCTTCAGGGCGCCCAAGAAAGTCCAGCAAATGCCAGGACCGTCTCCTAAAGTTGATTCAGCTGTGGGATCGGGGCACCACCAGTACAGAGCTTGCTCAGGAATGGCAGCAGGCAGGTGTGAGTGCATCTGCACGCACAGTGTGGCGAAGACTTTTGGAGGATGGCCTGGTGTCAAGAAGGGCAGCAAAGAAGCCACTTCTCTCCAGGAAAAACATCAGGGACAGACTGATATTCTGCAAAAGGTACAAGGATTGGACTGCTGAGGACTGGGGTAAAGTCATTTTCTCTGATGAATCCCCTTTCCGATTGTTTGGGGCATCCGGAAAAAAAGCCTGTCCGGAGAAGACAAGGTGAGTGCTACCATCAGTCCTGTGTCATGCCAACAGTAAAGCATCCTGAGACCATTCATGTGTAGGGTTGCTTCTCAGCCAAGGGAGTGGGCTCACTCACAATTTTGCCTAAGAATACTGCCATGAATAAAGAATGGTACCAACACATCCTCCGAGAGCAACTTCTCCCAACCATCCAGGAACAGTTTGGTGACGAACAATGCATTTTCCAGCATGATGGACCACCTTGCCATAAGGCAAAAGTGATAACTAAGTGGCTCGGGGGAAAAAACATTGATATTTTGGGTCCATGGCCAGGAAACTCCCCAGACCTTAATACCATTGAGAACTTGTGGTCAATCGTCAAGAGGCGGGTGGACAAACAAAAACCCACATTCTGACAAACTCCAAGCAAAAAAGTTATTTGAGATAATGCTAAATGTCAAACATTAAGTGATATATTTTTCCCAGAATCTAGAGATATTCCATATTTTAGAGCACACTATAAGGAGAATAATGAAACAAAGACATTGTCTGTATCATGTACAGTTCACAGATCATAGGGTCTTACAAGAGGCATGTATAGGTCTAAACAGGCAACTAATTTTGTGAAACTTTTCATACAAACTTAAAAACATGTCAAATATATTTCTGCCCAATAAAGTTGTGATGTGAGAATTACCAGAACATGCCAAAGATATTTTGGGGCAATGCTGGTATGAGTTGCACATTAACCAGTTAAGGTTAAAAGAATGACCTTTTGGTATCTATAGCTAAAAACGGATCAAAAATTCAGCAACTTGTGTTAAAATGACTGCCAATCCAAAGAAATATAAGAAGAGGATGTGGTCCAGAGGTTAATTGACAGCATGCCAGGGCAGATTGCAGAAGTCTTGAAAAAGAAGGGTCAACACTGCAAATATTATTTGCATCAACTTCATGTAATTGTCAATAAAAGCCTTTAACACTTATGAAATGCTTGTAATTATACTTCAGTATTCCATAGTAACATCTGACAAAAATATCTAAAGACACTGAAGCAGCAAACTTTGTGAAAATTAATATTTGTGTGATTCTCAAAACTTTTGGCCACGACTGTACACAATGTAGTCATGTATGTCAAAGAGTGTCAAATATGTACGTTTAAAAGCTCTGTGTATCATAATGACTCATTTTTGTTTTCACACGTGTAATGTTCCAAAACCACATTTTCACATGTGGAATGTCACATGCTGAAGTGTTCCAAAACCAGTGGTGGAATAAGTACCCAATTGTCATACTTGAGTAAAAGTAAAGATACCTTAATAGAAAATGACAGGTAAAAGTGAAAGTCACCCATTAAAATTCTACTTGAGTAAACGAAAAAATGTAGTTAATAAACTTAAGTATCAAATGTAAATGTAATTGCTAAAATATACTTAAATATTAAAAGTAAAAGTATAAATAATTTCAAATTCCTTATTTTAAGCAAACCAGATGGCACAGTTTTCTTGTTTAATTTATGGATAGCCAGTGGCACACTCCCACACTCAACTCAGACATAATTTACAAATAAAGCATTTGTGTTTAATGAGTCTGCCAGATCAGATGCAGTAGGATTGACCAGGGATTTTATCTTTAAGTGCGTGAATTAGACCATTTTCTTGTCCTGCTAAGCATTCAAAATGTAACGAGTACTTCCCACCCAGAAAACTGTCGTTAAAAAGACGTTGAAAAGAGGACTATGCCCGAAGGCTAATATATGTTCGGTTTTGGTTGAAAGTGAAAGTTGAAAAGACATTTTTCAGGTCGTTGTTTTAACGACTTGCAAAGAACATCATTTTAATGTACTTGTAGCCTATACATATGGACGCAGTAACCAAAAAATGGTCTGTCATTTTTTAAAATTTATTAACAGTCACACATCTCATTACATTACTCCAGTATTTGCACAAAACATTCAGTCAAGTACAGTGATAACAGACAAAATACAGTTAAGTTCAAATTAATATAATTAATTTTATTCATTGAATAATTATCCATCAAAATGATAGATATATTTCACTGCGTTAGCAATGGCCCTGTGTGATGGTGACGTGGAAACCCCCACCTCTGGCTCTAGCAGGAGCATGCTTGAGGTGGTCTGCCACAGCTCTCCGAACATCATGGTCAGTGGCCTTGCTGTTCCATTTCTTGACTGCAGCTGTAACACCAAAATAAACACAGTAACTTATAGTATGACTAATGGATATGGAGCATCTTACAGGTTCCCCACTGCACTTAAATCAGCATTCAGTGCTCAAACCAGCGGTTTATCATTAACCTTGATTCTTTGATCCACCTCTACGCAGACGACGCCATTCTTTATACATCTGGCCCTTCTTTGGACACTGTTAACAAACCTCCAAACGAGCTTCAATGCCATACAACACTCCTTCCGTGGCTTCCAACTGCTCTTAAATGCTAGTAAAACTAAATGCTAGTAAAACTTCAACCGATCGCTGCCCACACCGACCCGCCCGACTAGCATCACTACTCTGGACGGTTCTGACTTAGAATATGTAGACAACTATAAATACCTAGGTGTCTGGCTAGACTGTAACTCTACTTCCAGACTCATTAACCTGTTAATCTCCAATCCAAAATTAAATCTAGAATTGGCTTCCTATTTTGCAACAAAGCCTCCTTCAATCATGCTGCAAAACATACACTCGTAAAACTGACTATCCTACCGATCCTTGACTTCGGCAATGTAATTTACAAAATAACCTCCAACACTCTACTCCGCAAATTGGATGCAGTCTATCATAGTGCCACCATTTCCCAATGCCCCATATACTACCCACCACTGCGACCTTTATGCTCTCGTTGGCTGGTCCTCGCTACATATTCGCCAAACCCAACCAGGTCATCTATAAGTATAAAGTATATACTGGGGTAGAGGAGTATAAAATACAGAGAAACATAGCTATATTATACGGTTGAAATTAATCTATGCTATTAGAATAAATAACGGTAATAGACACATAAATAACAGTCAGGTAGTATGGTTTATAGTAGCACCTCCTATAGGCATTTAGTAACGTGGATAAACAGTAGGAAACTGAGTGTGGTTAAGCACTCCATAGCTTAACGTAGAGAAAATATAACCCAGAAGGGACAGGAGTGTAAGCGAATAGGAGAAAGATTGGTTTTAAATAGGTGAATAGCACAATAAAATAACTAAGACAGCATAGATAGTGCGGATATTATAGGAAGCTAAAAAATAATAATTAGATAATAAATTAAAAATTTAAAGTAAGGATATCAGTAGCAATAGGACAAGAAAGAAAGAGAAAAATAAATACTGAGAATCTTTAAAGAAGGAGAAGGATTGTTGAAAAGTATAAAGAAAGCTAGAGGAATGTTGAAGAAGGACAATGAAAAGTCAAACAGGAAGAAGGTGGAATGGTTTGCAAAACCATAGACAGACCAAAAAAACGATAGACAGCTGCCTCTGATTGAGAACCACACCAGGCCAAACACATAGAAGTAGACAACATAGAACACAACATAGAACACAACATAGAATGCCCACCCCAACTCACGCCCTGACCAACCAAAATAGAGACATAAAAAGGATCTCTAAGGTCAGGGCGTGACAAGTAGTGACTAATGTGTTGTGGGTTAGATGGACTGTCTGCATTGGGGATCTGAGGGGGTTATTGAATTAAGGTTACGGTAGTAGAGGAGTGTTATTTCTAGAAACTATGTATATGGTTACAGGAGATAGCTCATAGGAGAGGAAGGAAAGCTGGTTGTGTAAAATATACGGACAATTCTGAGGAAATTGAACATTATACATACCTAGATTATGGTGAGAGTGAAAGTGATAGTGGTGGCATTTTGAACACTATGGTAAAAGTTTAAGAAACTTATGACTTAGAGTTTTATTAGGTTGGACATTCTTCCAACTGGAAGACACTTGACTGATTACATGCAGTAGTTATTCTTACGGCAGTTGCGGTAGGGACCGTAATTGGGCTATCGTTATGTGTAAATGTATCTGTAGCAGGAGGTGAGGTGTTTGAGACAGAATGTTTACATAGGGCTTGTCACGATCGTTTGTTGAAGAAACGGACCAAGGCGCAACGTTGTAAGCGTACATACTTCTTTATTAACGATGTCGCCAACAAAACAATAAACCTCCAAACGAAACGTTAAGCCAACGTAGTGCTCATAGGCAACTAAACATGGACAACTACCCACAAAACCAACATGGAAAATGGCAACCTAAATAGGATCCCCAATCAGAGACAATGATAAACAGCTGTCTCTGATTGGGAACCAATTCAGGCCACCATAAACCTACATTCCCCTAGACAATACAAATCCCAATAGATAAACAAAAAAAACCTAGACAAGACAAAAAACCCTAGACAACACAAAAACTAAACAAACCACCCTTGTCACACCCTGACCTAACCAAATAATAAAGAAAACAAATATAACTAAAGTCAGGGCGTGACAGGGGTGTTATTTAAATATTATGAATGAGTGATCTTGCCATAAGAAGAGAGTCTGTTGTCAGGAAATGACCCATGTGTTGCAGTGTGTATGTCCTCAGGTGAAAGCAGCACATAAGGAGTCAGAGATCACCAAGGGCATAGGCTGAATTCTGGAGATTGAGTGTACATCAAGATACACCACAGTACTCCCACTGTGTTGGGACAGCGTTGGTCTGGTCCACACACAGTACTCCTTACAGCACCTGCAGCGCTAAAGATCGTCATGTCTCTCCTCGGGATCGATGTGAAAGCATATACAGTGCTGAGTTACCTCAAGAGGATGTCATGTTAATTAGGATATGCACTTGCATATCAGGTGACGTGCCTATCAGTTGAAATGGAGGAGATGGGGAACAAATTAAAAATGACACGACTTGGGAACACCTCTCGGAACCTGGGGCTGAAAGGGGAAGACTGGGTGAAAGCATGAGGAAGCTTCTTTAGGGCTTTTATTTTTGTGGAGTCCAGCAGAACAGTATCCTGAAAGCATAGTCAGGTGAAGAGAGAGTGGGAATTGTCATGGTCTATATAATTATGCATAGCTTATCACATTGTTAATACTGATATGTCTTATGTTTCTCGTTGCTTTGCAAGTCTTATGCTATCACTCTCTTAGGAACCAAAAGGAGAGGAAGTTGCCAGCTTCAGCTGGAATGTCATTTTGTTGTGTGATGAGAGATGGAAGTAAGATGATGTATGGTGCAATCATAGAACAGAGGCCATAAGTCTCTGAGTTTGAAAACCTCACGGAAAGAAGGGAAAAAAAACTGAACCGGGACCAGAGGTTCCGGAGATTTTTGTTGAGTGGAACTGTGACAGTTCCATAGCGGGGATTATGTGGGAGACTTTACCAGTCATCTGGTGATTTTCGGTAACCTATACTGTTCTCTTTGAAGTAGAAAGAATAATCAATATAAATTAAAATATTAGACATGTATAAGCAGAATGAAGGCTGAGCGCATGTGAGTGTACAAAGCTGGATCAACATCGAATTGACCATTGGACGTGTAAAAAACAGAAGGTAAGCAGAATCTGTGTGGATGAGGCAAGGTAAAGGGAAAACCCTGTTGACGCCTGGGATACTTCTCGCAGGGCAAACATTAAGTGGGGCAGAAGCATGTCCCAGTTTTTCCTATCTCTGGACACCACTCTTCTCAACATGCTTTTAATCATTTTGTTCAGGCATTTGCACAAACCGTCTGTCTGAGGGTGGAATATGCTTGTGCGTATCTGTTGAACCTGGTATAACCGACAAAGGTCCTTCATCAACCGGGACATGAACGGGGTTCCTTGGTCGGTTAGGATCGTCTTGGGAAGGCCCACCAGGGAGAACAGGATGAACAATTCCCTTTGACGACATGTTGCGAAGGGGTATGGCCTCAAGGAACTTGGTAGCGTAATCTACGACAACCAGGATATACTTGTGTACTCTGTCAGATTTCGGGAGGGGTCCCACGAGGTCCATAGCTATGCTTTCGAAGGGAGTCTCTATAATGGGATTAGGAATCAAAGGATTACGCAGGTGTGGCCGTGGGGCAGTACGCTGACATCGAACACACGTCCTACATTACCTGGCCACATCTCGGGCTACGGGGCCAATAGAACCTCTGCATGATTCTGTCGATCGTTTTGTCCCGTGCCAGGTGTTCTCCTAGGATGTGGGAATGGGCTAGCTGTAGGACAGTATCCCTGTATGGTCTAGGCACCATTGGTAATTCCTGTTTTTCCCCCCCTTTGTTGCACAACCCAATACAAGAGGCCCCACCTGATTGCATAGTAGGATAGAGAGGGCTCACGTGATCCGTCAGCATTTCTCCCGTCGATCACCTTCAACTTCCTCATGGCATCCCGTAGGTCTGGGTCTCTATGCTGAGCGGTGCCGAACTGTCCCTTTAATTCTTGGGGCAGGTTGACCTTGGTAGAGGGGTGTGGAGGATGTTCCCCTATCACCGTTGGGGGTGCCAGAGGAGAATCCCTTCCAGGTTCCCTCTGACGGGGCTTCAAATATATCTCATAGCCTCTGGTCGCTCCTTCCTTCCTCCGTTGTGTATAACCCTTCACAGGTGTCTTCAACGGAGGTTTCCTGGAATAGCTGTCGGAGGCGTTGGGTCTGTATTTCTTCCTCTGCTCCAGAGGACGAGGTCGGGGCTACTTTTCCTTGTAGGGCTACTTCCTCGGGCTTGGACATGTTTTTTTTCTTTCTCTGCTTTCCTGCTCCCCTGCGGTGGCCTTGGCATGTGATAGAGAGACCGGATCCCCTTTGTATGATGCGTAAAGTCGTCTGCCAGAGCTCCTTATATAGGGGTTGGAATGGACAGACTCACGGTGGGGTAATAGAGGGTGTCTCCATGGGTACAGGTCACGGCTGGTAGCAGTGTTGCTGTGGTCACCGTCTGCTCCTCCACTAACGTAACCGTACCTCCGGAGTCGAGAATGGCTACCATGTCTCGTCTTTCTATTCGAACCGGAATCTTTGGGGCTGTGGCTATTTCTGCTAACCAACAGGGGCGATCCTGCCCTCTTGGACAGGGATGCGTGGGGATGGGCAGCGATGGTCCGGAGACTGGCATTTAAAGCACCGACCCTGTTGTGTGGGTGATGACTTCTCCCACATCCGGAGCGGGTTCGGTCGTTTCAGTGACAGCCGTGCCGGGTTTAGTTGGGGAACGGTCTTGGGAGAGTACTTCAGGTCCTCCTTGTCTCCTTTTAACAACTCCCATGTAGATCGGTACGTTTCCACGGCCTGGGCTATGTCGTCAGCTGACGACAGGTTTGTTTGCCCCATGACCCTTTTTAAGTCCATGGGTAATTTCCTCAAAATCTTGTCCACTACAAGAATCTCTACAACATGTCTTACTCCCTTTCTGGGTTCCAGCCATTGTTTCATTAGTCTTATGAGTGTGAAGATCTTGGCACCAACAGGTTGGTCGGCCATATAGGTCCATTGATGGGACTTTACGGCTCTATTTCGGGTGGTCAGCTAGTACTGGGACAGAATCTAGTCGCCCATAGTCAGCAGCTTCGCGGGGATCCAGGTCATAAGAGGTGCTAACGCGCTCGCCCATTCTATGTGGGGCCACTCTTCCGAGGTGGCCGTCCTTTGGAACAGCATGATGAAAGCCTCAATATCATCCTCTTTTGAGAGGTAAGATGGCGTGAGCAGCTGTTGTTGCATGAGTTCTATGGTTGTAAGCTGAGCCGTGATCAACTGTTGTAGTAGAGCGTTATCCATCTTTCTTGAATGGTTCCTCTCTGTCTACAGGTAGATTCTCATTTTCCTCATTTATCCTTGTGCAACTCGTCTACCTAATGCCCGCATTATCCACCAAGGTGAGCGTACCAAGTACTTTGAGGTTGCGCTAAAGCGGAAAGGTGGAAGAAACGAGTCAGGAGCAGGTTCTCTTTCATTGAACAAAGTTCTCTATTGAGGTATTTCCTTCTCCTCAAATAATCCCACACAATCAAGGATGATCTCACACGGAAAACACAAATCTTCTTCTTTACAGGAACAAGGAACACAAGGTGAGTAACTTTTAAACTATAACATAAATTACGGGTGTGTCACTGCCTTAATAACTATCCGTTCGTGGAGAGATCCCTTCGGGTGGTGGTGCGGATCAGTGGTTGCCATTCCCAAGAGGTAGTTTGTCCTCTTCTTCTCCCTTCCGTCCGGTAAGTCCTCTCCTATGGAGAAGCAATCACTATTTTTTTTTTCCAGTCCTCTTCACTGCCGGTTCCCTGCTATCTCTTGTAGGGGGAAGAGAATAGGTCATTAGTACCATCAGCTGGCTTAATTGACTCACCTTGACTCACATGCCGGGCTGGGCTACTATCCGTGGGACCAGCCTGCCCCCTGGTGGTCCTTCCACACCACTTACTGGCAGTATTCATGGGAAACAGCTCTGGTCTAGCGGAGGGAATGGGAGGGTGAGAGCTGTGATGCTCTTGGCTATGTTGGGACTGGCAAGTAGAAACCCTGGATGAATCTGCAAAACTCAAAGCCAACTCGGTGTCAACCCAGAGGTAAACAGCAAAAATAAATAGCAATTGATTTTTTGAAACCTACACACTACAATACATATTTTAAGGATAGTTTTAATCTTCAGTTATCAAGACTGAACATAATGTGCATAAATTCTGCTCATTGTAAGGAAACTAGCATTGATGAGCGAATGCGTCCCCATCATGTGCATGTTGTCTGTGAGTGCTCTTTAGTTACTACATAACTGCTCTCACCTTGTCTGGTAGAGTAACAGGATAGATATGGAGAAGGTCTGGCTAATAGAAGCCCTGGATGATTCTGCAACATTCAAAACCAATGAATAAACCTTCTTAAGGACTTGACAGGTTAGCTGATTAAGATTTCTGGACTTGTCTGGCAAGCTGTACTCTTGACCCACCGTGTGTGAAGTGAGATGGGGAAGGAGAGCATCTGGAACGGCCAGCTGAATCCCTGGATTGCCCTGATACACAAATAAAAACCCAATGTGGGTGTGATCAGAACAACTTAAAAGCAAGGATTTGGATAGGAAAAATGTATATGTACTGTATATCATGTGTGAATAATGATCCTGATAGGCAGAGATGCCTGATACAATAAGGAAAAACCCATCTATGCTACCCTGTGAAAGGTTTGACATTTCCCAATGACTCTTCAGTTTCTCTTACCCCGTCTAGGCGTGTCCCCATTAAATTCATCCTGGGCTGGGGTAGAGGGAGAATAAGACCGGCTTTTCTGCCTTTTTTGGGACTGCCCACGTGAACTTCTGGATTGTCTTGCAACAAACATTTAAGCACATGACACATACAGTAAATCATGCATGCAATGTTATTAGATGCACATCAAAACCCATCATTTAGACATAAAATATCAGATGGAATCAAAAGGCACACATTTACTGGTATTATTCATGGGAAACAGCTCTGGCCTTAAGCAGTTGTGGATGTATAATTATAATCTTCACACTCTTTTCCATTTTCTGCAAAAATGTTTATAAAGGTAAATAGTAAACATACTGTAGTAATAAATAGTGAAAGCAAGTTTGAACTACATTTTGACAGGCTTCTTAGTTAGTTAATTTTGGTCAATGCATTTTGCACTCATTCTCCTGTCTTATTTGTAACATATTAATGCCCTCTCTACATTTTCCTGTGAAAAAACAATGACTCCACACCCATTACCAGAAAACATAGCTAACCGTAGTTAGCTAGACCGATACAGTAAGCTAGCTAACAGCTAGTACAACCATCAAATCTGTTAGCCCTGCTTTCCCGCCTTGTACTATCTAGCTAGCAACTAAGTTAGTGTTAACGTTAGCTAGCTAGTTGGCTAGCATGCAGGTATCCAGGCAGAGTTGCTAATGTTAGCCTAGAGAAAATAATAGTTTGCGAAATTAACAGAAACTGATCATTATTATAACAACCTTGTAAAATTATACAAGTTTTCATAAATGTTGACGTTTACAATTATCCGCGTGTCCGAGTGTTACCGTCTTGAGGAACAAATGGCGGGTGAAGGACTTGCTCATTCTGCCTCTCCCAGTTTTGAGACATGACGGTTATAAATTGCAATACATTCTGTTGTGAAATTGTACACTAATGATTTGAAATTACAGGTAATTTTCGGCAATTCTGTATATATAATAACATTAACAAACTATTTGAAAAAAATAGATTTTAAATCAATATATTTTATTATAGTGTGTACATCTCAAATTATCAAACTAATACTATATGGAGTATTGTATAATTGTATTCATGTATCTCATGCATTTCAATGAGTACAAGCTGATCAGGCTGACCGTCGGCTATATTTGGACCAAAACAGACGGACTAAATACAGGCCAGTTTTAGGGAAGAACATTTTGGGTGAAATAAAGTCCATGACGGACAGACCTGATATAGCCGAAAATTCGCCGTCCGTGGACGTCATGTGCTGGGTGGGTTTTGGGTGTCAGGGAAAATGCATGGAGTAGAAGGTACATTATTTTCTTTAGGAATGTAGTGAAAAGTAAAAGATGTCAAGTAAAGTACAGATACCCCCCAAAAATACTTAAGTAGTACTATAAAGTATTTTTACTTAAATACTTTACACCACTGTCCAAAACATGTGTTTTTCCACATGTGAACTCATGTGTTTTTTCCGTAAGGGATAAAGATCTCAGATTGGATGGGGAGCTTTGCTGCACAGCTATTTTCAGGTCTATCCAGAGATTAAAGACAATGTCAGAGGAAGGGAGTGTGGTGCAGCAGGTGTCGCTTCTCTCCAGATGCTGTTATTTTATCTAAATCATCAGGTGAATGCCGACTGAATCACTTAGGAGTAACAAACACAAGTCCAACATCTATCAGAAACTGCTAAACTACCTGTTCATTACCCACCTACTCTCCGGGGATGTGTAACTCAACCCTGGGCCTAACATCCCTGAACCAGCCATACTTACTGGAGTAGTGGATGGCCGCGTCCTCTAATTATCGCTGCCATGGAAGTGGGTGAGTGCTATGGTCCCATGATTTCTCTCGGGTCATCCGGCTCCAATATGAAATTTGACTCTCCGAACATATCCAAGTCGCTATACGCGATCCCTGACTATGCTTCTGGCACGCAAGCTGTTTTAGGTAGTTCCCCGCATCCAGTGCAAGCGGAAGGGATAGTTAATTGCACTACCGAACTGCCCCTAATCAAAACGAAACAAAAACGGCCTAAACCCAGCCGTCAGAAAACACAGAAAATGTCATTTCAACGTGTCAATCACTCTCGGGTCATCTGGCACTTGAATATTCGCAGTGTCATTCCAAAAAGTAATCTAATTCAACATCTCAGACTCCAACCTTGACTTCCTCTGCCTTTCAGAGACATGGCTCCATAATAACTCTCCATCTTCTGCTTTAACTGTACCTGGCGACAATGTTTTCAGGAGAGACATGATTGAAGGGAGATGGGGGGGGGGGGGGTCTGATGATTTACATTAAAGAACATATCCGATGTAAACAAATTGAGTGGTCATGTGATAATGAACTAGAATGTATTGGCATAAACGTTACACTGTCTCCCTAAATGTCTTTTACCCTTATTGGAATGCATAGACCACCTTCTACAAAAAACGTGTTTTTTTTAATCAGTTTAATAACATGCTTAGGGAATGTGATTTTGGGGAAGAGGTCATCTTAATGGGAGATTTTAACATTAATTATGAAGACAAGTCTTGTAGGAAACCCCTTAAACGGATCACAAATAACTTTGACCGTACACAGCTAGTTAAAGGGCCAACCAGGGTGACTTGTTGTTCTCAGACACACGTTGATCTGGTGTTCAGTAATAAACCAGAGAGAGTGACTAAATCATTCAATATGGTTACTGGGCTATCTGGTCATAATCTGACACTTATAGCCAGAAAGCTTTCCAAGAACAGATTTAACCTCTCTACTGTTAGAAAGCCTGATCAGCTCAGAATACCTAAGAGTGAATTAAATGATTTTGAAAACGCAAGAAAGGAAATTAACTGGAATGATCTCTTGCCCTGTACAGATGTGGAAGCTGATAGTCAGGTTTTTCGATCCACAACCCAGACTACAATAAATGGTTTCCTAAAGAAAATCTAATCCAAACCTGGCCAAAAGAGCACTCTTTCTTGGCCTAATGGAGAAATCTGGAAACTGATGAAAGAACGAGATCATGCTCTAAAAACAGCTCTAAAGTCCAAATTAGAGCGTGACAGACGTAGGTTTATCATGTTGAGAAAAAAGGTGATGAAAGAAATCAGACAGTCCAAGGCAAACTTTTTAATCAACATAATTGGTGAAGCAAAGGGAAATTCTAAATTGATCTGGGAGAATCTAAAAAAAGTTAACGGGGGAAGACCATAGTAACGCTGCAAAAAGACTAGAAATCAGGATCAGTTGAAATACTGACACAGAACCCCTCCACTGGTTTCTTGGGCTCAGCGCTAGTGAATGACACTCAACCGGTCTTCATCATAAGGGAGGTTTCTGAGTCAGAGGTGAACAAGGTAATTAGCTCACTAAAGAACTCTAAAGCCAAAGATGTGTTTGGGCTGGACTCTACCTTTCTTAAAAACTACAGTCACTCATTGGCCCCATTACTAAGGTCACCAACACATTTATTGGTCAGGGGGTCTTTCCAAAGTTTCTGGAAGTCGGCCATAATAACGGCCATCTTTAAATCAAGTGACCAGGCTGAGGTGAGTAACTACAGGCCCATTCGTATGCTACCTGTGGTGTCGAAGGTTGCTGGAAAGTGTGTAGCAGAGCAACTGATAGCCCACCTCAACAACAGCCCTTCACGTTACAATCCATGCAGTTTGGCTTCAGAGCAAAACACTCCACAGAAACAGCCACCTGCATTCTTATGGAAAATGTGAAGTCCAAGATGGACAAAGGTGGCATTGTTGGGGATGTATTTCTAGACCTAAGGAAAGCGTTTGATACTGTTAACCATGAGGTTCTCATCACAAAACTGTCCAAGTTCAACTTTTCCCTTGATGCCTTGAGATGGATGGAATCATACCTTAAAGGCAGAACCCAGTGTGTCAGAGTGAGAAATGAGCTGTCGGCCACGCTCAGCTATGATGTGGGCGTGCCCCAAGGGTCAATACTGGGGCCCCTCCTGTTCAGTCTGTGCATTAATGATCTGTCTTCTGTCTGTACTGGGTCTGAAGTTCAAATGTATGCAGATGATACAGTGATATACTGTATGTGCATGCAAAGAGCAAACAACAAGCTGCACAAGAACTCACTACTGTAATGGTCCAGGTTACAAAGTGGCTCAGTGACTAATGTTTGCATCTCAATCTGAAAAAAACAGTCTGCATTTTCTTCACAAAGAGGGCGACTGATGCTACTGAGCCAGATGTCTATGTGTCAGGGGAGAAGCTCCAGCTGGTATCCGATTTTAAGTACCTTGGCATCATACTTGATTCCAACCTCTCTTTAATAAAGCAGGTGAAAAAGGTAACTCAACCAAATTCAACATAGCTAATTTTCCCGATTCATACGAAATTGTTTGACTACAGAGGTAGCAAAACTGTACTTCAAATCTATGTTACTCCCCCACTTAACATACAGCTTGACTAGTTGGGCCCAAGCTTGCTGTACAACATTAAAACCCATTCAGTCTGTCTACAAACAAGCTCTCAAAGTGCTTGATATAAAGCCCAATAGCCATAATCACTGTTACATCCTCAAAAAGCATGAGCTCCTGAGTTGGGAAAATCTTGTGCAATACACTGACGTGTCTTGTATTCAAGATCCGAAATGGCCTGACTCACCCTCCACTTAGTACTTTTGTTAAAACAGAAAACCCAAACCCATGGCAGCAGATCCACAAGGTCTGAGAGGTGACTGTATAGTTCCCTTAAGGAAAAACACATTTAGTCAATCTGCTTTCTCTGTGAGAGCTTCCCATGTCTGGAACACACTGCCATCACACACACACAACTGCACCACCTATCGCACCTTCACAGAAAACATAAAGACATGGCTAAAGGTCAATCAGACTTGTGAACATAATCCCTAGCTGCGTATTGCCGCTTTCCATGTAGTCTGTAGCTTGTGAGGTGTGGAAACACAGTTGCTTTTATGTATTTTGTTTTGTTGCTTTTTGTGTTATGTTGCTCCGTCTGCGTGCTACGTGTTGCTTGTCTTATGTTGCTCTGCATGTGCTCTCTGTTCATTGTTTGTCTGTATTGTAGTTGTAATTGTTTTTAATAACCTGCCCAGGGACTGCGGTTGAAAATTAGCCGGCTGGCTAAATCGACACTTTTACTGAAACCTTGATTAATGTGCACTCTCCCTGTAAAAATGTCAAACTCAAACTCAAAAACTCATCAGACCAGGTCCTGAGAGGTTAGACAGTCTCCTGTGCCGCTGACGCATTGTTCCCACAGCTCTTAGTGCTCTTTTATTTCAGCAGATCGGCAAAACCCAAAACACTCTGAAGAAGGTTGCCACGGAAATGTCTCTGATTGTTTTCAGCTGCCTGCTGTGAGCAAAAAAATGTTTGGTCTACTTTTGTGTGCAAACCACTCTTAATTTTGGGGACTTGGTTTACTGGTTTAACAAAGCAAAGACCAAGTTTAAGGTTGAGGGTGATAGTACATGCTTTTTTTTCAAGCGACAACAAAAAAAAAACACAAATGTACAGCTGTGGTTTACAACAGAACAGAAAGTCTCCGACACAATTGAATCGGATCAGCAGCCTTCTACGGTGTTACAAGGATGAAGGAAAAGCCCACAACGTGGTCAATGTTCTGACCAAGTGTTGAATTCTGTGATTTCCCAGTCCCAGTCGGACAGCTTGTTATGGTACACAGGTCTGTGTAGTGACCCGTGTGCCCCGCGCACCGCTACTGAAGTACTGGACCTCCTACACTAGACATGGGGTCAAGATGGACAACACAGCACAGTGTAGCAGTTATCACATGTATCTACTGCAGAGATAATGAGTGCACATTCTGTGGGCAGCAATGGTTGAAAGAAGTCACTATTTCCTGGTCTAATGGAATATTGTGCTGAATATTTTCAGTAGATTGGGCATTTATCAGAGGTGGCGCTCTGATTAAAAATATTAAGTGCTGCATATTTTTCCAGGGTTGGCATAATTTGGTACACTGCAGAGGGGAACTTGACTTTGTATGGAATTGGTATACCTGCCTACTGTCATTTCCTAAACTGTGGAGCAGCACTTTCAAGCACTTTATTGGAAACTTTACCCAATATTACAAATTTGTGCAAACTTAAAAAGTACAGCTATGGATCGGGAGAATCAGCAACCTAAGATTAGGTCTGAATTTGTTGGAATGAATACATCTTGGAAATGCTCCTAGAAATTGTCTTAAAAATGCTAATGTAATTTGTGGCAGATATAAAAGGGTAACCTGTATTACCTGGACTTGGCTATGAATCTTCAGATTGATGGTTCCCTCAACAGCTTTCTTGCACATGACCTTGGTGGGCTTGTTATATTAATTTCGGGAAGTTTTTGAGGGCGATACCTCGAGCTATTCACCCAAAAGAGTCAGGGGATCACCACAGGCAAAACTGTTGAAATTAGGCAATTTCCTTTCTTAATTCTAAAGTCCTTCAATAATTCATTAACAATTTCAATTAAGAATTGTCTGTAAGGAATAATTAAATTCTCAGAATAAAATGTGCTATTCCAATTTATATGTAAGGTAACCTTTTCAATTATGAAAACATTTGGTTCGAAAAGGAATGAAGTTTCAACGAGATGCAGAAAGACGACACTACATACAGTAGGCGAGATGAAACTGTATGAAACTAGTTGTAACATTAGCTGATTATTTTAGTTCGAAAGAGGTGTGTACATTTTCTCTTAATGTCTGCTCTATATCTAAATGCTACTATATTACATTCCAAAAAAAAGTATAGTACACCTCAGATTACTCAACCCAAATACTCCATAGTGGGGGTGAGATCAAAATGGAAATGATGTTAATATGCCAGACTAAAAAGCAGCACTAAAAGCTTTATGTGCCATTTGTCCACTTAATGAAGTCCAATTCATAAACATGAAAAACACTTGGTTCCAATCTAACATAATTGACCTCAAGGACATCGATTATAATTGGATTTGTACTGGAGTCTGAAAGGCACTTGGACTTAATATGGTCCTTTGTGCTCAAGAGAGCAGCCTTTACTGGCAGACAGACATCCCATTTAACTCCAAGATCACACAACCACTAATAAAATTATGCAAAACTACTGCAAGTTGTTTTGGTACAGTTCATTCTCACACAGCACTGATGAAATTAAACTCTCTTTTGGTCTATTTTGAAAATGTGTTCCATTTTATTTTCCACTGCTTTTCTTTTCTTTTGAGTGTGTGATCACTCCTCCGTAAAGTCTGTATATTATGTGTGTCTGCATAAATGGTGTCTGTATCGAGTCTGTGTAAATGGTGTTACCAGGGTATAAATGTATCATTAGTGGTGTTAAAGATGGACAGAGGAAGGTTAGACATTGTCTGTACTGTACAAATCATTTGTTTTTATAATTGTGATGTGGCATAGTGGAAGCTTCACCCCTTAGACCAGAGCAAATGGGGACACAGTGAGACTGTAACGACGGCATTGTCACGACTCCGACCGAGGCAGGCTCTCCTTCCCGTTCGGGTGGTGCTCGGCGGTCGTCGTCACCGGCCTATTAGCTGCCACTGATCTTTTTCCTCCCTCTCCTTATGTGTTCATTGGTTACACCTGTTTTGTGTTTGTTCGTAATTAGTAGGGCTTTATCTGTCAGCCGGCCCGCCCGTTTCTTTGTGCGGGATTGTTTTATTGTAAGCTTGGTGTTTGTTAGTCTGACGTTACGTGTTTGTGTTAGTGTACATTTTCTGAACTGTTTTCGTTCCCCGTGTCTGGGGCAGTTTATTGGGAGCACCCAGTGTCAAGTGGGGTGGCCGTTGTTTGTCAGTGGTTCATTAAATGAACGTGATCATTGTATCCTCTGTCTTCCTGCGCCTGACTTCGCACTCCGACACCCAGTCCTTACATGTATAATGGCTCTATGAATACTTTTGGAGTGCTGTGTAATTTGTCAAAACCCTGCACATTTACGATTGCAAATAAAAGGTTGACTAAATGGAAAGACATTACTTCCGTAAACGTAGTGAAGCTCTGCTGATGGAAAGAAAAATTACTTCCATCAGTCATGAAAGACGTGACATTCCATATTGGTAAGAACGCGGGAGCGGGTGTTTGATTACTGTGTTCGGATTGATGGAAATAAAGCCTGTGCTGTCAATCTTTATACCTTGCATTGCGTTCTCATATGTTTCCGATTTAAAAGACGTCCATCTCAATCCATGAGGTTTAGCAATAACACCTTGGAAACTCAATCACCCCAGTTCAGATCACCAAATCTAAACGATCCGGTATGTGGACAGCCACATTGAAAAGCCTGGGAGACACATCCTATCACTGATCTCCTAATTGACATGCATGTCCTTCTCCCACATTCTATCTTCCCAGAGAATATCATCTTCACGGCAGAAAGAAAAACACATTTCCTTAGCCTCCCTCGTTCATTCCATGGCAGGGTGACACTCTTGTGACATATATAAGACAGTCATATTTCCTGTTGTTCCTTTCGGTGGTAGGTCACAGTGCCTCTGAGAGTGATGAGCTGTGATGACACCTCCATCTCCCTTCTACATACTGTACGTGCTGCAACTCAACACTCTGACCTAAATTCTGCCGACAAAGGCACAGTGAAGGACGACAACACGGTTGACAACAGAGGAAAAGGTTGACGAGAAAAGTATAGGTGTCCATGGCGCTGCAATCCAAACAACAATTTGTGTCAACCCTACGTTTGACCTTGAAATATTCGACTCGAGTGTAACACCAGGAGAATTCATACGTGACGTGTTGCTGTCTGCATATATAAAACCACAACCTAACCACATGGAAAGAGTAATATGTGAACATGTTGTTTCAACATTGCTTCATTAAAAATAATATGATATGTGTACATATTTAGTCTGTAGATGCAGTAGTGAGCCCTGTAAACATTTACAATTGAGTCATATAGCAGACTTATCCAGAGCGACATACAGTAGTGAGTGCATACATTTTCATATTTTGGAAATCGAAACCACAACCCTGGCTTTGCAAGGGCCGTACTCTACCAACTGAGCCACACGGGACCAAAAATGAGTTGTTAGCACGTCCCCAGAACGTCATGAAACGGTTGCCAAAAGTGGTCAGGACGTTGTGTCATGGTCCCCTCAAGGTTTTGTCTAGTTTCAAGTTTCAAAGTTTATCGCCACTTTCACAGGACACAACAGGTGTAAAACAGTACAATGAAATTCTTACCTTGAGAGCTCTTTCCCAACAATGCTGTTATAATAATAATAATAATAATACAGATAATAATAGAAATAGAATAGATATTACAAATAAAACATTTTATCCCCAAGGACGTTTTTGGGATGTTGTGTCATTGTCCCCTGGAGTTTTTTGTCTAGTCCCAGGCTTGTTACGGGGATGCAAAGAAACATTCATCCCAGGTGACACACACCCTAGTTCCATTACACAGCACCCTTTGCTACTGTTGCCAAGCCCATCAAGGCATTGATTGGTGAACCACTGAACCATTCACACACAATGTTCCTAACACAGTGTTTTCGACTTACATGTTTGACATATTTGATTACATTGAGTACATTTATACAGAAATTATTACTCAACACGTCCTCTCCTGGGATTTGAACTCACAACCTCTTGGTTCACGGCATTCTGATCTTCCTGCTACGCCACCCTGTCTGTGCCAATAACTGGTTTCACCTCTATTCCTACACTTTGGATGTAAATCTCAGCTCTGTTAAAAATACACTCAAGAAAAAACATTCTGTTTTTCATAGTGATTCAGGAGTAACATTAAAACAGAATATTACATTTAAACCCAGTAGGGTATAACCTTTTACAATTACTATGTAGTTAAAATGTAACAACCTTTGCAGACAATAGGCTAACCACTCAAGGAAGTCCGGAGAATGATCCCCACCACAGTTGAAACGTTTTCCATTCACAGATTCCTCAGTACCATACTTCTCCCTTCTGCAAACACTTGAAATGTGGCCATATCTTTTACAATTCCCCATATACTCTCACCGGTGGAGTCACCTCAAACAACAATAGTATTGATAAGATTTCTCCTTCTTTCCATTTACCATACAGGTCAGGCGACATGCACTGACCTCTCCTGGGCTTTTCTGAATAAGGTACTCGTCATCTACAGTACCAATCAAAAGTTTGGACACAACTACTCATTCAAAGGTTTAACTTTATTTGTAATATTTTTTACATTGTAGAATAATAGTGAAGACATCAAAATGATGAAATAACACATGGAATCATGTAGTAAACAAAAAATTGTTAAACAAATCAAAATATATTTGAGATTCTTCAAAGTAGCCACCCTTTGCCTTCATGACAGTTGCAAACTCTTGGCATTCTCTCAATCAGCTTCATGAGGAATGCTTTTCCAACAGTCTTGAAGGAGTTCCCACATATGCTGAGCACTTGTTGGCTGCTTTTCCTTCACTCTGCGGTCCAACTCATCCCAAACCAACTCATCCCAAACCATCTCAATTGGGTTGAGGTCGGGTGATTGTGGAGGCCAGGTCATCTGATGCAGCACTCCATCACTCTCTATGGTCAAATAGGCTTTACACAGCCTGAAGGTGTGTTTTTGGTCATTATCCTGTTGAAAAACAAATGATAGTCACATTAAGTGCAAACCAGATGGGATGGCGTATCACTGCAGAATGCTGTGGTAGCCATGCTGGTTAAGTGTGCCTTGAATTCTAAATAAATCACCCACAGTGTCACTAGCAAGGCACCCCCACACCATCACACCTCCTCCTCCATGCTTCATGGTGGGAACCACATATGCAGAGATTATCCGTTCACCTACCTTGCGTCTGACAAAGACACCCCAGTTGGAGCCAAAAATCTCAAATTTGGACTCAGATCAAAAGACAGATTTCCACTGGTCTAATGTCCATTGCTTGTGTTTCTTGGCCCAAGCGAGTCTCTTCTTCTTATTAGTGTCTTTTAGTAGTGGTTTCTTTGCAGAAATTTGACCATGGCCTGATTAACACAGTCTCCTCTGAACAGTTGATGTTGAGATGTGACTGTTACTTGAGCTCTATGAAGCATTTATTTGGGCTGCAATCTGAGGTACGGTTAATTCTAATGAACATATCCTCTGCAGCAGAGGTAACTCTGGGTCTTCCTTTCCTGTGGTGGTCCTCATGAGAGCCAGTTTCATCATAGCGCTTGATGGTTTTTGCGACTGCGCTTGAAGAAACTTTAAAAGTTCTTGAAATGTTCTGGATTGACTGACCTTCATGTCTTAATGTAATGATGGACTGTCGTTTCTCTTTGCTTATTTGTGCTGTTCTTGCCATAATATGGACTTGGTCCTACCTCCTACCTTGTCACAACACAACTGATTGGCTCAAACGCATTAAGAAGGAAAGAAATTCCACAAATTAACTTTTAACAAGTCACACCTGTGACTACCCTATGAAGCTGGTTGAGAGAATGGCTATTTGAGAGAATGCCAAGAGCTGTCATCAAGACAAAGGGTGGCTACTTTTAAGAATCTCAAATATAAAATATATTTTGATTTGTTTAACACTTTTTTGGTTACTACATGATTCCATATGTGTTATTTCATAGCTTTGATGTCTTCACTATTATTCTACAATGTAGAAAATAGTAAAAGTAAAGAATAACCCTGCAATGAGTAGGTGTGTCCAAACATTTGACTGGTACTATACATCTAACGAGACTCTAGCTGTTTGAAGCTGGTGTACAAAATTGAAGGTCAAAGATGCAAAATCAAAACTGAATAAACGTAATTGAAATTGTAATCTACGTAATCCCCAAAAATTATTATTTATCATGAGAGGCCCATAAACAATAACGAATAACGCTGCATACTCCAAGAAAGGTTAACATCTCAACTTTCTGGTAAAGATAGTTATAAATTGCTGAGGTGTGGTCACGTTTGAGGACACAAGCTCAAGTACACAGTACAAATGTGATACAAATATGAAATATTTTATATGATGTATTTCTTGTTCAACAAAACTGGATGAATAAGGCTTGGAATGACTTACATGCTTTCTAAATATAGTCAAATCAAATTATTAAACGACTGTAAGAGTTCACCTTCCTTATAACTGTAAAATACATATTTGTATGTTTAGTGTTCGCTCTTGATCAAAACGTCTGCCCCCATCACTGAACGTCTCACAGAGCTCTAGCTTGGCTTCCTGAACTCGTTAGGAACTCACCTTTCATCCCATATCAAACACACAAAGTTCGTTTTTTGTTGAAAATCTATTAATGATTTTAGATTAATGGCTATAAATCAATATTTGAACGTGCTACAGTGATGACCTCTCCCCTGCTGCGCTAAGATGTAAGGATTGCAGACATGTGCTTTGTCAGTGGCTGTGATGTAGGGTTCAGCCAGGAGTTGATGGACAGTCAGAAGAGCGAATGAAATGGTAAGAGGGACATCCCAGCTTCAAGTGGTTTCAGATTTCACATCCAAGTCACACAGGCTCAAAAATACTACTGTTTCCGTGGGGATCGTTCAATGCAAGCCATTTCGATCTACGGTCTCTACAGATCCATTTGTAAGTGAAAATGTTAGTCGGAACCGGTACCAGAACCTCGCAGGTCCCCTAAACAGGGAACTTTACATCTAAGATCGGGAAGCATAGAAATCGTGCATATAGAATAGAACAGATCTAATGTTTCTTAGACTTGCTGTCAATGAGAATGACAGTTCTATAACTCACATTTCTGTACATATTTCTCTATCATACACTTCTTAGTGTCAGACAATGGGAGATATCTCTGTGGTGGATAACCATTAAACAAAATGGATCTCCAGGCAAGTGCTACACATTGCAGTTTTGATACTTCTTAGATTCCACCTAACATCGCATTCCTAATTTAGCTTACAAAATCCACTGAAGTTGACGATTTATCATCATTAGGTTCCACTTGCAATTTTAGCAGAGATGATGATTACGATCAGAAAATTAATTACGTCATCTAATTTTACTGCTAAATTGCACCTCATTATGCTTATCCGGCTGACTCACAGGTATGCGGTACACATGATTAAGTAGCACTTACACAGACACTTTAAGTGGTCAGCATTAATTCTCTCATAGCTCCGTCATCATAGGCGAGCCAAAATGAACTAACGTGATTACTACGCATAAAAGCAGGATGTTGCTAAACATTTTGCTAAAAATGCTGCCATGCTGAGATACCTTGTGCGTCACCTGTAATTAGTCCTAAGTAGAGACTCAGCACCCACAGGGACAGAAGTAGAATATAAGAGCAATAACTTGCTGGAGGCCTTTTACAGCAATACTCTTTGTTCCTTGGAGCTACATTCGCCTGGATTCCACTGTAGGGCGTTGAATACAGTGTTATAGGGTAGAACATAGAGGTGGTAACTGGGAGCACAAATTTCGTTCACCAAAGCCTAAGAAAGGCCAACAAAATATATAATTGTGTGTAAGCATGTGATTGCTTGCATGCTGCCAAGTGGATTGCAGAGTTCCCATAAAGTGGGCACTTTTTGAGAAAGAGACAGGGTGGTCTGGGTGATCTATTATCAGGGATGGGGAGTAACTGATTACATTTCATCAGTAATCTGATTACAAAAAACTGCAACAGTTACTTTACCAGCAATAATATTATAATCAGGTTGCAGATACTTTTGAAAAACAACTTCTTGGAATACTTTTAAATTCAGAAAGAATGTTTGCAAAAAATATATTGACACCATTCTGTTTTCTCAATGACATTCAGTTCAGCATTGGCATAACTTTAAGTTTGTTAACCTGAGTGAGTCTGACCACAGCTCAGACTACTATGATGACACACCAAATGCGTTTGATGGATCCTTTTTTTCTTCTTCTAATGCCTCTTATGGGGAAAGTAGCCGAAAAGTAACTAAAAGTAATCAGATTACGTTACAGAGTTTGGGTAATCCAAAAGTTACATCACTGATTACAATTTTGGACAGGTAACTGTAACCAATTACATTTATCGCCTATCTATGCATTACGTCTGTAGACTTTGATATAAAGATCTTGATGCAGTTGTGAAGTACCAATGACTCATTGTTCATATACAGTCAGGTCCAAAATGATTGGGACCCTTGATAAAGAGCAAAAAATACTATAAAATAAATAATACAAATACTGAACTATATTGTATTCTAAAAGAAATGAGACAATTATGATATTGTATAACCTATATAATTGCTCAGAGAAAGAGATTTAGTTAAACAAGTAAGACAAAAAGTCTTAAGAAGATAGGGGACAAAATGAATGGCAACCCTGTTTTCAATACTCCAGCCCCCTTCCCTTGTGAAGATAACGACACTGAGCCTTTTTCAACAATGCTTTATGAGATTGGAGAACACATTGGGACTGACCATTCCTCCATAAAGAATCTTTCCAGATCTTTGACATCCTTCGTCTGCTCTTATGGACTGCCCTCTTTAATTCAAACCACAGGTTTTAAATGGGGTTCAAGTCTGGAGACAGCCATTGCAAAATGTTGATTTTGATGTGTGCTTGGGGTTATTGTTTTGCTGGTGGCTAAGTGTCACTTGTGGCTAAGTGTCAACTTCCTTGCAGAGGCAACCAGGTTTTTGGCAAAAATTAACTGGTCTTTGGTCAAGTTCATGATGCCGTTTACCTTAAAACCTGTTACGGCTAGCGGTTCCGCTAGCGGTTCTACTTAGCACCTAAGTATCCGGTGAAATTGCAGAGCGCGAAATTTAATAAAAAATATTAGAAATATTTTACTCTCATACAAGTGCAATACACCAAATTAAAGCTTAACTTCTTGTTAATCCAGCCACCGTGTCAGATTTCAAAAATGCTTTACGGCGAAAGCAAACCATGCGATTATCTGAGGACAGCACCCCATCATACAAACACATGACAATCATATTTCAAACCGCCAGGCGTGACACAAAACTCAGAAATAGCGATATAATTCATGCCTTACCTTTGAAGATCTTCTTCGGTTGGCACTCCAAAATGTCCCATAAACATCACAAATGGTCCTTTTGTTCGATAAATTCCGTCGTTATATCTCCAAAATGTAAAAAATTTTGTCGCGTTTGATTCAGAAAAACACCGGTTCCACCTCGCCCAACATGACTACAAATTATCTAATAAGTTACCTGTAAACTTTGTCCAAACATTTCAAAGAACTTTCCTAATCCAACTTTAGGTATTTTAAAGCGTAAATAATCGATCAAATTTAAGACGGGATAAACGGTGTTCAATAGCGGATAAAATGAAAGTGGAGCGAGCTCCAGGTCACGCACCCCAAACAAAACAGTCCACTTGGCTATACACCCAGAAAGGAAAGGGCTACTTCTTCATTACTCAAAAGAAAAACATCAACCAACTTCTAAAGACTGTTGACATCTAGTGGAAGCCATAAGAACTGCAACCAGATGCCTCAGAAATCTAGATTCATGTAGAAAACCAATTGAAAACACAGTCACCTACTCACAGACATAATTTTAACAGTTTTAGACACTTTAGAGTATTTTCCATCCAAATCTACCAATTATATTCATATCCTAGCTTCTGGGCCTGAGTAGCAGGCAGTTTACTTTTGGCAAGCTTTTCATCCGGACGTGAAAATACCGCCCCCTAGCCCGAAAAGATTTTAACAGGAGTCCCAGGACCAGTGCAAGCAAAATAACCCCATAACATCAAAGATCCACCACCATATTTTACAGTAAGTATGAGGTACTTTTCTGCATATTTTTAACTTTTTAATATTTTTAACACCAGACCACCACTGGTGTGCGTGGTCAACGAGCTCTATTTTCATGTCATCTGACCATAGCACTGCCTCAAGTTTGATAAACAGCATTCCCATTGGGCACAAACTGGTTGAATCAATGTTGTTTCAATGTAATTTGTCGAAGTATTGCGACGTGGAATCTATGTGGAAAATGCATTTTCTGGGACCTGACTGTACAGTTTTCCACTCATAAGTTGTCCACAAATGGAGTTACAAGTATTGCATGTGACTTTTTTTTCTCCATTTCCTACCAAGAGGCAATCTCATTTCTCTCTGCCAGATATGCTGGATGGTGCCTACTGCCTACTCAGTACATTATAGTTTACCACCTGGAGAGTCTGGACCAGGAGGCACCTCCCTAGGGGGCACCCGTCTCAGAGAGAGTCTCTGTCTAAGGATTCCTAGAGTCTCTGTCTAAGGATTCTTTCCCTGTGCTGTTGTCCTTTTCTCCAAGCTGGTTCTCCATGGATGGCCGATTTTTCTCTACTGCTTTTCTCAATGTTTCTCAACACTTTTCTTTTGCAAAAGACAGGTCAGCAATTGACCCGATTCATCCAAAGGATGTCGTGAACAGCTGGGTTAAAAGACGACAAGTTTTTATTGACAATGTAATTGGGTGATATTCAATTATCTGACCACTACATTTACTGTACCACGGACCAATAGAGTGGCATGACACATAAATAATGGAGACACACTCCACCGGAGGTCTTAATCTGTGAAATTGTTTCTCCCTGAAAATGGTTCTGCAGTAATAAACCACACTGATTGTTTTCTCAGTGTAATTGACATCTGCATTGCCTCAAATAACAATTCATGAACAGAGTTGGTGTCATCATATAAACAAACACAGGGCGAGGACTTGACTAGCAGTGTCCGCTGAGAGAAGGGCTACATTCTGTCACAAACAACCCGGTGAGAGGAGGCAGCCTGTTTCCCCACAAAAACATCACAAGCTCACATGGTGCTCTCCCAATGGAATCTGATGGACCACCTGCTCATCACAACAACTAGAGCTCACAGATGTTGCCAGTGAGAGCCACCTTGTTAATGCTGACACCAAACTGAAGCTGAAATGACGAGCACCAACAAAGGGAACGCTGAGATTTTGATGTTGGCGTACTAACAGACCAAACCTTTAAGAAAACCTTCATAATGCAAGTTCACAAGCCCTCTCAAGTAACACAGAAATAGATAAGGAGGAGACTGAGGGGAATATACACAGGAAATGGGAAAAAGTGGTTCAAGCTTACAATGAAAGCAGCAAGAAGGCTGTAGCACACAGGAGAAGGCAACACAAGGAATGGATCACAACAGAAACGGGAAGGGATTGAGGAAAGAAGGGACCTTGCAGGAATACGTACAGGGTTCTTCGGTTTGTCCCCATAGGGCAGGGCTGCCCAACCCTCATGCTGGAGATCTACCGTCCTGTGGGTTTTCAGTCCAACAATAATTTAACACACCGGATTCTACTAATTACCTGCTCAACAAGACCTTAACTAGCTGAATTAGATATGCTAAATTAGGGTTGGACTGAAAACCTGCAGGACAGTAGATATCCAGGAAGAGGGTTGGGCAGCCCTGCCATAGGGGAACCCTTTTTTGTGCTGGGTAGAACCCTTTGCAGAGTATTCTATCTAGAACCCTCTACGTAGGGTTCTTCAAAGAACCCCATGTATATGGTTCTACCTAGAACCCTCTATGCAGGGTTCTACCAAAGCTTGTTTTTTCATCTAAAGGTTCTTCCCAGAACCGCCTATGAAGAGTTCTACCGAGAACCCATTTATCTTTAAGGTTCTTCCTAGAACCCTCTGAACAGTTCCACCACCCATATTAGCCTTTAAAATGTTCTTATTTATAACAATACATATATCATAAGGCCTTTTTTGATGGGGTAGTTATACCCTAACACAGTGGTGTTAGGAATCTCCTGGTTTACAGGCCACATCAGGCCTGCAAGTCGCATTATGCTGGCTGGCAAAGTGATGTGTAATTTCTAAAAGAATTCAGCCAGAGTTAGGATATCCAACAAGTGGAATTGTTAATCACCTGCAACCTGCATTCAAAATGACTGCCAGGATAGGGAAGATTGAATACTGAGACTACCTCAATCTTCTAAACTGGAATGACCATCTTAGTAACGGGTGCAATAAATCTGACAGATTGGATTAGTTTAGAAAACTGTATGTTATTTATTTATATGTAACATAAAATGTATTAACCAATCAATGTAAATGCAAAAACACAGACATTACAGTAAAACAAACAATTCAGAAAGTCTCACTGCAACAGAGCATGCTGGGAAAAAGATATATGGTTCTATGTAGAACACTTCTTGACTTTCAAAGAATCATCAAAGAATGCTTTCTTCCAAAACAGTTCTTAAGATGTTAAAGGTTCTAGGTAGAACCCTTTGCCTTACAAAGAACCCTTGTCACGACTTCCGCCGAAGTTGGTCCCTCTCCTTGTTCGGGCGGCGTTCGGCGGTCGAAGTCACCGACCTTCTAGTCATCGCTGATCCACTTTTAATTTTCCTTTGGTTTTGTCTTGTCTTCCCTCACACCTGGTTCCAATTCCATCAATTACATGTTGTGTATTTAACCCTCTGTTCCCCCCCATGTCCTTGTCGGTAATTGTTTTCTTGTAGTGCTTGTGCACGGTATGCTGGTATTACCAGGTTTTGTTTGACCCATTTATTTGTATTGTTCTGTTGACAGTGGTTTATGGATATTAAACGACACCGTTGTAAATCAGTTCTCGCTCTCCTGCGCCTGACTTCTCTGCCGCCAGTACGCACCTCACTACAACCCTTGTCTTCCAAAAAGGTCATTCTGATCAAAACGGTTCTTGGTAGAACCCTATCCCTCTGCAAAGAACCCTTTTGGAACCCTTTTTTCTAAGAGTGTAGCTGTACATTGGACTTCCGAGGTAAGACGGGGAGGTCCAAGACAATGTCGCACAGAACAATCAAGCTTCATCAGCATAGCTTTCATTATAGGTGAGCCCAAATGATCTAGTGTGATTACAAAGCATAAAAGCAGTATGTTGCTGAAAACGCTGCCTTGCTGAGATTCCTTGTGCGTAACTAGTCCAAAGTGGAGACTCAGCACCCGCAGGGAAAGGAATAGAATATAAGGGCAATAACTTGCTGGAGGCATCTTCTTCCTTGGAGCTACATTAGCCTGGCATACACTGTAGGTGTTTAATGCAGTGCTGTAGGGTAGAGTGTAGAGCACTGGGAGCACAAATTGCAGAGTTTGACCTAAGTTATCTCGTTCACCAGACACTTCCTCTCAAAGCCTAAGAGTGGCCAAAATATATATATAATTGTGTGTTAGCAAGTGATTGCTTGCATGCTGCCAAGTGAATTGCAGAATTCCCATAAAGTGGGCGCTTGTTGAGAAAGAGACAGGGTGGTTGCTGTCCATGGTGCTGATTTGACAAGCTTGTGGTGCTGAACCGAGAGCAACACTCTTACTCACAGCTAGCCGCCGCGGCACCTCGGTTTCTAGCGCTGTCTTCTACTCACAGGGTTTTTCAACCATGTTCAACTCAAAGCTACGGCGTCTCTTCTCCTTGAAAGCATGTGGTTTGACAAACCAAGTAACAATAAGAGATACACTTTGACTGCTTGATCAATAATCAAAACCTAATTCTCATTCTGGCAGTCGTTGGCAACCCCTCCTACCCTCTACACCCTCAGTTCGAGAGGGTTCCCTTTGGCCGGAACTTCAGAATGCCCATGGCCAAGAAGAATGTTTTCAAACATTCATTCCTTCCTTGTGCTGTTGGACTACTAAATGCAAAGTAAATTGTATCAGCATATGTACTTATCTATCCAGTGCAGTTGGGACAGCGGTCAGTTGTGAGTGAATGTGCCAATGTCCTCTATGTTTTTAATGTATGCAACATGTTGGACTGACTGGTTTAAATGTGTATAATGTAAAAATGTATGTCTATGTGATCCTTTAAATGGCAGGTGATGCCAAAGAAAAAATGTCCATCCTGGATGCACAATAAAGTTGTATTCTATTCTATTCCAAATCATGATAAAATGTCGAGTTTAAAGTTTTTAGTCCGTGTTGTATTTTGTAAGGTGGGTGCTGGTAATGAATTATGTGGATTTAATTAAGCAAGCATCCAGAGAGATTTAAACCACTTCCAGAACAGTGTCCTGCTGGAGAAGACTAATGGCGTTCAGTCAAAAGAAACTTGATTATAAATTACATTCACCCACTTGTGCGGAGATATATTAAATTAAAATAACTTTTGTGTGAAAATTAATAGACAATGTTATAGGAGTTCTGGTGAGGAATGGGTAAATCGCCATAGGTGGTCGCGTTTGTTTGGCATTTTAAATGATGTCATTTTCAAACACTATTACCACCGTTCCTCTCGCGCACAAAATAGACTATTAATCTTACAGTGTCCAGTTTACTTAGCACCTATACATTTTTAGAGCGAATACCTGGCAATGGCATGAAATGTACAAACAAATGCAATCAAGAAACAATACCTTCCCCTCCAAATGATATCCTTCGTATTACATACGGATTAAATGTTCAAAATATGTATTTATGATAGTGAACAACCACTGTGATAGACTTATCTCCCCCTTTCTTTGGCTATGGTTCATTCCGAAGCCACTGTATGTATCTCTTAGACGCTGCTATCATAAACACTCACCGTAGGTCCACACGAGGAGTAACAAAGTGAACACATGGGAAAGCAAAAGACTGACCGAACTGTCCGTTCTGTTCCCATGTAGGACTCGTTTTTTCTGAGATTTGGGGTAAGTTATATCTAATATAGCCTACTGGATGCGTCGTTGGATATCTTTATTCTAACGAGATCGCGGGCGTTCAGTCAATCAAAAGGTGTGACCGTATCGCTCCACATCTAATATTTGCAAGTTTATATGTACGGGAAACAAACAGATATGTTATTGTCAATGGCAAATTGGGTTGGGCAGTTTGACTTTCTGTCGAATTAGTCAAGTTCTGTTTTATTGACCGCGACTGGGAGTGTAGCAAACGTCCGTTCAACAGTCCTGTGTTGACCATTTGCAATTATGTTGTAGGTTGTGGTTTTTATGGATAGTAGCCTAGGCTTATGTGTATTATTGGTATGGGTATTCTATGTTTTATCCCAGATAATACATCAATAACTATTAGACTAAACTTCCCCCAAGACGTCTGAGTATAGTCTATTTTATAGATCTGTTGATTTGTAAATTAGGAAAACAATGTTCAGAACAGGTAATATTACTGCTTTTGTGATTTGATGAGATGTCTTTGTTGTATGGGAATTATGTCATAATTCCCATACAACAAAGAGATTTCATCAAATCTCAAAAGCCGTAATTGTACCTGTTTCGAACATTGATCTCCTAATTTACAAATCAACAGATATTAGATAGACTATACTCAGACGCCTCGGGGGGGAAGTTTTGTCCATCACATAACGTGTCAGCAATGATCCTGCAATCTTTTTAAATAGAAAGGCCTTGGAGAATGAAGTTTGTTATTGCATCACTGACAGTTTTATACGAAGATGTTGTTTACCAGAATAGAAACCAGCTGCTGGTGTTAAGGACGACGTGACACTAGCTTCCTTCCAAATGACACCCTATTGCCTACATAGTGCACTACATAGGGAATAGAATGCCATTTGGGAGACGGACCATACTATTGGTACTAATACAGTAGACATGTGAAGAATGCAAATCCATAGACATTTTGTAGCTATTACCCCTATCCCCATGGGATGGAGAATGTGGTGGCGTTCCTTTGTGGCAGATGGAAACGCGTAATATCATTATAGCGTTGCCATAGCCACTTTGTTCCGTTAGGCGCCAGTACAGGTTTATACAGCTTATTTCACTCTGGTGATGTAGTGTACTTCACCCCTGAAAGGCAGACTAGGTATAGAAGGGAGTAATATAATTATATAGAGAGCGTTGCCATAGGCACTTTGTTCTGTTAGGCACCAGTACAGGTTTATACTATGCACTTCCATTTTAGTGGACTTCACCATCACCCCTAAAAGGCAGTTGCCTGACTACTCAAACGGAATTATTCTGCTGCTCAATGTTCGCTACATACTTCAGTCTGAGGCTGCCATCGTTGAAGTCGTTTGTGATGTCGTCAAAATGAGGGGTGCTGTACAAAACAAAGTCATCAGCGATTGGATCATCTCTAACCAATCAGAGTAACCAATCAAAGCTAATGACGCATTCTTACAACGCTGCATACCCACGTGTGTTCTGGCTCTGGCCCAACCCATCCGTTTCTGGGACCAATCAGAAAGGTTAGAATGTGTTTGTGTTCTAGAAATCGTTATGGCGGTATTCAGGTCCAGACTCATTGTGGAGAAGAAACTAACGTCTGTGGGCTAGGCTTAGCGTTTGGCCCGAGCAAGAAGTCTGGGTAAACAGGCAAAAAGGGCAGTGGGTCTAGGCATTCTGTCTGTCTGAACAAAACAATTAACATGATGATTATGATGATGATGATGATGATGAAGAGTATTTGAAATGGAAGCAATAACATATTGATTATTTCTTACAGCACATGCACATCCTCTGTGGAGACAAAAGCTGTTATGTAAATTGTCATTTGACAAGCCAGATGATAGCCTATTTGAAAACATAAAGAATATACCATATTTGAAACTATTTGTGAATTTGTACACCTCATCCCTACTCAGGAGTCTATGTCATGGTTCTGTTCAGGTTGGTGATGTGTAACAGTCAGTGAAAATCACACACGTATGTTATTAACATACATTTATAAAGGAATCAGCACTCTGAATTTAATGAAACTCCAACCAATACAGTACCAGTCAAAAGTTTGGATGCACCTACTGATTCAAGGCTTTTTCTTTATTTTTACTATTTTCTACATTGTAGAATAATAGTGAAGACATCACAACTCTGAAATAACACATATGGAATCATGTAGTTAACAAAAAAGTGTTAAACAAAATAATATATATTTTATATTTGAGATTCTTCAAAGTAGCCACCCTTTGCCTTCATGACAGCTTTGCACACTCTTGGCATTCTCTCATCCAGCTTCACCTGGAATGCTCTTCCAACAGTCTTGAAGGAGTTCCCACATATGCTGAGCACTTGTTGGCTTCTTTTCCTTCACTCTGCGGTCCAACTCATCCCAAACCATCTCAATTGGGTTGAGGTCGGGCGATTGTGGAGGCTAGGTCATCTGATGCAGCACTTTTTGGTTCCCAACTGCCGTGTCTTTGTGAGATGCAGAGTAGGTGAACGGATAATCTCGGCATGTGTGGTTCCCACTGTGAAGCATGGACGAAAAGGTGTGATGGTGTGGTGGTGTGGTGGTGCTTTGCTGGTGACACTGTCAGTGATTTATTTAGAATTCAAGGCACACTTAACCAGCATGGCTACCACAGCATTCTGCAGCGATATGCCATCCCGTCTGGTTTGCTCTTAATGGGACTATCATTTGTTTTTCAACAGGACAATGACCCAAAACACACCTCCAGGCTGTGTAAGGGCTATTTGACCAAGGAGAGTGATTGAGTGCTGCATCAGATGACCTGGCCTCCACAATCACCCCTGACCTCAACCCAATTGAGATGGTTTGGGATAAGTTAGACTGCAGAGTGAAGGAAAAGCAGCCAACAAATGCTCAGCATATGTGGGAACTCCTTCAAGACTGTTGGAAAAGCATTCCTCATGAAGCTGTTTGAGAGAATGCCAAGAGTGTGCAAAGCTGTCATCAAGGCAAAGAGTGGCTACTTTGAAGAATTTAAAATATAACACATATTTTGATTGTTTAACCATTTTTTGGTTACTACATGATTCCATATGTGTTATTTCATAGTTCTGATGTCTTCACTATTATTCTACAATGTAGAAAATAGTAAAAATAAAGAAAAACCCTGCAATGAGTAGGTGTGTGCAAACTTTTGACCGGTACTGTATATTAATAATATATATAATTTAGCCAACGCTTTTAAAACGAACCCACAATCTGGATATTCAAGCAACATGCTCTACCCATTGAGCCACACAGGACCAAGCTAAACAAAAGGAAATGTTCTCTCAGTCACTCTACTTCTTTGATTGGATCTGTGTGTCATAGCTTTGATTGGAGTGTGTGTGTGTGTGTGTGTGTGAACTGTCAGGCCTCCCAGGCACCTGTTGTATGATCTCAGGAGACAAGACAAGACGCCCCGGGTTCCGTGGACTGTCATCCGTGATTAGCAGTCAACTCTTTGGATCCTTGCTTCTTTTGTGAAGGCCAAATGTTTGATTGCTGTGTTCCTCTCAAATATGTGTGCGTCCAATTTCATGGCTCTCTCTGAGTACTTTCTAATGAGAGAGGGAAGAGAAGAAAAGAGGAGTGTGTGTGACCGCCTGCCGGGTAGGCCCTTGTCATGGTTGGACGGTTGATCTCTGTGATTAGAAGGCATGGCTGGAGAGTGCGATGGCAAGAGACGGGTTGTGTCCCAAATGGCACCCTATTCACTATATAGTGCACTACTTTTCACCAGGACCACCATAGGGTCCTGGTCAAAAGTAGTGCACTATATAGGGAATAGGGTGCCATTTGGGACGTAACCAGAGTGTATCTCAAACACAGATCAGCACTGCTTGCTGACAGGTCCAGGCGGGGGGTGATTATTGATGAGCCCCGGGGTAATTAGATGCACAATGGGTAATCACATGCACATGAATTTGCGGGAGACACTCTCTCTCGTCTCTGGGGTTGTGAGAGCTGCAAGCAGCATCGGAACACCACAGCTGATTTACACTGTGTCCAAAATTGCACCCTATTCCCTACATAGAACAGAGCTTTTTGTTTCATCGCAAACCCATTCTGAGAGACATACTGCATGGCCCCGAAATGTATGAACACTCATCCAGAAAGTCAATAGTTTCATAAATAACTTACGAATGACGGATTCCCAAAGCCATCACAGAGCATAATAGATTCTCAATGTCCACTGACTTTTATTTTTTAGCAGTTTAACAACAGCCTCGAAAGTTGTAACAAGACATTGTGCTCTATTCAATCAGATCCGCTTTAGCCGAAATACACAGAGGTTGTTTTGGCGGTGTCAGATGTGCAACTGCGTTAGAGCTGTCAAATCCACAAGCATCTCCTGCCATTATACCGAAAGCTGACATTGCCATTAGCTGCAAGGAGTCGCATTAAGAGAAATCCCATGCAGCCTTGTTTAGTTTGAACACTGGAACGTGAGATGTAATCTCCACCTCGATTAGGCTGATTAAAAATCCTCATTTTTTCCTATTATTTATTTATTTGAGCGTCATTATTTATATTTTGCCTACACTTTCTCATTCTGAACTTCTACCGCGAGTGGGACGGGTGTGGCTTCGTGACAATGATGAGAGAAACAAAAAAAAATTGGGAAAATAATGGGGTCCCCAGATATTTGAGTGAAGAAAATAGTTTCCCGCTGAAAAAGTTTGAATAACACTGCCTTTTACAGGAACTAATGGAAACGTCACCTAACGTCCCCTATTTTCTGGGCAGACACAAAGATATGATCATTTTGATTCAGGTATAATAATGACATTTTAATCCCAATATCGACATGCGCAGGACTGGCCATAGAGGAGTTTGGGCAAAAGCCAAATGTCCCGGTGTTGGGACATCGAGGTAAAAATGGGCCAGTGTGTTAGAAATCCCAGGCCGACTTCTGGTCCCAGTCTGTCCCTGGCTTGGAACAGATTGGGACCAGAACACTGCACTACAATGGCACTGTAAAATAAGTGAGCCCATTGACTATTAAAGCAAAGAGCTCTAACAAAGTCAAGGGGTCATAGCCATAATAGGACAGGTGAAACAGGGCTAATATAGTTTACAGTTACACAATGATAAAGGACTAGAAACAATTGGATCTGCTTGTGTGTGTGTGTGTGTGTGTGTGTGTGTGTGTGTGTGTGTGTGTGTGTGTGTGTGTGTGTGTGTGTGTGTGTGTGTGTGTGTGTGTGTGTGTGTGTGTGTGTGTGTGTGTGAGTGAATGTCAATGAAAAAATCCATATCACAGCAAGTCCTGAGACAAATTACGATATAGATAATGAGGTAATTATTACAGACTCGCTAGCCTTTGTGAAATACAGTATATAGGCTATAGCATTTAGTACTCCCAAGGCGACTCTTGAATTATGCAACACTAAGAGTAAAGTATAGTTCCCTGGATACCAGATTAACGTTAGTTTTCTATTTTAATTATGCTGAACAAAAATATAAACACAACATGTAAAGTGTTGGTCCCATGTTTCATTAGCTGAAATTAAAGATCCCAGAAGCACAAAAAGCTTATTTCTCAAAAAAAATATACACAAATTTGTTTACATCCCTGTTAGTGAGCATTTCTCCTTTGCCAATATAATCCATCGACCTGACAGGTGTAGCATATCAAGAAGCTGATTACAGAGGTGCACCTTGTGCTGGGGACAATAAAAGGACACTCGAAAATGTGCACTTTTGTGTCACAACACAATGCCACAGATGTCTCAAGTTGAGGGAGCGTGCAATTGGCATGCTGACTGCAGGAATATCCACCAGAACTGTTGCTAGATAATTAAATGTTAATTTCTCTCCCATAAGCCACCTCTAAAGTCATTTTAGAGAATTTGGCAGAACATCCAACCGGCCTCACAACCACAGACCACGTGTAACCACTCCAGCCCAGGACCTCCACATCCGGCTTCTTCACCTGCAGGATCGACTGAGACCAGCCACCCGGACATGAAACTGTGGGTTTGCCCAACTGAATAATTTTTGCACAAACTGTCAGAAAGCGCCTCAGGGAAGCTCATTTGCATGCTTGTTGTCCTCACCAGGGTCTGACCTAACTGCAATCCGGCATCGTAACCAACTTCAGTGGGCAAATTGCTCACCTTCGATGGCCACTGGCACACTGGAGAAGTGTGCTCTTCATGGGCGAGTGGTTTACTGATGTCAACGTTGTGAACAGAGTGCCCCATGGTGGCAGTGGGGTTATGGTATGGGCAGGCATACGCTAAGGACAACGAACACATGCATTTTATCGATGGCAATTTGAATGCACAGAGATACCATGACGAGATCCTGAGGCCCATTGTTGTGCCATTCATCTCCCGCCATCATCTCATTTTTCAGCATGATAATGCACAGCCCCATGACTCAAGGATCTATACACAATTCCTGAAAATGTCCTAGTTCTTCCGTGGCCTGCATACTCACTAGACATGTCAGCCATTGAGCATGTTTGTGATGCTCTGGATCGACGTGTAAGACCGCGTGTTCCAGTTCCCACCAATATCTAGCAACTTCGCACAGCCACTGAAGAGGAGTGGGACAACATTTCACAGGCCACAATCAACAGCTGGATCAACTCTATGTGAAGGAGACATGTCGCGCTGCATAAGACAATTGGTGGTCACACCAGATACTGAGTGTTTTTTTTTTTATCCACGCCCCTAACCTTTTTTGAAGGTATCTGTAACCAACAGATGCATATCTGTATTCCCAGTCATGTGAAATCCATAGATTAGGGCCTAAAGAATTTACTTCAATTGACAGATTTTCTTATATGAACTGCAACTCAGTAAAATCGTACAAATTGTTTGCGTGTTGCGTTTAGATTTTTGTCCAGTGTAGCCACAGAAAAATGTTTGACCCTTGAGTATACTTCCTGCATGTAACTTTAGCTCAGCTTGTTTTATTTCATTTGATTATGTAAATGGACATATTTAACAGAAATGGTTCTCCAACATATGACCTTCACACTCCCATTCATAACTATTTCCTTTGATTTTGCAACATCCCTAGGATCCCTGTTTTGTCTAAATAATAACGTGAAACCAAAGTAACAAACGCTAAATTGTGTATTCTGTGCAAGTCTTTTCATATGTGATACAATTTCGGTGACAATGAATGCAAAGCAAAAGTTGACGGTTGGGGCTTTGGAGCTGAATATTAATGGTCTTCGTCAGAATCACAGACATACCACAGCAGCTGATATAGTCGACATCAGAACCAAGTACGAAAGTTGCAGGCAGATTAATTGACAGTTGAAATGAGACTCTCAACCAGGTTTCAGTGTTTATGACACATCATGAACACAGTAGTCCTTTCACAGGGAACGTGAACAAAATCGGAATAATGATCTGAATAAAATCATTCTCCTTCAATGCCCTTCACAGTTTCCTTTGTTTGTCGCTTCACCCTTTCCATAGATATGGCTGTGACATCTGTCATGTGTCAAGACTATCAAGTGTCGTGTGTTCTGTTTGCATGAGTTAAAAGCTTCTTCTCTCTCTCTCTCTCTCTCTCTCTATACACTGCAGGATGCTTCAAATCAGAAGCTTCCCATGTGACAGACCTGTCTGAGCTCTGCTGAACACTGCTGAACATGACCCAGCCCAATGTGAGCCTGGTGACTGCCAACCTCAGCGGGGCCCGGGCCAGGGCCGGAAGCGACGACCTGGGGTATGGAGCAGGGAATTTCTACCGTCCGTTCTCAGTGTTCAGCGTGCTAACTCTCACCCTGCTAGCCATGCTGGTGGTGGCCACCTTCGTGTGGAACCTCCTAGTTCTCCTCACCATCCTGAGGGTGCGTACCTTCCACCGCGTGCCCCACAACCTGGTGGCCTCCATGGCCATCTCGGACGTGATGGTGGCCGCCCTGGTCATGCCCCTGAGCCTGGTGCACGAGCTCAACGGGAGGCTGTGGAAGCTGGGCCGCGTGCTCTGCCAGGTATGGATCTCCTTCGACGTGCTCTGCTGCACGGCCAGCATCTGGAACGTGACGGCCATCGCCCTGGACCGCTACTGGTCCATCACCAGACACTTGGAGTACACGCTCAAGACCCGCAAGAGGATCTCCAATGTGATGATTGCGCTTACCTGGCTGTTGTCCTCCGTCATCTCCCTGTCGCCGCTGTTCGGCTGGGGGGAGACCTACTCGGAGGAGGGCATGGAGTGCCAGGTGAGCCAGGAGCCGTCCTACACTATCTTCTCCACCTTCGGAGCGTTCTACCTGCCGCTGTGCGTGGTGCTCTTCGTCTACTGGAAGATCTACAAGGCTGCCAAGTTCCGTATCGGCTCGTGCAAAACCAACACCATCACGCCTATGGCTGAGGTGATTGAGGTACTTTTGTTGCTACAGTATAGTCTTACCCAGCGTGTTAAACTGGTTGAAGTTACATCAAAATGATGTTATTCATACCAGTGTCTGGTTGTGATGATGTCTTCTTCAACCAGTTTTGCCTGCTGGGTGGTTGGATGTTTCATGTGGGATCCACATGATGAATTACCAGTAGACTAGCTTGACATTAATATTCAGTTGATGTTATTATATTATTATTACATTGACACACTCCTAAAGCTCCTCGGGCAATTTTGCCAGACTTAATCCATCAACCTCGACCAATGTTCAGATAATGGTTGCGCATTCGAACACGATCTAAAAAAAATCTCTGAATGTACCGCTATGATATCAGTGTCCTTAAAGCTCTATCATATCTGCTCGTGAGTGCATATCACATTATCATTGACTGATGAGACTGTACTGTAGCTCTCAAATTGGTTGCTGGGCAATTAGTGGAAAACCATGTCATCTGTATAATATATTCTGAGCTGCGCTGTGATGCTGCTGCAGGGCTGTGGGATATGCATTGTTCTTTAACGCTTATCAGCGTGTACTGTATCTCATACTCAACAGACCAATTCACCTGGAGGCATACACAAGTGCATGTATGCACATAGGCCCCCACACACGTGCACATCCGCACGCAACGACACAGATCACAGTCAACATGCAAAAACAATCCCTTGATGTGAAGGATCATCTTTTTTTCAAGGATCTTTGGCTTTTTTCACACTATCTCTCTCACACACACACACAGAGGGAAGAAACAAAAAGAGAGTAACAAGTGAGGGAGGCAGTAGGTATAACCGCTGTTAATCGCTATAGGCACAGTGGCCTGTAAACACCCAGCATGTTTAACAAGGCTAGGGACCACTGCGCCTTCCTCACCACAGCAGCTCCCTCTAATCAGCAAGGACTCTGACAGAGTCCAGAGACCCAGGCTGTGTCCTAAATGGCACCCTATCCCTATATAGTGTACTACTTTTTGACCAGGGCCCAATGGGCTCCGGTCAAAAGTAGTGAACTATATAGGGAATCGGGTGCAATTTGGAACGCAGGCTCACTCGACAAGCCCAAACTAATTTATTAAATCATGCCATTTATTTACTCTGTTCAAAGGGAGCTGCCTCCATGCTGCCTTCACTCTCTCATGTTATATACAATAGGCAAACAGAAAACATAGGCCTTTGAGCTTGGCTGGTTTGTTTTGAGACTAAGGGGAGAGAATTGGCTGGTACGAAACAGCACCAACCTATTAAGACTACAGACAGCTATTTCAGGCATCCACCGACTGATTTGGAAACACCTCATTCGTCAGTTAAAAATAGACTTCTTATAGCCCGGTAGGTCTTTGGAATTTCATATATTCAATAATACCACAACAATTATTCACATAATACTGAGCAGCCATAAAATAGAAAAACGAATTGGCGCCTAACGACTATTTATCACCATACACCCGCTGTAGACACCCCATCTACAACAACATAGCTCTGGCAGTAGGAAGCTCTCTCATCCATTTATATGCAGATGATACAGTCTTATACTCAGCTGGCCCCTCCCCGGATTTTGTGTTAAACGCTCTACAACAAAGCTTTCTTAGTGTCCAACAAGCTTTCTCTGCCCTTAACCTTGTTCTGAACACCTCCAAAACAAAGGTAATGTGGTTTGGTAAGAAGAATGCCCATCTCCCACCGGTGTGTTTACTACCTGTGATGGTTTAGAACTTGACGTAGTCACCTCGTACAAATACTTGGGAGTATGGCTAGACGGTACACTGTCCTTCTCTCAGTACATATCAAAGCTGCAGGCTAAGGTTAAATCTAGACTTGGTTTCCTCTATCGAAATAGCTCCTCTTTCACCCCAGCTGCCAAACTAACCCTGATTCAGATGACCATCCTACCCATGCTAGATGACGGAGACGTAATTTATTGATCGGCAGGTAAGGGTGCTCTCGAGTGGCTAGACATTCTTTACCATTCGGCCATCAGATTTGCCACCAATGCTCCTTATTGGACACATCACTGCACTCTATACTACTCTGTAAACTGGTCATCACTGTATACCCATCGCAAGAACCACTGGTTGATGCTTATTTATAAAACCCTCTTAGGCCTCACTCTCCCCTATCTGAGATATCTACTGCAGCCCTCATCCTCCACATACAACAACCGTTCTGCCAGTCACATTCTGTTAAAGGTCCCCAAAGCACACACATCCCTGGGTCGCTCCTCTTTTCAGTTTGCTGAAGCTAGCGACTGGAACGAGCTGTAACAAACACTCAAACTGGACAGTTTTATCTCCATCTTTTCATTCAAAGACTCAATCATGGACACTCTTACTAACAGTTGTGGCTGCTTTGCGTGATGTATTGTGTCTACCGTCTTGCCCTTTGTGCTGTTGTCTGTGCCCAATAATGTTTGTACCATGTTTTGTGCTGCTACCATGTTCTGCTGCTGCTATTTTGTGTTGCTACCATGTTGTTGTCATGTTGTGTTGCTACCATGCTGTCTTGTCATGTGTTGCTGCCATGCTATGTTGTTGTGTTAGGTCTCTCTTTATGTAGTGTTGTGGTGCCTCTGTTCTCGTGATGTGTGTTTTGTCCTATATTTTATTTGTATTTTTAAATCCCAGACCCCGTCCCCGCAGGAGGCCTTTTGCCTTTTGGTAGGCCGTCATTGTAAATAAGAATTTGTTCTTAACTGACTTACCTAGTTAAATAAAGGTTAAGTAAAAAATAAATACATCTAGTTTTCATAGAAATGTATTTGACAGTCAGATATCACCCCCTTGGACTGTGGTCTTTCAGCTGAATTCATTTTGTCATTCCTTTTCTATGGAGGAAAGTTAGGCTGTTTTCGATTTGGTATTACAGTTTGTATACATGCGTCTTTGGCTCAAGGTCAGCCCAGTTAACAGCGTGGACAAAAGGAGTCATGACTCTGGGGCGTGAAAACATCTAAGCACAATGGACCATGTATACCACAATAGGGAGGGAGCCCTACCGGAAATTTCACACACAATTACACCCACTGGTCACAGACGTCAGTTCAACAATTCATTTTGATTGACTAACATGAATTCAACATTAAATCAACAAAAACTTTACCATGTCATTGATTTTAGTTTAGAAGTTGGGTGATAAAAATACCAAAAATACAGAAATTCCTTTATGTTGATGACAGTGGAAGCAATGTTGATTCAACCAGTTTGGGCCCATAGTGCACATTCCTTTTGCAATTCTAACATGTCCATGTTATTAACCTGCTTCCAATGCATTTTTAAATATATTTAAGAACAACAACAAAAAATAGCTTTTCAGGTGTTTGTGAATATACAGGCGGGTTTAATACATTTTTTTACGCGGTACAATTCAAGTTGTGTTACAATAACATTTGTTACAATGTAATTTATTGTATTTCCAACATGTTTTAACATGAACATTTCTGGTAGGCTAGCCTACCTCTGAGTGGACTGGAGGTAGGTCTGGCCTTACTTTCAACCCATCTCTAAATGCAATCCCTTAGCCCCCTGGTGTGGCTCAGTGGAGTAGAACCACTGTGATCTAATAGGAAATTATATTAATATTTATTCTACCGTTACTTGGTATGCAAAAGGGATCCGCTATGATTAATCCAGTTGAGTCTATGAAACAACATCAAACATCATTACTATTGCGTGTGTATTGTGTATGACTTAAGTTTGCACGTCTTAAACTCAACAGTAACTGCGTTCAGTCACTTAGTTACTGCTAGTTAGCGTCCTCTTTGTACAAACAAATTACATTTTACATTTTGCCAAGAAAACTTTAATCTATTGACTGGAGTCAGGCTTTCATATATCACAGTCCCAGATTGGCCATGCATGGGATCAAAAGGATAGTTTTAACCATGTGCATCATTTATTTTGGGCTGTGATGTGTGGTATGACTGTGATGTGTGGTATGACTGTGATGTGTGGTATGACAGTTAAACTAAGCGTGTGAGGCATTTATAATTTGTATTCTTCAAGAATCCATGGCTATATATCGTTCATTTAGAAGTACACAAATTGATGTGTCAATGCCAGATTGACCCTTTAAACTGCAATATTACACTATTACACAATATTAAAGCAACTTACCCCCAGCCACTGTGCTTTTAACCTCCTACCCTCTGCTGCAAATTGATTATTTTGATTGTTTGTTTTATTGTTTTAATTGACCAGGCCTACCTCCCAAATGGCACCCTATTCCCTATTTAGTGCACTACTTTTGACCAGGGCCCATAGGGTGTCATTTGGGACGCAACCCCAGATGTGATCTGCTGGGAGGAAAGTGTAGGTTTATAAACAGCTCATGCAGAATGACCTGCAGGGGTCAGGTGTAGAGAGAAACACTACTCCATCAGGCTCAACATAAGGATAGATTGAAGCATGGTGTTTTCATTCCATTACTTCCATTTAACAGCACTCTCTGTATGAGTCACAAGTGCAGGTTGATGGCTTGAGTTCTGGCAGGAGGTTGTAGTTTATGCAAATGTATCGTTTGGCTCAATGATTCATTCATTAGAGGCTATTTTGCTTGTTTTTGCTTGATTTGTTCATTTGCCTATTGGATTCAGCTGGCTGACTGGTTGCTCAATTAACTAATTCATGGCTGGTTCTTTTACTAATGTGAGTATCGATTGGTTGACTGATTGACTAACTGACTAATTGACTGAGAACAAAATAAATTGTGGATTACAGTGTCTCAAAAACGGTAAAACGGAAAGCCTGCGACAAACACTGACTGATTGGTCTGTTCTTTAACTTATTTTAGTAATGTGAGTATCAATTGGTTGACTGATTTGATTGACTAACTGATTGACTAACTGGTTGGCTGACTGATTTGATTGACAGGTGAAGGAAACGTCGCGGCAGCCCCAGATGGTGTTCACAGTGCGCCACGCCACTGTGACCTTCCAGACGGACGGCGACACGTGGCGCGAGCAGAAGGAGAAGAAGGCGGCGCTGATGGTGGGCATCCTGATCGGAGTCTTCGTCCTCTGCTGGATCCCCTTCTTCCTCACGGAGCTCATCATCCCGCTGTGCCACTGCGACATCCCGCCCATCTGGAAGAGCATCTTCCTGTGGCTGGGCTACTCCAACTCCTTCTTCAACCCGCTTATCTACACCGCCTTTAACAAGAACTACAACAACGCCCTTAGGAACCTGTTCTCCCGTCAACGCTGAGGCTGAGGGCTAAAGGCTGAGGGCTAAAGGGTGAGGGCTAAATGACAATGAGGGCTAAAAAACAAAACAGATCATGCCAAATAGCGGTTAAAATCAGAGGGTGGCCGGTCAATTGTCTCTAACCACAGAACATTGGCCATCATTTTCTGTTAATTTAAAACTAAGACTGAGGCTGGGGATAAGGCAGAGGCGGAGAATGGGGGCTGTCTTGAAAAAACACCATCACATGATCAAATTGATGTCACAGGAATGGTGTTGAGGGGAGTAACTTTCCTTAGATACACCATAGACTGAAAACAAAATAAATATGGTGATCTCATAAACCATAGGACTCAACTACAAACCATGGCCAGCTAGCACATTTGGTTCCTTGGAAGTTGTGGGAACGTACATTTTTGGTTTCCCATTGGTTCTGGGAATGAAGCCATACGTTTCCTGACTGTTAAAACTGAATGTTTTTTAAACGTTCTGAGAATGGAAGTGAAAATTTCACCTGTTCTGGGAACTTACATTTTTAGGTTGCAGAGAGGTTGTGAGAACATTTTTCTATTGTTCCCTGATTGTTAAATAACACTGCTAGTTTAACTCCAAGCACATATAGAACATAATTTGCTCAGGCATTAATCTTGCAAACACATTTCTTTCTTCTTGTGGCATGACGTCAGTGAGATTCAAACCTATGATCTTCTGCTCTCTATCCATGGAATTTGTCCACTGCACCACCAGGATGGAACTAGCTATTCATTTAAACAGACCCTATTTCAAAGGAAACAAGCCCTCATTAAGATCAGGTGTGGCCAATTAGTAGGTGCCGCCAACAAACCTGAGCAGACTTAACAAGATTTTTGTTGATTGTGAGAACGGAATGTATATGTTTTTAAATAACATTCTTAGAACGTTCTGGGAATGTTACTAACATTTTCTTGTGTTTTTTATGGAAAGTTTTCTTAATGTTCTGAGAACATGACTTTAAATAGAATCACGAGGAAACCTGTAGAAAACGTTATGCTGAAGTACTGACATGTCCACAGAAGAATATTGTTTCTTAAAGTTATCTGAATGTTCTGAGAACATGACTTTTAATAGAACCATGAGGATACCTGTAGGAAGCGTTATGGGAAGGTTGTATGCAAAATAACTATAGGACAACCACGCTCTCACCAAGCTCTAAGAAACATATGGTTCTCAGAACGTTATTTGATAGCTGGGTATATGATCAACAAACCGTGGACTACATTGTAAAATATGGAGTAGATAACAAACTAGGAACCACATTACAATCCGTGGATTTGACAACCATCAATTCACTCCGTAGCTTTTGAACTATTGATTTTCTCTGTGAATAAAACAGATTGTGATCCACAAACTGAAGTCATCAAGCGTTATTGTGATCATCTTGTAACTGACGTACACCATATTGAGAAAGTAGCACTTTTAGATTGCTGTGTCCAAATAAGATAATACTGTATCAAAATGAAATAAACGCATCAAAATGAAACAGGGGTTGATCATAATCTTTACTCTCAATTGTTTGAGATCATAAAAGTCACAGGTGTCTTCATATTATAGAGAAATCTATTCTGATTGTTGATGAATTGTTTGAACACAAAGTTGGATATTGAGTATGACAGGCATTGTAGTCCTCTAGTGTCAACACAGATGAATTGGTTGAGCTTAATTTGAGTGTAGTAGGTTTTAGTGAGACGTTGGTGATGGAGAGAGGAAGGCCAACGTTCTTTCTCATGGACTGTCACATTTGAAGTGCCTCTCATGACTCCACACATTCCCCCATGATAGCTGATATTTACTTACCACATCTCCTCTCTGGCTCTGCTCCGATCCCCAGCTGGAAATGCAAATAGCTGGAAATGCCCAGTGAGCCAACCCCACAACAACATATCCTTGTGGTATGGGGGATGTGTTTGTATTAGCTGCATGGTGGAGAGCGAAAATTAGTGTGTGTGCGTGTGTGTGTGTGTGTGTGTGTGTGTGTGTGTGTGTGTGTGTGTGTGTGTGTGTGTGTGTGTGTGTGTGTGTGTGTGTGTGTGTGTGTGTGTGTGTGTGTCTGTGTGCATGAGTGTGTGTGTGCTGTGTGAGAGAGATAGAGGATTAGGGGGTTACCCACCATTGGCCCTTACCTCCGGCAACACTCCCTCACATCTCCACTTCAAAGGGGATACGGCACTTCCTCCTTGGGTAGAGTGGGACGGCGGATGGGAGAGGTGTTCGAATTGGGTTGTCTGACTCATCTACCTGGCTGTCCGTGTCCTCTACCGCTCAGGTGTTTCCTAACAGAACAGTAGGCTATTGAAGAGAGGGGATCCAGAGAGTGTCAACACAATATATTCAGTAAAGGAAAAGTTAACGTGCTAAACCAGCATCTTCCATTAACAAATAGAAGGGGTGGTTGGATCGAACCAAAAACATAACAAATGAAAAGGTCCACACTTGAATATGATTTGCAATTGATAATATTCTGATGATGAATTATAAGTGATAATAAACCACACGCATACGTTTCAGCTTGCACCTTCCTCAATGTCTCACACACCACATACCGAGGAAGGGTTTGCATGACCTAGGAAGTTTGCCAGCTAAAGCTAGCTAGCTAGCTAACATCAGATGGCGTCATCTCTCCTTTGCCCATCCTCAGTCAAACCTCAAGCACTGAGTAAGCATTGCAATCTCATATGTCTGTTATGTTATCTGGGAAGACGGATAAAGCGACATTTATATATATACTGTATATATATATTCTTTACATTCAATGTTAATGTAAATCACCCATTCAAGTTCCTTACTGTCACAATGTTTTGATTTATATTTGTAATTGTTTGTTTGTAATTGTATGCGACATTCAGCTTTTAGCTGCCATCGTACAGTGCAAACTAAATAAAACGAAATGAAAAACTAAAAAGCAATGCTAAAATACCTGCCAGCCTGCCCTCTTTCCACAACTGTACTTGTCAAGATGGCCTCCCTCTCTGCAAGTGCATGCCAAGATCCTACCACTACATCTAGCTAAGTTATAACAACTAGCTCGTAAATATCAAGTTCTTCCCCTACAGTATGCCAGCTTGATTCCAGTAAGTTGTGTGTGCTTTAAAAAGAAAAAAAATCTTGCCTTTCGTGAACTAAGATTGACTGCTACTTTAGTGAGGGAAAATGTACTTACTACGACTGAGATGTGTGGTTGTCCCACCTAGCTATCTTAAGATGAATGCACTGTAAGTCGCTCTGGATAAGAGCGTCTGCTAAATGACTAAAATGGAAATGTAAGGGGCAAGCCGATAATATAAGCACATGGTTTATTAGGACATGTTGCTACAGTGAGGCAAAGAAAATTGACAATCATGTTCTGGCCTTGTTTCATTTTTATCTGAACACAATTATGTTCTCTGCCATTCTCTTTTTCGCTCTCTTTTCATTTATACATGTATTTATATAAGGCCAAGACAGTTGAGAGGAAACAGCATGATATTGAATGTATGTATTTTGCAGTGGGCGTAACCTGAAATAACCTTTATTGTCCAGTGAACAGACAGTACAGTTTGGGGTTCTGAACAACTCTCTTTTGTATGTGTCCTCTCCTGTTCAAAGTCATGTTTCGGAATCACTGAAATAGTGGAGACACTGGATATTCTGTAATAAATGGAAATATATTGTGAGACATGATCCACAGTACAGTACTCCTTCTACACACAGGCTACATCCCAAATGGCACCCTGTTCCCTATTTAGTGCACTACTTTTAGGGCGCTGGACAAAAGTAGTGCACCATATAGGGAATAGGGTGCCATTTGGAGTGCAGCTACAGTCTCTAGGGCAGGGATGAGCAACTTTGATGGGGGTGGGGGTCACAAAAAAAGTTATCATGAGGGGCCGCAGTTGCTCGCGGGTCTGAGTACCCACATCCATATACCTCCCTACATTGAGAGCAAAGCATCTTAGTGGCCTCCTTCTTGACAGTGGAGAGAAACATTTTACATTTTTGAGTTAATTTCGTGCAATTCTACACATTTTGCCACGGGGTGTAGAGCAATTGTTGCAGTTTTAAAGCAAGTTTTCTGCAATTCTACACATGTTACCATGGGGCAGAGAGAAGATTCTGCAAGTTTATAACTAATTTCATGCAATTCTACTAATTTTGCCATGGGGCTGAGAGGACAATTAGCTGTTTTACAGCTAATTTCCTGCAAAATGTTAGCTGACATGGGCTAATTGACTGACTATTAGTGACTGACATAACAATAGTAAACCTGCTGATGCGCAACCAAATGTCTAAATTGCACCTTGTGCCGTCTACTATTCTAACTCGCAACAGTACGTTGAGACCCCGACTGGGAGGGTCTTCAAAAGGGGGTCGCCAGTTACCCATCCCTTCTTAAAGGACTCTCACTCTTTTTCAAACTCACACCCCACCTCTGTCATCCAGTAGCGACTATTGGCTAATGACTAGCTACCATCCCCCAATCTCCACCTATCCAGTTATCCTTTACATTTTCCCTCCGGTATTGTTCGCCGTCCTCTACAACTGCCATTATTAACAATACCCAGCAGAGCATGAATATGAATGCATGTATACCGCATTAATATTCAGCTGATGCCAGCTCCAATGTTTGTGAATAAGGATAAACTTAGCCTGGCTACCAGTCTCTTTAGCTGACATTCCACTCCATGTACTGTCATCGCCAAATTGTTTTTCAATGACACATAGTACAAGGACTGGAATGTTAGTTACTGTAAACAGACTGGTCCCCAGGCTAGGATAAACCCTGGCGGTGTGACAATTGAAATAAAAGCCCAACGTGTGCAGCATCATCAACCAAATTACTACCTCTTCGTCCTGGAAATTATAGAAAACCACATGGGAAAATAATATATGCATCGCCACAATGGGAAAATAATATATGCATCGCCACAATCTAGAGGAAATTAGTGTTTTATTCATTTGGAGGTGGATGAACCGTTTACTGGGAGGGAAAAGGAAGTGTTATCTGTCATGTTTTCTGTCAGTCTGCATTTCAATTTTACATCTCAACAAGCAAGAATAGGGTGCCATTTGGGAAACAGAGCAGAAAGGAACCTCAATAACAGGAATTGCTAGAAAGCTATTTTCAAGTCCTGCCATAGATTTTCAAGCCAATTTAAGTTAAAACTATAACTAGGCCACTCAGGAACATTCAATTTCTTCTTGGTGAGCAACTCGAGTGTATATTTGGCATTGTGTTTTAGGTTATTGTCTTGCTGAAAGGTGAATTTGTCTCCCAGTGTCTGTAGGAAAGCAACAAAATGTAGGGGAAAGATAAGGGGTGTGAATACTTTCTGAAGGCACTGTAGATAATTTCGTCGTGGATGTGGCTGGTCAAGCTGCTATACAGCCTCTCAACTCTGTCCCACAGGCTAGACCATAGCAATAGAATCTCATCCAATACTCTGTGCAGATCAGTGATTCTGAATGGACCGCACGCAGGGCAAGATGTTGCCGCTGTCTGGGTTGTTTCAAGAGCAGAGATAATCAGGCCCGAACCAATCAGTGTACTGATTGCTTGAACTGCGTAATTAGGAAGCCGTAGGATGAGACGTCTGACACCTGCCTGCCCCATGCTGTGGTGTGAAAAGGACTATGTCTGTGTCCCAAATGGCACCCTAAATCCTATATAGCACTAGATCCCCAGATCACTAGATCTGTGTCATGGCCAGGGTTTCTGATATGGCCGTCTGTAGTCAAGGATATCTGTCTGTAGTCCTTCTGATGTGAGTGCACGTGCACGTCTTGAACAGATTTGTTTCTTCGATAAATCCCCTGCTTTCTCTCCTTCTTTCTCTCTCTCTCTCTCTTTCTCTCTCTCTCTCTGTCTGCTGTCTATCAAACGTCCATTGTTATGACCCTTAAAGCATGAACCATCTTTCATTTGAACTGACAACTAATAGATGTACTTTACGTCGTGGAATCTGGCCTGTCAACGTTAAATCGTTTTACTAATCATTGGATGCATGGGCAGGCATGGCAGGAGTCATGACACCATTAAAGTGTCGATACTTATTTTAGTTCTACAGCCAAGGACACCTAGATAATTCAAAAAATGTTCTGGTTATCCTGAGATTTAGTGTTTGTTGTCATTGGAGAGATACTGTATATGAGGTTGACTGTAGTACTTATGCTAGAAAGAATCGACTGTCTTATTTCTTTTTCATCTGTCTGGTATATGGAAAAGTAGGGGGTATACAGTACTGCATTCGCATTTGAATATATAACATAATTTATATGAAATTGGAGATGTTTAAAGGTGCTACATTGTAATTTCAGAAAATGTCCATAATGTATCTGCAGTAATAGTGGAATGATAGCGTTTCACAGTATTACTCACACGCCAGTATTGTGATTGGCTGTGATATTCGTCTATTGATTTCTCCCGCCAGAGGGGCAAATGGGAAAGCTGTTTTGACTTTGTGGTTGTGTTATCTCGTGGAAATCAGGTCCAGTGCAGAAATCACTCTTTAATTTCCTGCTTGCTACAATTCTACACTGTTCGCTCAGTTTTAGTTTATGTGAGAGAACAGGGCACTGAATAGTGTAGGGAAGCGTTGTACCAACTAAATCGCTGTGAAATATATTTTCGGTCAACAAAAGATCTCGTTTTTTTCAGCTGTTTGAAGCTGGTGGACCGAAACAAAAAGTTAAAGGCTCAAGCACTAGTCTCCTCCATGTTACGGGAAATGGGAGGCAGGGTGAGGGGGGAGATTTGTTTGGAATATAGCCCAGTGCTGTTGCAATTCACCTAGTTTCCCCAGAAACTCTAGATGTAGCATCTTTAAATGTCATTGGTATAAAGCAACATTTTTCAAAGGCAATGATCGTTCAAATGCAATTTCAGATGAAAGGCAATATGTTAGGTGCCGTCGCCAGATAGCCCTGATTATACTATCAAACCCATGTGGGGATCAGTGGTGGTCGGTGCCGTTTAAGATGAGGGAGGACAATCATTTTTTTTCATGAGCCTGGCCTTATTCCTACAGTATATTGGATGACTGCCATTCATATTCCATTCACCCAGTTCAATGGAAGATCGATAGGTTTAGGCTACTACATGAAACTCACATGAAATTTTCCCTATACCCATCATGAGGTTGCTAGAACTTAGCCTATGACTGAAGGTTTACAACGTAGGTGCACACAGGGGACAGACAGTGACACATTTAATACCGCCATGCACACTCTTGCCTGCATCTAACTGATCTAGGGTGTAATGATTAGGACAAATTCAGGTATGTTTATCCCGGTTTCGTTCCGTTTGATTTCCGTTTAAGACACGTTTTTCAACAGAATCGGCGGAATGAATACACCCTGATCACACGCAAACAGTTCACTTTCATAGCCACATACAAACAGCTCGTTGTACTCCTTCTCGCATCTACCTGCTCTCTTCCTCTCACCTTCTCCCTTCACTTGTGGACTTCAATGCACAACACATCAGCTGTATGTGACCAGGTGAAAAAACCTTTCCAAGCCAAACCATATCGTAACCTTCACACACAGCCTACATCGTTGTAACCATATTAGCTAAAGAAACATCATAGTCAACATAGCTAATAGAACTAATGTGTTAGTAAACCCGCTACAATCATGCAGTACAGTGTACAGTCAGTGAGCAGTTTAGCAGTTACACCGGCGGGCCCTAGTGGCAATAAATTAGCAAAACCAAAAGCTTACCTTGACTTGGAAGAGTTCCAGTGTTGTGTTGGATAGTCATAGCCAGCTAAATAACATAGCATCCCTCTGTTTGAACCAGGTGTTCGAGTAGGCTAAACTAGCTAGCTGCATTTGCTAGCTAAGTAAGTGAACGTAAAAAAAAAAAAATACGAAATCTCTCTCTCTCTTGCATCTTAATTTTTGAAGAAATTAAATAGTTAAAAACTGTTTAACTATTGTTTTTCTCTCTGAGTCAACTACTCACCACATTTTATGCACTGCAGTACTAGCTAGCTGTAGCTTATGCTTTCAGTACTAGATTCATTCTCTGATCCTTTGATTGGGTGGACATGTCAGTTCATGCTGCAAGAGCGCTGATAGGTTGGAGGACGTCCTCCGGAAGTTGTCATAATTTCTGTGTAAGTCTTTGGAAGGGGTGAGAACCATGAGCCTCCTAGGTTTTGTATTGAAGTCAATGTACCCAGAGGAGGAGGGAAGCTAGCTGTCCTCCGTCTACACCATGGTGCTGCCCTACAGAGTGCTGTTGAGGCTAATGTAGACCTTCATTGCAAAACAGTGTTTTAAAAAATGATTTGGCGACGTGAATATATTTAGTGTAGTTTTATCTAAAAATTTGAACTTTTTCAATGTTTCACAATAAAAAATAAAAAAAATGAAATTCACTGAGAAGGGTGGTCCTCCCCTTCCTCCTCTGAGGAGCCTCCGCTGGAGGGGATATGAAATGTATTCATATCAAATGAGTGCTGCTAGTATTTAATTTGAAATGAGAATGTGTAGTATGTGTGACAATATCATTCATTTTAGAAGGGCAAGTGGCATCATGGTGACGTCTCAGTAGTGGCTAGCATGCTTTGTATCTTCCTTTTTTCTCTTCCTCACTATTTCCCTCTTCCTCTTCTTCTTTTATTCAATTCCACACCAAATGTCCAACATTTCAATAAAAAAATGTATAAAGTAGGCCTCTTTGATGTATGGTGTTTTATCGTCGAATACATAATGGACTGTTGAAGTGAACGCTTTTAGTCTAAATTCCCCTGAAGATCTGAAAGCATTAGAATATGAATGGGATCCATTGAATATTGCCAAATCATGTGTTGATTGCATTGCCCGTGGATGGTGAAATGCTGAAATGAATGAGGCTAGAGAGACACAAGTGGTCCTGAAGGTCAATAATTATGTCACAGATGTGACTGGTTAAGCTACTATACAGCCTCTCCACTCTGTCCACAGGCTAGACCATAGCAATATAATCTCATCCTAGTTATTTGGGCTAAACATATCCCAGAGGCAATGTTCAAGCTACAGTACCTCCAAAATTGGCAGACATGAAGCAGAAAAAAGAAACCGTTGAGAAATGTAATCTCTCACCTAATTCATAAACAGAGCAAGCTTTTGCTGTTTCATATTCATATTCATATCCAGCCAATTATTTGTTGTTGTTGGGGATTAAAGACCATCTGTGGTATGGAAATTAAATTGGGAATCATGCTTGTAGAGGTGGGCAACATACAGATACGGCCCACGAGCCCATTCAATCTCGCCCGTGGGAAGTTTGAGTAAAAAAATGTATATAAAATATATTATTTGGGGGTTATTATTTTGGTAAATTATTATTTTGGGTTCGCAAAACACTTCAGGCCACTTCTGATAGTCTGAAACTAGATATAAAGTATCTAGAAATTATAGTGGACCTATACTTTTTCAAATAACTGCTCTATTTCTTTACCACAAATTGCTTTTTACTAACAAATTGTTCCCGAAAGAAAATTTGTGTGGCCCTCCGCTGACTTTTTTGATCCCGATGTGGCCCTCAAGCCAAAATGATTCCCCACCACTGACCTAGAGGCTACTTGTTTCATTTCCAGCATGTCTGGACACAAACATGGTCCACAAGTCCTGTATCGTTATGGAAGTGTTATTGTACTCAGAAATGTATACTCGTACCTCAATAAATGAGAGATTAAGTAGGAGTGAGTGTTGTGAGTGTAATAGTTGTGAGTGTTGCGAGTGTTAGAATACAGTGGTTCAGTGAAACGTTGTTCAGCTATGTCTTCACAGTGAGTGACAGTGTGGTTATGGATCTCAAGTGGACTTCTACACAGCTCTATTTCTTTAGAATTAATATTTCTTTCGAACGAATTGATGATGACTGAAAGCCATGCATGTCTCCCTGCAAGATGACTTATTATATTAACGCTGCCTTTTCTCCTGCTGCTGGCATGGGGAAGGAAAAATACATTTTGAGAGATAATTGGATCACGAGCTGTCAGATTAGAAAGCGGTTGCGGAGGAAGGGAGGGAGACCACGTGATCTTAGAGACTAATGGAAATTTGATAATTCAGAAGGCCTGGCATCTATATTACTGAACAGACGGTTCTAGTGGCTTTACTACAGGAGTGGAGGTGCAGGTATGGCATGCCCATGCCTCCCCAAGCATGGGGGGACAAAGTGATTGGCATGCAGTATACTCAGCTAGCACATGTGGTTCCCTGGAAGTTGTGGGAACGTATGTTTTTGGTTTTACATTGGTTGTGGGAATGAAGCCATACGTTTCCTGACAGGTAAAACTAAACGTTTGTTAAACGTTCTGAGAACAGCAGTGAACATTTTGCCTGTTCTGGGAACGTTTATTTTTAGGTTAAAGGGAGGTTCTAAGAACTTTTTGTTTTAACACATATATTTATTAGTTTCAAATCAACAATTAGGACAATCAACAATTACAGAAATATTTTTTTCCCTCACACATACACCCCCCCAACCCAACCCAAAGAGACAAAAACATAACAACCAAACATTCACAGACAAGTCCTCACATTTCTAATAATACAATTACATAAAAAATATAATATGTAGTTGCAGATAATGCAGATTACGCTTCGACTATAGCCAATATTCACCCCAAAAAATTGAGAATATACAATTCCAATGCTTCTACAATATCACCGGTTTGCAAAAACTCACAAAACAGATCCCAAATATCATGAAACTCTGGGGCTTTCTTTTTTGCTTTATAAGTAAATTTTTCAAGAGCCAGGCTTGACGTTAATTATTGACCAATGACCAAGTGAGGGGGAGCTGACATACTTCCAATGGAGAGCAATTGAACGTCTAGCTTGTAATAGACAGAGGTCAAACATTTTCTTCTCTCTCCTATGTAAAGAAATATTCCCTGGGTAAAGATTTAGGATGCAAAGTTTAGGGATTAATGGTATTGGGGTAGAGGTAACCTTAGAGATATAGTGCAGTACTGAGCTCCAAAACTTTTGTATCTCAGCACATTCCCACAGGCAATGATACAACGTGCCTAAATGTGTGTTACATTTAACACACAGGTCTGGGATATTAGGGTCAAATTTGTGGAGCTTAACAGGGGTGATATATGTTCTCATTATCCAATTGTATTGCAACAATCTCAGGCGGGTGTTTATTGTCTGTATCTGAGCTCTAGAGCATATCATACCCCAGTCCTCTGCTGAAATATCTTCTTGCATATCTTGTATCCACTGAAGTATCTTACTATCAGAGTTGTCTTTATGAGAAGCTACCATTTTCCCATGAAATGATGTAATTTGACCTCTCCCATAAACCATCTTAATAACAGAGTGCATTTCTAAACTGGTCAAAGGAGGTTGTAGGGCAGATTGTTTTAGACCGGAAAAAATGAAGCTCCTCAATTGTAAGTATTTGAAAAAATGCTTTTGTGGTAAGATAAATCTATCCTTTAGTTCTTCAAATGACATGAGCCCTTTTTCATTGTATAAATCCAATACTTTTTACAATACCTTTTCTTGCCCATTCTTTAAACCCCAAGTCATTTTTACCACGTGTGAAATTGTCATTGCCCCATATTGGTGTAAAACTGGATAATACAGGGGATTCGCCCAGATGTTGCTGTACTTCGTGCCATATAGTTATGGTGTTTTTAACAAAGGGATTAGTAGTATTCTTCTTTAGCTTCTTAAGGGGAGCAGAGTACAAATATCCATCCAAAGTTAAGCCTTTTGTGGACAGCATTTCAGTTTGCTGTATGGTTTCTTGGAGAACCAAAACATTGCAGCCCTAAGTTGTGCAGCCCAGTAATACCACTGTAGGTTTGGAAGTTGCAACCCTCCTCTATCATAGGGCAAATAAAGAAAAGAAAGTCTAAGCCTTGGTTTTCTGTTGCTCCAGATAAAATTTGAGAGTATCATTCTGATCTTTGGGGAAAATAAAGGTGATGGGGCCAGAGGAATTGACTGAAATAGGTAAAGAAATGTGGGCAGAATATTCATCTTAATGATATTTATTCTACCAATAATATATATAGGCAATGATGTCCATCTGTTGATGGATTCTGTTACACTCATTACCATGGGTTCATAATTTGTTGAACTCAAGGAGCAAATTTCTGGTATGATTTTAATACCAAGATATCAAACCCAGAAAACTGACCAAAGTTATTAATTATTTTGGCGAGGGAAGAGATAGAATTCTTTAGATCTGTTAGGAATAAGAGGATATCATCAACATACAGGGCCACTCAATAGTCAAAATCCCATGTTTTAATTGACGGGTGGGACCTTACTGCAATAGTAAAGGGTTCGATAGCTAAAAGAGTCCTGGACTGGTCAGACATCCTTGTCTCGTGCCCCGAAAAAGCTGAAAAGGTTGTGAAATCAAGTTGTTATTGGTAACTTCAACAGTGGGGTCGGTATATAATATCTTAATCCATTTACAGAAGTAGTTCCCAAACACAAATCTCTTAAGCACTTCAAATAAATAAGACCACTCAACTCTATTGAATAACTTCTCTGCATCTCTGCAGCAATATCTTTTGAGTCGGAGTTCAGGAGAGAAATCCGTCTGTAGCTTTCACATTTTGTTGGGGATTTATCAGGCTTCAGAATAAGAGTGATTAAAGCACTCCTTAGAGAGGAGGGGAAACAACCTTGCTGAAAGGATTCAGCATACATATCCAAAAGTGGTCCTCAAAGTTTGTCCTTAAATATCTTATAAATATCTATTGGGAGTCCAACTGGACCTGCCGCTTTACCTCCCTTCATATTGGAAATAGCATCAGATATTTCAACACCATCCAATTCCTTTTCCAGATCCAATTTTGTGTCTTCTGAAATAGAGGAAAAATCAAGACCATCCAAAAATGATGCCTGATTAGATAAGTTGTCAGGAGATTCAGAGTCGTAAAGGGTTTTGTAGTAGGAAGCAAATGTTTGCTTTATTTCTACAGGATCCATTGATAATTGTCCTTGTAAATTATGAAGTGCATTAATGGCTCTGTCTGAATTTAACTTCTTAATGCGCCTGGCCAGAAATATATCAGGTTTCTCACCTTGATCATTGAAGGACTGTTTCAGCCTCGTTAAACTGTTGGCAGCCTTTGAGGTGGAACTTTCTTCGTACTGAGCTTTAAGAGCAAATAATTCCTTGTTTATTTCCTCTGAGTTCTCCAAAAAAACTTCCCTCTCCAATTCTCTGATTTTGCTGTCCATCTCTCTGATTTTCAGATTTAATTGATTTGATTTGAAACTGGTAAAACGTATAATTTGCCCCCTAGTATATGCTTTGGAAGCCTCCCATCTGGTACTCGCTGACGTTTGGTCAGTGTTCAATGTAAAATAAACATCTATATGCACTCCAACGTAATGTAAGAAGTCTTGGTCCTGTAAACATCTGGGATGCAAACGCCATCTAGAGGATCCTTTTACAAGTTTTGTATCCCTTTAGAATAATGACAGAGGGGAATGGTCACTCAGAACAATACTATCATATCCACTTCCTGCTACATTGGGAAGCAATGAGCAAGAAACTAAAAAGTAGTCTATACGAGAATATGATATAGATGTTGACGAGTAACATGAATAATCCCTTTTACTCGGGTTCTGAGTCAGGTTCACATAGATCTAAGGTACTCTGCGGGTGGGGAGTGTCTACACCAGAGGAGCGATCTAGATGAGGATCAAGAGTGCAATTAAAATCCCCTGCCATTAGGATTTTCCCAGAAGGGAGATATACATTCTCAAAGAATTTGGGATTATCATCATTGGGACCATAAACATTAACCAGACTAATACGCTCATTCAAAAGAGTTCCCTGTATCAAAATGTATCTACCAGCTGTATCAGTTATAATATTATCCACTTGAAATGGAACAGATTTGTGAACTAAAACCATGACACCACGAGAATGAGAGGAGAAAAAGGATGCTATGACTTGCCCTTGCCATCTCCTGCGTACTTTAAGTAGCTCATCCTTCAACAACTGAGTTTCTTGTAGGAACACAATAGATGAAGGAAGTTGTTTAAGTCTAGTAATAACCTGCTTAAGCTTGGATAGTTTAAGTAGCAAAGAGTAGCTACACCTAAAACAGCAATACTAGTCAGTGAAGCCTGACTAACGTTAACATTACAGTATGGACAATTCTAAATAGTTATAGGTGATCCACAACATAGGGCATGCTGCTAGTAGCTACCAACTAACAAAATGGACCATACATATAGCGTTAACGTAGTGTACCATGGTATGTTTATAACCCCCCCCCCCCCCCCCCCCCCAAGAAAAGTGAGAAACGGGCTACGTGAGAAAAAGAGATACCATCGAATATGTGCTACGTTACCCAAAGGACCTTGCACATGATGTTGATGTCAGGCTTGCATGTGAGTGTCAATCATTCTAGTCCAAGGACATGATCGAAACTTAAGTCTTCACATAAAGTATTCCCGATGCTTCTCGGTGGAGCATGATGAATGAATAAGGTCCCGATGTGTCCGTTGACATGGAGCAAAACATCTTCGCCTACATTTTACAGGGTTTTATGTAATCCAATGGAAGAGAATTATCAACATAACAAAAACAAACTTAAACATGACGTCCAACGTTGACAGCTATCTCACCTGTCATATAGAAGAAACTGAGCTAAGTGATAAGCACATACAGGCTACAAATAATATAAGGAAACTTTGAGTGGGGCTAGCTCGCCATATTATTCACTTAACTGTTATGCTAGCGACAGTACTACCGTAGCAGCTAATATATTAGCTAATGTTAGTTAGCTTGCCAACAGTCACATAATCCAAGTTGGTTTAATTCTCTGTAGTCCAGAGTGGTGGTAAACTTTACAGCGGCGACATGACTGGGAAGAAGATTCATGTTGTATGCCACGGATGAAGGCTTCGGCTTGAGAGGGAGATTCAAACTCGTGTGACCGTCGATTGTAAGTCAGCCGTAGTTTAGCTGGGATGGCTATTCCATAGGCAATGTTGAGGGACCTGAGCTGGCATTTGACCCCGTCGTAGCCTTTTCTTTTTCGGTGCAGGTCCACAGATACTGTAGGTCTGGAAAGAACATGATCTCTTGGTCACTTTGCCCATAGCCCTGGCTTTCCGCGTCACTCTGACTTTGTCTTGAAAGTTGAGAAACTTCATTATAAGGACTTGAGAGGGGTGGTTTCTCGGGCATGTAGGAGCCAGAGGCCGATGGGCTCTTTCAATGTGCAGGGGGGGGCGGAAAGTTGTCCGGCCCCAATGCCTTGGGAAGCCATTGCGTCACCATTTTCAACCTTTTCAGGTAGACCAACCAGTGGTGGTTCTTGAGCGAGTTTAGTTTTAAAGTAAGGTCAGCCATCTGTTTTTCCAACTTTTCGGGCGTTGTTTTGACAGTGACGACAGTATATTCCACCATGCTAATGCGTTCCTCTGCTTCGTGCATGGAGTAGTGCATGGAGTAGGCTTGAAGGTCACGTTTAATCTCACTAATTCCTGTTAGAACACCTTCAGGTTTGGTGGAAAAGTCCACCCTCATAGCAGAGATTGCTTCCAAAGCACCTTGGTTCTGGTTTAGGTCGTCTACATCGTTGGTTGTCATGTCGGACTCGTGGTGTGAGGAGCTTGCAGAGCTAACTGGGTTAGTAGAGCTGGCTGAATTAGTAGGGCTAACTGGCCTAGCCTGGACCACGTTGTCAATGCAAGATGTTCTTCTTGTTTTAGGAGGACTATGTTTAAGTCAATTCATAATGGATGTAGATACGCCTGGAATTGTCCAAGAAAATTGCTGTTCGTGTTACAAGGATTTAAAACATGAGATTTTAAGAAGTATAGCCGAAATTGGCAGGAGAGCACTAAAAACACGACCGCTCAGTTCAACGCCATAACCCCCCCCCCACCCCCCCTCCTTGAAAGTTTTCCTGGGAGGTTTTATTAACGCTCTGAGAACGGAAATTATATGTTATTTTGAGTTTTTTTTGTTGAGTTTTTTGAATAACTTCCTAAAAACGTTCACTGAATGATTCAATAAGACTTTTCATAACACTGCTAGCTTATTTGGGGTTAACCTTATTTTTTTCTCCAAGCACAGATACATTCATATTTATTTCCTTAGGCATTAATCAGGGCAAACAAATAAAACATTTATTGTGACACAGCATCTTCTGTTTTTATTTTGACACGACATCTTCTGTTTTGTTGACGCTGAAAACAGAATGTATATGTTCTTATAGACGTTACTAAAGTTTATTTAAATTTTTATGGAAAGTTTCTTAATGTTCTCGGAACAATTTGACAATATGACTTTAAATAGAACCATGAGGAAACCTGTAGGAAATGTTACGCTGAAGTACTGAAATTCCCACAGAAGAAAGTTGTTTATTAACATTCTCTGAATGACACTGAACAAAAATATAAATGCAACATGCAACAATTTCAAAGATTTTACTGAGTTACAGTTCATATAAGGAAATGTGTCAATTGAAATAAATCCATTAGGCCCTGATCTATGGATTTCACATGACTGAGAATACATACATGAATCTGTTGGTCAGAGATACAGTACCTTAAAACGTCTTAGACATAGGGGGCGACATTTTCACTTTTGGATGAAATGATGCCCAAATTAAACGGCCTCGTACTCTGTCCTAGATCATATGATATGCATATTATTATTACTATTGGATAGAAAACACTCAGAAGTTTCCAAACTTCCAACAGGAAGTGAAAATTCTGAAATGGGTCGCTGTGAAAGGCATCGCCTATTCAATTGCCTAATATTTATGGATGTGTATTAAAAAAAGGTAGGGGCATGGATCAGAAAACCAGTCAGTATCTGGTGTGACACCATTTGCTTCATGGCATGACACATCTCTTTTGCATAGAGTTGATCAGGCTGTTGATTGTGGCCTGTGGAATGTTGTCCCACTCCTCTACAATGGCTGTGCGAAGATGCTGGATATTGGCGGGAAATGGAACATGCTATCGTACAGAGCATCCCAAACCTGCTCAATGGGTAACATGTCTGGTGAGGCCGTGGAAGAACTGGGCCATTTTTAGCTTCCAGAAATTGTGTACAGATCCATTTGAAATGGGACCGTGCATTATTATGCTGAAACATGAGGTGATTGCGGCGGATGAATGGCACGACAATGGGCTTCAGGATCTCATCACAGTATCTCTGTGCATTCAAATTGCCATCGATAAAATGCAATTGTGTTCATTGTCTGTAGCTTATGCCTGCCCAATGCCAACATTGGCCACGACACCATACACGTTGTCTGCCATCTGCCCAGTACAGTTGAAATCGGGATTCATCTGTGAAGAGCACATTTCTCCAGCGTGCCAGTGGTCATCGAAGGTGAGCATTTGCCCACTGCAGAAAGGTCAAGACCCTGGTGAGGAAGACGAGCATGCAGATGAGCTTTGCTGAGACAGTTTATGTCAGTTTGTGCAGAAATTCTTTGGTTTTGCAAACCCACAGTTTTATCAGCTGTCCAGTTGGCTGGTTTCAGATGATCCCTCAGGTGAAGAAGACGGATGTGGAGGTCCTGGGCTGGCGTGGTAACACGTGGTCTGCTGTTGAGATGCCAGTTGGACGTACTGCCAAATTCTCTAAAACGACAAGGAGGCGGCTTATGGTAGAGAAATGAACATTCCTGTACATTCCTGCATGCCAATTGCACGCTCCCTCAAAACTTGAGACATCTGTGGCATTGTCTTGTGTGACAAAACTGCACATTTTAAAGTGGCCCTTTATTGTCTCCAGCACAAGGTGGAAACGTGCATTTATAGGGCCAGAGGGGATGGCTGCCGTATTACGGGTTCCTAACCAACTGTGCTATTTTGTGTGTTTTTTCACATTATTTGTAACTTATTTTGTACATAATTTTGCTGCTACCATCTCTTATGACTGAAAAGAGCTTCTGGATATCAGAACAGCGATTACTCACCACGAACTGGACAAAGATTTTTTCTTTAATGAGTCCAACGCGAAGGGTATACTGCTTCTCTGAGACCAGGCCCAAATTCCTGTTGTTTGCGTGAAGAAAATATGTAAATACAGGGGGCGGATGGGGTGCCTTGTGAGAATTCGTTGGCGAATGGGTAACCCGCCTCTACAATCCGTTCTATTGGCCAACGTGCAATCACTGGAGAATAAACTGTCTGATCTCTGTTCGAGACTATCCTACCAACGGGACATTCAAAACTGTAAGGTCTTATGTTTCACCGAGTCGTGGCTGAACAACGACACGGATAATATATAGTTGGCCGGGTTTTCTGTGCATCGACAGAGTAAGGACCGATGCTGGAGATGAGAAGCAAGTACAGGGAGTTGACATTTAATACGGAATAGACAGGTAACAAAACAGGAACAGCGTCAGCACACGGGTAAACAAGGACATACCACAATTAATGCTGCAGTGGGGAATAGAGAGGGGAACCAGACAGATATAGGTGAGGTAATGACAGAGGTGATTGAGTCCAGGTGAGTCCAATAATCGCTGATGCGTGTGACGGGGAAAGGCAGGTGTCCGTAATGATGGTGGCAGGAGTGCGTAATACTGGGGAGCCTGGTGCCTTTGTGTGCCAGGGAGGGAGAGCGGGAGCAGGCGTGACAGACAGGACCGAACAGCTATGTCTGGTAAGGGTTGGGGGTGTGTGTTTATTTGTCAATAACAGCTGGTGCGCAATGTCTAATATTAACGAAGACTCTAGGTATTTCCCGCCTGAGGTAGAGTACCTCATGATTAGCTGTAGACCACACTATCTACCAAGAGAGTTTTCATCTATATTTTTCGTAACCGTCTATTTACCAACACAAACCGATGCTGACACTAAGACCGCACTCAACGAGCTGTATAAGGCCATAAGAAAACAAGAAACTGCTCACCCAGAAGCAGTGCTCCTAGTGGCCGGGGACTTTAATGCAGGCAAACTTAAGTCCTTTTTACCTCATTTCTACCAGCATGTCACATGTGCAACCAGAGGACAAATAACTCTAGACCCCCTTTACTCCACACACAGAGACACCTACAAAGCTCTCCCTCCTCATCCATTTGGCAAATCTGACCATAATTCTGTCCTCCTGATTCCTGCTTACAAGCAAAAACTAAAGTAGGAAGTACCAGTGACTCGTTCAATATGGAAGTGGTCAGATGATGCGGATGCTACGCTACAGCACTGTTGCTAGCACAGTCTGGAATATGTTCTGGGATTCATCCAATGCTATTGAGGAGTATACCACCTCAGTCACCAGCTTCATCAATAAGTGCATCAATGATGTCATCCCCACAGTGACCGTACGTACATATCTCACCCGGAAGCCATGGATTACATGCGACATCCGCGCCGCGCTAAAGGCTAGAGCTGCCACTTTCAAGGAGCGGGACACTAATCTGTACGCTTATAAGAAATCCCGCAATGCCCTCAGACGAACAATCAAACAGGCAAAGCGTCAACACAAGACGAAGATTGAATCCTACTACACCGGCTCTGATGCTCGTTGGATGTGGCAGGGTTTGCAAACTATTATGGACTACAAAGGCAAACACAGCCACGAGCTGCCCGGTGACGCGAGTTTACCAGATGAGCTAAATGCCTTTTATGCTCACTTTGAGGTAAGCAACACTGAAGCATGCATGAGAGCACCAGCTGTTCCGGACGACTGTGTGATCACGCTCTCCGTAGCCAATGTGAGCAAGACCTTTTAACAGGTCAACATTCACAAGGCCGTGGGGCCAGATGGATTACCAGGACGTGCACTCAGAGCATACGTGGACCAACTGGCAAGTGTCTTCAATGACATTTACAACCTCTTCCTGACTGAGTCTGTAATACCCAAGAAAGTGCCCAAGAAAGTCTGTGCCCAAGAAAGTGAAGGTAACCTGCCTAAATGACTACCACCCCGTAGCACTCACGTCGGTAGCCATGAAGTGCTTTGAAAGGCTGGTCATGGCTCACATCACCATCATCCCAGAAACCCTAGACAAACCAATTCGCATACCGCCCCAACAGATCCACAGATGACACAATCTCAATCGCACCCTCTCCCTTTGTTTTTGCACTGCTGCCACTCACTGTTTATTATCTATGCATAGTCACTTTACCCCTACCTGCATGTACCAAATTACATTGGTAGAGATAATTGGATAATTATTTACTTGATTCTGGGCAGCTTTTAGCAAAGTGCAGGAATGTATTCTTGTCAATAAGTCTGTAGCCATATCTGTTTTGTGATCACAGACCTGGTGGTGTAGTAGAACACAGAGTTGGTGGCACAGCAGGAACATCAGGTACCTAGTAACTAAGAGGTTGTGAGTTGAGTCCCAAGCAATCCAGTTGACCATGACACAACGTTCTAAAGAATCTTCTTGGGGATGTCCCGGGTACTAGTGGACCATGACTTTATATTTAAGTCATGTCAATTATGCATTTTAAAGTTAAATATTCTCAATGACATTTGACACCTGGGTTTTCACGTGTTGTTTCATGTTATCACATGTTGACATTTTGCATAGACGTGGGTAACAGTATAGCTTCCGTCCCTCTCCTCGCCCCTACCTGGGCTCGAACCAGGGACCCTCTGCACACATCTACAACTTCCTCCCACGAAGCATCGTTACCCATCGCTCCACAAAAGCCACGGCCCTTGCAGAGCAAGGGGAACAACTACTTCAAGGTCTCAGAGCGAGTGACGTCACCGATTGAAACGCTATTAGCGCGGACCCCACTAACTAGCTAGCCATTTCACATCGGTTACATATGTCACATTTATTTCACGAGATCATGTTTTCCCGGTATCACATTAACTTCAAATACAATCACGTGATCACGTGAGATCACACGAGATCATGTGATCAGGTGAATTTCCTGTGGTTTTTCCGTTTAGGATTACTCCGTCATTTGTAAACAATGTTTATGAACAAACACTCTATAGCTTCAAATCAGAATTAAAACAGAATTTTAATCTCATACATGATTAGTGATTGCATCCATTGCTATGTCTATGAATTTGAGACTGGCTACATGTCTCCAGCCCCATCCCTCAGCTGTATGTTTTACATTAGTTATCTTGTTATTAGTTGTTGTTATTAGTCCCAACCTTCAGCTCCATTCCCTCAGCTGTTAACTACTCTGTTGTTGTTTGATTGCCAGATTCAAAGTTATTGTATGCTTCTTCTCTTTTTACTTGTATCTCATGCTTTTTAACATCTACCTCTTGGGATATATACGAGACAGAAGAGCAAACAAGACGAAGAAGATCAAGGTTGTCTGAGTTTCTTGCTTCGGCATTATGTTTGAATTCATCCAAGCCAAACAACTCAGCTATTTACAGGACAACCAGACTATCACTTAAATCAGGATCATGCTAGGCCATACACCATATAGTCTGTGTCCCAAATGGCAATCTCTGGGCCCTAAGGGCCCTGGTCAAAAGTAATGCACTATCGGGAATACGGTGCCATTTGGGACTCCGCCATAGATTAATGAGGTTGTCGTCGAGCATCACTTTTGACCAGTTTCAGTGGGCACGCTGTATCCAGAACTTCTGATCTGACCACCTGCTGGTGTGTGTCCAGTTAGCCACAGTTGGCCCCAGCCCACCATATACTTTGAAGATGCCCAGAGATGGCCTCCTCTAAGGTTCTGTTAGAAGACAGATCTTTTTCTCTGCCCCCCCAGTGGTCCTCATTATTTCTGCAGCAAACACTCTGGAAATTAGATTACAACTTTAAAGGTGAAATCAGCACTTGTAAAACAATAACAAAGTTGTCTCCCTGCCCTATTTCGGTAAAAACCTGAGGGATGGGGCTGGAGAAATGTAACCACTCTCAAATGTATAAACAGAGCAATGGATGTGAGGACTGACTATCCATGATATCAAAACAATAGTTTTAACAATGTTTTGAGGCTATATAGTGTTATAAATGCTATTTACTTTCTTTACAAACATTGGAGTAAAACAAGCTTATATTTTGGGTTCTGATGGGGTACGACAGTTTAACTAAGCTCATGAGGCATTTCTAAGTTATATTCTTCAAGAATCAATCGGTACATATCATTAACTTCTAGTTCCTCCCAATCCCGGATCCGGGAGCACCCCCCACAGTAAAAAAGCTGACTAGCATAGCCTAGCATAGCGTCACAAGTAAATACTAGCATCTAAATATCATTAAATCACAAGTCCAAGACACCAGATGAAAGATACAGATCTTGTGAATCCAGCCATAATTTCTGATTTTTAAAATGTTTTACAGGGAAGACACAATATGTAAATCTATTAGCTAACCACGTTAGCAAAAGACACCACTTTTTTTACTCCACCAGTTTTTTACTCCATCAGTAGCTATCACTAATTCGACTAAATAAAGATATATATAGCCACTAACCAAGAAACAACTTCATAAGATGACAGTCTGATAACATATTTATGGTATAGCATATGTTTTTTTAGAAAAATATGCATTTTTCAGGTATAAATCATAGTTTACCATTGCAGCCACTATCACAAAACTCACCAAAGCGACTAGAATAACTACAGAGAGCAACGTGTATTACCTAATTAATCATCATAAAACATTTCTTAAAAATACACAGCGTACAGCAATTGAAATACACAGATCTTGTGAATCCAGACAATATTTCAGATTTTCTAAGTGTTTTACAGCGAAAACACAATATATCGTTATATTAGCATACCACATGAGCTAACATCACCCCAGCATTGATTCAAGGCAAAAAGCGCGATAAAGTTATCACCACCAAAATATATTAATTTTTTCACTAACCTTCTCAGAATTCTTCAGATGACAGTCCTGTAACATCATATTACACAATGCATATAGAGTTTGTTCGAAAATGTGCATATTTAGCATCACAAATCGTGGTTATGCAATGTAATCTGTCAAAACATGGCATGCATTCTGGCCGGCGCCATCTTGGAAAGGCACCTAAGTTTACGATTATTTATCGATTAGATTGACTAAAAAAATACAGGTTGGACAGCTAATGAAAGATGCATTAGTTATTAATGCAACCGCTGAGTTAGATTTTTTAAATTAACGTTACTAGACATACAGTGTGCGTTACAGACTAGTGCCGCAACAATGGCCGACAAATGCGTTTACATTTTTCCACATAAATACGGATTAAATCATAAATAGCTCTTACTTTTGGACGAGCTTTCATCAGTATCTTGGGCAAGGTGTCCTTTGTCCAAAAGAATCGTTGCTTTGTTGTAAAACGTCCTCTTCAACTTCGGAACTAGCAGCTAACAATAGCTACGTGGCACACACATGTCCAAATCCTCAAACGCAATACTACGAAAATTCCGAAAATAGCAATATACTCGCATAAACTGATATAGATCGGTTTCAAATAACTTTGTTATGATGTTTCTAACACCTATATCGAATTAAATCACAGACGGATATATCTTAGGCCGATAACAAGAGCTTTTCAACATGCCATTCTGATGTCCTCTCCTGCGCCTTGGCGAGCGTCCAAAAGAACGGACATGTCACTCCATTGCCTTTTATAAACTCTGAGAAATACGTAGAGACTCCATTCCACTTCTCATTGGTTACTGACATCCAGGGGAAGGCGGGTGCAGTTCATTTCGATCCATAGGGCACACACAGAGCTTTAAACTGATCTGAGAACAGAGACTATTTTTCTGACCTTCGCATGTCCTGTCATGATTTTCGCTGTAGAAAGAGTTCTGGTTCACCCACAGACATAATTCAAACGGTTTTAGAAACTAGAGATTGTGTTCTATCCAATAGTAATAATAATATGCATATTGTACGAGCAAGAATTGAGTATGAGGCAGTTTAATTTGGAGACGATATTTTCCAAAGTGGAAACTGTATTGAGAAAAGGTTTTTAATGTACAAGTCCCAAAATGGATGTAGTAACTACAGATTGCCCTTTTTAGTTAATCGCCACAGGAGACAAACATTACACCCAATGTGAGGAAAGTTCTACTTAGTCCTGCATTTCACTGAACAAGTCTGGTGTGTAGAAAAACGAATAGATTCTCTAATGAGAATGCTTTTAGTCCAGGGTTTCATTTGGGTCCAGGAAATCAGTGTTAATTATTTTTTGCCACCTTATCATTTTTCCCTTCCTAGGTGGGGTGAAAGTCTCAAAACTTTAAGACTTGATGAACTTCTAGAGATGATCTGTTTATACCTTGTGCAAATGTTAGACCAAGTTGTGACAGCATTGTGTGAAGAGACACTATCCTATAATAATACATTTTGTGGACACATTTTTAATAGATAATACACTTTCTTTCTGTCCTTTAGAGGAAAATGTATGCATGAAGACAGAGCGCTAACTGACCTGGGTTCAAATAGTATTTGAAATAATTTCAAATATATACTTCATCCGGGCTTAATTAAGCTTATCTGGGGAAATGGCACCAATAGAATAGTTGGAAGTTCAAACCCCGCCCATCTGACACTCAAGACAGACTATATGTATATGAAATATTTCAAATAGTCTTTGAACCCACTGCCAGGCTAGCGCTGCTACCCGTGGCTACTTCACATAAGCCTGTCTTTTACAATAGCTGAGCAGAACAGTCATGTTGTGAACTTGTGAGGTTGAACCTGGTTGTTAAACCAGTTGGTAGCTCTTTGGACAAAGTATCAGTGGGCTCGAAAAATAGCAATTTCTGTCGGTTATTCATTTTCAAACGGATGTTGATCATGTCCTATTGCTGAGCTCTCAATAGTTTGCATGATTAATGAGCATGATTGACCTTTGATTTGTGCAACAGATTTATGAATTATGTATATATCAAATGGGATTCTCTTGTTCGAAAAAAAATAGCACCCAAGATTACAGTCTCAACACGTATTCATTTGGGGATTTTGCTTCCGTGTCCTGCTGTGAGTTCAGTCATTTAGTGGATTCTCATGGACATCTGGTATATATATATGAACGCCTTTTCGCAGTGTTGACAGTGATGTAAATAATCAGTCATGGGAATAATCAGTCATGAGCTTCTGAAGAAGTCCTCACAAGGATAGTAAAGCAAGAAAAATGTAGACAAGTGGGGACACAAGAAAAAAAGCCTATAATAGGCTTAGGGGTTAGGGAAAATAGGATTTTGAATGGGAATACATTTTTTGGGTCCCCACAAGAATAGTAAAACAAACGTGAGTGTACGTGTGTGTGTGTGTGCAGGGCTCTAAATTAAAATGTTTAGGCTATAGTATAATTTGTGGTGGAGTGGAGCAGCTGTGTGTGTGTGTGTGCATGTGTTTAGAGACAGGCACAGCAGTGGTGGATACATCTATGGCAGGCCCTTTGTTCTGCAGCCAGAGGAATCCAAGGCATAGTTCTCCCTTCTTCCACATGCTGCAGTGACTGCAGGTACATTTATGGTCCACAAACACACATACACACATATGGTGGTCACACACAGACAAACACACATCCCACCCCCACCATGCTCCCTTCTGACTTGCCATCTCACAGCTGCTGTTTGCTGTTGACAGCTCACTCTACCCAGTAAAAAGAACCCAGTGTTTTTATAGCACGATTTATATTCATGCATCTGGCTGTTCCAGTTCAAAGGTTCAGTACTGTGTGCTGCATGATCAAAACAGGACCAAGAGGACCACCACAACCAAAAGCACAAACACCTTTTATGCTATGCCATTTGAAATATACACTGAGTGTACAAAACAATAGGAACACCTTCCTAATATTGAATTGCACCCCTTTTTGCCCTCAGAACTGCCTCAATTCATCGGGGAATGGAGTCTACAAGGTGTCTAAAGCATTCCACATGGATGCTGCCCCATGTTGACTCCAATTCTTTCCACAGTTGTGTCAAGTTGGCTGGATGTCCTGTGGGTGGTGGACCATTCTTTATTTTGAACACAGCAGCGTTGCAGTTCTTGACACACTCAACCCAGTGCGCCTGGCACCTACTACCATACCCCGTATGGACAGGCAGAGGTTGGAGGAGACCAGCCGGAGCTTGCAGAGGAGTCTTGTTTTGTGCACAAACCGTGCAAGGGGCGACGAATGCAGAGACGTCAGGGACAATGGTAGGCCACCAAAAGCGTTGGCGCACAAAAGCAAGGTTCCCGACGGAAGCCTGGGTGGCATGCAAGTCTGGAGGAGTGAGCCCACTCCAGGACCGCGGAGTGGACCGCGTCAGGCACGAACATCCGGTTATCTGGTAAGGTAGCGGTTCTTCACCTCGGTAGTCGATGCACGGACGCAGGGTTTTGTCCTTCTTCTCCACAAAGAAGAACCCTGTGCCGGTGGGGTAGGCAGAAGGACGGATGTACCCGGCGGCTAGGGAGTACACAATGTAGGTCTCCATAGCCTTGGTCTCCGGACACGACAGAGAGTACAGTCGTCCCCTGGGCGGAGTGGTGCCTGGGAGAAGATCAATCCTACAGTCATACCTTACTGAACACCTCCCGGGGGTCCTGGTACTCCGCGGGAATGGCGGAGAGGTCCGGGGCAACCTCCGAGGCCCAAGATGATGTCCTGGAACAGGCTGCGCTGACTTCAGGCAGTGGGCATGGCAGAATGAGCTCCAGCCCATGATGGCACCGGCAGACAAGTCAATGAGGGGATTGTGTCGCTGGAGCCAGGAGAACCCCAACACCACGGGAACCTGGGGAGACTTAATGAGCAGGAACTGGATCATCTCGCTGTGGTTCCCTGACACACGTAGGTTGATGCAGGTGGTATTGTGGGTGACCCGGCCAATAGAGCGCCCGTCCAGTGTTCTAACATCCATGGGAATGAAGAGGGGCTGAGTGGGGATATCCAGCTCAGAAGCCAGGGTAGTGTCCATAAAGCTCTCATCAGCCCCAGAGTCGATGAGTACCCGGAGAGATTTTGACAGGTTCCCCCACAGCAACATGGCATGAAAAGGAATGCGAGTAAGGGGAGAGGAAAAGTTCTTTGTATGGCCCACCAGAGTACTCGCTCCTACCGGTAAGCCTGGTCTTTTAGTGGACAGGTGGAGACGAAATGACCAGTAGTCCCACAATACAGGCAACACTTAGTGTGAAGCCTGTATAGCCGTTCAGCAGGAGACAGTCTAGCTCTGCCTAGTTGCATGGGCTCGGGAAGAGGTGCATTGTCAGTCTTCAGAGGCTCTCGTGGGAACTCGGGTAGCCTCGGGTTCTATCGGCAACGGAGCCATTGGGAACTTCTGGGATACCCCGGAGGCGAAGCGGAATCAACTCTACTGTTCTTCCTTCGTCCCTGTAGTCGTCCATCAATCCAAATGGTCAAGGCGATGAGCGAGTCGAGATCCATCGGTAGTTCCTGGGCTGCAAGCACGTCCTTAACTTCCTCCGATACTTTGTGTAGGAATGTGTCGAACAGTACTTCCGGGTTCCAAGCACTCTCCACTGCCTACGGGAGTCTTGGCATAGCTGGAGCAGCTTGCGGGCAGACTCTCGCCCGGACAACGGAGAATCAAACACCTTCCGAACTTCCATGAACAGCTCCAGACTGAGGCAAACGGCGGATTGTCGCTCCCACAACGCCGTGGCCCAGGCGAGTGCCCTCCAGCAAAGTGTTCAACGCATGGTCATGGTGTTCGGCCAAGGTCTGGAACCCTTCCATAAGCCCGCGAAGCAACTGCTTGTGCCTTCCAATGGTGGCTCCTTGGGAGGAGATGGCATTGCGGAGTTGGTCCGAGTCTGCTGGGTCAGTCGCAGTCACAGGAACAGGAAAACAGGCAGGAGCAGGGAAACAAACGCTGGTAGGTTTTACGAACAAAACTAACTGGCAACAGACAAACAGAGAACACAGGTATAAATACAGTGTCTTGCTTGGAGTTTTTCCAATTTGTTGCATTACAACCTGTAATTTAAATGGATTTTTATTTGGATTTCATCTAATGGACAGACAGAAAATAGGTGAAGGGAAATAGGTGAAGTGAAATGAATAACGTGTTTCCTAAAATGTTACAAATTAAAAAACAGAAAAGTGGTGTGTGCATATATATTCACTTTGCTATGAAGCCCCTAAATAAGATCTGGTGCAACCGATTACCTTCAGAAGTTCCATAATTAGTTAAATAAAGTCCACCTGTGTGCAATCTAAGTGTCACATGATCTGTCAGATGATCTCAGTACATCTACACCTGTTCTGAGATGGTTAGTTCATGTCATGGAAAGAGCAGGTGTTCCTAATGTTTTGTACACTAATGTTTAGGCCAAACTCCTGTGGATTATGGCATATTTACACATATTTGTAATGGTGAAATGATGGCATGAGATGACATTTTATTTACATTTCCTACCGGCAATTTCCTACTGTCCACTACGCAAGCGCCTATAGTCATCCAGTAGACAGGACGTTGTGCACATGTGTCAAACTCATTCCACAGAGGGCCAATTGTCTGCAGGTTTTCGCTCCTCCCTTGGACTTGATTGACGAATTAAGGTCCCTGATTAGTAAGGAACTCCCCTCACCTGGTTGTCTAGGTCTTAATTGAAAGAAAACAAATAAAACCAGCAGGCCCTCCGTTGAGTCAGTTTGACACTCCTGGCGTTGGGATGGGCTTAAACCACGAGCTACCGCTTCGAGGATCACAGGTTCAATCCCAGTGCTATGCACTTCTATAAAAAAAATCTAGAATGTTTTAAGCCTATCCCAAACCTTGACCCTTACCTTACCCACTCGGAATTAAGGGCTAAATGTAAGATTAAGGCCTAAATTTAACCAAAATCTCTGAATGAATTCCTAAACCTAACAGTTGACCGCTAACATATGGCAAAATATGCCGTAAACTAAAACAGCAACACAATCCATAATATACAAACAGCATCACAGATGGCCACTTACTTAAACCTTTCCTCAATAGGGGGGCGCCATTTCGACTTTGTAAAAATTCGTTCCCAAATTAACTTCTACTTGCTACGCATCCCGGATCCGGGAGCACCCCCATCAGTAAAAAAAGCTGACTAGCATAGCCTAGCATAGCGCCACAAGTAAATACTAGCATCTAAATATCATTAAATCACAAGTCCAAGACACCAGATGAAAGATACAGATCTTGTGAATCCAGCCATCATTTCTGATTTTTAAAATGTTTTACAGGGAAGACACAATATGTAAATCTATTAGCTAACCACGATAGCAAAAGACACAACTTTTTTTTCTCCACCATTTTTTTCCTGCATAGGTAGCTATCACAATTTCGACCAAATAAAGATATAAATAGCCACTAACCAAGAAACAACTTAATCAAATGACAGTCTGATAACATATTTATTGTATAGCATATGTTTTGTTAGAAAAATGTGCATATTTCAGGTATAACAGTTCTACATTGCAGCTGCAATCTGAAATAGCGTCGATGCAGCCAGAATAATTACAGAGACCAACGTCAAATACCTAATTACTCATCATAAATCATTTCTGAAAAATACACAGCGTACAGCAAATGAAAGCCCAACATCTTGTGAATCCAGCCAATATGTCAGATTTTTTAAGTGTTTTACAGCGAAAACACAATATAGCATTATATTAGCTTACCACAATAGCCAGAAACACAACCGCATTTACCAGCAGCAAATGTTAGCGATCGTAACAATCCAGCAAAAGATATATAATTGGACTAACCTTGATAAACTTCATCAGATGACAGTCCTGTAACATCATATTACACAATGCATATAGGTTTTGTTAGAAAATGTGCATATTTAGCGGCACAAATCGTGGTTATACAATGTGAACAGTAGCAGCATTTCATGCATTCTGGCCGGCGCCATCTTGGAGAGGCACCTAATCTAATCGATAAATAATCGTAAACTTGACTAAAAAATACAGGTTGGACAGCAATTGAAAGATGCATTAGTTATTAATGCAACCGCTGTGTTAGATTTTTAAAATTAACGTTACTAGACATACAGTGTGCGTTACAGCCAGACCAGTGCCGCAATAATGGCGGACAAATCCTTTTACATTTTTCCACATAAATACGGAATAACATCATAAATAGCTCTTACTTTTGGACGAGCTTCCATCAGAATCTTGGGCAAGTGGTCCTTTGTCCAGAATCATCGTTGCTCGGTTGTAGATTGCCGTCTTCAACTTAGGAATTAGCAGCAAACATTAGCCATGTGGCGAAGACGTGCCCAAATGTTCAAAACGCAATACTAAGGAAATTCCGAAAATTGCAATATACTCGCATAAACTGATATAACTCGGTTTAAAATAACTTCGTTATGATGTTTCTAACACCTATATCGAATTAAATCACAGACGGATATATCTAAGGCCGATAACTGAGCGTTTCAAAATGCCATCCTGAGATCTTGCTTTGCGTCATGACGAACGGCAAAAAGAGAGCTCCCTCCGTTCCTTGCGGCTTTATAAGGTCTGAGATCTACGTAGAAACTCCATTCCAATTCTCATTGGTTACTGACATCCAGGGGAAGGCGCGTGCAGTTCATGTCGACCCATAGGATACATACAGAGCTTTAAACTGATCTGAGAACAGAGCCTCGTTTTCAGACCTTCGCAGTTTCTGTCATGAATTTCGCTGCAGAAAGAGTTCTGTTTCACCCACAGACATAATTCAAACGGTTTTAGAAACTAGAGATTGTTTTCTATCCAATAGTAATAATAATATGCATATTGTACGAGCAAGAATTGAGTACGAGGCAGTTTAATTTGGGAACGATAAATGGTAACGTTGAAACAGCACCCCCTATATTGAGAAAAGGTTAAACTGCCTCGTACTCAATTCTTGCTCGTACAATATGCATATTATTATTACTATTGGATAGAAAACACTCTCTAGTTTCTAAAACCGTTTGAATTATATCTGTGAGTAAAACAGAACTCATTTTGCAGCAAACTTCCTGTCAGGAACTGAAAAATCTCAAATCGGGGGCTCTGTTCCAGGGTCAGTTTATAAATTTGCATGTAATCTATGGGTCTACATGCACTGCATACGCCTTCCCCTAGATGTCAGTAAGCAGTGAGAATTGGAATGGGGTGTCTGGGTAGTTCTGAGGCCGTATAAAAGCTCTTGGAACCGGGTGTGCAGTCTTTTCAACGTTCGTCATGACGCAAGACAAACCTCAGGATTGCATTCTGAAAAGCTCTCGTTATAGGCTTTAGATATATCCGGCTCTGATTTTATTCGATATAGGTGTTAAAAACATCATAATGTAGTTATTTTAAACCGAGTTATATCAGTTTATATCAGTATATTGCTGATATATTCGGTATTTCATTTGTGCTGCGTTATAGTGAGTTGGACACGTCTTCGCCACATGGCTAATGTTTGCTGCTAATTCCAAAGTTGAAGACGACAATCTACAACCGAGCAACGATTCTTCTGGACAAAGGACAACTTGCACAAGATTCTGATGGAAGCTCATCAAATAGTAAGAACTATTTATGATGTTAATTCGTTGTCCTGTTGAAAAATGTTAAACTACTATTACGCCATTAATTTCAGTGCGGTCTCGCTTTAACGCACGCTGTATGTCGTAGTAACGTTAATTTTAAAAATCTAACACAGCGGTTGCATTAAGAACTAATGTATCTTTCATTTGCTGTCCAACCTGTATTTTTTAGTCAAGTTTATGATTAGTTATTGATTAGATTAGGTGCCTCTCCCAAGATTTCTCCCGACATTTTGTTTGCAGCTTGGCTACTATTCTCATTGTATAACCACGATTTGTGCCGCTAAATATGCAAATTTTCGAACAAACAATATACAGTGGGGAGAACAAGTATTTGATACACTGCCGATTTTGCAGGTTTTCCTACTTACAAAGCATGTAGAGGTCTGTAATTTTTATCATAGGTACACTTCAACTATGAGAGACGGAATCTAAAACAAAAATCCAGAAAATCACATTGTATGATTTTTAAGTAATTAATTTGCATTTTATTGCATGACATAAGTATTTGATACATCAGAAAAGCAGAACTTAATATTTGGTACAGAAACCTTTGTTTGCAATTACAGAGATCATACGTTTCCTGTAGTTCTTGACTAGGTTTGCACACACTGCAGCAGGGATTTTGGCCCACTCCTCCCTACAGATCTTCTCCAGATCCTTCAGGTTTCGGGGCTGTCGCTGGGCAATACGGACTTTCAGCTCCCTCCAAAGATTTTCTATTGGGTTCAGGTCTGGAGACTGGCTAGGCCACTCCAGGACCTTGAGATGCTTCTTACGGAGCCACTCCTTAGTTGCCATGGCTGTGTGCTTCGTGTCGTTGTCATGCTGGAAGACCCAGCCACGACCCATCTTCAATGCTCTTACTGAGGGAAGGAGGTTGTTGGCCAAGATCTCGCGATACATGGCCCCATCCATCCTCCCCTCAATACGGTGCAGTCGTCCTGTCCCCTTTGCAGAAAAGCATCCCCAAAGAATGATGTTTCCACCTCCATGCTTCACGGTTGGGATGGTGTTCTTGGGGTTGTACTCATACTTCTTCTTCCTCCAAACACGGCGAGTGGAGTTAGACCAAAAAGCTCTATTTTTGTCTCATCAGACCACATGACCTTCTCCCATTCCTCCTCTGGATCATCCAGATGGTCATTGGCAAACTTCAGACAGGCCTGGACATGCACTGGCTTAAGCAGGGGGACCTTGCGTGCGCTGCAGGATTTTAATCCATGACGGCGTAGTGTGTTACTAATGGTTTTCTTTGAGACTGTGGTCCCAGCTCTCTTCAGGTCATTGACCAGGTCCTGCCGTGTAGTTCTGGGCTGATCCCTCATCTTCCTCATGATCATTGATGCCCCACGAGGTGAAATCTTGCATGGAGCCCCAGACCGAGGGTGATTGACCGTCATCTTGAACTTCTTCCATTTTCTAATAATTGCGCCAACAGTTGTTTCCTTCTCACCAAGCTGCTTGCCTATTGTCCTGTAGCCCATCCCAGCCTTGTGCAGGTCTACAATTTTATCCCTGATGTCCTTACACAGCTCTCTGGTCTTGGCCATTGTGGAGAGGTTGGAATCTGTTTGATTGTGTGTGGACAGGTGTCTTTTATACAGGTAACGAGTTCAAACAGGTGCAGTTAATACAGGTAATGAGTGGAGAACAGGAGGGCTTCTTAAAGAAAAACTAACAGGTCTGTGAGAGCCGGAATTCTTACTGGTTGGTAGGTGATCAAATACTTATGTCATGCAATAAAATGCAAATTAATTATTTAAAAATCATACAATGTGATTTTCTGGATTTTTGTTTTAGATTCCGTCTCTCACAGTTGAAGTGTACCTATGATAAAAATTACAGACCTCTACATGCTTTGTAAGTAGGAAAACCTGCAAAATCGGCAGTGTATCAAATACTTGTTCTCCCCACTGTATGTATTGTGTAATATGATGTTATAGGACTGTCATCTGATGAAGTTTTGAGAAGGTTAGTGAAAATTGTAATATCTTTTGCTGGTTTATTCGCTATCGCTAACGTGCATGAATCAATGCTGCTGTGTGGTTGGCTATTGTAGTAAGCTAATATAATGCTAAATTGTGTTTTCGCTGTAAAACACTTAAAAAATCTGAAATATTGGCTGGATTCACAAGATCTTTGTCTTTCATTTGCTGTACACTGTGTATTTTTCAAAAATGTTTTATGATGAGTATTTAGGTAATTCACGTTGCTCTCTGTAGTTATTCTAGTTGCTTTGGTGAGAGTTGTGATGGTGGCTGCAATGTAAAACTATGATTTATACCTGAAATATGCAAATTTTTCGAACAAAACATATGCTATACAATAAATATGTTATCAGACTGTCATCTGATGAAGTTGTTTCTTGGTTAGTGACTATCTATATCTTTATTTGGTCGAATTTGTGATAGCTATCTATGCAGTAAAAAAATGGTGGGAAAAAAAAGTTGTGTCTTTTGCTATCGTGGTTAGCTAATAGAAATACATATTGTGTCTTCCCTGTAAAACATTTTAAAAATCAGAAATGATGGCTGGATTCACAAGATGTGTATCTTTCATCTGGTGTCTTGGACTTGTGATTTCATGATATTTAGATGCTAGTATTTACTTGTGGCGCTATGCTAGGCTATGCTAGTCAGCTTTTTTACTGATGAGGGTGCTCCCGGATCCGGGATTGGGACCAACTAGAAGTTAATAATTAAACGAGCAAGCCATGCAATATCGCTTTTGCTACAGTTATGTGCAGGTATGGTAACTCCAACTAAGGTCAGGTATGCCAATTCCAACTGTGGTCAGGTATGCCAATTCCAACATCTCAAAATGCTATGCCATTTTGAGATGTACACTTCATGTAATTCACCCATCTAGGCCTACTGATTCATCTAAAGGCTCCATTAATGTAATGAATACTCAGGGAGACAAAGGTGTAGATTCACGCGCAGAGCACGGCAGATGTTTATTAAGCCTTCGCAGAAGGGAGGAATCGCGGTTGCAGGCAGGCAATGGTCAAGCACAGGTAGGCAGTTAAAAACAAACAATACTTCACAACCATACAAACAGAAAGAACTGAACTAAATAGGCAGCTGATGAGACCAGGTGAGAAACAAACACAGGTGAAATCAATGAACAAAAATGAAAGACAGAGCTACGTTCCAGAACACAAATAAACAGGGCTATGTTCAAGAACACAAAGAAAAAGAACACAAGGTTGACTAAGAAAATAAAAGCAGAACCTTACAATTAATTGGTCACAGTCATCTGTGTCTGTTTGTGTCTGTGGGTGTCTTGTCAGTTAACAGTGTGTGTCTAGTGGGTGCCTTCCATTGATAAAATGTGCGGGCCAAATTAGATTTCCCAGTGTGGGGGATATCAAAGAAACACAGATGATATCTGCGCTGTTTGGCCAAGTAGCCAATCAAGGGACTGATTCAGTCCCAACCTGGAAGTCTGAATGTCCTTGACTTTGCAGAGATAAGCGCTGTAAGTAGGTGGATTGGCAGTTTCTGTTTCAAGAGGGAACGTGTGCCATCCTGAGCACAAGAAAACCCAACCTAGATCTATGACAATGTAATAAATATGTAATAACATTATTCCTGATTGAATTAGAAGAAAATGCTAATTAGAACAAATGAATTATTAAATTACCAATAAATCTGTTTTATTACTAATTTAATCCACGTGATAAGGAAGCAACTATAGCTATATCTTTATTCCCTAGAATATATTCACCAACATGCTAGCTCTGCAAATGATTCTCCCTAGTCAGCATTTAAATAAAAACTTTACAGAGGGGGCATATTGAGGTTAGGTTGACATATGCATAAAAACCAATTCAACTCAATACAGCAAAAAAATACAGCCAAGCCAAAGGTCACGTACAAGCTATCTGAAAGTGAAGATACTAGACTGAGTGTGAGTGTGAGTGTGAGTGTGAGTGTGTGTGTGTGTGTTTTATGTGTACCTGATGCTATCTCTGGCTGTATTGTCTGGTTCCATACAGCTGTTTTTCACACCAACAGTGGTGTAGATGTAGCAGCCCAACACAAGGTGAATTGGTGTCACTGACTTCATCTCCTAGTGTAGGACCAGTCAGTCAAGCTCATTTCCCTGAGGCCTGGTAGCTGGGTGATGTAATGATGTGGTTGGCTAAACTGAAATGTGACTAAGCCACAACCATTATTGATTATTCAAGCCTTGATGGGATTTATACCCTGTTTTATGTAGCCTATTTACTGGGCTCAATATTTGGAATGACTAACAATAAATCATATTTACTCTTAGTCATTCCAAATATGATGCATTTGAGGTTTTGAATAACACAAGAACAAATTCACGGTTAAAAGGAACACTGAACATATTCAGTGGTACTTTCATAATTCATAATGGTGAAGGTGAAACTTTAAATGTCACCTGCCTGCTCCCCACAGCTGTTCACAAAGGACTGTGACTCAAGGACTGAGTGTCTGCCCCACTGAATATTCCTTGAACAGCGACAGACTATTGGACACGACAAAATGTTCTAGGATAAAATGGAAGACTGTGTCATACTGTGGTGAATTTGTATAAGGAATAGGTAAATGATTCTCCTGGCCCAATGTGAGGGGACTATGAAATGCATCCTGTGCCATTGTTGTCATTCCCACAGCTCACAGAACAGACATAACACACACACAGTCATAACAGTACACTATGCAATAACAAGGGAATAGATTAATTAACACCTTGTAAATTATGTCTTATATAACACCTAATAAATTATGTGCTGTAGCGTGTTAAAGAATTACATTTGGTGTGTTAAAGAATTGCATTTACTTCACTTGGTGAAGGCCGCAGGACTGAAAATGGATGAATGCAACAACCATGTCTCTGTCACTAATAAATACAGTCATGGGTGGTAACTCTACAATTCACTCAAAAGGCAAGGTACTCTGCACAAAGCAGTGTGTTAATTTAACACTGAAAAGTGTGGACCCGTATAGACACTGGACCAGTGTTAAGTTTAACACTCTCAGTGTTGATTTAACGCTGGAGAATTTGCTGTGAAAGTATCAGTAAACACCATAACATTGTAAATGTAACACTGACCTAGTGTAAACATTGAATTCTAAAGTGTTAAATACAGGGTATTAGTGAACACCATAACAGTGTAACTTTAACACTGAGTTAGTGTAATATTTTAATGCACTGATGTTGGAAAGAATTGTTGTTAAAAGGGCAACACTTTGAAAAGTGTAAATACAAAACCTTCTGGGTGTTCTCATATAAACACTTCAAACGTGTGAAATTGAGCACCCACAGTATTCAATTTACCGAACTAATTTTGCTGTGAGGGGGCAATGACAGACTCAGCACTCAAATCAGCTTAATTTCAGAGACGACCCAGGAATGCAAAAATAATGAATATTTGTATTTTATCAATTTTATTTAACCCTTATTTTACCAGGTAGGTTGACAAATTCTCATTTACAGCAACGACCTAGGGAAAAGTTACCGCAGAGAGGAGGGGGGGATGAATGAGCCAATTGGACGCTGGGGATGATTAGGTGGCCATGATGGTATGAGAGTCCGATTGGGAATTTAGCCAGGACACCGGGGTTAACACCCCTACTCTTACGATAAGCGCCATGGGATCTTTAGTGACCACAGAGTCAGGACACCTGTTAAACGCCCCAATCCGAAAGACGGCACCCTACACAGGGAAATGTCCCCAATCACTGCCCTGATATGATTGAATTTGGAAACATGATGCTAAAAGTGATAGTCATTGGACAGTATGAAAGCAGACTGAATTTGATACACATGAAATTAATGAACAGGTGTGACATACTGTACATCTAAAGCTAGCCTATATAAGACCTTAATGTAAATGTGTGTGTCAATTCAAATTATGTTTTTAATGGTATTAATTGCAGTGTGTGTGTGTGTGTGTGTGTGTGTGTGTGTGTGTGTGTGTGTGTGTGTGTGTGTGTGTGTGTGTGTGTGTGTGTGTGTGTGTGTGTGTGTGTGTGTGTGTGTGTGTGTGTGTGTGCTGGTAAAGGTGAAACTTTAAATGTCACCTGCCTGCTCCCCACAGCTGTTCACAAAGGACTGTCACTCAAGGACTGAGTGTCTGCCCCACCGAACATTGCTTGAACAGCGACAGACTACTGGACACGACGAAATGTTCTCGGATAAAAAGGAAGACTGTGTCATACTGTGGTGAATTTGGATAAGGAATAGGTAAATGATTCTCCTGGCCCAATGTGAGGGGACTATGAAATGCATACTGTGCCATTGTTGTCATTCTCATAGCTCAAAAAAGATACATAACACACACACACACACAAACAGTTATAACAGTACACTATGTAATAACAAGGAAATAGAAATAGACAAGGAAGTTTAATTATTGACAACTTGACACCAGGACATGGCAGAAATTCAGCTAGCCTCAGGATGGTTATGTGTTTCAGATCTGAATGAATCCATGAATATTGGGTGAAGAATTGACATTGGAAACATGAGGCTGAAGGTGATGATCTTCGGACAGTATTAGAGCAAAGAGCCTGAATTTGATACACATGAAATGAATGAATGGGTGTGGCATACATCTAAAGCTACTGTATATAAGACCTAAATGGAAATGTGTGCGTCAATTGAAATTAAGTTTTTACTCATTGCAGGGCCATTATTTATGTTGTTCCGAAGCAGTGAATGGAGGTTTATTCTTTGTTTGGATTTAGCCCTCAGTTTAGTGCTGGTCTCCTACTTAGCTATAGTTCGTTTGGTCTGAGCTATACATATGGTATACTGTAGATATGGAATCATAACCCAAGCTCCAAAGAAAACGCCACCCCTTGTCGTAACCGCAGCAAACAGAGGAAAGTCAAAGAATGATGTGTAATATCATTTAACTCAAACATGGCAATATAGTAACAATATTGTGGCTATTTCAAGGATTTTGAGCAACGCTGTGATCACATAGATTCAGACAGTTGCACCCAGGGTGGAGGTGCCATCTGAAACCAGCCTGGGGAGAAGCACACACACACAACACCACCACCCACAACATCAGAGAGCCGTCTTGTATGTAAGAGGTGATTTTTTTTGACTCGCCCCGTATTTGGCTGCTTCTCCCCCGTTACCATGGTCAACTGAAGCCAATCAACCAAATGTTTGTTTTCTTCCCAGAACAGACAAGTGCTGAAAGAGAGGGGGATCAGTGCTTGTGTGTGGGCTGCTTTTGGCACAATGAGCCTTTTCTTCAGCTCTATTCTGGTCTCAGCTTCCTTGTCATGCAGAATTATCACCCCAATTAACTAACATATAATCTTGGCTGTATGTATGGACTTGGCATTGACTGTATGGACTTGGCTTCATGGGTAGGTATATAATTGCAACCTACGAACAACATTATGCTGGTCCTCTTCTGTTTGTCTCTACTTTACGCTGTCTGCTTAACCCAGATCTTAAGAACCTGGTAATACCATTTTAAAAATACAATATGTGTCCACTATGCTTTCTGATTATACTGATCATTCCGATTACAGTTTTTAATCAATCTCATACCAAGCATTTTTTTTTGGAACAATGTTGTCAACTTTCAAAACAGAGTCCACAAGACACAGAACTGTGTGGCCTTTTGTAAAACAGCAAATGCTTTTTCAAATGTAGTTGCCCTCTCAAAACATGCATTCAACTGAGTGCAGGCTTAGCTGAATGACAACAGAGACAGAACACAATTCTGACAGATGACAGGTTGCCCTATGCTGAGCACCTTGCATCGAACCCCCCCCCGCCACTAGGAGAATGGAGATCCAATGACAGGCCTTCAGTTTGTTGGTGGTGGTGGTGGGGAAGTGGAAGGTCATTGGCAGACTGTTGTGCAAAACAAGAAGCGGGAGACACAAGGTTTGAGTTGACATGTAATTACTCTCCTAGATTTATGCCCATTGGTTGAAAGAAATGGAAAGTGATTATTGAACGGGGCTCCAGCAAGTGTGGTGGAATTGCCTTAGAGGCTGAAGTTAATAGGTGAACGACATTCCGCACGCTCGCTAATAGTAAAGCAGGAGGAAAGGCGTATGCTGATGAGGTAACATGATGACACTACCATAGATACCTGCTATGCTGATGAGGTAACATTATGACACTACCATAGATACCTGCTATGCTGATGAGGTAACATTATGACACTACCATAGATACCTGCTATGCTGATGAGGTAACATTATGACACTACCATAGATACCTGCTATGCTGATGATGTAACATTATGACACTACCATAGATACCTGCTATGCTGATGAGGTAACATTATGACACTACCATAGATACCTGCTATGCTGATGATGTAACATTATGACACTACCATAGATACCTGCTATACTGATGAGGTAACATTATGACACTACCATAGATACCTGCTATGCTGATGAGGTAACATTATGACACTACCATAGATACCTGCTATGCTGATGAGGTAACATTATGACACTACCATAGATACCTGCTATGCTGATGATGTAACATTATGACACTACCATAGATACCTGCTATACTGATGAGGTAACATTATGACACTACCATAGATACCTGCTATGCTGATGATGTAACATTATGACACTACCATAGATACCTGCTATGCTGATGAGGTAACATTATGACACTACCCTATAAATACCTGCTATACTGATGAGGTAACATTATGACACTACCATAGATACCTGCTATGCTGATGAGGTAACATTATGACACTACCATAGATACTTGCTATGCTGATGAGGTAACATTATGACACTACCATAGATACCTGCTATGCTGATGAGGTAACATTATGACACTACCATAGATACCTGCTATGCTGATGATGTAACATTATGACACTACCATAGATACCTGCTATACTGATGAGGTAACATTACGACACTACCATAGATACCTGCTATGCTGATGATGTAACATTATGACACTACCATAGATACCTGCTATGCTGATGAGGTAACATTATGACACTACCATAGATACCTGCTATACTGATGAGGTAACATTATGACACTACCATAGATACCTGCTATGCTGATGAGGTAACATTATGACACTACCATAGATACCTGCTATGCTGATGATGTAACATTATGACACTACCATAGATACCTGCTATGCTGATGATGTAACATTATGACACTACCCTATAAATACCTGCTATACTGATGAGGTAACATTATGACACTACCATAGATACCTGCTATGCTGATGAGGTAACATTATGACACTACCATAGATACCTGCTATGCTGATGATGTAACATTATGACACTACCATAGATACCTGCTATGCTGATGAGGTAACATTATGACACTACCATAGATACCTGCTATGCTGATGAGGTAACATTATGACACTACCATAGATACCTGCTATGCTGATGAGGTAACATTATGACACTACCATAGATACCTGCTATGCTAATGAGGTAACGTTATAGACACTACCCTTTAAATACCTGCTATGCTGAGGCGGTAACATTATAAACGCTAACATATGCTGATGAGTGAGATAGGGCGTGATGTGAATACTGGATGCATAAAAAGGGACAAGCCATTCAGACCGGTCTTCCTGATTGAACTTTCGTAAACTACATTACATTAGTCAAAACTATATTATCCTGTCAAAATTGCAAAAAAGACTCATCAAAAGAACACGACTGCCTGCAAAAAGATGAACAAAACAGAAAGTTAGTCTTTCTTTTAGAAATACCAGTAGATCAATACATTTCTTTGCAGTCACTAAATCGTGATGATCAAAATTGGAAGTACAACTATCCAAAGGTGCAGCATTATGGGACATGACTCTTCTTTTATGCATATTTCACAAAACAATTGCATACACATCAAATCAAATATTATTCCTGATAAAAAAAAATACAAAGAAGTATATTGTGTGCAGGATTCATTCATCGGTATCATCCCAATCCAATTCCATGTCTTCAATACAAAAGCTGGTTCGGTCATTGTAGTTCTATAGACAATAGAAATAAGGAAAAGGTGAATACAATGGAGGAACACTACTGGTAGGAACGTATACGTTTACGCTGATGACTTAGAAGTAACCCAACTTCCGTCTCTGGATCTCTGCAATATTGTAAATAACAATTAGACGGTCCCCATTGCCTAGATCCTTCCATATATTGTACATGGTATGACACCGATGGGGTGATTTAGAATTGTGTGCAGTAGTATTTACTGATTGCCAGAAACAGTGAACACAATTGCACACATTTCTCTTCTGATGAAAACAGTGTTGTGTCACGTTCCTGACCTTATTTTCCTTGTTTTGTATTTATTTAGTATGGTCAGGGCGTGAGTTGGGGTGGGTTGTCTATGTGTGTTTTTCTATGTTGGGGTTTTGTGTTCGGCCTGGTATGATTCTCAATCAGAGGCAGCTGTCAATCGTTGTCCCTGATTGAGAATCATACTTAGGCAGCCTGGGTTTCACGTTTGGTTTGTGGGTGTTTGTTTCCTGTGTCAGTGTTTGTGCCACACGGGACTGTTACGGTTAGTTAGTTTGTTATTTTGTATTGTGTCTTGTTTTCGTGGATATTAAAATCATTTACCACTCTGCACATTGGTCCTCCGATCCTTCTCGCCTCTCCTCGTCCGAGGAGGAGGAAGAAATAGACTGCCGTTACAGTGTGTTAAGATTCTGTGAACAAAAGTACATTTTGTGTTCACTGATTACATTTGTATTTCATGTTTTGCAAAAGGTGGTCTATGATATGCAAGTCAGGTACTAGGGCCAAAAAAGGATCAGAAGTGCTGTAAATGTATTTCACCATTTGATCATTGCTGTTCTGCTATACCGTACGTTTCAGCACAGATCCAAAAATTGCTTGTACCCATTTGAGAAAAACTGTAACATGCGCTGAGAGCACGTCTGGTCGAGTGTTTGTTTACCAGATAGCCAACATAAAACAACATTAAAGGAGAAAACACAGAGCCCAGAAATAGCCGGGAGACAAATGAATCAAAGACTGTTCAGTACATAGGATAATCACAGTGTCATAGGAGGAAGGTGAGCTCGAGGAGAGATCAAAAGTTCCAAATCACTGCACCTGCCGCCTCCGCCAGCGTTTCCCTAGGCAAGTGGAGAGGTGTGTGCTTCCTGTTCAGTATCAACCAAATGCAACACATAAACCACACATACACACACACAGGCAGGAAAGCAGCACACCTACACCATGATATAAGGCTCACGCCACTCTACAGAGGTCAGGGTCAAACTGATATCTCTTTGTTGTTTATGTAACTCCTGTCAGTTGAAGTGGATTGCAGTGAGAAGCGGTGTGCTATTGAAGACAATCGAACTACTGCCACAGCAAGGTTGTGTGTGTGTGTGTGTGTTTGTGTGATACAGTCGCAGCATGCAGACCCCCCAAAAAAACTGATATTACAGCAGGCTGTCGTTGTTGATAATGTAATAAATTGCTGGAAATAATTTCCATCCCTCCAGTGAAATGTTAAGTTATTATTAGATATCATATTATGATTCCCCCTAGTCTGTCATCAATTTTGCAATTATTGTTCTTTAACAAGTTCTTACTTGCAGGTTTGTTAATCAGACCTATTCTTTGATTAAGTAGAATAATCATCTTCATTCTACTTTATTCTATTACAGTTATGTAATTCCTTTCATTATGCTATCACGTCCTTCTCTCTCAAAACAAGGAGATGAACCATTAGAATATAAAAGAATAACGGTTTTTCCCCAGCGGGAACTTCAGATGTGGATAAAATATGCATGGCTATCTCTGTATGTTCAGAACATAGTAGCGCCTTTCGGTTCTTTTGTTACACATCTGAGTCTTTAATATTTCAAACTGGTGAATTAATATTTCACCTTGAGCTTTTTTACATTCCTGAGAGTACTCCTCCAGCTCTACACAAGAGCACTCCCTGCAACAAGATCATGATGAAATGGCTAAACACCACTGAGAAAATGTGTTACGGCATGGCATGGTCGAACGAACTCATACAAATTTTATTTCACATGTGAAACCATGTGTTTTTGGAACACTTCACAAATAACTATTACATTTATCATGGTGATTCAGGAGGAACATTCAAACAGAATAATATGCCTCACCAGTATTAGACAACTATACAGGAAACTCTCAAATTGCTGAAATAAGTAAATTAAATCAATGATAAGAGAATAGTCAGATTTAACTGATAATTAAAATGCCAGTGTAGATGGCACTCTTTACTAAGTGCAGAGATGTATTATAGTTAATGAATCTGTATGGGACTTCTGAGCATGCTATAGTCTTTGTGGCGCAGCAGAACAATCAGCGTACCCCAAATCCAGAGTTTGCGACTTTAAATCCCAGTTGGGGTCATATTGAAAAGTCAGTACTAAGTGTTCATGTCAAACGTAATCGTATTGATTAAAGATGTATACACTATTTTACTTCTCTTACAACAACAAAAAAACATGTTGAATTGAAATGTTCACGTGTGACAACAGAAGAGACACATGTCAGGTCAGTTGTTCACATGTGTCACATTTGGAGATGTTAACAACACCTTTTCACATGTGAGTGGAATACGGTTTTCACCTCACATGGGAATTGCAGATTCCCATGTGAAAATTGCAGTTTCACACATGAAAATCGAATTTGCATTTTCACATGTGAAAAACATTCACGTGATTCATTTCATTCTCAACCAGGATTTCCATGGGTCTTTGTGTGTCAAAAAAGATATAGTGTTATTTGACATGTCAAATAAGCTTGTTGACCAATCAGGACCTGAATATGACTGCACGTCACATAATAATTTCACGCGTTCATAATTGTTTTACGTAGTTATTACACATTGATTACACTATCACTCGTATTTCATATGTCACAACGATTCATCGATACGTATGCTATGATGCTGGTAAAGTTGTCTCGCGCACCTAAAGTGCTGGTCATAAAAAAAAGGTGCGCGAGACAACTTTACCAGCATCATAGCATACGTTAGTTAGCTAGCTAACTATATAGCTAGGTGTCATCATCTAAAACAACACTAATTTATAAGACAGTTCTTATTTGATTAATGGTGGTCGGACCCATCTATGTGAAGCTAGCCACAATAAAGATTAGCCTTCAAAATAAAAGTATTAACAGTGATGCAAATGAATACAAATAGTAGAATTATGCCATAATTGAATGGATCATGCAAAACAAGGTTGGAATGTTGTTATATAAAATCAACAAAAAAAAACAAAAAAATGTATTTGACAAATCTGTTGAAATCTCACTGGATGTATTATACTTTAGAATTGCATTGGGGGCATACTTATTTCACTGTACAGCCTTACCTATGGGTTGTAGATCAATGACATGGGGTATCAGTCTACTCAGTGACACTCAGAGAACCTTAGCTTCATAGCTCTTATTGCGGGACTCTGAAACAACTGTGAATTGAGCCACATTTGTAAACCTATATGTATTGAACACTATTCCAGAGGAAAAACAATAATGCGTGGATGTTTTGGAGGCTAATAACTCTGAGGAGGACGTTGGGACAAAATATCTTGGGTATTGAGTAAACTGATAACCATTTTATTGATCTCCAATCCTTATGGAAAGCTGTATTATTGTCAATACACACAATAGGCTGACTGGGGAGATGATTTCAGTCACATTCCCGAAATAAGAGCTACACGCTAATGTTTGTGTAAACTCTTCAACGTTGTGTTCTGTGGGTGTCACCGAGTAGACTGATACCCCATTTCATTGCTTCACATTCCAACCTTGTTTAACATTATCTAGTCTAAATATGGCATGATTCCACCCACTGTAACCTTCTGCATCACTTATTTTGAAGGCTAACCGCAAATTCCACTATTGTGCCTAATCCTTATTGTGGCTAGCTTCACAACACATACGCCGGTCCGGTCGAGCCGCACTAGCCAGATGAAGTTAGCTGGCTGCTTATAACGTTAGCTTTGGGTAACAGGGTTAAGTTGCTGGCTAGCTATTTATTTTCATGAAATGAAGTTCAATTTCAATAGGCGAACAACAAGTGGCTACCTAGCTAATACTTACTCACAAGGATTCCTAAATTATTGCTAAGAATAATGAAAATGACTGCAGTTTCTACTGGTCATTGTTTTCAGGCTGGTTGTATTGGTGTTAGTTAGGTACCATGCTAAAGGTAGCAAGCTACCCCAGAAGTTGCTGTCGAACGAATAATGCTTTATTACCAACGCGGTATCCGTTCGTGGCCGGTGTTTGCAGATTTTTTGTTAAGCTTATTTAATGCGTCAAATAGTGTTATTGTAAAATAGTGTTATTTGACGTGTATCTTTTTTGACACGCAAAGACCCAAACGGCATTCCATAGTATGTCTGGAAGCAAATAGCAGTGACACTAGTACTGTGTAACTCCGGTAGGGCAACATCTGAAAAATAGCGCACTTGGTAGTGTGTACCAGTGCTCCACCAGTCGCGAAAGCCAACATCACCCAAGACAGAGAACAGTTGATTGTCAAGGGCAATGAATTCCATTATCTTGGCGTTAATGGATTTTGCCTAAGAGTTGTCTCGCTGAAATATTCGTATTCTTTCAAATGACTGCTCGACTTGTTGACTGCTCGATCCACACAGCAGACATAGTGGGCTAGGTTTGGAATGTTGTGTTGCACGTGTAGCGCAAAATTTTACGTGGCGTCAATACGTCATGTACCTACGTTATATAAGTATGCAGGTCAGCTTTGACATCGGTTTTGCACATCAGCATTAAACTAGACATCGGGCTGATTCCGATGTTGGCATTTTTAGCTAATATCGTCCGATTCCGATATGTTCTCCAATATATCGTGCATCCCTAGTAAGAATATGTAAATGAGTTCACAAAGATGAATACATTACTGAGAAACTAATGATACACCTGAAGTATATGGTTCCTATAAATTACTCAATAATCATGTCTTCATATTGAGTTTTCTTATAACAAAGCTCAAAATACCTCTATTCACAAAGCTTCACAGAGTAGGAATGCTGATCAAGGATTAGTTTTGTATTTTAGACCACAATGAATAAAATTGAATGGACAGGGGGGACCTGATCAGCACACCTATTTTGAGATGCTTTATGAATAAGGACGGGTCTCTAGCTGATTTTCAGACTACAAAGACTTGCGTTTAAATTGTATTTTAATCCCACGAGAGCTTTTAGTGAGCAAATGTAGTCTAGCATATTACACGTAGCCTACCTTCCTCTGAAAGAACATACTTGAAGCACGATGACATCAGAGTATCTAATTATCCTGACAGTCTAGTAAAGTGTCCTTATTGATATGGATATTCCCCCAAATTGTCCTCTTTGTTTTTTCAATGTTGTAATTTAATTAGAGGGCTGCAATTACAACACAAGAGAACTTCTGAAATAATTACCCCGTAATTATGACATGGCTGTAACAATTAGCATTTCTGTTGTTTGGGATTCACAAGTACTCCATAAACTGCCAAATGCAATAGATCTATATTGAACAATTGCCTTGAAAAGGGACATAATTACTGGAATACAATTCACACGCTCTTACGCACAAAGAATAATTCTGAATGTTAGTGTTCCATACTAAATGGCTCGAACACTAAGGCCATAAGCAGAGGAAAAACAAGCCAAAGGGACCACAGTGGAGCTCCCACCGAATAACAGTGCCTTAGGGGTCAGAGGTTATAAGTTGGTGATGTGGGCTTGGAGAGCGATGACATCGTAAGTTTGGCTACACAAGGATACATCCTCTTCAATGACGGCAACTTTTTCTCTCGATCACAGTCGACAGTGTGTCATTTTCCCAGTCATTTATACGTTCAGTGCAGTAATGGTTCTGTGAGAGTCCCAGGTAGACAAGCAGGTATTAGATCATCACTTCATGTATCTCATTCTTAAGGAAGTCATTCAGTACCTTTAATGGAGCCCAGGCTGAATGATCACACTTTAGATCATTCTCAAAACAGTAGTTCATATATCCATTCATGAACTACCTGATTGATGTGGTAGGCCTATTGAAACCACTCATTATATTTAATTCTTCATGAAGTTAATCGTTATCTTGAATAGAGCATTTTTAGCTCACTCTTAAAATGTTAGTCAATACACTTATACATGTATAATGTAGAGTATGTGTGAAAAGCTATATGAACTACCAGTCCCAGTGGTAGGCTTATTGAAGCCACTCACTGAAGTTATATTTTGTATAAATGATTAACCCTGATCTCTCTGAAGGTCACATTGCTTTGTCCTGCTACTATGGCAACTGGAAATGTTTCGTGGTATTCTAGGAAGGTCTTTAGAAAAGTGTATTTAGAAAGAGACAAAGATGCTACACTCACACTGGAGTTTGAGAAATTGACGTAAGAATAGGAGGACAAAAGAGGGAAAGAAAAGAACACAGGAGAACGACGATAGAAAGATTTTCTCAGAACACTTTCAATGAATACTGGGTATAAAATGTGCCATTATTATACAATTTCCATTCATGTTCATTTATTCACAATGGTGGTTACAGCTGAGCAACTCAAGAAGTGAACCTGGCAACACTAGAGGTATCATTTTGTTGACAGACTCAAGTAAACAAGTACAGGTTTACTGTTAGATTTACTGTTTATTTATGTGTATTCACACGTCTTGATCATTCAACATGGCTTGTGCTCTCAAGTTTGAAGTATTAGTGCCCTCTGCTGTTCATCAACTGTATTATACATGTCCATGCATTTTTATTGTTGCCCTTTTCACCGGACCCAATATTAATTCTATACATTATATGAATACTTTTTGGGGGGAAAGTACCTTTCATCTGTTGCAACAGTACTTCTCTTCCAATACCATATTAAGATATGTAAAACACTGGCTAGGAAAAGTATGACGCATATACACTGAGTATACCAAACATTAGGAACACCTTCCTAATATTGAGTTGCACCCCCTCCCACCATACCCCGTTCAAAGGCATTTAAATATTTTTGTCTTGTCTCAATTGTCTCAGAGCTTAGAACTCATTCTTTAACCTGTCTACTCCTCTTCGTCTACACTGATTGAAGTGGATTTAAGTGACATCAATAAGGGATCATAGCTTTCGCCTGGATTCAACTGGTCAGTCTATGCTATGTTTTGTATACTCAGTGTACATCAACAGTAACAATGGTAGTAATAACAATTCTCCATAGCATACCTTAGGTTCGCTGTTGGACAAAACCATCCCACTGTAAAGGGGGGTTAGGATTCCTAATTCTCTCACCATAGACAGACAGGCTGATGAGACATAATCTCTGTGCTGTTCTTTGTCTTGCCACTTGAGGTTGCCACTAATCCTTGTATTGGAAGTGACAGGCCTACAAAACAACTCGTACTTTAGTAGAAAGTTATGTGATTACACAACATGTTTGATGAAGAGCTAAGAATAAACATTTACATTTTACATTTAAGTTATTTAAATAATCTTATGAGAGAATGTCTGTATGCAGACATAGCGGGGCCATACTTAAGTTTACAGTGCAGTCAAAAACGTGATTGTCCTAAGTTTTATATATATTTCCACAGTATGAGTTTGGAATAATACTTTGAAATTGTGACAATTATAATAATGCCCTTTAAGTTCAAGAGCTGTTTGAAAAGAACGCTTGATATTTCAGCCTGTTTTGGTGGGATGGAGTTTTGGCCTGCCTGGTGACATCAATTAGTTAATAGGCCAATTAAAAGAGAGTTCCACTTCCAAACCTTTCTGCCAATAACTCGTTTTCAGTTTTCACCTCCCCACTCAGACCACTTCCAGACAGTCCTAGCAAAATTCTTGCTTGAGAAATTGAAGCTATTTTTGTTTCTTTTTGACTATTTTAATTGAAAACAATCACAATAAGGTACTTAATTTTTACCCCGAAGTGATTTGATATTGAGATAAACACGGCTGAATTGGACCTTAAAGTTTAAGCATCAGCCAATTCAAATTGTTGACATAGTTGCAAGTGATCAAATGCAACATGCTAGCTGTTTCCATCACATAACCTGGCCCATTTAGTCCTATGCTATCCTCACCAGGTGGCTGTGATTATATCTGGTTCAAATGCCGTATCAGCCAATTAAAATCGCTGACATAGTTGGACGTAATAGAACACTTTCTCATGAGAGTCTCCTTAATCTCCTTAACAGCAGTCAAACGGCACCATCTGCTAATCAAAGTTAGTAAAACACGCACCAGTTTTTAATTGGACGATTATAGCAGTGTTGCGAGCCAGGCTCCTGGTTATTTTTGTAGTTTGCGGCAAGTTCGAATCCCAGCTGAGATATAGTTTAATCCTTTGAAATATATCATTACATTAAGTGTGTTTTAGCGTGTTGTGGAGAGAAAAGTGAAGCCAAAACCATGTAAATTAAGATTAGGAATACATTTAATGAGGAGCATCATGTTGGAGAATTTGTTACATGAAATAATCACAAGGTTCTTAAATGGTACTTCGTCAGCTCTTAAGGTACCGTGGAGAACTATTGCCCAATAAAGAACCTTTGAGTTAAGTCTAGGGTTCTTGGCGTGGCTTCTACAGTACTTGAAATGAATGGAAGCCTGCAGATATGTCCCTTTCATAGCACACAGCAAATTGGCCACTGTTAACTGGTGTTGATTTCTCAGTGTAACATTTCTAGTGTTGATTCAAGAGTTAAATTAACACTGTAAAGAGTTCAATTATCACTCAGTGGTGCAAAAGAACGCCAGCATTGGCGTTATTAACCAGTGTCGAACCAAACCACGCCCATCATTATCATATTTCCCAGCAAACTCTATTGCAGGTTCATTTTAAGAATTATTTGTTTCAATATCTATCTCCTTGTATGTACATTGATTAATTAATCTTATGCTATTAAAATATAAATAACATACATGTATCTATGTAACGATTGTTCTCCTCGTCTGAGGAGGAGCATGGATCGGACCAAAACGCAGCTTGTGTGGAATACATGATGAATTTATTTAAACAAGACGAACACGCAGCACACTTGAGAAATTACAAAACAATAAACGACGTAGACCGACCTGAACATGAGAACTTACAGAACACGAAGAACGCACGAACAGGAACAGACTAGACAAACGAAACAGTCCCGTGTGGTACATACACTGACACGGAAGACAATCACCCACAAACAAACGGTGTGAACAGCCTACCTTAATATGGTTCTCAATCAGAGGAAACGTCAAACACCTGCCCCTGATTGAGAACCATATAAGGCTAAATAACAATGAACCTAAACATAGAAACAAATAACATAGACTGCCCACCCAGCTCACGTCCTGACCAACTAAACAAAGCTAAACAAAGGAAAATAAGGTCAGGAACGTGACAATCTAACCCAATCCAAACTGTTGCTTGGACTTATTGCACCCGTTACTGAAATGGTTGTTCCAGTTTAGATGTTTAAGGTAGTCTCACATATTAATCTTCCCAACCCTGGCAGTTATTCTTAATGCAGGTTGCGGGTGAATAAAAGTGTCAAATGTTGGATATCCCTACTCTGGCTGCATGCCAATAACAATTACACATCACTTAGCAAGCCTGCATAATGTGACTTGCAGGCCTGATGTGCCACGTAAACTATGAGTTTCAGGCCACTGAAAAGAAGGCCTTTAACTCAAAAAGCACCCTGGGAAAATGCAAATATGGCTTAACACCCTACAACAGGGATATTCAATTCCCGTCCTTGAGGGCAGAAACATTTCTAGTTTTGTATTTTTGTATGGTTCTTCAAAGAACCATCTTATTTATGGTTCTTCAGAGACCCTAAAATTGTTCCCTTTATGGCATCGCTCTCAAGAACCTTATTCGGATTCCAATTTGCATCTTTATTTTTAAGAGTGTAGCATAGGGCTAAATGTGCCAGTTTATGTAATGGGAACAGCTAACATGTAGCCTTTGATCAACTACATCAACGATTATAATTGGCTGATACTTAAACTTAAACATACATTTTTTCTAATGTTTGCAGGTATGGACCCAGCATGTTTGTATTCTAGATGAACTTGTATTCATTAGTGAACACCGTAGCAAAAGGTTTTTCAATGGAAAATTAAAATTTGCATTTCTAATTGGGCAAGTTCAGTTAATGCTTTCCTGTTTTAGTCCATTTTCTTTGGTCCATTTGATACCTAGTGAATACGACCAATTATGTCCTTCCTATCTCAGTGTCAGGACAATGAACACTTCCCACTATCAGCATCCAACTAATCTTGCTTCATAAGTCAATCATATACTGTAGATACACCTACCTACCTTAGTGGTTGAGTAATAGCCCACACCTCAGGAAAGCACTAAAATCCCAACATTACAGAATGATCATACTATTTTGGCAGGTCTGTTGCATGCATTTTGGACTTTCATTTCGTATTACAACTCTGTTGGATAAATACTTTATTACCATAATCGCAGGTCAAACTGCTGGGAAAAAGACAAAATGATGTCAAAATCTTCAATGTCCACCGTGTTAGCTGCTTTATTGAGTAGAGATATACCTGCAATGACTGTGATATGTGGTTGTTTTACCTACCTTCATTGCAGTGGAGGTCGGTGCCGTTTAAGATGAGGGAGGACGATTATTAATGTTATGAGCAGGGCCTTATTTCTATTACAGCATATTGGAGGACTGTCATTCATATTCCATTCACCCAGTTTAACATTGATGGGTTTAGGCTACTACATGATAATCAAATTGTTCCTATCCCCATCATGAGGTTGCTACAACCTAGCCTATGAATTCAACATAGGTGCACGCACACAGGTCGAGAGAAAGATTTGAGGTGACAGACAGTGACACATGGACAAACAGTGACACATTCATTACCGCCTCGCACACTCTTGCCTGCATCTAGCGGACATAGGGTGTAATCATCGGTCCAACAGTTGCAAACAAGAGTTTCTATTGGACAAATTAATGTATGTTTATCCCAGTTTCGTTCCGTTTGCTTCCGTCTAATAAAAGTTTTTCAACAGAATCGGCGGACAGAAAACACCCGCCCTGATCACGCAAACAGTTCACTTTCATAGCCACATACAAACAGCTCGTTGTATTCCTTCTTTCATCTACGCGCTCTCCTCCTCTCACCTTTTCCCTTCGCTTGTGGACTTCAATGCACAACACATCAGCTGTGTGTGACCAGGCAAAAAAAAACTTTCCAAGCCAAACCTTCATATCCTAACCGCAGCTAGCTCACCATATTAGCTAAAGTAACATCATAGTCAACATAGCTAATAGAACTAACGCGTTAGTAAACCCGCTACAATCATGCAGTACAGTGTAGTAAGCAATTTAGCAGTTACAGTGGCAATAAATTAGTCAAACCAAAAGCTTACATTGACTTGGAAAGGTTCCAGTGTTGGATAGTCATAGCCAGCTAACAAACATAGCATCCCTCTGTTTGAACCAGGTGTTTGAGTAGGCTAAACTAGCTAGCTGCATTTTCTAGCTAGTTAAGTAAGTGAAAGTGAAAAACAGATGACGAAATATAGCGCTCTCCTCCTTCATTTTTGAAGAAATGTATTTGTTCAAAACTGTTAAACTATTCTCTTTCTCTCTCTGAGTCAACTACTCACCATGTTGTATACACTGCGGTGCTACCTAGCTGTAGCTTATGCTTTCAGTACTAGATTCATTCTCTGATTGTTTGATTGGGTGGACAACATGTCAGTTCATGCTGCAAGAGCTCTGGTAGGTTGGAAGATGTCCTCCGGAAGTTGTCATAATTACTGTGTGAGTCTGTGGAAGGGGGTGAGAACCATGATTCCCTAGGTTTTGTATTGAAGTCAAAGTACCCAGAGGAGGAGGGAAGCTAGCTGTCCTCCGGCTACACCATGGTGTTACCCTACAGAGTGCTGTTGAAGCTACTGTAACAGTGTGTTTTAATCAATTATTTGGTGATATGTGAATACAGTTTGTATAGTTTTATCTAAAAAGATCCTTTTTAAAAATGTTTCACTATTTTTATGAAATTCACTGAGGAGGATGTCCTCCCCTTCCTCCTCTGTGGAGCCTCCACTGCTTCATTGAATGCACTCTGGATAAGAGTGTCAGCTAAATGACAAAAATATAAACGTAACAAAATACAGTTTTAGTGGAATATTTAAAACACTAACTGAACTTCAATAGAAACCATGATCACACAGTAGCAATGCTAACTCTATCCTTCCAACCCTTGTCAGAAAAATGTGTGGCTCCACTTTTCTCCCTGCTGTTTTCCCCCACTGTTAACACTGTTTTAACCGGTCAAGTGAAAAAACATGACCACAGAAGGCAGGTCAAGTTTATGTAATTTTATGTTTCTCACTGAAACTCAGTGAGAAACATAGCACAGAAGTAGATGGGGGCACATGTTAAAGATTAACATTGGTTGCATCCCAAATGGCACCCTATTAGGGCGCAGCCATGCGGAGAATGTGCTGCCTCAGGTAAAGGTAGTGTGATCTCCATGGTGTTAATGTACAACACTGCTCTGTGGTTATTGGTGGTCAGAGGGAACAGTTATCTTATCTAAACACATAAAGGTACTGTATGTTTTCCTAACAGTCTCTTTGCAAAAATTACAACTTAATATTTGTTATCACTAAGACATTCTCTAACAGTCATGACCCCAATCATCTAAAATCTAGAAAACAGTGGCAAAGCAACATGAAGAACAAAACAATTTTATATTTTTATCTTAGAAACTAACACCCCTTACACACGCACACACACACACTCACATGCAAGCACACAGAAAATACACATAAACACACATATGCACTTTCCTTACTTAATTACATTTATTTTTACAGGGACAGTACACATTAATCAACATTTCTATCAAGGTGCGGTTCATTTTCGGTCCCAGTCCCTGGGAATATTACTAAAAACAATTAAAATTACAATACAGATGGACAATGAGAACGTGTGCCTTTTGTGTGTGTGCACACATTTTAGAATGGGACTCATGCGTTGTGAAGGCCTGTCTGTGATTGGTCAGCCCTGACACCTGAGGAGACAGCCAGGAGCTGATTGGCTGATGATCATGGGTCCTTCAGATCCTGTTTTTTCAAAAAGACAGGTTACATTAGGTTATAATAATACGGAGCAGGAAATAAGAGTAAACACATAATGAAAACGATGTGCAGAAAAAGATAAAAGCACATTCATTCTGTTTGAATTCAGACTGAAGGAATACAAAAAGGGAAAATCTAAACTAATTTACACCATGTTACTATGTTTAGACAGTGAAAATCCTCTTTCTGTGCAGTTTTATGCGTTCCCATCTTTGAGATAACTATGAAGTCTGTATTGAGTGGAAGAAAAAAAGATAAGAAAATGTATCCATAAAGAGAAAAGCCAGGAGGGTTGTTGAGCAGCTTCAAGGGACAAGTCAGGCATGGAAAACGTTGCGGTGATACAAACAACAGTTATCACTCTGAACCAATGAGGAGGGATATAAATAACAACTCTCATCACATGCATGCTGTCCCAGGTTGAGTCTCAAATTCACCCGATGGCTCTGGTAAAAATGTTTTTTTTCCCCCCACATACACTGTATAGGTGCAGTGAAATGTGTTGTTCGCAATAGAAGAGCCGTTGTCAAGATTAGTGCTCTATATGGGAACCCTGTCAATGTGGCTCAAAAAGGAAAAAGGTACACATCATCTAACAGTGCATATAGGCACTTTCAGCTCGAAGGCAACTGAAAAAAATCTCCAAAAAAATCCAAAAATTATTTTGCTCTTTTACTGGTTACCTAAAATAATGTAAGGGGGGTGCAAGAGGGATAACGCTTTTATTGCTTATAATACATCTGATTCCCTCCTCAAATTGGCATATTTATATAGTTATGCCTGCTATAAAGTAGTTTAAAAATGTTTAACCTTTATTTTCACAGGGAGTCAATGCTGAGACGAAGGTTTCTTTTCCAGATGACCCATCTGTACCCATGTGTACACAATACACATACAAATACAATCAACACATTAAACTACACAGGTAACTGAACTAAATGACTATCGCCATCGTAGCACTCACTTCTTTCATCATGAAGTGCTTTGAGAGACTAGTCAAGGATCATATCACCTCCACCTTACTTGTCACCCTCGACCCACTTCAATTTGCTTACCGCCCCAATAGGTCCACAGACGATGCAATCGCCATCACACTGCACACCGCCCTATCCCATCCGGAAAAGAGAAATACCTATGTAAAAATGCTGTTCATTGACTACAGCTCAGCATTCAACACCATAGTACCCTCCAAGCTCATCATTAAGCATGAGGCCTGGGTCTCAACCCCGCCCTTTGCAATTGGGTACTGGACTTCCTGACGGGCTGCCCCCAGGTGGTGAAGTTAGGAAACAACATCTCCACTTCGCTGATCCTCAACACTGGAGCCCCACAAGGGTGTGTACTCAGCCCCCTCCTGTACTCCCTGTTCACCCATGACTGCGTGGCCATGCACACCTCCAACTCAATCATCAAGTTTGCAGATGACACAACAGTAGTAGGCTTGATTACCAACAACAACGAGACAGCCTACAGGGAGGAGGTGAGGGCACTCGGAGTGTGGTGTCAGGAAAACAACCTCTCACATCAACATCAACAAAGGAGATGATCATGGACTTCAGGAAACAGCAGAGGGAGCACCTCCTATCCACATCAACGGGACAGCAGTGGAGAAGGTGGAAAGTTTTAAGTTCCTCGGCATACACATCACGGACAAACTGAAATGGTCCACCCACACAGACAGTGTGGTGAAGAAAGCGCAACAGTGCCTCTTCAACCTCAGGAGGCTGAAGAAATTTGGCTTGTCACCCAAAACCCTCACAAACTTTTACAGATGCACAATTGAGAGCATCCTGTCAGGCTGTATCATCGCCTGGTACGGAAACCGCACAGCCCACATCCGCAGGACTCTCCAGATGTAACGCTCCTCCTCTTCGTCTAATGATGAGGAATAGGAATCATCGGACCAACACGCAGCGTGGTAAGTGTTCATAGTAAATTTAATCAAATAAACTGAACACTGAATGACAAAAACCAACAAAGAGAGTGAACAACACGAAACAGTCCTGTAAGGTGAAAAAACACAAAACAGGAAACAACTACCCACAAACACAGGTGGGAACAGGCTACCTAAGTATGGTTCTCAATGAGAGACAACGATTGACAGCTGCCTCTGATTGGGAACCATACCAGGCCAAACACATAGAAAAGGACAACATAGAACAAAACATAGAATGCCCACCTCAACTCACGCCCTGACCAAACCAAAATAGAGACATAAAAAGGAGCTCTAAGGTCAGGGCGTGACACAACGCATCACCGGGGGCAAACTACCTGCCATCCAATACACCTACAGCACCGGGGAGGCCAAAAAGATCATCAAGGACAACAACCATTCGAGCCACTGCCTGCTCAGCCCGATATCATTCAGAAGGTGAGGTCAGTACAGGTGCATCAAAGCTGGGACCTGAGAGACTGAAAAACAGCTTCTATCTCAAGGTCATCAGACTGTTAAACAGCCATCACTAACACAGAGAGGCTGCTGCCTACATACAGACTTGAAATCATTGGCCACTTTAATAAGTGGATCACTAGTCACCTTAATAATGCCACTTTAATAATGTTTACATATCTTGCATTACTCATTTCATATGTATTTTACAGCATCTACTGCATCTTGCCTATGCCGCTCTGTCATTGCTCATTCCTTTACTTAGATGTGTGTGTATTAGGTAGTTGTTGTGGAATTGTTAGATTACATGTTAGATATTGCTTCACAGTCGGAACTAGAAGCACAAGTATTTCGCTACCCTCGCAATAACATCTACTAACCATGTGACCAATAAAATTTGATTTGATTTGATTCATTTACACATTGAAATACACGTTATTATACACAACAATACACGAAAAGCAAAACACAATCATAAATAACAGACACATTCCTCAGTAAAAAGGTCCCCTAACAACCGTCTGAAATGCCCAAGCGGCACCAACTCCTCCAATGTTAAAGTGTATTGGAGAACATTTCACATGCAAGGTGCAAGGAAACCAAAGCCTGATCTACTGAACTCTCTAGACAGCTAACCAACCCTGTGAATGTGTTTGATAACTTGTCATTTTAAACCTTAACAGTGATGTTAAGTAAGTCGGAAGTTTGTGGATCAGGGCTTAGTGAACAAAAAGAGCGTAATGATGTGATCTGCGTGACTTCAAAGAGGTCCAGCCAACCTTTGGATAAAGAATACAGTGATGAGTAATAAACTGCGTCCTGTGATAAAATGAATGGCGCTATGAAAAACGGCATCCAGGGGTTTAAGAGTAAAGGCAGCTGCACTTTGATAAATAGTATCACCATAATCAAGAACAGAGATTGCAATCTGGCTCTGAGGTGAAATATGCAGTTTTTTTAGCATCTCTCTCTTTGATGTTGAAGTACAAAGGGGTGGAGGATTGTGTCCCTGCCACACCTCCAGGCTCCAGGGCTGCAGCCTGCACCATGCCCTTTGTTAGTCTGGATGGAATACACTGTTTATTATAAAAATCCTCTCACAAGACAAAATGGTAGAGAGCAAAATGAGCAGGTCAGTGAGATCTGAAGAACAATGTGCTGGGGGGGATGATGGGGGTTTCGATAAAAGATTATGAGTGAAGAAGAGGGGGAGAGTGTGTGTGGGAGTGAAGAGGGAGCTTTGAACTAATTATCAATTCTATTGACTTAAACAGAAGAATAGCTAGCTCCTATGTTGTCTGGCTGCTTTGGAAATGTACAACATTTTAAAATATTATCCACTCAAAATAACCTCAGCAAACCTGCATCCATAGACACAATTTTATAATATAATAATATGCCATTTAGCAAACATTTTTATCCAAAGCAACTTACAGTACTGTGTGAATACATTTTCGGATGTGTAGCCCCAGCGGGAATCTAACCCACAACACTATCCTTGCAAGAGCCATACTGTCACGTCTACTCCCAGGCTCCAGTGCACGATTCGCCGGTCTACTAACCACCGGTCCTGTCAACCATCATTACGCACACCTGCTCCCCATCATTACGCACACCTGGACCTGATTATCACCTTGATTACTCTCCTTTTATTTAGCCCTCAGTAGCCTCAGTCATCAGGCAGTATTGGTTTTGGTCACGTTCAGTACGCTTCTCCTGTTTTGTCAATTTGTAAGTCGCTCTGGATAAGAGCGTCTGCTAAATGACTGAAATGTAAATGTAAATGTTTATCTGCCTTTTCTTATCATTAAACTCACCTTCTGCGCCTGCTTCCTGACTCCCAGCGTATACGTTACAGAATACTGCCTCTCCAAATGTAAGCACCAGAAGAAAAAGACATCTCCCAGACTGTCGGCAAACAGGGACACCTACTCCGCCAACACCACGATCAGCTGGCGCAACTGGGTGCGACTATGGATGAGGTCCTCTGCATCCTCCACCACCTCGACACCACCCAAGAGGATTCATCTCCAACTAGCGGAGGGCCTCCTACCACGGGTCATACCAGAGAGCCAGCCCCTCAGCCTATCAGCAGTCCGCCCAGGTCAGCGATGCCTGACTGTCCCTCCCGGACAAGTATGACGGGACTCCACCCAAATGCCGTGGCATCCTACTCCAATGCTCCCTCTATTTCACCCATCAGACGGGAGCCCCTACCACAAGAGGTCCAAGTTTGTCACTGTCATTTCGCTGCTGACCGGGCAGGCGTTGGAGTGGGCTATGGCCGTCTGGGAGAAAGGAGAGGAAGAGCTGGGTTCCTACAAGAGGTTCATGGCTCTGATCAGGGCGGTCTTTGACCATCCACCGAAGGGCAGGGAGGGAGGTGAGCAACTTCTCCAACTCCGGCAGGGTGCGCCCTCACCTTCCGGACTGTGGCAACCTCCAGCGGATGGAATGAGCCAGCACTCTGCACCCTATTCCGAAGAGGACTGCGCGAGGAGGTCCAGACTGAGTTGGCGTGCCGGGACGACAACCTTTCCTTAGACGCGTTCATCGCAATGGAAATCCATCAGGACAACCTTCTTCAGGACCGCCGGCGCCACCCTCGCCTATTGCCCTCCTCTTTTGTCCGCTCTGAGGCAGAGCCTGAACCCATGGAGGTAGGGGCCACATACCTCCCCTCGGCAGAGCGGCAGAGCCAGAGACAGCTGGGGCTTGGTTCCTATTGCAGCCAGAAGGGGCACCAGCTTCAGTGGTATCCGTCCCAACCCGAGGTCCATGGGGGCAGAGGGGCGGTCCCGTGATTATCCATCTCCCAGGGTAGGCGTGAGTATTCCATCATTATTGCTTTCCGCCAAACTGTTCCTGGTTTCCATTTCACTGGCTGTCCCTCGGTGTGTTGACTCTACAGCCCTAGTGAATTCCGGTGCCGCGGCGAATTTCATAGATCAAACCTCCTCCCTGAACATCCCCTCGTACCCGCTCTTCTCTCCTCTTCTGGTCCAAGCCCTCAACCATTGGGATCCGGCACAATCACGGACATCACAGCACCCCTCACCCTCACCATGGGACCCAGGCACCAAGAAAGCCTTCCCTTCCTCATCGTCACCGTACCCATAAACAAAGTCATCCTCGGCCTCCCATGCTCCAACGTCATGACCTCACCATCTCCTGGTCGAGGATGAAAATCAGCGCCTGGGCACCCGGATGCCGGAGGACCTGCTTTCCCTTACCCTGTGGTTCCAGGTCAGTTGACAGACATGCGGTTGCCCTCCAGCCTGACATCCCAGAGGTTTACCAGGATCTCCGGGATGTTTTCTCCAAGACCCGCGTCACCTGTCTCCCTCCTCATCGCCCCTGGAACTGTGTCCTCAACCTGCTTGCATACTCCGCGCAGCCACCTCTGTTGGTGGCTGAAACCGAGGCCATGGAGGAGTACATCCAGGAGGTTCTTCAACAGGGTTTTCATCCGCTCATCCATCTCCCCTGCATCGGCAGGCTTCTTCTTTGTGGCCTTGAAGGACGGAGGTCTACGTGCATGCATCGATTAGACGCCTCAATTCCATCACCACCAAGTACCACTACCCTCTCCCGTTGGTGCCGGCCGCTATCGAACAGCTCCGCGGGGACAGTTTTTTTACTAAACTGGACCTGCGGAGTGCCTACAATCTGATCCGCATCCGGGAGTGGGATGAATGGAAAACTGCCTTCAGCACAATGTCTGGGCACAATGAGTACTTGGTGATGCCTTATGGATTAGCCAATGCTCCGTCGGTGTTCCAGGTGTTTGTGAACGAGGTGTTCCGGGACATGCTCAGGCACCAGGTGGTCATGTATATCGACAACATCCAGGTCTACTCGGCCATCTTGGAGGATCACATCGCCCACGTCCGAGTAGTCCTGGGATGCCTCCTGGAGAACCGCCTGTATGTCAAAGCGGAGAAGTGCCAGATCCATCAGGTCACTGTCTCCTTTTTGGGGTACCGGATCAGCCCGCAGGTTAGTGAGGATGGATGAAATGAAGGTCGAGGCAGTCCGGTCATGGCCAGTCCCAACCACCGTAAAGAGGTTACAACGGTTTTTGGGGCTTGCCAACTTCTACCGCCACTTCATTAAGAGCGTCCTCCTCTCATCCTCTCTCCTCAAGGGCGGTCCCCGTAAGTCGGTGTGGAGACATTCAGCCTATGAGGCATTCCACCTACTGAAGGGGCGTTTCACCCTGCCCTGTTACTGAAACACACAGATCCTACGCTGCCCTTCGTGGTGTAGTTGGATGCCTCAGAAGTGGGCGTGGGGGCCGTCCTGTCCTAACGTCAAGGTAACCCACAGAAATTCTATCCATGTGCATACTACTCAAAAAAACTGTCTCCTGCAGAGAGGAAGGCGGTGAGGTTGGCATTAGAGGAGTGGAGACATTGGCTGGAGGGCGCCAAGGACCCATTTCTCATCCTTAACGACCATCGGAACCTGGAGTACATACAGACGGCGAGGCGGCTGAAACCTACGTTCCTACGGGGGTAAGGGATCGGCTGTTGACCTGGGTGCACACATCCCTCGCCAATGGACACCCAGGTATCACCCGAACCATTCACTCTATCTCCACAAAATAATGGTAGTCCACCTTTGCGCAGGACGTTGCCTGCTATGTCAACTCCTGCTCCATATGTGCTCAAACCAAATCTCCCCAGCACGCTTCAGCAGGGAAACTCTTTCCCTCACTCTCCTCCTGACCTGCCGGAAGCTGACCCAGGTTTGTGGTGCCCTTCAAGGTCCTCCGGAGGGTCAACGAGGTAACATATCGATTACAACTCCCCACCAACTACCGGATCTAACCCTCTTTTCATGTTTCCCTCCTCAGGCCGGTGGTTCCTGGTCCCCTGGCTGGTGCCGTCCCATGCATCACCCCTCCGCCTTCTCTGGACATCGACCCCCCCCCCCCACAACATCAGGTCACTCCTGGACTCCAAATGACGTAGGGGTCGGCTCCAGTACCTGGTGAACTGGGAGGGGTACGGCACAGAGGAGCGCTGTTGGGTCCCGACGGCCGACATCCTGGACCCCAACATTGTCCGGGATTTCCATCTCTGCCGACGGACCGGCCCGCTCCTCGCCCTCGGGGCCGTCCTCTTGGCCGACATCGTCCTGTGGCTGGAGCCGCGCGTAAAGGAACGGGATACTGTAATGCCTACTCCCGTGCGTGACATCGCACTTCTACTAACCACCGGTCCTGGCAACCATCATTATGCACACCTGCTCCCCATCGTTACACACACCTGGACCTTATTATCACCTTGATTACTCTCCCTTTATTTAGCCCTCAGTAGCCTCAGTCATCAAGCAGTATTGGTTTTGGTCACGTTCAGTGCACTTCTCCTGTTTTGTTTATCTGCCTTTCCTTATCATTAAACTAACCTACACCTGCTTCCTGACTCCCAGCGTATACACACAGGACCACATATATGTCATACTGGAACCTTACTTCAGCGCAGAGCAGTAAAGAGACTTGTATAAATGGGCTGAGGCAGTAACACAGTATTATAGATAAGTGACGTTGCTCTAATTTCATCTGGTTCCTTAAAATTGATTTCAAGTCTTAATATTTTATCTGCAAGGACAGATGAGGATGTCTCCCTGTTACGAGAATTATGTTCTCAATGTTCATAACCCAATTCAATTAAACTACTCAGTCTGCAACACAGAATTTGTAAGATACTGGTTGAAATGAAACAGACGGAGGCCCAGCTACGATAGTCAGAAAGTTTATTTACGAGAGCACTAGTCTGTTGTACAAAACCATTCATTTTATACTGGCTCCTTACGCACATACTTTCACACACAAACATTAGGTATCCTACGCACATACATACACACACAACAGTAGGTATCTTACGCACATGCTGTCCTACTACCCAGCCGACAAAGATTAGGGGAGGCCGTGAGAATTACTCCCCGTCCTCCCTCAAGATAGGGAGACCGATTCTAATCAATTTCATACAATTATATGATTTCAGGGTGGAATATTCTAATCATTCATTTAAACATATAAATTCCATTGACACTCCCTTAGCTTGTTAAAGGACCTAAATGTAACAAAATACTGTTTTAGTGGAATACAACATAGTTTGTTGCATATTGAAAGTATGCAAACACTAACTCAACTTCAATAGAAACCATGATCACACAGTAGCAATGCTAACTCTATCCTTCCAACCCTTGTCAGAAAAATATGTGGCTCCACTTTTCTCCCTGCTGTTTTTCCCCCACTGTCAACACTGTTTTAACCGGTCAAGTGGAAAAAAACATGACCACAGAAAGCCGGTCAAGTTTACTCTTTAACTTTATGTTTCTCACTGACACTCTTTCGCAAGAGCTGTCAGGAGTCAAACAGTTCACCTCATGAGTAGATGGAGCCACAAGTTCAATATTAACATGGGCTGCATCCCAAATGGCACATTATCCCCTACATAGCCCTATATAGGGAATAGGGGGTCATTTAGGATGCAGCGATGGGGAGAATGTGCAGCCTCAGGTAAAGGTGGTGTGATCTTAATGATGTTCATGTAGAACACTGCTCTGTGGTTATAGGTGGTCAGGGCAAAAGTTTTCTTATCTAAACACATAGAGGTCTATTTTCTTAACAAAGTCTCTTTGCAAAAATGTAAAAGTAATCTTTGTTATCACTAAAACATTGTCTAAGCTCCAGTTTGAAAGCAGTCACAACCCTAATCATCTCAAATCTAGAAAACAGTGGCAAAGCAACATCAAGTACAAAACCATTTTATATTTTTATCTTAGAAACACACACCCCTTACACACACTCACACACACACAACCACGCACACACACAATAATGAATGGGGACTCATGCGTTGTGAAAGCCTGTCTGTGATTGGTCAGCCCTGACACCTGAGGAGACAGCTGGGATCTGATTGGCTGATAATCATGGGACCTTCAGATCCTGTTTATTCAAAAAGACAGGTTACATTAGGTTATAATAATACGGAGCAGGAAATAAGAGTAAACACATAATGAAAATAATGTGAAGAAAAAGCACATTCATTCTGTTTGAATTCAGACTAAACAAACACAACAAGGGAAAATCTAAACTATTTTACAATGAAAACTATGTTACTATGTTTAGACAGTGAAAATCCTCTTTCTGTGCAGTTGTATGCGTTCCAATCTTTGAGATAATGAAGTCTGTATTGAGTGGAAGAAAAAATAAAAGAAAATGTATACATAAAGAGAAAAACAAGGAGGATTGTTGAGTGGCTGCAAGGGACAAGTCAGGCATGGAAAACATTGTGGTGATAAGAACAACAGTTATCACTCTGAACCAATGAGGAGGGATATAAATAACTACTCTCATCACAGGTCCCATGCTTGTGTTGAGAGTGTAAAAGCAGAATATTATCAGGGTTGCGTCCCAATAGGCACCCTATACAATATATAGTGCAGTATTTTTTTGTATCGTATATCCTGATGCCTAATCACCTTACTCCTATAGATATCTACCTCTATCACTCCGGCATCCCTGCACATCGTAAATATGGTACTGGAACTGACTGACCCTGTATATACAGTGCCATCAGAAAGTATTCACACCCCTTGACTTTTTCCACATTTTGTTGTTACAGCCTAAATTTAAAATTGATTAAAAAAGTACAAAATGTCACTGGCATCACACATTACCCCATTATGTGCAAGTGGAATTATGTTTTTTTACTTTTTCACAAATTAATAAAAAATTCAAAGCTGAAATGTCTTGAGTCAATAAGTATTCAATCCTTTTGTTATGGCAAGCATAAATATGTTCAGGAGTAAATATTGGCTTAACAAGTCACATAATAAGTTGCATGGACTCCCTCTGTGTGGAATAATAGTGTTTAACATAATTGACTACCTCATCTCTGTACCCCACACATACAGATAATTGTACGGTTCCACAGTCAAGCAGTGAATTTCAAACACAGATTCAACCACAAAGAACAGGGAGGTTTTCCAATGCCTCGCAAAGAAGATTAGTAGATAAAAATATATATATAAAATGCAGACATTGAATATCCCTTTGAGCACGGTGAAGTTATTAATTACACTTTGGATGGTGTATCAATACACCCAGTCACTACAAAGATACAGGCATCCTTCCTAACTTACTTGCCAGATATGAAGGAAAACACTCAGGTATTTAACCATTAGGTCAATGGTGACCTTAAAACAGTTACAGAGTTTAATGGCTGTGATAGGAGAAAACTGAGGATGGATCAACAGCATTGTAGTTACTCCACAATACTAACCTAATAGACAGAGTGAAAAGAAGGAAGCTTATGCAGAATAAAACATGTTCCAAAACATGAATCCTGTTTGCAACATGGCACTAAAGTAATACTGCAAAAAATGTGGCAATGCAATTCACTTTTTGTCCTGAAAACAAAGTGTTATGTTTGGGGCAAATCCAAAACAACACATTACTGAGTAACACTTCATATTTTAAAGTATATTGGTGGCTGCATCATGTTATGGGTATGCTTGAAATCATTAAGGACTGGGGAGTTTTACATGATAAAAAAATCTACGGAATGGCAAAATCCTAGAGGAAAACCTGGTTCAGTCTGATCTCCACCAGACAATGGGTGATGAATTCACCTTTCAGCAGGACAATAACCTAAAACACAAGTCCAAATCTCCACTGGAGTTGCTTACCAAGAACACAGTGAATGTGCCTGAGCGGTAGAGTTACAGTTTTGACTTAAATCTACTTGAAAATCTATGGCAAGACCTGAAAATGGTTATCTATCAATGATCAACAACCAATTTGACAGAGCTTGAAGAAGTTTGAAAATAATAATGGACAAATATTGCACAATCAGGGTGTGGAAAGACCCAGTAAGACTCACAGCTGTAATTGCTGCCAAAGATGATTCTACAAAGTATTGACTCAGGGATGTGAAAACTTATGTAAAAGACATAGAGTTGAAGTCGGAAGTTTACATACACTTAGGTTGGAGTCATTAAAACTCGTTTTTCAACCACTCCACAAATTTCTTGTAAACAAACTATAGTTTTGGCAAGTCGGTTAGGACATCTACTTTGTGCATGACACAGGTAATTGTTCCAACAATTGTTTACAGACAGATTATTTCACTTATAATTCACTGTATCACAATTCCAGTGGGTCAGAAGTTTACATACACTAAGTTGACTGTGCCTTTAAACAGCTTGGAAAATTCCAGAAAATGATGTCATGGCATTAGAAGCTTCTGATAAGCTAATTGACATAATTTGAGTCAATTGGAGGTGTACCTGTGGATGTATTTCAAGGCCTACCTTCAAACTCAGGGCCTCTTTGTTTGACATCATGGGAAAATCTAAAGAAATCAGCCAAGACCTCAGAAAGAAAATGTAAACCTCCACATGTCTGGTTTATCCTTGGGAGCAATTTCCAAATGCCTAAGGGTACCACGTTCATCTGTACAAACAATAGTATGTAAGTATAAACACCATGGAACCAAGCAGCCAGGAAGGAGACGCGTTCTGTCTCCTAGAGATGAAAGTACATTGGTGCGAAAAGTGCAAATTAGTCCCAGAACAACAGCAAAGGACCTTGTGAAGATGCTGGAGGAAACAGGTACAAAACTATCTATATCCACAGTAAAACGAGTCCTATATCGACATAACCTGAAAGGCCGCTCAGCAAGGAAGAAGCCACTGCTCCAAATCCGCCATAAAAAAGCCAGACTACGGTTTGCAACTGCACATGGGGACAAAGATCGTACTTTTTGGAGAAATGTCCTCTGGTCTGATGAAACAAAAATTGAACTGTTTGGCCATAATGAACATCGTTATATTCTGAGGAAAAAGGGGGAGGCTTGCAAGCCGAAGAACACCATCCCAACCGTGAAGCACGGGGGTGGCAGCATCATGTTGTGGGGGTGCTTTGCTGCAGGAGGGACTGCTGCACTTCACAAAATAGATGGCATCATGAGGGAGGAAAATTATGTGGATATATTGAAGCAAAAGCTCAAGACATCAGTCAGGAAGTTAAAGCTTGGTCGCAAATGGGTCTTCCAAATGAATAATGACCCCAAGCACACTTCTAAAGTTGTGGCAAAATGGCTTAAGGACAACAAAGTCAAGGTATTGGAGTGGCCACCACAAAGTCCTGAACTCAATCCTATAGAAAATGTGTGGGCAGAACTGAAAAAGTGTGTGCGAGCAAGGAGGCCTACAAACCTGACTCAGTTACACCAGCTCTGTCAGGAGGAATGTGCCAAAATTCACCCAACTTATTGTGGGAAGCTTGTGGAAGGCTACCTGAAACGTTTGACCCAAGTTAAACAATTTAAAGGCAATGCTACCAAATACTAAATGAGTGCATGTAAACTTCTGACCCACTACGAATGTGATGAAAGAAATAAAAGCTGAAATAAATCATTCTCTCTACTATTATTCTGACATTTCACATTGTTAAAATAAAATGATGATCCTAACTGACCTAAAACAGGGATCTTTTACTAGGATTAAATGTCAGGAATTGTGAAACTGGGTTTAAATATATTTGGCTAAGGTGTATGTAAATTTCCGACTTCAACTGTATTTCCTTATTTCATTTTCAATAAATTTGGAAAAATGTCGAGGGATATCGCTTTTATTGCTCATAATATATCTGATTCCATGCTCAGATTGGCATATTTATATAGCTATGCCTACTATAAAGGTGTGAGACTGCAATCTGCCTCTGAGGTGAAATATGCCGGGGGGTTTTTCAACTCTCTCTTTGATGTTGAAGGACAAAGGGGTGGAGGATTGTGTCCCTGCCACACCCCCAGGCTCCAGGGCTGCAGCCTGCACCATGCCCTTTGTTAGTCTGGATGGAATACACTGTTTATTATAAAAATCCTCTCACAAGACAAAATGGTAGAGAGGAAAATGTATGCAGTGCTGTCCTTGAGCTGTTCTTGTCTACTCATGTTCCGTATTATGTCATGTTTCATGTTTGTGTGGACTCCAGGAAGAGTAGCTGCTGCTTTTGCAACAGCTAATGGGGATTCTATTAAAATACCAAATACCCCAAAAAATGAACAGGTCAGTGAGATCTGAAGAGCCATGTGTTGAGGTGATGATGGGGGGTTTGGATAATAGATTATGAGTGAAGATGAGGGGGAGAGTGTGTGTGGGAGTGAAGAGGGAGCTTTGAACTGATTGTCAATTCTATTGACGTAAACAGAAGAATAGCTAGCTCCTATGTTGTCGGGCTGCTTTGGAAATGTATGAACAATTGAAAAATTATTAACTCAAATTAACCTCAGCAAACCTGCATCCATAGACATAATTTTATAATATAATAATATGCCATTTAGCAGACTTTTTTATCCAAAGCGACTTACAGTACTGTGTGTATACATTTTTGTATGGTTGGCACCAGCAGGAATCTAACACACAACACTATCCTTGCAAGAGCCATACTCTACCAACTAAGCTACACAAGACCATATGATTAAGGCAGCCCCCCGCACCTCTCTGATTCAGAGGAGTTGGGTTAAATGCAGAAGACCCATTTCAGTTGAATGCATTCAGTTGTAAACTGACTAGGTATCCCCCTCCCACTTTCCCATGTATGTCGTACTATAACCTTAATTCAACGCAGGACAGTAAAGAGACTTGCATAAATGGGCTGAGGCAGTAACACAGTATTATACATAAGGGACGTTGCTCTAATTTCATTTGGTTCCTTAAAAAAATTAAGTAAATGAGAAATGAGAACTGATTTCAAGCCTTAATCTCTTATCTGCAAGGGCAGATGAGGATGTCCCCTTCATAGTTGGTTAAATGACCAAAATGTAAATGTAAAAATATACTGTTTTAGTGGAATACAACATAGTTTGTTGCATATTTAAAGCATGTAAACACTAACTAAACTTCAGTAGAAACCATGATAACACAGTTGCAACGCTAACTCTATCCTTCCAACCCTTGTCAGAAAAATGTGTGGCTCCACTTTTCTCCCTGCTGTTTTTCCCCCACTGTCAACACTGTTTTAACCGGTCAAGTGAAAAAACATGACCACAGAAGGCAGGTCAAGTTTACTATTTAACTTTATGTTTCTCACTGACACTCTTTCGCAAGAGCTGACAGGAGTCAAACAGTTCACCTCATGAGTAGATGGAGCCACAAGTTCAATATTAACATGGGCAGCATCCCAAATGGCACATTATCCCCTACATAGCCCTATATGGGGAATAGGGGGTCATTTAGGATGCAGCGATGGGGAGAATGTGCAGCCTCAGGTAAAGGTGGTGTGATCTTAATGATGTTCATGTAGAACACTGCTCTGTGGTTATAGGTGGTCAGGGCAAAAGTTTTCTCATCTGAAGACAGAGGTCTATTTTCTTAACAAAGTCTCTACGCAAAAATGAAAGCGTAATCTTTGTTATCACTAAAACATTGTCTAAGCTCCAGTTTGAAAGCAGTCACAACCCTAATCATCTCAAATCTAGAAAACAGTGGCAAAGCAACATCAAGTACAAAACCATTTTATATTTTTATTTTACAAACACACACCCCTTACACACGCACACCACACACACATGCACACGCACAAACAGACACATGCACGAATGCACACACACGTTAAGGAATGTGACTCATGCGTTGTGAAAGCCTGTCTGTGATTGGTCAGCCCTGACACCTGAGGAGACAGCTGGGACCTGATTGGCTGATAATCATGGGACCTTCAGATCCTGTTTATTCAAAAAGACAGGTTACATTAGGTTATAATAATACGGAGCAGGAAATAAGAGTAAACACATAATGAAAACGATGTGCAGAAAAAGATAAAAGCACATTCATTCTGTTTGAATTCAGCCTGAAGGAATAGAAAAAGGGAAAATCTAAACTATTTTACAATGAAAACTATGTTACTATGTTTAGACAGTGAACATCCTCTTTCTGTGCAGTTTTATGCGTTCCCATCTTGAAGAGAACTATGAAGTCTGTATAAAAATGTATCCATAAAAAGAAAAGTAAAGTAAAGGAACAAGTCAGGCATGGAAAACGTTGTGGTGATACAAACAACAGTTATCACTCTGCACCAATGAGGAGGGATATAAATAACTACTGTCGACACAGGTATGCCGTCCCATGCTTGTGTTGAGAGTGTAAAAGCAGAATATTATCAAGGTTGCGTCCCAACAGGCACCCTATTCCCTATATAGCGCAGTACTTAAAAAAATTATATATCCTGCCTAGTCCTTACCTTACCCCTATACATATCTACCTTGATCAATACAGCACCCCTGCACATTGTAACTGACTGACCCTGTATATACAGTGCTTTCAGAACGTATTCACACCCCTTGACTTTTTCAACATTTTGTTGTGTTACAACCTTATTGTCACTGGCATGCACACATTACCACATAACGTCCAAGTGGAAATATGTTTGTCAAACTTTCTACAAATTAATTACAAATAAAAAGCTGAAATGTCTTGAGTCAATAAGTATTCCAGCCCGTTGAAATGGCAAGCCTAAATACGTTTAGATGTAAAAATGTGCTTAACAATTCAGATAATAAATTGCATGGACTCACTCTGTGTGCACTAATAATGTTTAACATTATATCCCACACATACAATTATATGTAATGTTCCACAGTCGAGCAGTGAATTTCAAACGCAGATTCAACCACAAAGACCAGGGAGGTTTTCCATCGCCTCGGAAAGAAGCGAATCTATTGCTAGATTGGTAAATTATTAAAAGAAAAATACAAAACAGACATTGAATATCCCTTGGAGCATGGTTAGTTATTAATTTCACTTTGGATGGTGTATCAATACACCCAGTCACTGCAAAGATACAGGCGTCCTTCCTAACTTACTTGCCAGAGATGAAGGACACCGCTCAGGGATTTCACCATTAGGCCAATGGTGACCTTAAAACAATTACAGAGTTTAATGGCTGTGATAGGATAAAACTGAGGATGGATCGACAGCATTGTAGTTACTCCACAATACTGACCTAATTGACAGTGTGAAAAGAAGGAAGCTTGTACAGAATACAAATATTCCAAAACATGCATCCTGTTTGCAACAAGGCACTAAAGTAATACTGCAAAAAATGTGTCAAAGCAATTCACTTTTTGTCCTGAAAACAAAGTGTCATGTTTAGGGCAAATCCAAAACAACACATTACTGAGTACTCTCCATATTTTCAAGTATATTGGTGGCTGCATCGTTAAGGACTGGGGAGTTTTACAGAATAAAAATCCACGGAATGGCAAAATCCTAGAGGAAAACCTGGTTAAATCTGCTTTCCACCAGTCACTGGGAGATGAATTCACCTTTCAGCAACAATAACCTAAAACACAAGGCCAAATCTACGCTGGAGTTGCTTACCAAGAACACAGTGAATGTGCCTGAGTGGCCGAGTTACAGTTTTGACTTAAATCTACTTGAAAATCTATGGCAAGACCTGAAAATGGTTATCTATCAATGATCAACAACCAGCTTGAAAAATTTTGAAAATAACAAATTGACAAATGTTGCACAATCAGGGTGTGGAAAGCTCTTAGAGACTTACCCAGAAAGACTCACAGCTGTAATTGCTGCCAAAGGTGCTTCTACAAAGTGTTGACTCAGGGGTGTGAATACATATGTTAATGACATATTTCTTTATTTAATTTTCAATAAATTACCAAAAATGTCAAGAGGGATATCACTTTTATTGCTTATAATACATCTGATTCCCTCCTCAGATTGGAATATTTATATAGCTATGCCTACTATAAAGGTATGAGACTGCAATCTGCCTCTGAGGTGAAATATGCAGGTTTTTTGTATTTCTCTCTTTGATATTGAAGGACAAATGGGTGGAGGATTGTGTCCCTACCACACCCCCAGGCTCCAGGGCTGCAGCCTGCACCATGCCCTTTGTTAGTCTGGATGGAATACACTGTTTATTATAAAAATCCTCTCACAAGACAAAATGGTAGAGCGCAAAATGAGCAGGTCAGTGAGATCTGAAGAGCCATGTGTTGGGGGGATGATGGGGGTTTGGATAATATATTATGAGTGAAGATGAGGGGGAGAGTGTGTGTGGGAGTGAAGAAGGAGCTTTGAACTGATTGTCAATTCTACTGATTCAAACAGAAGAATTGCTAGCTCCTATGTTGTCTGGCTGCTTTGGAAATGTATGAACACTTGAAAAAGTATCAACTCAAAATAGCCTCAGCAAACCTGCATCCCATAGACATAATTGTAAAATATAATAATATGCCATTTCGCTACAATAGAGCCATACTCTACCAACTGAGCTACACAGGAACACATGTATGTCATACTTCAACCTGACTTCAACGCATGGCAGTTAAGAGACTTGTAAAAATGGGCTGAGGCAGTAACACAGTAATGTACATCAGGGACATGGCTCTAATTTCATCTGGTTCCATTAAAAAATTAAACAGTAAATGACAAATGAAAACTGATCTCAAGTCTTAAACTGCAAGGACGGATGAGGATGTCTGCCTTCATAATTCCACGCAGGATTGAGGAAAAAATTGTCAAGTGCTAGTTTGATAGATCAATTTACGGTTGGCGCTAACGGTCTTGCTCTCCTTTTAATATGGTGCTATTTCATTCCTCTTTTTCAGTCTAACAGCAATCTATGGCACGCTTGATCTGCTTTTCATTTGATGTGTCATGACATTCTGCTTTAAATTCTGATGAGGGGGAGACCTCCTAGGCACCAGCGAAAAAGAGAGAGAGAGAAAGAGAGCGAGAGAGAAAGAGCGAGAGCGAAAGAGAGAGAGAGAGAGAGAGAGAGAGAGAGAGAGAGAGAGAGAGAGAGAGAGAGAGAGAGAGAGAGAGAGAGAGAGAGAGAGCATTATCAATTGCTATTATGTCAAATCATTTTAATGGTTATTATCAGGGCATTAACATACGTTCGTTAAATTTCAGTATCCATATAGTAAATGTACTTGTTAAAGTCAACATGCTTTAAAGTGTTGTAATTCCTCAGCCTCACATACTGTAATGAAATACTATTCTGGTAAAATATTCTTGTGGTAAAAATAAATGGTGGTATTTCCCTGAATTACAGGGAAAAAGGACAAATTATTTATTTGTGAGAACAAGCACATACTCCTTCCTAGCGTGGAGCAACAATGGAGAAACAATGTACTCATATGTCGTCCATAGGAAGACAATGGCGTTATTGGGCTACTCTGACGCTTGGTTCACCTTTGGGGAGGTTTCTGTTCACGTCCTAACCATCTCTCTTTGACTTCCTTCCCCTTTGTTAAACTGTGCAGCCTGGCCTGTTTTTCTCTTTCAACTACATTGCATGTTCTATGTTGTGTCATAAAGTGTGATAGAGTAAATCTCAAAGACCTCATTTGTGCGAGGGAATGTGCATCTTTGTCTGTTTTACACCACAAACAACATGTGTGCATAGCGACGCAATAAGGCTCGATAAACAGCTTTATTCATGAAGACTGGAATCCCTGCTTTGACCCATAATTATTATCCAATAAGACATGCTGTGTGCCCATTTGTGTCCATGAACTGCTGAACAACCACCAAAACCCAAGTATTTAAGAAACCCAAAAAATGCTTTATTGCTTGAGTTTAGAAAGGTGTGATAGACTGATACGGGCCGTTCTATTTCCTGAATCCAATTTGAAGATGAGAAGCTCCACTTAATTAAGACTTCAACATAGACCATTCAGATGACCAACCAGGTTCCAACCCAACTTGTAAAAAGAGGGAGGAAAGAATTTGAAACTACTCAAATACTGAACCACAGCAAATGTTCCAGTGTAAAAAAAGGTGTTGAGTCTGTCGACCCATATAGTGTAAAGCCTTATTCAAATATTTCCCAGAGTGCCTTGACAATCGAGTAAATTGAGTTACCACCCATGACTGTATTGGTTTGTGACAGAAACATCATTGTTGCATTCATCCATTTTTTTTGTACAATGGACTTCACCAAGTGGGATCCTATGTGAATATGTTATCATTAAAATATATATATATTTAACACCAACACTGAGATTATTTTACACCACTGAGTGTTAATTTAACTCTTGAATCAACACTAGAAATGTTACACTGAAAAATCAACACTAGTTAACACTGGCCAATTTGCTTTGGGCTATGAAAGGGACACATCTGCAGGCTTCCATACATTTCAAGAACCGTTTAGAATTCTGAAGAACTGTAGATGCCATGTCAAGAACCCTACACTTAACTCAAAGGTTACGGTAACATACTGTACTTTAAAAAAAGTAACTTACAGGTAACTGGCTGCCAGTAAGCTATCTTAAACCTCTCTTGGATACGTGAGACGTTAGCGTCCCACCTCTTCAACAGCCAGTGAAACTGCTGGGCGCCAAATTCAAATACAGAAATACTCATTATAAAAATTCAGAAAACAAAACATATTTTACATAGGTTTAAATATGAACTTCTTGTGAATCCAACCACGGTGTCAGATTTTTAAAAATGCATTACGGCGAAAGCATACCTTACGATTATTTGAGAAAGTAGCCCAGCAGTCAAATCATTACAAACAGTAACCAGCCAAGTAGAAGAGTTACACAAGTCAGAAATAGAGATAAAATGAATCCCTTACCTTTGATGATCTTCATATGGTTGCACTCAGCAGACATTCGTTTACTCAATAAATGTTCCTTTTGTTCGATAAAGTCTCTTTATATCCAAAAACCTCCGTTTTGTTCGCGCGTTTTCTTCAGTAATCCACAGGCTCAAACGCAGTCAAAACAGGCAGACAAAAAGTCCAAATTGTATCCGTAAAGTTCATAGAAACATGTCAAACGATGTTTATATTCAATCCTCAGGTTGTTTTTAGCCTAAATAATCGATAATATTTCAACCGGAAAATAACGTCGTCAATATAAGGTAAACAAGAAAGGCACTCTCTCGGTCGTGCGCATGAAAAAGCTCTGTGACACTTTAGGGTCCACTCATTCAGACTGCTCTTACTTCCTCATTTTTCAGAATACAGGCCTGAAACAATTTCTAAAGACTGTTGATATCTAGTGGAAGGCATAGGAACTGCAATTGGAGTCCTAAGTCAATGGATACTGTAATGCCATGAATAGAAAACTACAAAACCAACAAAAAAAACTACTTCCCGAATGGATTTTTCTCAGGTTTTTGCCTGCCAAATCAGTTCTGTTATACTCACAGACACTATTTTAACAGTTTTGGAATCTTTAGAGTGTTTTCTATCCAAATCTACCAGTTATATGCATATCACATCTTCTGGGCCCGAGAAGCAGGCAGTTTAATTTGGGCATGCTTTTCATCCAAAATTACAAATGCTGCCCCCTACCATAGAGACGTTAAAAACAACTGGATTTTTTTTACTGTGTAACGTTATATTTGACATAGTGTAAGTGCTTGTCTGCAGCAGGGCCTTTTGCATATTTTTGGGTGGGGGACTCTTGAACTTTTGAAAAATATTGTTATTGTTCATAACACACACACAGGAGCAGAAATATGTCATTACACTTTGAAACTGCTGTCATACTTTATTTGGCATTAAATCCTTATGAGAAATTCCCACATTTTTGGAATAAATCACATCTATTTTTTTTTTTAAATCTCCATTCACACATATTAGAGACAACTTCATGCCAAGTCAATTTGCAAGTGAAAGTGTATTGGAAGAAATTAAGATGTTTAGCCAAGGGATTAACCAAAATAGTTCAGTGGATTTATCCAAATTATCAGCCAATAAATTAAATAATATGGCTAGTGTTTGCTCATTAGCTGCTGGCACTTTGTTGAATGGAATACAACGGGTGAATCATTGTTTTCATGCAAATTGGCTACCGATATTAGGAGTGTGACTTCTTAACCTAGAGCTAGTTTGGCAGGCAAAAAGCACATACTGCATTAATCAGATTGGATTTCTTTTCAATTAAGTTGAATTAAAATCTTTTTTTAAAGTAATTGTTTACTGTATATGTCTCAAGGAAGTTTTCCGTGTTGTTTTTGTGATTTTAGGTACTGCGGATACACAGAATGAGTTAATCATCAGGATGCTTATTTGCACTCAGGCACTGTTGAGGGGATTAGGGTTCTGGTTGCCATCCAAATATCAGCTTCAAAGCAGATTCTGAAACATACCGTAAATGGATGTCATTGTTTCTGACAAGATTGTTACTGTGTGTATTCTGACAACAATGGAGTCACTGTTGATAGACACACCAAACAAAGGAAACATATAAAAACATTTCAAATCAAATCAAACTTTATTTGTCAGATGTGCCAAATACAACAAGTGTAGACTTTACCGTGAAAGGCTTACTTACATTAGCCCTTAACCAAGAGTGCAGTTTCCATCTACCATCAGAATTTCTTTGATAGAATTCTGTTATTAGCATTGAACATGTACACTGAGTAAACAAAACATGAAGAACCCCTGCTCTTTCCATGACATTGACTGACCAGTTGAATCCAGGTGAAAGCTACAATACCTTATTGATGTCACTTGTTAAATTCATCTCAATCAGTGTAGATTAAGGGGAGGAGACAGGATTAAAGAAGGATTTTAAAATCTTGAGACAACTGAGACATGGATTGGTTATGTGTGCCATTCAGAGGGTGAATGGGCAAGACAAAATATTTAAATGCCTTTGAAAGGGATATGATAGTGTGTGCCAAACGCACAGGTTTGTGTCAAGAACTCCAACGCTGCTGGGTTTTTCACGCTCAACAATTTCCTGTGTGTATCAAAAAAAATAGTCCACCACCTGCGATGGGAAGCATTGCAGTCAACATGGGCCAGCATCCCTATGGAACGCTTTCACACTTTGTAGAGGCCACGTACAGCCGAATTGAGGATATTCTAAGGGCAAAAGGGGGTAGGGTGCAACTCAGTATTATGACGGTGTCCCTAATGTTTGGTATACTCAAGAGTATATTTGGACACGGCAAATTCTCCAGTGTCTGGCTGACCTGGTTTTTACCAATCTGCCTGGAAGATTTGTACTGGAGTGGGTCTTTAAAAGACCACCTGCCAGAATTCGATTTTATGTTGGGCCTTTAAGAACTAGCACACTAACTAGGCCTGCCTGTTGAAGTAGACCTGTGTAAAATGTACAACCTGCTTAATCGGAATGACTTTTGAATAAGTTTGTTTCGTTTTCAATTGTATGTTTGCTCACTTTGTTTGAAGTAAATCACTGGTTTACGTATCCTACTCCACCCTTCCACGAATGCACACAGACAGCACGAACGCAAGCGCCAGACTCTTGTGGCTGTCCTGAACGAGGGGGCGGTGGGGTGTCGTCGCGTCATATCACCCGCCTCGCTCCCATTGGCCGACACTACTCACCCGACACAGCTGTGATTGTTTTCTGCAGAGGAAGCCTGTCTCTGCTATGAGGTCTGCTGTTAGGAATGATATAGAAGCTTTTTCTCTCTCACCCAAACGATGATGCGACCAAACACGGTGATAACAGTCTGAGAGCAGCAAAACGCACAGCATTGTCGGATGAACAAAGTCGGGTCTCGCTCGATCAGCCAGTGTGAACGTCTGGAGATCAAGGTAAGAATAGATCAATTATATCTGCTTTGCTATTGTCAATTGATAGGCTAATCATAGTGAGATTGTGGCAAATCAGCTTGAGAAAAGCATGGGCTACAAAGGTCAGTCTGCTCTAGACACCAACAGTCTTGGATTAGATGCAATTTAATGAGGCATACCTGTGTTAGTTACAATCTAATAACGCATCTGTTGTTCTCCAGCGCTGAAGTGCCAAATGCCAAGACTAGAAGATCACTGCTGGAGACGCTCCTGTACATCGAGGGTGGAATCTAAGAATTATTATAGGGAAAACTGGGTCGCATCGAAGGCTGAAGAAATGATGTCAATTATCACATCAGTGCTTAGCAATGTATACGGCTCGCTGCACAGTGTGCAAACAGCAAACTTAATCAGACGGGGTCTCGTCCTTTTCACCGTGGGAGTATTTCTTGCATTGGTGCTCAACTTGCTACAGGTTCAAAGAAATGTGACTTTGTTTCCCGAAGAGGTGATGGCAACTTTGTTTTCATCGGCGTGGTGGATTCCCCCTTGCTGCGGCACGGCAGCTGGTGAGTTGTTACTTTTCCAAAATCTATAGTTTATCATTCTGTCTGAATGAATGAGATTGCTATGTAGGCCTACTTCTAATTTGGAGAAAGGAATGTGAATTGGGCTTTTAGGGGGGAGCTTGTGTGTTTCATGATGCCATTATAGGCTACCAACTATAACCTGGACTACATAATCATTTATAGTTTTTTTCCATCATTATCATTGTTATTATCTATTATGTAAGTGTTCTCGCAGCCACGAGGCCATATAATGATGAGTGTTTTGTCTGGGAAAAACATACAGTAGTATTTATATTGCCCTCCAATGCTCCAATAGGCTTCCCTAGAAACAGCCGGACATAGAGAGTCATTAAGGGTGTGCTGTGTTTTCATTGGCTGCTTTCATAACGGGTGAGCTGTGGAGGCGGTCCATAATTGGCTGTTGCTTCGAACATGCCACTATCGAAAAAGAGAAACAAGGAAGTCGTGTGCACTGTGTAGTCAGAATTAAATACATTATTTTCACCACCAACCCGTCCATGTTCTTGAGAAGTAGGCTACAATGGTTCACACTGAAAATAAATACGAATGTAAAAAATGTTGGAGACAATTGATCCAACGTTTTTATTTCAGTGATAGACTACAATATTCCAGGCTTATCTTTTATCAGTCGGTTGCAGACATGTTTGTGCAAGGACTGATAAGAGAGAAATAATCATGTGTGCCTGAAAGTGAAACTAGAAAGCAATCATGTTGTTTGTTTCATTTCTGCCATTTTCTACCCCCAAATTGAAACTCAAAGAAATTCAAAATGTTCAAGCCCTTACAAATCAAACTGGCTCATGTTGTTTTATGTAGGCTATTCAGTGATGTACTAACTCAAATGTCCTTTCTGCAGCTGTTGTTGGCCTGCTATACCCCTGCATCGACAGCCATCTAGGAGAGCCCCACAAGTTCAAAAGGGAATGGGCCAGTGTCATGAGATGCATTGCAGTATTTGTTGGCATCAACCACGCCAGTGCTGTATCCTTTCTATAACAATGTCACAATGTGCACTCTCATGTTATCTCCAATCTAGAGACGGACTGGCACATATTCACACCAGTGATGTTTATCACGTCCAGAGCTTAAACAATGATGTTGTGGACTAATTAATGTGTAATACATAGATGAGTAACATTCTGTGATTCGTTTGATATACACTCCTTTTGGGGGCCATAAGCAAGATTTATTTTTTGTGCACAAATGTATTTCCTGCAATTCTACACATTTTGCCATGGGGTGTATAGAATGTGTCGCAGTTTTAAAGGACATTTTCTGCAATTCTTCACATTTTGCCATTACATAGTCCATGTTCATATGATATGATACATGTGAGATGGACAACAACAACAAAAATCAATGAGGGCCCCTGGAGGTCAGGGCCCCTGAGCACATGCCCGGCATGCCCGGTCGTTAATTTGGTGATGATTAGGCCTACTGCAAGGTTTAGATAGCTGGCTAGACTACCTTACCTAGCAATTGAGTGACTGGCATAACAAGTGGGAAACTGCTGATGCACCACCAAATTTTTGTAAGTTGAGACCCCGATGGAGTTCCTTTTTTTAGGTCAAGGGCCCCCAAGCGACCTCTGGGCCAAACGCGCAGCATGTAGCATTGTCGTTTTGCTACTTTTACGGCCTTGAAGGCAATTCATCTAGTGTCAGTGGGTGGAAGTCCCAACTGCATTCCTGCTTGTTTTGACTCCTTGACATACTTTCTAGGTATGTATGGAACTTACAGTTGCTTCAAAACATACACTGCTTGTGCCACCCACACTAACGCTTTGATGCAACAGTCAAACAAATACAATCTTTTTTTTAACATATTTTAAGGGATTTTTTTACTGATCAGATACTGAGAGAAGATCACAGATAGGGAGAGGTTGGGTCAAAGGGCAGTAAGCTAGATTGGAACCTATGCAAACAAATAGTCTTATTTTGCACTTAACTGCTCCATCTCACAGAAACTAGACTTTGCCAATAATGTCCAGCTGTCCCTGACCCTGGCTGCCCTTTCCCTGGGACTATGGTGGACGTTTGACCGCTCGAGGAGTGGCTTCGGCCTGGGCATTGGGACGGCATTCCTTGCCACCGTTATCACACAGCTGCTAGTCTACAACGGTGTATATCAGTAAGTCAAATCCCGCTTTTATCTTTCCATGTTACTCTAAGAGCCAATTTATGCTTGATCCGAAAATGTGGTCAGAGACTACGTGTGGAGGGTGTGACGCAATTACGGAGCCTCCGGAGGCACGCAAAGACCAAATTGAGCTCTGTGCTCTATCGCTGTGCACCTCCCAAATGTTGTAACAATGCAGAGGGCTCCGTATATACAGTTGAAGTCAGAAGTTTACATGCACCTTAGCCAAATACATTTAAACTCAGTTTTTCACAATTCCTGACATTTTAATCCTAGTAAAAATTCCCTGTCTTAGGTCAGTTAGGATCACCACTTTATTTTAAGAATGTGAAATGTCAGAATAATTGTAGAGTGATTTATTTCAGCTTTTAGTCCTTTCATCACATTCCCAGTGGGTCTGAAGTTTACATACACTCAATTAGTATTTGGTAGCATTGCCTTTAAATTGTTTAACTTGGTTCAAACGTTTCGGGTAGCCTTCCACAAGCTACCCACAATAAGTTGGGTGACTTTTGGCCCATTCCTCCTGACAGAGCTGGTGTAACTGAGTCAGGTTTGTAGGCCTCCTTGCTCGCACGTGCTTTTTCAGTTCTTCCCACACATTTTCTATAGGCTTGAGGTCAGGGCTTTATAATGGCCACTCCAATACCTTGACTTTGTTGTCCTTAAGCCATTTTGCCACAACTTTGACTGATGTCTTGAGATGTTGCTTCAATATATCCACATAATTTCCTCCCTCATGATGCCATCTATTTTGTGAAGTGCAGCAGTCCCTCCTGCAGCAAAGCACCCCCACAACATGATGCTGCCACCCCCGTGCTTCACGGTTGGGATGGTGTTCCTCGGCTTACAAGCCTCCCCCTTTTTCCTCCAAACATAACGATGGTCATTATGGTCAAACAGTTCTATTTTTGTTTCATCAGACCAGAGGACATTTCTCCAAAAAGTACGATCTTTGTCCCCATGGGCAGTTGGAAACGGTAGTCTGGCTTTTTTATGGAGGTTTTGGAGTAGTGGCTTCTTCCTTGCTGAGCGGCCTTTCAGGTTATGTCAATATAGGACTTGTTTTACTGTGGGTATAAATACTTTTGTACCTGTTTCCTCCAGCATCTTCACAAGGTCCTTTGCTGTTCTGGGATTGATTTGCACTTTTCGCACCAAAGTACGTTCATCTCTTGGAGACAGAATGCGTCTCCTTCCTGAGTGGTATGACGGCTGTGTGGTCCCATGCTGTTTATTCTTGCATACTATTTTTTGTACAGATGAACGTGGTACCTTCAGGCATCTGGAAATTGCTCCCAAGGTTGAACCAGACTTGTGGATGTCTACAGTTTCTTTTCTGAGGTCTTGGCTGATTTCTTTAGATTTTCCCATGATGTTAAGCAAAGAGACACTGAGTTTGAAGGTAGGCCTTGAAATACATCCACAGGTACACCTCCAATTGACTCAAATGATGTCAATTCGCCTATCAGAAGCTTCTAAAGCCATGACATCATTTTCTGGAATTTTCCAAGCTGTTTAAAGGCACAGTCAACTTCTGACCCACTGGAATTGTGATACAGAGAATTATAAGTGAAATAATCTGTCTGTAAACAATTGTTGGAAAAATGTACTTGTGTCATGCACAAAGTAGATGTCCTAACCGACTTCCAAAACTATAGTTTGTTTACAAGAAATTTGTGGAGTGGTTGAAAAACTAGTTTTAATGACTCCAACCTAAGTGTATGTAAACTTCCGACTTCAACTGTAGCTCCTCATTGAAATTATTGGTTAATGGTAGGTGGGGGGGTGAATGGTCCTGTATATAAACACGGAAACCCACTTCCTTCACAACAGCTCTGCGAAGCGCAGTAAGTATGAATGCTCTGACTTCTGCAGAGGCCGTATCACCGTAAATGCTGCACGGCCAATGCAGACGTCAGATTGACAATGCAGCACGAGCTGTCAAAAATGCATGGATAGGATATTTTGGTGAGATGATAATAATAATAATATATGCCGTTTAGGAGACTCTCTTATTCAAAGAATACATTTTTCATATGGGTGGCACCAATAGGGAATGAACCCATATTCCCGACGTTGCAAGTGCCATGCTCTACCAACTGAGCTACACAGGACCATATTATTATGTTATTATACAACGGGTGGGTCTAATCCTGAATGCTGATTGATTAAAACCGCATTCCAGCCGGTGTCTATTCCACAAGTTGCCACTGGCATTTTAATGTCATAGATTTAGCCGATTTACTCTGTTCCATCTGACTGCGAAATCCATTGTCTCATCAGCCCAGCCAGGCAATTTATAAACTTGATCTCCACTATAAAATGCATCAAGACATTATCTCACATTTCTATTAGACTAACATTTAGTTTTCAACAGCGGAGATTTGTATAAACCTTGCTGTCTGTCTCCCCGACATTTGTAACATTGTTTCAATATTTAAATTCGATCTCCTGCTGACCTATAGTAATGAACGTGTCAGGATGAGACAGGCAGAGTCAATCATGAATCAGCTGGCATAATTTTTATGTATATATACAGAAAATGTCAATTGATAAAAGGTAAGACAAAACACAGCTAATTTGCAGTCTTTCCAGCTTCAGTTTGAAGTGATTGTGTAAGCTGTGTTGTTGGCTAGCTCCTCTGAACAACATTGTCCTGACGAGTGAGCACATTTTCTATGCCAGGTGAAATCACGCCTCTAGCTCATTTTTATGGACGTATCCAAAAAGATTCACTAGAAAACAGCTTATGCAAATGCAGCTACTTTGCTGTTATTCTGTCTGCACTTTTTGACTTGACTGTAAGTTAGCCGTAGTTGGCTAGGTAGCAAGCAAGGCATAAGAACGTTGCCAGCCAGTATGGCAATGGAACATTTAGAACGAACGACTGGGTCGTGTCCATAGATACAGAACAGCAACCTTAGATTTGTGTCGGGACTATATCTTGTGGAAGGATTAAATAGTGTGAATAAATTAATCAAAATATGTCAATCATTATTTGAATATGTTGGTAACCCGTTGTATAAAAGTGATAATACCCTCAAAGCCAGTATTTGGAGGATATATTGGCACGGTTTGCAACAACACCTACCTTTTCGTGGACATTATGGTATCATTACTTACCTTAAAGTTTGAGAATTGCCAGTGAATCAAATGAGGTGTCTTTTAAGAAAAGATGTATATCTCCTTTGTGAATTACGTATTTAAGTATATTTTCTGGAACTGGTCCCAGTCACCTGATTCCATCAAAGAGGATCTGACAGATGAAATGAAAGCAATTATTTTGGAGTCCCCCGTGCCTCTACGCCCAATTATTGGCCCTCCTACCTGCCTCTGTGGAACCTCTTCAGAAATGTCCTGGGAAGGAGGAGCACTCTGTTGCTTCAGTGAGGGACTTACAAAGAGCTGAGTTCAAAAGGGCCTCCGCAGCTTCTGTTGAGTGAAGGGAAGAGAGAGAGAGATGAGATGGAGAGGCAAGATGATTTTATGTTTTTACCAAACTTTAATAATGCTGCTTTTCCCCCTTCCCGAGATCGGTGTTTAACTTGCCATTCCTGTTTTAGGACTCGACACGTGTCTTATTTAAGGCTAGATTTGACTAATGGGGCAGATATTTCATTTACTCCTATGTTTTTTTCCTCCCTCTCTTGTAGATACACGTATCCAGACTTTCTGTATGTCCGCTCTTGGCTTCCATGCATATTCTTCTCGGGAGGAGTGACTGTAGGAAACATAGGACGCCAGCTAGCCATGGTAAGTCCTGCCCCCTCTTTTCATAGTCAAATTCTTCTGGATTGTAAGCACGTTAACACATTGACATGTTTATGTGGTACAAACTTTTGTGAGAGAAAAGGCCTGACACCACAGTGTTGGCTATAATGCCTCTATCAGGTGTACGCCCGAAGTCTGCCCTTATTCTGTGTAGAATTCTTCACGGTCATGTCCGTTATTCAGTTTGACTCGATTTAACGTGTGAAAACAGATTGAGCAGGTTGTTTTGTTTTTCACAGTAGCGAGCCAGTCCTAGAGCCAGTCCTAGAGCCAGTCCTAGAGCCAGTCCTAGAGCCAAATGTGTATCAAAGGGTCATTTGCAGCTTGTTGTTTTTGTTTGATGGGGTTTGAAATGTTGGCAGTTGGCACGAGCCCTTGCTTGCTCTTCCTTTCGTTTTTTTCTCACTCTTGATTGCGCTCTCTCTCTCTCTCTCTCTCTCTCTCTGTGAGATGAATTAAGACTGTTTAACTTTCATTCAGTCTTTTCAAACTTGCGTCTTCATGTCTCTCGATAAACCAGCGATTGAACTGTTGAGATGCTGACTAATACTTTTTGATATCTGACACACACAAAATAAAAATGGCTCCACCCAGCTTTTTGTGCTTCCGAAAGTTTGAAATGGCTGAAATATTGTCTTAATAAATAACATTATTGAAAGTGCTAAAAGCAATGTGCTGTTCCTTTAGTCCTTCATCAGTAGCCTATAACTGTTTATGGAGCCAGTTATACTGTATATAACTGGTTGTATAAGGCCAAATAAATTAACTGAACAGAGCCCCTGTTCTAAGTTTTGGGATGTATGTTCCACATATGCTTAGCACGTGAGTGAGTGCTCTGACGGGATGTTCTAAATCGAGAGGAACGGGGAAGTGAGAGGGAGCACTTTTTCTTCCAGACTGTATACAGTTAAGGGAGCCCTAGAGGACGGAATATCACATTTTACTACAACCCCCAACGTAGGAGAATCTTCTCACAGCTATGCCTATACATAGGACCCCAATGATCCACTGTAGAATAGTCCTATAGTCTACAGTAAAGGACTCAGAACTGAGCCTTAGGTAAAAGTCATCAATAATGTTCTTCTCTAATCCCCATTGTGGATGATACACTGAGTGTACAAAACGGAACGCCTGGATAGCAAGTACCCATAACAAGGATATGTTGAAGGGCAGCACCATGGGAGTTAGTCGTAACAGTATGTCTGTGTCCCAAATGGCACCCTGATCAAAAGTAAGGTGTACGGTGCCCTTTGGGACGCAGACATCACCACTATACCTCCTATATTTTCCAAGATAGAATAAAACGGCATATTAGTGGTCAAAATTCAGAATAAAATAGCATTTACACTGAGTGGATAAAACATTAGGAACATGCTCTTTCCGTGACAGACTGACCATGATCCCTTATTGATGTCACCTGTTAAATCCACTTAAATCAGTGTAGTTGAAGGGGAGGAGACCGGTTAAAGAAGGATTTTTAAGCCTTGACAATTGAGACATGGATTGTGTATGTGTGCCATTCAGACAGTGAATGGGCAACATAACATATTTAAGTGCTTTTGAATGGGATATGGTAGTAGGTGCCAGGCGCACCAGTTTGAGTGTGTTAAGAACTGCAACGCTGCTGGGTTTTTCACGCTCAACAGTTTCCTGTGTGTGTCAAGAATAGACCACCACCCAAAAGACATCCAGCCAACTTGACACAACTGTAGGAAGCATTGGAGTCAACATAGGCCAGCATCCCTGTGGAATGCTTTCGACACCTTGTAGGGGCCATGCCACAACGAATTGAGGCTGTTCTGAGTGCAAAAGGTGGTGCAACTCAATATTAGGAAGGTGTTCCTAATGGTTTTGTGCACTCAGTGTACAATTAGGCAATAAGGTGTGGTATATGGCCAATATACAGGCAACGCAGATTACCTGGATACAGCCCTTAGCAATGGTATATTGGTCATATACCACAAACCCCAGAGGTGCCTTATTGCTATTATGAACTGCTTACCGACGTAATTAGAACAGTAAATTGTTTTGTTTTGTCATACCCCTGGTATACGGTCTGATATACCATGACTTTCAGCCAATCAGTATTCAGGGCTCGAACCACCTGGCTTATAATATTATAATATATGCCATTTAGAAGACGCTTTTATTGATTGAGACATTGTACATGATATTTGAACATGGGGTTTCCCCTCTCTCCCTTCAGGGTGGTGTCGAGAAACTGCACAACGACTGAACAGAGATCAGCTGAAGAGGAGCGAGAAGAACGGCAACCAATACGGAGAACCAGCATAATGGAACCAAGTCCGACATCATGGGGAGAGACATTTCAGTTTGAAAGAAAACAGACTCTCTTATTTTTTTTGACTACTTTTCTGTGCATTATAACAAAGAGCTAGCCAGAATCTCCTTTACCTAATGTGCCATGACTTCTGCACCTCTTGGTGGCCAAAATACCTTTCCCCATCCCTGTTCGGGTCCAGATAGCATGAGGTTATAAGTTAGCCACTAGGCTATCCGTGTTAGGGTCCAAATAGCATTAGGCTAGCCACTAGCTCCTCACTCACTATGGCAGGACAGTATTTTACCTGCCAGTTCTTCGAAATGAAGAACTGGTTTCAGAGTGAACTATTTGCTTTTTGCTGGTGTGTGAGTGCACGCGTGCGTGTGGATGTGTGCAGGTCTTAACAGAAGACGTGCGTGTGGAGGTCTTAACAGAAAAGACGAGGAAAAAAGGAGTACAAAATTATCATAAAAGGGAAATGTTTCAGAGCTGTGCAAAAATGTCTGACGCGACCAGCAGTATGTCACTGATGACATGTATTGTATGTTCCCAATATTGTATGTAATTCACCAAAATAAGTATTTAACTCTGAGAAATTAGAATGCCAACACCTATAACTCCCAAACCAAATACATGAGATCGCAGATGATGTGACCATGTTTTGAACGAATGTACCATGATGCTACAATAAGTTAGCATATTCAGAGTTGCAGTAAAATAAGTAATGATAAAAAAAAAGGCACTTGTGAAAGCTCACCTTTTGGCTGACTTCCTGGACATGGTGTGCCACCTGGACTTGACCTATGAACCCTCAAATTAGTATATGAATGGTTGATTTTCCATTTAAAGTTTTCCAGGCTAGGCATTAAAGTTTGGGAACATACATTAAGAGAAGGAGAGAGACATGACATTTTTATTACGGCCTAGAGGATTTGCAATCTGTGATTGCCTTTGTATTATACAATTGAGTGCTTTTGTCACTACCATACCAGTTCAGTTGTATTACTTGTACATAATTATATATCGCTTACATGTATAATCTCTTCCCTTTATAATCACAGGTATTACCACACTATACCTATTTAGTTCGATAGTTGGGGGTCTAGAGGAATAAAAGTGCAATCACATATATACCTGAGCCGATTATTCTTCCGTATTTATTATTTCTGTAAATGGTTAAGAGGTGAAACTCTGGAATTATATGCAGTGTGGATATAGAAAATGAGCAGAAAATTAGCAATAACAGCAGTGTTTGTAAAAAAAGAAATAAAAAGTGTCAGAGATTACTTGCATTCTTAAACTGTATACCAATGACTATTCTCACCGTGAGGAGAAGACAAAAAAACATTGTGTCAAACCGTTTGTAAAATCTCGTAGTAGTTCAACGTTTGTAAATGGGAAGACGGATGTATTTATTATTTAAAAATATTTGGTGACGTATTGATCGCAGAGGGGTTGGTTGGTACACCTGGTTCGGTTTGAATCTGCTCAATTCAGGAGTTTGTCCCAAATGACACCCTATTCCCTATAGGTGGGTTAACTGACAACGTCACAAAAATGACCTGGGCACTTCCATGGGGCAGAAGTCAGCGTGTTGTTTTTATTTTGGATGGCCAGATTGCTAGCGCAAATGACAAACTGCCATGTGGGGAATCGTAAGTGGCTCGTTTCAGCTCTTTTTATATTGTTCTTTAATACGTGTTTTGATTGATTTCATGTCAGTGCTAATATGGCCAAAAATATACTAGCTAGCTAACCAACAACTGTAACGGTGTACTTCAGAGACGACAAGTGCTCATTGTGCAAATATATTCCTGTTTTCAATAAACATTGTAGAAGAAATATAGTTTACATGTTGTCAACAACATAAGCCAACCCAATCTGCTTTGCCCCATAGTTGCGCACTCGTCGGTTTTGTTGCTAAACAACCAACCCGTCTATGTAGTGCACTATTGAACAGCGCCCTTATGGCCCTGGTCAAAAGTAGTGCACTATATAGGGAATAAGGTTCCATTTGGCAAGCAGTCCAGGTGTGCTGCTGGGAGAAAAGATAGCTTTATTATTGGGGTGGTTGAAGCACCTATTATTTCAATATGTAGAGAGTGTGAGTGAGTGTGTGTTTCTTTTATGTCAGCTGTGTATAATTTGTATTACCTTGAATCCAAGTGGAAAAAATAAAAAGGAACTCCTAGTGATGTGTGTGCTTCTACTTTGTTGCGCCCACATATCTTAGCGGAAGGAAACTAGACAGATACAATATGTTTTGTGTGCACTAATCTTTTGAGCCCAATGCATGCAGTATTTGTATGAGAGTTTACCCCTTTGGTAACGTTACCATCGGAAAATGTAATTGATACAAACAGACAAGGTATGTAAATGTGACATAAATAAAAAAAACACCTTCCTAATATTGAGTTGCACCCCCTTTTTGCCCTCAGAACAGCCTCAATTTGTGGGAGCATGGGCCCTACAAGGTGTTGAAAGCGTCCCACAGGGATGCTGGCCCATGTTGACTCCAATGCTTTCCACAGTTGTGTCAAGCTGGCTGGATGTGTGGTGGACCATTCTTGATACACACAGGAAACTGTTGAGTGTGAAAAACCCAGCAGTGTTGCAGTTCTTCATACACTCAAACCGGTGCGTCTGGCACCTACTGCCATAACCCCTTCAAAGGCACTAAAATATTTTGTGTTGCCCATTCACCGTCTGAATGGCACACATACACAATCCATGTCTCAATTGTCAAGGTTTGAAAATCCTTCTTTAACCTGTCCCCTCCCCTTCGTCTACTCTGATTTAAGTGGATTTAACAGGTGACATCAATAAGGGATCATAGCTTTCACCTGGATTCACAGACCACTAATAAGTCCGGGATCCTTGGGACATCCCTACCTCATTGAAGTTGAAATGTAAAATGGTAAGGGTTATCGGGAGAAACTATTGTATGGTTAGATTATAATAATCACAAAGTGCAGTATTATAGAGGAAGAGGAATACTTTGTCTGTTTTCATTCAGAGAATGGATTTTTTTCTCTTCCATTTTAATGCTCACTGCCCTAATTCTCACTTGACCTGGCGTTGAACTCCACATATGTGTACAAGACTGGATGACAACAAGAATTCCTGCCACTTAATTACTGTGTCAAGATGACCTCTACAGCAATGGTTTTCGAATGTGCTGCTCTATTGGAAGCTCGGTTAGCCCGGCTTGTTATTGTTGCGTCTACGGCAGGGGAAGCTGAATAGAGCAAGACAGTATTTTGTCTGAGGCCCTGTCAGTCTCAACTCTCATTATAATGTACTCTGCTTTTTCACCCTTTTCTTCCACCCCCTCCTATCAACCCTCCCAAACCCGCTGCCCTTCCTGAACCTACAGTATTTACACTTGCCTGTCACTAGGATCACTATCATAAGGGGGAACACCCTCTCCCCCTCCTGACACGCCTTTCTGGAGAGCAGTCTTCTATTTATACCTAGCAGGGGACTGACAGTTAACCTTTTGCAATGGGGACATTTCTGGGAATGAGTCCAATTTTCGGTCTGAATTCGGCCCTCGTTCTGAGAGCGTCGGGTCTCTCCCAACAGGGCAGCGATCTAGCGCCACGGCTACGCTCCCCCTCTTATTAATGTCTCCTCTTCCACTCAGGCAGAATAATTGGCGAAGCCTCAACCTCTTTCATTTCCATCCAGAGCTGACTGAAGGACTCCATTAGATAACTGCTCTCTGCCAACACAAATCTCTCGCTCTCCTCTTCCTACAGTGGCTTGCGAAAGTATTCACCCCCCTTGGCATTTTTCCTATTTTGTTGCCTTACAACCTGGAGTTAAAATTGATTTTTTTGGGGGGGGGGTTGTATCATTTGATTTACACTTTGAAGATGCAAAAAAAAAAAAATTTGTGAAACAAACAAGAAATAAGACCCAAAAGAAATAAACTATTCACCCCCCCAAAGTCAATACTTTGTAGAGCCACCTTTTGCAACAATTACAGCTGCAAGTCTCTTGGGGTATGTCTCTATAAGCTTGGCACATCTAGCCACTGGGATTTTTGCCCATTCTTCAAGGCAAAACTGCTCCAGCTCCTTCAAGTTGGATGGGTTCCGCTGGTGTATAGCAATCTTTAAGTCATACCACAGATTCTCAATTGGATTGAGGTCTGGGCTTTGACTAGGCCATTCCAAGACATTTAAATGTTTTGGGTCATTGTCCTGCTGGAAGGTGAACCTCCATCCCAGTCTCAAATCTCTGGAAGACTGAAACAGGTTTCCCTCAAGAATTTTCCTGTATTTAGCGCCATCCATCATTACTTCATTTCTGACCAGTTTCCCAGTCCCTGCCAATGAAAAACATCACCACAGCATGATGCTGCCACCACCATGCTTCACTGTGGGGATGGCGTTTTCAGGGTGATGAGAGGTGTCGGGTTTGCGCCAGACATAGTGTTTACCTTGATGGCCAAAAAGCTACATTTTAGTCTCGTCTGACCAGAGTACCTTCCATATGTTTGGGGAGTCTCCCACATGCCTTTCTTTCTTTTAGCAATGGCTTTTTTCTGGCCACTCTTCTGTAAAGCCCAGCTCTGTGGAGTGTACGGCTTAAAGTGGTCCTATGGACAGATACTCCAATCTCAGTTGCAGCTCCTTCAGGGTTATCTTTGGTCTCTTTGTTGCCTCTCTGATTAATGCCCTCCTTGCCTGGTCTGTGAGTTTTGGTGGGTGGCCCTCTCTTGGCAGGTTTGTTGTGGTGCCATATTCTTTCCATTTTTTTAATAATGGATTTAATGGAGCTCCATGGGATGTTCAAAGTTTCAGATATTTTTTTATAACCCAACCCTGATCTGCACTTCTCCACAACTTTGTCCCTGACCTGTTTAGAGAGCTTCTTGGTTTTCATGGTGCCGCTTGCTTGGTGGTGCCCCTTGCTTAGTGATGTTGCAGACTCTGGGGCCTTTCAGAACAGGTGTATATATACTGAGATCATGTGACAGATCATGTGACACTTAAATTGCACGCAGGTGGACTTTATTTAACAAATTATGTGACTTCTGAAGGTAATTGGTTGCACCAAATCTTATTTAGGGGCGTCATAGCAAGGGGGGTGAATACATATGCACGCACCACTTTTCAGTTTTTTATTTAGTATAATTTTTTGAAACATGTTATTTTTTTTTCATTTCACTTCACCAATTTGGACTATTTTGTGTATGTCCATTACATGAAATCCAAATAAAAATCAATTTAAATTACAAGTTGTAATGCAACAAAATAGGAAAAACGCCATGGGGGATGAATACTTTTGCAAGGCACTGTATCTATTTCCTCTGCCTCACTCTCTCCCCCATGTGACCTACTTGTTGTGTGTATGTATTGACATGCATGTGTAACTGAAAGATGTGCACACACACACACTACATGTTAAGTGTATGTAAATTGTAAAGTACTTTGTCTGTAATGTCTTTTTCGTTATATGTCGGACCCCAGTAAGACTAGCTGTCGCCATTGGCGCCGGGTGATGGGGGATCCTAATAAATCAAATCCAAATCTCTCCTCTGCCTCACGTCCGCTCATACATAAAGGAGTTAGAAAACAACACCGGTCCTGACGCAGTGCCCCGAGGGCCAACTTGCCCCGATACCTGACAGTTGGCCTATACATATTACGGTACCTTATTATGCTCCATCTACCTCAGGTGGGGGTCAAAAGCCTATCGTATGTCATCTCAATCTTCTCTGGGGGAGGCCTTAATGTTGTAATGATTGTGTACCTGATTATGTACAGTGAACATGAGTCATCATTTCTCAGTTATAGCCAACTCCCGATGAATGCACGTTGGCAAGATGCACAGTCCAAATTTCAACAACAACAAAAAATTCACTGGCCCTGCAGGCATTCATGACACCGCCAAGCCATCACATAAGGAACACCAGACATTACAAAGAAAAGAACTGGTGGTGGTAACAGAGGAAAAAGAATAGGCTATAAAATGTCAACCGTCTGACTGAAACATACAAGGGTGCCCGTCCCAAATGGCACCCTATTCCCGATTTAGTGCACTACTTTTGACCAGGGCCTCTGGTCAAAAGAAGTGCACTATGCAGGCTATGGGGTGCCATTTTGGGACTCAGCCACGGTATTCTCTACAGGACAGATTCTCCACAGGGGCAGTCGTCTGCTGAGAGACGTGGCGAAGCTCCAGCGCTGCCTATTTGATCTGAAATCCAGACAGGATCCCTAGACAGTCCGGGAAGGGTTAGTGAAGTCATTATACACTGCTCAAAAAAATAAAGGGAACACTTAAACAACACAATGTAACTCCAAGTCAATCACACTTCTGTGAAATCAAACTGTCCACTTAGGAAGCAACACTGATTGACAATAAATTTCACATGCTGTTGTGCAAATGGAATAGACAAAAGGTGGAAATTATAGGCAATTAGCAAGACACCCCCAATAAAGGAGTGGTTCTGCAGGTGGTGACCACAGACCACTTCTCAGTTCCTATGCTTCCTGGCTGAAGTTTTGGTCACTTTTGAATGCTGGCGGTGCTTTCACTCTAGTGGTAGCATGAGACGGAGTCTACAACCCACACAAGTGGCTCAGGTAGTGCAGCTCATCCAGGATGGCACATCAATGCGAGCTGTGGCAAGAAGGTTTGCTGTGTCTGTCAGCGTAGTGTCCAGAGCATGGAGGCGCTACCAGGAGACAGGCCAGTACATCAGGAGACGTGGAGGAGGCCGTAGGAGGGCAACAACCCAGCAGCAGGACCGCTACCTCCGCCTTTGTGCAAGGAGGAGCACTGCCAGAGCCCTGCAAAATGACCTCCAGCAGGCCACAAATGTGCATGTGTCTGCTCAAACGGTCAGAAACAGACTCCATGAGGGTGGTATGAGGGCCCGACGTCCACAGGTGGGGGTTGTGCTTACAGCCCAACACCGTGCAGGACGTTTGGCATTTGCCAGAGAACACCAAGATTGGCAAATTCGCCACTGGCGCCCTGTGCTCTTCACAGATGAAAGCAGGTTCACACTGAGCACGTGACAGAGTCTGGAGACGCCGTGGAGAACGTTCTGCTGCCTGCAACATCCTCCAGCATGACCGGTTTGGCGGTGGGTCAGTCATGGTGTGGGGTGGCATTTCTTTGTGGGGCCGCACAGCCCTCCATGTGCTCGCCAGAGGTAGCCTGACTGCCATTAGGTACCGAGATGAGATCCTCAGACCCCTTGTGAGACCATATGCTGACACATGCACATTTGTGGCCTGCTGGAGGTCATTTTGCAGGGCTCTGGCAGTGCTCCTCCATGCACAAAGGCGGAGGTAGCGGTCCTGCTGCTGGGTTGTTGCCCTCCTACAGCCTCCTCCACGTCATTTGCACAACAGCATGTGAAATTTATTGTCAATCAGTGTTGCTTCCTAAGTGGACAGTTTGATTTCACAGAAGTGTGATTGACTTGGAGTTACATTGTGTTGTTTAAGTGTTCCCTTTATTTTTTTGAGCAGTGTATGTACCCCTCATCAACATGAAACTGGCACGTACCCACCCCACAGCCATATGTAATTCAACTGGGTGACTGGATAGATCAACACACTACACCATAAAGGATATTTTATTTACGGCTGTTAGCAGGTAAAACCACCAGGAAGACCTTTGGGATGTTATTTTGACTTGGGACACATTGGGTTAACTTTCATGCCAGTAGATGTTATATGTTATATGTTCATGCCAGTAGATGTTTTAACAGCAAATCAGAAAAATCCTATACGTTCTATTATGGAGATTCTGAAGAGACATTTTTAGAATGTAGGCTATAGTATCATTTGTGGTGCAGCTGATGCTCTTTGTGTGTGTGTGTGTGTGTGTGTGTGTGTGTGTGTGTGTGTGTGTGTGTGTGTGTGTGTGTGTGTGTGTGTGTGTGTGTGTGTGTGTGTGTGTTTCTCAGAGCACACTGGAGTGGCTGTGCCCCCTCACCTGGAGTTGACTCAGCGGGGGTGGAACCTGGCAGTGGGGCCTGTCCTGTCTCCCCCTTAACTGTCAGCCAGCTAAGCCGGTGATACACATATAACTCTCCCAGGCCCTATCATATACACTGACGTGCACCAGCTTTGATGTTCTCCTCAGTGCTCCCTCTCTCTCTGGGAGCGCTAAGTGCTTCTAACTGAACTGGTCCCGCTAGATGGGAGTTTTTCTCCAAATTACTTTTTGGATGTTTTCAAATTAAAGGCATGTATTAGTGGCCTACATTTCAAAGATGGAGATGAAGACATTTGTCCTTCTGCTCTGAGAAAATTACAAACATATGGGGGCATGTGTGAGAGAGAGATTGAAGAGAGATGGAGAGAGAGAGAGCAATATATGAGAGAGAGAGAGATATGGAAGAGAGATGGAGAGAGAGTGATATATGGGAGATAGAGAGATGGAAGAGAGATGGAGAGAGAGAGTGATATATGTGAGAGAGCGATATGGAAGAGAGGTGGAGAGAGAGCGATATATGGGAGAGAGAGAGATGGAAGAGAGATGGAGAGAGAGAGTGATATGGGAGAGAGATGGAGAGAGAGTGATATATGGGAGAGAGAGAGAGAGAGATGAGAGAGAGAGAGAGAGAATATTGGCCTATGTGCCCTAAATTTCCTGACTATCGATTATATGAGACCAAAGACGAAACATTATGATATAAAAGGACAAAACCTGAGAACAGGACAACAAGGCAAGATGCAATAACAATTCAGTGTTGATTGCTTTTGTAACCACCAGATGACAGTATTTATCCTCAGTTTGTCTGGACATCATTGACTTGACAGCTGTGGACCCCTAGTGGTAAGGCTGACAATATCAACCACTGTCTTGGTTGGAGACAGGATAAGGAGTCAACTGTCAACAAATAGTTGTTGGGATGATTACAACTTGTACAAGAATGACTGACTTGTTTCTTAACCAAATGCACACACACATACACGCAAAGATATTGGACATCTGTTCAAATTAAGAGAACATAGACATATACTATTGAATCACACGAACAGATGAAGTGGACTGCAGAAGGAAAGGGCAATAGGATTCCATCCTATCCCAGAGCAGCATACTTGACAACCAATGTTAGTCATTTAGCAGTGTGTACTAACGAAACTAGCCTGATAGACTCAGGAAATGTAAATATCTAGCCGTGATCTGTGTGTATATGTTATCATCTGAAAGACAGATTGATTGGTTGACAAGTATTTGGGAATTGAATTAGAACCTGATTTGGATGAACGAATGAAAAGATAGACAGTGTCCTGATATTTCAGTTTCTCTAACTGGTATTATTCCTATACATGTGTGCGTGTGTGTGTGTGCGTGTGTGTTTGTGTGAACTGCCAGCAGCCCATTTTCAGTCAGTGAGTACACATGCAGTGGCATACAAAGTCATACTAAAAAGCACAGCTTGACAGAAAACACCACTAATGGCTCCAGGGAACTCCAGTTTTTACAATTAACTGTCACAATTCTAGAGGAATACAAATGCATTCAAGGGAACACCCAAACAGTGCTTGCGTCCCCAACAGCAACCTATTCCTATTTAATGCACTACTTTTGACGAAAGCCCCTTAGAGATATAAGGAAAAGGATGCCATTTGGGACAGTTGGTGAGTCACACACATCTCAAAAAGGTCAAATGTAAGAATTTGAAAAACAGCAAATGTCCTCGTCTCTGTCTTTTAATAAAACAGCATGGTGGGCCGTTCAGGTCTACTGAGTCTACATTACACTAGATCTACACTATATATATATACAAAAGTATGTGGATACTCCTTCAAATTCGGCTATTTCAGCCACACTCATTGCTGACAGGGGTATAAATTGAGAATACAGCCATGCAATCTCCATAGACAAACATTGGCAGTAGAATGGCCTTACCAAAGAGCTACGTGACTTTCTTTCAATGTGACAGCATCATAGGATGCCACCTTTCCAACAAGTCAGTTCATCCTCGATTGCAACACTCACTACCGAGTTCCAAACTGCCTCTGAAAGCAACAACAGAACAATAACTGTTCGTCGGGAGCTTTATTAAATGGGTTTCCATGGCCGAGCAGCTGCACACAAGCCTAAGATCACCATGCGCAATGCCACGCGTCGGCGTAAAGCTCGCCGCCATTGGACTCTGGAGCAGTGGAAACGTATTCTCTGGAGTGATGAATCACGCTTCACCATCTTGCAGTCCGTCGGACGAATCTGGATTTGGCTGATGCCAGGATGAAGGTACCTGCCCCAATGCATAGTGCCTACTGTAAAGTTTGGTGGAGGAGGAATAATGGTCTGGGGCTGTTTTTCATGGTTCGGTCTAGGCCCCTTAGTTCCAGTGAAGGGAAATCTTAACGCTACAGCATACAATGACATTCTAGACGATTTTGTGCTTCCAACTTTGTGGCAACAGTTTGGGGAAGGCTCTTTCCTGTTTCAGCATGACAATGCCCACATGCACAAAGCAAGGACCATACAGAAATGGTTTGTCGAGATTGGTGTGGAAGAACTTGACTGACCTGCACAGGGCCCAAACCTCCACCCCATCGAACACCTTTGGGATGAATTGGAACGCTGACTGTGAGCCAGGCCTATCGCCCAACATCAGTGTCTGACCTCACTAATGCTCTTGTGGCTGAATGAAATAAAGTCCCCGGAGCAATGTTCCAACATCTAGTGGAAAGCCTTCCCAGAAGAGTGGAGGCGGTTATAGCAGCAAAGGGGGGACCAACTCCATCTTAATGCCCATGAATTTGGAGTGAGATATTTGAGCAGGTGTCCAAATACTTTTGGTAATGTATTGTATTTCCCAAATGGCACCCTATTCTCTATACAGGACTCATAGGGCTCTGGTCAAAAGTAGTGCACTATTAAGGGAATAAGGTGCCATTTGGGACACAACCCAGAGCATAGTCACTTCTGTCCTGCCTCTCTCTCTCAGTACCTCTCTCCTTCACTCTCCATGCCAGCATGGAATAATGAATTACAGCGAATGCCAAAGAGGAGCTTGACTGAAATGGCTGCAAATGGACTCCATTTTAGGTCAAATGACCTACGGCAGATCCCATTCAAATTGTAGTCGTTAATGTTGTACCCTCTCCTATTCTCCACATATCCATGTCAATGTGATACGGTTGCGGCCAAATATATTGGCACCCTTGCACTTTTCTACTGGCAATTTGCCCCACTCTTCAGCAGCAACCTGCTCTTTCATGTTTGAGAGGTGCCCTCCACCAACTGCTGTTTTCATATCTCGCCATAGGTTATGAATGTGATTCAGATATGGACTCTTCGCTGGCCACAGAACAGTACAGCAGCTTGAACCATTTCAGAGTGCTTTAATGTGTGTTTGGGGTTGTTGTCCTTCTGGAAGACCCACAACTTTTAACAGAGACAGAGTTTTTGGACACCAAAACACCTTGATAATCCGCTGATTTCACGATGTCTTGCACACTTTCAAGGCCCTCAGTACCAGAGGTAGCAAAGCAACACAGCATTATCGAACCTCACTTATGTTTGATTGTAGGGAGAGTGATTTTTCTTTGAATGCTTCATTTGTGGGCCACATTGCCGGTAGAGAGCTGCAGCAAGCTCATTGATGGTTAAAAGAAGCATTTGTCTACAGTCATCTTGCCCAAAAGCCATATAACCAAGTACTAGCTCTGGGCTGACAATAATTTTGTCCATGCCATTTCTTTTTTTTTCTAAATTAAAATTGTAAACAGAAATGTACTAAAATAAAATTGGTTCTGCAATGTTGAAAATCCAATAGCAAGGTGTGGAGACCAAAAGTTTTGTTCAATTTAAAAATATTTGAAGAGAAATAAGGAGTTATCTAAGAAAAGTGCAAAAATTGTATGTACAACTGCTGGTGTAAAAAGGGCTTTATAAAATACATTTGATTGATATCTGACCCACTGTTTTGACTATTCATTCATTTAGTTAGTCCCGTAACATTGTTGCCGTTGGCTTGTGATGGTCAATGCCTTCTGGACCTTGAATTGAACAGTGCAGAAGCCAATTCAGAATACTGCGTCTATAAATGTCTGATTGGAATATCCCAACAGCAGAGCAGATAGAACAAAAAAAATTCAACACCATGGTAAAAGCAGACAATTGATATCCAAGCATTCAAAGTATGATGAATATATAACTACTTTATAATGAAATGGAAACCTCAAGCTCGTGCTGTGAGTAAGAATATACAGGAAAATGTACCACCCGTGAATAGCATAGAATATAAATGTAAATATCAAGCATGTATTTTAACTCAACATATCCCTTACAATTGGAATAGGAAAGAAAACAAGCATACATGGAGATTAAGGGCTTTGCCTTCTCTGCCTTTATCCCATGTTCTGTGTGCAGTGCTGTATGCTGCTTCTGACGCTTTTCTCTTCCCTCCACAGGGCAAAATTGAGTTGACACGATAAACCTCAGGTGATGCCACATTATGCATCTCATCCCAACAAATCCTTTAGAGTGCAAATTAAACACAAAGCACACACACATCCCATATTACGGTGTGGATTAGCGTATCGTAAACCGGCCCAGCATATTACAACCTAATAAAGTTGAGACATGGCGTTGCATTGGTAAATAGAATCCATCAAGGTGCGCCTTTTTGTTTCAGGGTTTTAAATAAATAAGTTCAGACAATGACATTTATGTAGGGTAACTACCCCCCTGGGGTAACTGTCCCCACTGTAATGCTCACAAAAACCACTTTATGTCACCAAAAAAAATGTGCAACAAATGTTAATAGTCTCATAAACAATGTTTTTTGTCACTAACAAAAGGATTCTGAGGTAAATTGATCTAATATTTCATAATTTAGAAAAAGTTATATAAATAATCTAATTAAGTTAGATCTATAAAAGTTGTATATATATACAGTACCAGTCAAAAGTTTGGACACACCTACTCAATACAAGGTTTATCTTTATTTTTACTATTTTCTATATTGTAGAATAATAGTGAAGACATCAAAACTATGATATAACACATTTGGAATCATGTAGTAACCAAAGAAGTGTATATTTTATATTTGAGATTCTTCAAAGTAGGTACACTTCGCCTTGATGACAGCTTTGCACACTCTTGGCATTCTCTCAACCAGCTTCATGAGGTAGTCACCTGGAATGCATTTCAATTAGTTACCTCTGCTGCAGAGGATAAGTTCATTAGAGTTAACTGCACCTCAGATTGCAGTCCAAATAAATGCTTCACAGAGTTCAAGTAACAGACACATCTCAACATCAACTGTTCAGAGACTGCGTTAATCAGGCCTTCATGATCGAATTGCTGCAAAGAAACTTCTAAAGGACACCAATAAGAAGAAAAGACTTGCTTGGGCCAAGAAACAAGCAATGGACATTAGATTGGTGGAAATTTGTCCTTTCATCTGATGAGTCAAAATTTGAGATTTTTGGTTCCAACCGCCGTGTCTTTGTGAGACGCAGAGTAGGTGAACGGCTGATCTCTGCATTTGTGGTTCCCACCGTGAAGCATGGAGGAGGAGGTGTGATTGTGTGGGGTGCTTTGCTGGTGACACTGTCAGTGATTTATTTAGAATTCAAGGCACACTTAACCAGCATGGCTACCACAGCATTCTGCAGCGATACGCCATCTCATCTGGTTTGCACTTAGTCAGACTATTATTTGTTTTTCAACAGGAAAATGACCCAACACACCTCCAGACTGTGTAAGGGCTATTTGACCAAGAAGGAGAGTGATGGAGTGCTGCATCAGATGACCTGGCCTCCACACTCACCCAACCTCAACCCAATTGAGATGGTTTGGGATGAGTTGGACCAAAGGAAGGAAAAGCAGCCAACAAGTGCTCAGAATATGTGGGAACTCCTTCATGGCTGTTGGAAAAGCATTCCAGGTGAAGCTGGTGGAGAATGCCAAGAGTGTGCAAAGCTGTCATCAAGGCAAAGGGTGGCAACTTTGAAAAATCTCAAATATAAATCATTAGGGGAGCCTAAAGATAAATAATCCACTTGTTTAGAAATGTCATCTGTTTTTAATAAATCAGTAACATTTAAGGTGAGTGTATAGGGGACAACTGCCCCCCCCCCCCTCCTCCCCCCCCCCCCTCCTCCTCCCCCCCTCTCCAGGCAATCCAATGCAAGTCAATGATACCTAAATGAACATTTTCCAAATCATGTCCAGTTAGGCCGGTACTTGGGAAAAACACCACTTTTGTAAAAACAACATTTCATTAAATAAGTAAAAAGGTGTAAACTGTAGCCACTTACATCCCATCATAGTTTATTTGGCTAAGCATGACCATCATTCACATACCTCATTTTTACCAAACTGCTTTTTTGTGTAACCAATTGCAAATATTTCTCAGGTAACCCTTGTTACCCCACTTTACCCTAAATATAATCCCCAAATGTAACTATCATACACAAAAACACAGTTATCATGTGATTGGGCTTCCACAATCGAAAGAAGAAATAAAGAGTAGAAATTTACCACAAGAAAATCTGTCTAAATGCATAATGCAGTGAAACGTTATTGGTCATCAATATAACGAACAAACGCCCGGCAAGCATGCACTAGTGCAGAAAGTTAGCAAAATATGCAATAAACCACAATTCATCCTATACCTTATATTAGAATTATTACATCTCCATTCGCTCAATACTAATTACATATTAACATATTCGAGGTACAGGATGCAAGAATAGAGCGCCAGACGAAAAAAGTGCAGGTGCATTGCCCCGAACAACTTGAGAAACACCTGTTGAGACAGAGATATGTGTCACGGATGTGAAGGTGGGTGTTCGGTGGCTCATATGACCACAATATAGATTAAATGAATGCATATATACATTAAATTATCAGACGAATTTGACCTAATACGAACACTTTTCAACTTTATTTTGCCGTGTATGTAATGGATGAGAAATCTTACTCACTTGAGACCTCACCCCATAAGTAAAAAAAATAAAATAATAATGTATAAACAAGTTCAGAATCACTTCAGCATCGATTGTGTTAGTAACAAAACCTTTATTCAAATGGTTTATTTTTGGACCCCAAAGGCACCATATAGGGTAACGTTCAATAATGTCTCTGCCTTTTCTTGCATATCTTATAAACAATTAAGGTCAACGTGTATGATTTGTAAAACATTTATGTTATGCTCTTAAGGACGTTATGCCCTGTAAAGCCTTCTTGAGTTATAGTTCATTTAAAGCGTGACCGGCTTTAAAGAAAATTAGGCTACCATATATGTACAAAATGTAAAAATGTAAGAATTAAAGTGTAGGCTACTCAGTGTAAAATCTAACAGATTTAACGGAGGCCTATATTATTATCACGAAAAACATATTTAAAGTTACTCAAGAGTTATAGGCCCTACATCAGACAATAATGCTCCACTTCTGACACCCGTGTATAGCCTAATGAAACATTGTTGAATTGAGGTCATTTACTAATGCCGCCTGTCGATTTAAAAGTCACCATCACCATATTTCACCGTTGGGGGGGGGGGTGGGAACTATTCGGGTGGAGAGGGGTGAAAGGTGCCTCGTCGACACATGCATGCTTTCATGAGATCCTGCAGCACTATTTTTGCAAGTTAAAACTGGGGACAGTGCAGGGGCATGATGCCACACAAGAAGAGGGGTCGAATAAACTCTCATAACGATTGACCTCTCCCCTAAGTTAAAAGTTAAAAGTAAGCTGGACCTAAAAGCATATTGCAACTGGCCACTCACATTTGTAACTGAACGAAACATTCGATTTACAGAGTCCTTGGCCAAAACAGATGTAAGTTAAGGGTAAAATTGTCAATTTATGCGATTTTTACTTTATGATTCCACAGTGCTGTAACATTTAACCTTTACACATAATTTAGGCTAATTCATGATTTTGAGTTTAGGCCTAAAAAAAGTGTATAGGCCCATAGCCTATCTGAGATTAAAGCAAAAAATATAGGGCTATATCTAGTGGAAATATCAAAAAACATTCGAATTGATTGTCCAATGGCCAGGTCAGGTGCAAAACATATTCGATAGATAGGCTACTCGCTAATAACTTTTATGAATAAACATTATCGATAACCTTCGACACCCTTAACGCATGATCATTTCACAAAGTTGATTTTACAACCGTTTACACCATTTTAGAAACTTGAAAAGTTAACAATAGGCTACATTGAGTTTACAGTCTTGTTGAAGTGGTTGGGTTTTGAGTAACAAGTGCTTCACACCTGTCGAGGTCCCTGGTAATTGATTGCAGACCTCCTCCGACAGGTGCAGGGGCATTTCGATCATCTAAAACGCGCGAGGCATCGGGGATACTGCAGTAAAACAGGCAAATATTCAAGGCCCATATACGCTTGGGTGGGGGCCTGCCATATACGTTACAGAAGTTGGATCAGGTACCATACCTCTACTTTATTGTTACTGGGCTTTTGTGCGGTTGACCTTTCAGCATGTTTTTATTAAATGGGCATATTGTTTGGCCTTTACGAGGTTTTATTAATGAGCAGATTTTCAGTGTCAATTGCCTGAAAGTGCCCCCTCCCCCTGCAGGGTATTTGTTCTGTATGACTGAGAATCTAAACCCATTAACCTTACGGAAATAGCCTACACGTGGTGTTCATTCTTTACTGTCACAAGTAAGACGTCGTGACACGTGAAACGTCTGGCTGACCGGCTGTATAAACGTACATGTGCATGCGCGCTTTGGTGTTCATCAACAGGATAAGGTTGCCGATGTATAGCCTATATGTTACCATTGGTGAATAAAAACGTCAACACGGCAAGGCTCCAACATTAGACTGGTGGTGAAATGGGCCTACAATATTAAGTCCAATATTAAGTCATTTATTTTTTAAGTGAAAAAAGTATAGCTATTTTGACACATTTTGCCAGTAAACAGTAACCTAAATAACTCGAGCGAATCCTAGAACTTTCGTTGAGTTTTGGCCTCTACAAGGGAAATTTGTAACGAACATAAAAATATATATATTCTCTTCTGGACAAAACCAGTCTTTTACCCAGTCTTTTTTTTGTAAGGTCTTTGACATGCAAATAGGCTACACTGTAGACTTCTAGGACACTTTTTTTCGACATAACTTTTATAGCCCATACAAGGTTTTTCCTTAAAGACTATGCCTTATATGTGGAATTCAAACTATTAACTGAGAAGTTTTACATAGACTGGATTACCAAACTGCACTTCAATAAAAAAAGAACTATATTCTGAATCAGAAAAAAAAGCACAATATGCTAATTGCATGTAAAGTGTCAAAATTGATGTTACCTGCATTTGACACTGACATTGTGTCAACATTAAAACTTTGATTAGTAAACGTTATCCTATATTTGTACATTATAGGCATATTTGTGTTATGTTACATTGATTGAATACAACATTGTTTATACTGAAATAAGCTCCGTTTATTTTAGAAATAGACTATCTATCAAAAGTTCTTGGTTCAGTTGACATATATAGAAATCCGGATGACAAAGACAGCTCAGGCTTCTAAACTTCTGGAACACATTTTTTATTATATATTTTCAAAAATCTTCACAAGACATCTGACCACATTAGAAGAGTATCAAATTAGACCAGAAATCATACCCGGATGCTTTTGCAAACAATCAGAAATTTAAGCATGTGGTATTTTCGTTCACTAGGCCTAATGATTGACAGCAGAAAACATTCATCATCAATTAAAGAAAAATGCGTTTGATCTCCGTTTTATCAATCGTAATTAGGTCGTAGCCCATAGAACAGAATTTGATGGTCAGAAATGTTGGGAATTGGTTTTAGGCCTACCCATACACTATAGGCCAAATCCCCACCATGCTCTTTGTTTTTCTTGTGATTAGATAAGAGTTTAATAGTGTGTCTAAACTTCTAGAAATGTAGCTGCATACAAACATTTAAATGGACGACACTGACTTAACCAAAGTTATAAATAGTTTTTCTCCCAATTCTTCTGCATCTTAAACTCAAGCAACACAAATAAAATATGTAGATAGTTGCAATAAACAACGGACTGGCGTTCAATTAGCTTAATCTGATCAAGACCTTGATTGCGTTCGGGGGATGCAGCAGTGGTTCGTCAGGGCTGCGGTAAACTCGATTAGGACCTCTATGGCGAAATCCGAAGGGATCCCTAAAGAGCAATCCCAATTCAAAGGAGACTTATCTACGCCAGGGCGATCAAGTGGATTCAGAGTTATTAAACCTATAAATTATCTCCACCCAAAATTTCAAGTGACCATTCGCTAGGCAAGACCTCGACGGTGACGCGGTCAGATTAGCTTGAAGAAACATTTATCCTAAAACAAAGGATGGGGATTGGACACCCTTAAATCGTAATTATATAGGGTGGAGAATCGAAACTAACATTAATGACGAAACACTCAAACTTTGATGAATTTTAAGTTAAAGGTCCAATGCATACGTTTTTATCTCAATCTCAAATAATTTCAAATATATCAAATAATTTTATCTCAATAAAGTACCTGTGATTGTTTTCAATTAAAATCGTTTTTTTTTTAAATAGCTTCTTATAGCAAAGAGCAATTTCTCAAGCAAGAATGTTGCTAGGACTGTCTGTGAGTGGTCTGAGTGGGGAGAGGAAAACTGAAAACTAGCTGTTATTGGTAGAGAGGCAGGCCAAAACTCCATCCAACCAAAACAGGCTGACATTTCAGGCAGTCTTTTCAAACAGCTCTAAAACTAACAGCTCTCACACTATTAACATAATTTTCACAATTTCACAGTATTTTTCCAACCTCATAGTGTGGAAATATAAAACACAGGCAAATCACGTTTTTTACTCCACTGGGCCTTTAGGAATAGGGAACAATAAAGACAGGGAAGGTTTTGGGCTAGGTTTGATGTGTGGATTTGATCTGTACATTGACTGTGATATGACTGTTCTGTTCTTGAGTGACCCAGGATGACAAAAAGCAGCTCTCACCGAGACAAAACCACAGAAATTATACAGAATCGTCAAATGGGGGAGATGTGCTTTCACGTTTTGAAAGGGCACATGCAGGAAGCTGGCGGATTTGGGCCGACCCCTGGAGACAGAGCTGATATCTTAGCGACCCCATTCGACGGGAGGGGCGGTGGCCGGGGTGGGAGAGGGAGGGATGCGAATAAGGCACATCTGCAACGGTCTCAGAGCCCTATGATCTGTGAGCTGGCACAGACTGTGCACGGTGTCCATTCACAAATCCTTCCCTGCGCGTCACCTTTTGTAGTGGGGGTTCTCAATCCATGGCAGTGAGTTCTTATAACGTCTCAGAAAAGCCAAAAGAAAAACACAGGAAAAATAGGGTTAGGGACTCGAGGACGGTTTGCAGTAGGCCTATACGCATACGCACACGTAGGCCTAGGCTAACCAATGTCTATTTCAAAGGTATCAGTGGGGAAAACGCTTGTACGCGTGTATGCACAATTGGTATGCATATAGCTCATATGAAATGTATCAACATTGAATTTTGATCAAATCAAAGATATTGATCATTTGGAATCATTGATCATTTGGAATCAAAAAGGCTTACGAAAAATCTATCGAACGAACAAAGGGGGCTTATGGCGCAGAGATGAGTACCCTGCCCTGAATTTAGTCACTGTCACTAGCCGGCTACCACCCGGTCACTCATCCCTGCACCTTAGAGGCTGCTGCCCTATGTACATAGACATGGAACACTGGTCACTTTAATAATGGAACACTGGTCACTTTAGTAATGGAACACTGGTCACTTTACATATGTATATGGGATGCATAAACATTATGGACAGTGTGTGGATAGAATATAGAATATATAGTATGTGTATAGTATGTTAACATTATTAAAGTGACTAGTGTTCCATTATTAAACTCCGAACTCCGACATTGCTCGTCCAAATATGTCTATATTCTTTAATTCCATTACTTTACTTTTAGATGTGTGTGTATTGTTAGGTATTACTGCACTGTTGGAGCTAGGAACACAAGCATTTCGCTACACGCGCAATAACATTTGCTAAACACGTGTATGCGACCAATACAATTTGATTTATATAGCGGGGTGTGCCATAATTGTATGTGACATAATTGTATGTCACAGCATCTTTCAAAGTGGACAGTCTTGAACAGTCTTGGACTGAAATAAACTAACTGTTACTTCTCGGTTCATGTATAGGCTAGTCTACATTAAACATTTGCATAACATTTATTAGTCATTTAGCAGGCACACTGCAGGTTTGTATATCGACTGGTTTCGAAGAACATTTGACAGGTTTGGGTTGTATGCATGCATGGCCTTAAGGATGATCAATATCTCCACCTCCCATGAAGGTGCTCATAATTTATTGGTTAAAACATTTATATAAGCAGCATTTCTGTCCAATTTTAACTGAATTGGTTAGGATACTAAATGCGAACGTTCATAATAACCTACGGATTGCATTTTATTTATCGTGTTAATAACCTTTTTAATCAGACTCAATTGATTTTTAACGTGGCTATACTTAAAATCATAGGGAAAAAAGTGGCGTAGAATTATCAGGTTACCATACGCATGAAGGCCTATACCCATAAACTACTTAACTGACATTACCATCGTTCTTTGCCAACTATCGCAAGAGGTGGTTTGAAGAGCAAATCCCTAGGAATTCGTTGAAAATGTAGGCCTACTGCTTTGGGTAAATATCTGATTTCCTTCGTCGCGCCAGTGTCCAGGGAAAAGTAGACCTATAGGGTTGCTGTCAGGGCGCGATTGTTTTTTCGGGGGGATTAGACTGGTGCAGAAGTGCGAATACCCAATACATGTTTAGTAAATCATATAAGGGGTATAACGACCGTTGAGGCATTGACCACCAGCTGAATGATACACAATGTGCACAACAACAACAACAACAACACATGATAAACAGAATGATGTCACATTCAGGCAGAATAAAAATGTCAATGTAGCACAGCCCTTTACGCATCTCACTACGTTTTAAAGGGGGCGTTATTGCCAAACTGACGCAATGGTAGAGCATACATCTCATGTAGGTCTACCATAGGCTACGAGAGATGAGTTACCATATCCCTCGTAAAACTAAATGATATGCACAATGCATAAATGCATAACGAGGGCATATTGCAGTCAGAGATATCGGTAAAGACTGTCCTACGAAGGTTGTGAATAAATGTAAGTTTATTATCTTGTATTAATAGGCCTATAATGTATCTAAATGTATAATTTATTCACGCATTTAACACAGCAATAAGAGAATATAGGGTATGGATCTACACCGAATTAGTCAAATTCGTTACAAGAATAAACTATAGGGTACAATTGCAGGAAATACAGGCCTACAGCGAAAAACAGATTATGGGTCACAAAAAACCTTTGGAAATTATACAACAATAAGGCATAAAATGTAACATGTATTTGTTCCTTTTAAATTAATCCAAATTCGAGTTCGTTTAACCTAACCTTTGGTAACATAAACCAAATAACAGGATATCGAGACAACACAGTCTTCTTAAACCATGAAAGTGTGCAGCATAGCCTACAAGGTGCACCGTGGAAGAAAACGTAAGGTAGATTGGCCTCTATGTCAATATTTCAAGAAAAATCTCTTAACCGGGTGCGTGTGACACCACAATAGAAGACGCCTACCAATTAAGGGATATACTATGCCATATTGTCCAATATAATCAATAAAACCAACGTAGGCCTTCAATAGCATATTGACACGTATATGCCGTTGCGGTCTATAGGAGCCTGCAAAACAAAACGCATAAAACTCGATTAACTCAATATTCTGCAACAAGAATACGAACATAGAGGCCCATTGAAGCATCCTGTTTATTATTGGCTGTGGTTTGATCTGTATGACTCTTGACTCGAAATCGTGTGATTTCCTCCACGCCAGCCCTGTTTCAGCCCTGTTTTGCTGTGGCTGGCAGCGAGAAGCGGGGGGAGGTTAGAGGCCAAGCCTCGGTGGTAGCGGGTCTGTCTGGCCGCCATTGTTTCCTGCTCATTTATTTGTGCTCTGGATAATCTGGACATCCCTCACAAGTGAGAAACAATCACAGCTTGAGAGTGGCCTATCTAATTACATCCTTTACTCAGAACTTTCACTATCAGCAGAGACGGTCACTGCATGGTGCATGATGGTTGTGCATGGTGCAGGGAGCGCCGCCGCTTTCAACCATGTGGCACTGCTAGAAAATGAATGACGTATGGAGATCGCTCTATGGTGGAAATGTAGGAATTTATTTATCATCAGAGTTAGGCTATTGGTGAAAATGACATAAAAGTAATGTAGCCTATCATTAATATAGCGGGCTCGCGTCATTTGGCCGTTTTGCACGAGCCAATAGGCCTACATAATGTGGAAGAAAACATTTGTATGCCTGTTCGAAGTTTATTCTCTGTTGAGCTGACAAACGTTAATTTTAAACGTACACAAAGTGAAAACAAATAGTAATGCAATAGGTCACACACGAAATAGGGCACAGTCCGCCATATGACTTGGAAAAGCTATTTACCGCAGGACAATACCTAAAAAGATGCAGCCTATTATAGGGTCTTAGTACACCACAGAGGAACAGTCATTCTAAAAACGCACTCTTACAGAGTTATTCCACCGTTCCCCAACACTCTTTTGGGGAATGAATAAACCATGAATGTTGGGACGCACCAATAATAATGACCTACACAAAGTTGATATAGGCAATGCACCCTTTACGTTTTTGGGGAGACTGAGTTGAAATTATAGACCAACTTTGTCCTCTTAATTTTGTAATGCCAAACTTTTAACATTTCTATGGCACCTATAGGCCTACAAAGAATTCGAAATTAGACACTTCACGATTACCTTGATAACAATTTACATCGGATATTGCCCACTGGCCCAGGAGAGGTTGAAAAAACAATTCCATAATTGACAGTTTTTTTTTTAACCTAAATTTGACAAATGCAATGTCCTCTTTCACTCACGCGCTCCTTCAGTGATGCCCTTTTACGCAGTGCGTAGCCTACATTACATTTCAGATCAAATAGCAACTTAACTTTGGTGACTATTGCAAGGCACGCCCTGAATCCTGATTTATGAGAAAACAGTAAAGGAGTTGGTCAGTAAAGTTACTCCCAAGTTTTGTCTTTGGCGCGACTCTATGTCATGTGCACCGTGAATACAACAGTTTGTTTGCGTCACTGATTTATTTTAAAGGGCTACGGACCCATTTTTGCTTCGAACCTCTCGTTTCTTGACCTCAGACTATCGAGCGCAACTAACCAAGGACTCAACACTACCTGCACTTTAAATAATTATGGAGGGAACATGAGGAGATGAGAAGGAATTGGAGATTGCATGACTGGCTATGATTGCATGACTAGCTATGAGATTGCATGAATTGGCCATTTGCTATGGCGCTTTAGAAACTGGGACGGTCAATGCCCTGTCAATGACATGATGCATGCAAGACGAGTCAGCTATAGCCACATTAAATATCACTCCTCAAAATGAAGAGCTCAATAAAGTAAAAAAGGTACACAACGTCCCAAATAGAAAACGAGCGAGTTAAAAATAACTTAGAAACCCCAAACCCAGTAGCCCACTAGTTCGAATCTGCTTCGATGCGACCTATAAACTACAGACTCCGGTATCCCCACCTAATTCTGGTTGCAGAGACTATCCTTAGTAGCCTAGTTGGTTAGGACACAGCTTTGACAACTACTAGGCTATTCATCTGTCTGAAACAAAATAGTTGTATAATGAAAACTTCACACAGCAGGCTATTAACCGACTCTCCAAATTTTACCCAATCTTACAATAACATTTTTAGAATGAGTCTATTTCAATATTCTTCTTCTTATGAAATGGCGTTTGACCGTTTCCAGATTATGCATGCATTACGCATGCAATACGCGTGAATTGAAAACATTAACCTTCAACTACAACACAAAGTCACCAATATAATAGTCAAATCAAACATAAGAGATATTTAGGGTAGGTATTTCGTTTTATTTCAGAACGCTTTTCCTTTAAAAAGGCGAGGCTGAACATTTGTCGATTCGCTCACTAGTCACTGTCATGTGGTAAAATATCTCCCAGTCTATTGGTCCAAGGCACGTGTCTAGGATAACTGCTGCAACGTCACTTGGGGGCTCGTATTGAAAATAAGAACAAAACTCAAGAGTGAATGTGTTTCAGGATCAGTTGGAAGCCTCTTTATTTACCCTTAGTTTAGTCATTGAAGCACTTTTATTGGATAGACTGAAAACGGATAGTATCAAGTTGGATGGCCAAATGACAAATGGTGTCTATCCAGTGCAACAATATAGGATAGGCAAGTTTGGGAATATATGACCAAAACGATGTTTTTGTCTGTGGGCACTATCGCAAAGGGTTGCAGGGTGTCCTGCACACTCAACGAGATTTGAGTTTATTTTTTAAACCTTTATTCAAACATTTAAAAAGCTGCGCGTGACGTAGAAGTGGATTGCGCTCATTTCGGTGCGGGAGAGCAATAAAGGGGTTAAAGAAAGAACATTGGAAAGTGTATCAAGTATGGAAGAAAATGATCATAGCAACAGAGATGAGGAACGTCAAGTGTCGGCGGATGAGTCAAACAGAGCGATACTTCCCCTATTACAAGCGCCGGGAAACATTCAGCAGATCCCGCATCGAGTCACCAATTTCTTCATCGATAATATCTTACGGCCGGACTTTGGGCGGAAAAAAGAAGGCAACACAGAGCAGGAAGAAAATAGTCACGTTACCAGAGAGAACCATAGCCCGGCTGTTCCAAGAACGGAGCAAGTGGGGAGTACTGTGCCAACGGAAGGAACTTCCACTCCTCATCCAGGCGGCGTGGCCAATAAGGCTGAAATAGTTACCGAAGAGCCCCTGAAACCCCGCGGAGAGAATGGAGATCAGTGCCTAAGCTCGGACTCGGATAGTTCTCAAGCCAGCTCAAATGTACCATCCAAACAGCCTATGCTCTGGCCAGCTTGGGTGTACTGCACCAGATACTCAGACAGGCCCTCATCAGGTAGGCTACGATTCTTTCCCCTCGTCTTTGTATCCTGAAATGCCCCAACCCGTTGTAACACTGACCTCAAACGCCTCGACCGAGTTCTATAAGGAAAGGAGGGCAAACAGTGTTTCTCCTGTTTTACGACGTGAAAATGGAAAATAGAAGATTTTACTGTGCAAAATATTCTAAATGTGTCCGTGCAAACATAAAAATAACAATAAAAACATTACATACGATATCATTATCCACGAAAGCTATATAGGGAACAATTTCAAGACTAATTAAGGCGCTCAAAATAGCATCTTGCGCTGGTTTAAAGCTGAAATGTTTAAACGCAGGGGTATTGGAAGTCTACACATTAATGTAGCATAAGTGTGCGGGATAAATAGCATACTAACATGAATAGATGAATGAATTGAATTGTAAATAAATATATATTTCAAATTAGGCTATAAGCCAACAACATTGTTGAAGTCATTTTGGAAAAACCTCAAACGAATTGTATTTTATTTGAGTGTTTAGATTATAACCCCATAATAAGAATATGCTAGCTTTGGGTTAGATCATAGCCAATTAACTACTAGGTTACTACTACTAGTTTATAGGTTACTATAAACATCTGCGCGCATATAACCAAAGCAATAATCGTCTTCCAGGGAATTCTTGAATCTCCCCAAAATTTGTTTAACGACTTAATAGCATACTTTTCCGCGATAATTCTGTCGTGCAAATCCACTGTTTTTGTTTATGCATGAGTTTTCGCAATGGAGCTGCCTTGGTCTCTACATATTTAGCCTATAAAACATGAACGTTTCCATCACTATTCTGTTATACTACTTATTCCAAAAATCGTATTGTACAAAATGTTCTCATGCATTACATAACGTTCGTTGCATGGAGTGCACTATTATTCGATGGTATCCCCATTGGCTGCCTATCTTAAAACGTTTTACGTCGTTTTATCATCTCCAGCAAACTCCAAATGTATTAAATAATATTTATTTGATTGTCGACCAGGCCTATTTACCCAAACAGATGTCACCACTTTTTCATCAAATCGTTTGGGCTGACGATCTTATAGGCCTAATAGTCAAAACAATTAAGCCTAAATAAAACCATCAATGCTGAGGTCAATGTTTATTTTCATTAAACAAATATTCAAATAAACCAATATTCAAAACAAACCATGCTTACCCACCAAAAGTGTAAACTTGGAATAGTATTTTGCAACAGCCAAAAACCGAATTCAGAAACCTGCTACGATGTATTCCACTAGACAACATCAACAAGCCTATAGGCTATTACCTCTACTGTATATGAAAGTAGAAAGGCGGTCTTAGAAATCAATTATTTACGAAAAATATATTTTATATTATTCAGTATTTCAATTTCAGACGGGCATTCCAGTTGTGTTGATATATTTCAGGCCTTCTCAGCAATTCCTCCAATGACCATAACAAACTCCGACATACTCCATCAGTAGCATATTAGCCTACCTACCATCTATATCTCTTCCAATGCATGGTTGTAGTCTAAGTAGCCTATAGAAGTGCGGAATTACGGTTTAATTTCGAACTATTTTGACAATTCTTGTGTAATATGGATTAGTGTTCTTTGAAATTACCAAATGACACTCAAATTCGTATTTTGCATTACGTAGCAAATGGGGTATTTATTGGCCTACCTACAGTGCAGTAATAAATAAATAAGTAGGGCCTAAATGAACGAATTCATTACTACAGTCGTAGTAACTGGGACACTTACAGCCTAGGCTACACTAAGCTTTCACATTTCATATTATGATTGGTTTTGGTTAATAATATATATATTTTTAAACACAGGACCGAGATCTCGAAAACCAAAGAAGAAAACCGCCAGCAAAGAGGACAAGCGACCAAGGACGGCCTTCACAGCTGAACAGCTTCAAAGACTAAAAACCGAGTTTCAAACGAACCGGTATTTGACCGAACAGAGGCGACAGGCCTTGGCCCAAGAACTCGGTCTTAACGAATCTCAAATCAAAATCTGGTTCCAGAACAAAAGGGCAAAAATCAAGAAGGCCACGGGCGCCAAAAACAGCCTAGCCCTGCACCTGATGGCACAGGGACTGTACAATCATGCTACGACGTCAAAAGATGACAAATCAGACAGCGATTGATTTCGAGAGACAGATAACAATGCAATACTTTCACCGAATAAAAGGGCCAGTGTATAGAATATACCAGCATAAATTGATCAATATATAGAGATATTTCTGCAATATCATGTCTATGAAAAGATGTTGTAAAAATGTATGTTTTCAATCTCTTGTAACGTGTGTCGTTTTTCTTCCAGGAAAAGTACAAATGCTTATTATACGCTTCATTTTATATTGCTATTCATTTTCGATTTTTACATTATAGCGCTTTAAACTGGCACTTGACGTTGAGATCTGTCAGTGAAGTGAAAAACAACCTGCTTAAGTCCAAAGAATATTTTCTGCTGCATCCAGGCAACTGTGAATCTTAATAAATTTGCTGACAAGATATTTTATTTCCATGGTTGTTATGGTTTTATTGGGGTTGAGTTTAGTGTAAAAAGGACATAGCAAGGGTTTTTGAGTGTCAGTGCTGTGCAGACTTAATTGAAAAGTAGATGGATTTTGATACTATTTTTTCGAAAATTCGTATTATCACAGAAGTGATTGGTTAGCAATGTTTTGGTTAGCAGACAGAACACCTAAATTGCTAATACGTAGCATAGCCTAAAGCAAGTTCATTTCCATAAACAATTTGCGTGTTCTGTGTAATATCAATGCACCGAGGCCTCTATACATAGTTTTTGAAGAGCAATATAAATCATCTTTTGTAGCAAAATGTTTTGAATTATTATAATGCTGCCTGCCTATAACGCGAGAGACAACTCTGTAGCATAATGACAATGATGACAAAACGTTTAATGCACTCTTGGCTGAAAGTATTATAGGTCTATTTTATCAAAAGTAGACAGACACAAGGTATCGGAACATATGGTCTATATACATCCCATGGAACTCTTTCTCTATATACATTTTATTTCATATACATATCCATATATATCATTAAACAGGCGAAATCGTTAGTGACTGTATAACAATTGTTGAAAATCTCTTTTATTGTTGTTGAAAGGACTTCATATGTGTATTTATATAGATTATATTAAGAGAAAAAAAAATCTATCCAATGACCGGTGTTGCTTTAGAGTAGACTTCTGAGGTTTTTACACTGCTTCTTTATCTTGCAATAACTTCTTTTCGTGAATGAAATTGGTTTATGGGGCCTTTGCATGAAAGCTGCAATTTGTTATACTTGGGCAAATAACTGTGTTTATAAACTTTGTTTTTTGTCGACGAGAGTATGATCGAGCTAAGTTTTAGACTGTATCCATACCAAATTGTGGACTTTTGCCTTTTAATTGTTTTGTTGTGTATCTGGGAAAAGTGTGTGTGAATTAAAATCCACCAAACTGAACACACTTTGCCTTAAATTTCAAGTGAGAACTTTTTATGAAACAGAACTGCCGATTCAGAGAAGCAGTAGCCTATCACTTCAAAATGCAGATTATTGATTCAAGATTATTGCCTTTATGAAAACTGCTGGTATGACATAAAGAATATATTCATCAGCGAATATCTATCTATAGGCCTAGGCTAATATGTTTAAATGAAATTACAACACGGAGTTGTAGTATTATACAATGTTATTTTTCATTATTTTATGTTCAAAGTATTCTTTGGTATAATGTACATCGTTTGTATCATGTATGTATTCATTGTGTAATTAACTTCCTCCTGAAAAACTGGAAAAGAAAAGTAAATAAACCTCGAAGATAATACACTTAAAACTTCTCTGGCATCATAATTTTTCTATAATTCAGAGTCCAGGATAACTTAACCATGGAAATAGAATGAATTCATTCCATTTATATGAACGCCTGTGAGACATGGCCATCTCTATGCAAACACAGAAAAATCGGAAAGAAAACGTTGACCCTCCACTGACAAATGGTTAGTGCTATCCGGGATCCTTGTGATGGCCCTACCCTAACCCTAGCCACTATCCTTACATCAAACATTGCCCATAACCTGAACCTAATCCTAACCCGAACCTTAACCCTTACCTAACTGTTTTACATTTCAACTTCAATGGGGGTGACGTCAGAGTTGTTCCAAGGAGTCCATTTGGATGGCGTCATTGTTTTGGCAACACCACTGGGAAAATCACCAATGTTATTTGTAGTAACCTTTCGACCAAAAATGTCAATGATAAAATGAAACAAAAAGCAAAAATCTAGAATATTTACATGATTTGGATTTTGCCACCATTTGTTGCAACTATTACTACCCCAGAGAGGTTAGGTCCAGCCCAGAAGGGTGCATTAGTTTAAGTGGTGAGCTGTTATTAGGCCTAGTACTCCCCCAAACTGACACTCCCTTCTCAAGACCATTGACATTACAGTTACCTTATCAATAAGACTACTAGATAAATAAAAAGGAATAATGACACCCAACATTTTTTCATTTACAATGGCCTACAATAAAATAGCACTATCACAACAAAGCTGGTATAAGGTTGGCCTATGTTCCAAGTAGGTCTTATAACAGTGATGTTTGCTCATGAAAAATCGTAAAGTGAATTTCATCCAATAGCTTTACATTCCCAGGTTTGTGTTGTCATCACACAGGTCAGGTTAGTTCATAAAAAGGTGACACAAACATACAACTTTAAAACAAAGACATCACATTTGAGTACGTCTTCATTTTTATTATGAGAAGGACAAATCACAACATTACACAAAATGGTGAATAATATTTTTCTCATCACTTTGACAAAAAAAATGTACAAAATAAAGATGGATCAAATGTATTGGATATCATTTGAGATAAATGTTGCTATGTTTCCAGATTCTTCCTCATACTAGTCAGGTGGGCCATATATCCCAGTCTACGACTGCTTCAACTCGTTCAATCATCACAATATAACCAAAACTGCCATTGGACTACTCCTCCATTCGGACTGTTGGGGGATACTTGATTAAGACAATACATATACTGTGGATATTTTTTTTAAATATAAAAAACAAAACATGTTTTACATACTTACAGAGCTTCTATGAATTACCCAAATAACATATAGCCTGCAAAACGTAATACTAAACAGACTTGCTTTATACTGTTTTGATTGTTTTCTCGTAAACGTCACATGACAGTTGTATGTTTCCATATCTAACAAACTATGTAGAATGTTTATCTGAAAGAGTACATTCGGGCATATCATCAGCAAACTGTGATAGGTCATTGTTAATGACATCTTAAATTCAAAGAAACAAAAATATGTTATTTACATTGAGGGCTCTCATAATCTGCGTGTGTAGAAAGATACCTCCGCTCTACAGATCCGTCAACAACTGAAAATGTTGGCAAAATTTTCAAAACAAAATGCACCAGGTAGTGGTACAAGTGGTGGACGGTGACCATTTCCAGGCATTTAACCCTTTTTTTCCCTCTTTCATTTGTTACAATGATTTATCTGCATTTCCATACTTGTGGCACTAGTCTTTGAACAAAACGCCTAGAACAGTCAGTGACTGGCATGATGGGAGAAAGGCCAGTGTCTCGCTTGCAGACTGGTCAGTCCTCACTGCTTCTGAAAAGGAGTCTGTGGTTCTGTGGCCAGGCGGGAAAGGAAAGGAGAAAGAAGAAGAGAGTAAGACAGAAAGAGGAGGGAGAAGGAAAGAGAGAGAGACCAATGAAGGTCAAATCCTCCTGTCATGGCTGCAGGTGGCTCATTCCCCCCCCCCCTCCCCCACCCCACCCCACAGTAACCCATTCTCAATAGACAGTACTTTCTCACCCACAAACTCAAACTCACTCCCCCATTTCTTTCTCCCCCTCTCTGTTCTTCCCCTCCCTCCCTCCCTCTGTTCTTTCCCCCCCTCCCTCCGTTCTTCCCCCCCCTCCCTCCCTCCCTCTCGTCCACACACACACCCACACACTTCTGCAGCTTTTCGATGGGAACCTCCGTCAATTTCCAAAGTTTCAAACCCAACATCAAAACCCCATCACACTTCAAAAAACAAAATAACTGCTAAGCCCCGAAACCCATTGCTTGTCGTGTGAAGGTTAAATGTAAGCATAGAAAATGTTTTAGAAACCATCATAACTTTACTGTGTTTGAGAGCTACCTATCCAAATAAAACATTATTGGTTCCCATTGAGAGGAATGGTTAGTTAAATAACTGAGGGAGCACATTGCCTTAAGAAACAACTGTATGAACATGCAGGCCTGCATTAAAATGCGGACTTCAAAAACAACCATTTTAAAAGGAGAGTAAAAGTAATTGCTTTGAAAGTTCACAGAACTTTTCAAAAGTTCTCCACCAACAGGTAGTTAGGTGGCAGAGAGAGAGAGAGAGACCAAGAAAGAGGAAGCGGGAGATAACAAGAAAATAACAGAAAAGTATTAATGTCCCTTGCCTACCTAGGATCCCATCCTGCTTTGCCCTCACCCTCCCCTACTGTGTCCTTTCACCATAGTTTCTAAATGCTTCCTATAGCTCGAGTGGAATCTGCTTCGAGGTGCCCAGGCTTTGTAGCGGAAACATAATTAAAGTGGTGAAAGACGTAAAAGGTGGAGAATGGGGATGACATCAGGCCAATTTCACACTTGGCACTCGAATGGCCAGGCCCAAGCCAGGACCCTTGCCACGCAACACAGATCAAAGCCCAGTGTCACCGCACCACCGCAAAAAAAAAGAAGGCAAAAGGGCACCTAACTATGCTAATCCCCAGGACAAATATATTTTAATCTTGTTAGAATACAAGTTAATGCCAGAGCTCAGTGACTGGACATTGTGGAGAGAACCCGAGTGGACAGATGCACCTTTTACCTTTCTAAATGAGGTACTTCTGTCTGGCACTGCTTGACCATAGTCAGGTCCAACTTTCCTTGGTTAACCACCTCAATGCATTATCAAGCCACACACACACACACACACACACACACACACACACACACACACACACACACACACACACACACACACACACACACACACACACACACACACACACACACACACACACACACACACACACACACACACACACACACACACACACACACACACACACACTGCACAGAGCTGGGGACCGTTTACAAACAGCAACTCCAGCAGTTGTGTCAGTGACCCTGTCTGAATCCCCACCAGGGCACCTAACATGCAAAGGAAATTAGTATTTTGTGGTCCAGTTTGTCCCCTTTCACATTGAGCCCTTCTCTCTCAATAGCACCTTGGTAACCCTTGATCTCTTATGTATGGGACTCAGGGCACTGGGGCCTGTAGAAGTTGACTGGGCAGACAATGAGACGCGGACGCCTTCTAAGAAGTCGCACAGAAGGCAACTCTCATTTCACACACTGTGTTTGAGTGACCCCTTGGCAAAAGAGACACGGGATAGTTTTCATCGGAATGCTAGAAGTTTTTAGGGAACTTTCCATTTGGCTGTTTTTCTCATGTAGGATATCGAATGACCCTTCCTGGTGTAGGCCACCCTACCCATTCTCCCACTTAGGAAGCATTTTCACTAACAAAGTTTTTTTTTTTAAGAAAAAAAAGAGAAGATATCCCAAGGAATTTAATTATCTAGAAACTTGTTAAAACCACTTCCTGGACTAAACTAACCAATGAAATAAGGTTGCTGATTGATTGATGGATGCATACCAGACATAATTAATTTCAATTGCTGGACGATTCGATTCACTTGCAAAAGTAAAAACATGCTACGATATTGTTGAGGGACTGGCAGTAGGGCTCAGAGAAAATAGTCAAAAATGAATGTCAATAAAGCATTAGCTCCAATTCCCCACAATTTCCATGCCCAAACAGCTTTTTCCTCCAATGCTGAGAGTACATTCTGAGTCCACATATGACATAACCCACATAAACACTTTCTGATCAATGTTTATAAATGCTGCAGTGAAATACAATAGCATTGCAGGTGGTTTTTCATTTATTTCATGTTATGGTTTCTATTCACATTTCACTTACATAACAGATTATGAAAGGAGGAGTATGGACAGACTACTTTGAAAGGATGTTCATTGCACTGTATGATTTTTCATTACACCTCAGTCATTTCTACACCTAGTCTATAATTTGGAGTTGACTAATAAACCTTTTTAGCACAGACTCTGACACCCTGCGTGTCATGGGCTTCGTTTGGACAGGCAGTCCAATTCAGATCTTTTTTTTTTTACTACTAATTGGTCTTTTGACGAATAAGATCAGCTCTGAAAAAGATCTGATGTGATTGGCCAAAAGACCAAATCGTGGAAAAAAGATCAGAATTGGGCTGCCTGTGTAAACGCAGCCATTATGCAGTTATCACAGAAGCAATCTGAGACCCCCTGATGAACTAAGTGCTGAACTCGGCAATACTAGAACAGTGGTTCCAAAACTTTGTTGCTGTGATTTTTAGACATTCAATATATTTTTTAAACCCCACAAACAACGTTCCCGAGTAGAAATTGGCCACAGTATGCGGTTGGGTTTGACCCACCATTTTGGGAGCACTGACAAACATGCCGCAGATCATGAACATAGGAAATGGAGTCGGCACATAATTTGTTCCATACTGAACTGTCATGATCAATCTCTCATGGTGCCAAACGGTGGGATACACAGCGAGAGAAGGTAGGTTTCTCATAGTCAATATTCCGTACCATATTCAAATCCTTCATTTTAACACCGAACATTGTCATTTTTCTTCTTTCTTTATATCCCCAAAACAGATGTATTCTCTTTTGCATCCCTCAGTGTGTGCGATGTTTAGTGTGGAGTTCTTTTTAAATGCCACTTTAAACGTGTACATGATACTGCAACAAAACAATAAAGTCATTAAGTAAGTAAGTAGATCTCCGAGATAGAATTGTGATGATCTGGGGAAGGGTATACAACAATTTCTAGAGTCTTGAAAGTTTCCAAGAGCACAGTCGCCTCCGTCATTGGGAAATGGAAAAAAATATAGAACTATCCAGACGAGCTGTCCGTCCGACTAAACTGAGGAAGTAGGACCTTGGTCAGAGAGGTGACCAAGAACCCAATGAAATCTCTGACAGAACTACAGAGTTCCTTGGCTGAGATGGGAGAACCTGCCAGAAGGACAACAATCTCTACAATACTTCAACAATCTGGGCTTTATGGGAGAGTGGCCAGACGGAAGCCACTCCTGAGAAAAAGGCACATGACAGCACACCTGGAGTTTGCAAAAATGCACGTGAGACTCTGAATGCATAAGGCAAAAATATTTTGTGTTCTCATGAGACAAAAATGTATGCAAAAAGCGCTATGTCTGGAGAAAAACAAAAACACAGCTCATCACCCGTCTAACACCATCCCTACCTTGAAGCATGGTGGTGGCGGTATCATGCTATTGGGATGCTTTTCAGTGTCAGGGACTGGGAGACTGGTAACGACAGAGGGAACAATGAATGGAGCCAAATACAGGCAAATCCTTGATGAGAACCTGCTTCAGAGTGGAAACGACCTTAGAACAGGACAATGACCCCAAGCATACAGCCAAAGCAATGTTGGAATGGCTTCAGAACAAGAATGTGAAAGTCCTTGAGTGGCCCATCCAAAGCTTAGACTTGAATCTCATTGAAATTTTGTGGAAAGACTTGAAGATTGCTGTTCACCGCCGCTCCCCATCTAACTTAACAGAGCTTGAGAAAATCTGCATGGAAGAATGGGAGAAAATCCCCAAACCCAGTTGTGCATACCCAAGACGACTCAAAGCTGTAAATCGCTGCCAAAGGTCCTTCTACAAAGTATTGACTCAGAGAAATGAGATATTTCTGTATTTCAATGTCAATAAATTTGCAAACAATTGGCATTATGGGGGTATTGTGTGTAGATGGGTGAGAATGTTTTATTTATTGAAGCCATTTTGAATTTCTGAAGGCTCTGTATGTGTCTGTGTTGCTGAGAGAAACAAAGGTAGCCAGACAGGCAGGGCCAAGGGCACATCCTACTCACCTCAGGCCCCCTATGCTGTGTGGGGACCAGGCTGTCACTCACTCTCTATGGTTACGCATCATGGCCAACAGAGACACACGTGAGAGAGCCACCGCTACAGTACATCACACCAACAACATCAGTGCAGAAACCCATCCTCAGCATGACATCTTCTTCGTGGTGCAGAGCACAGCCATCCTCCTCACACGCTGTGAAAAAAAAACAAAGAAACAAATATACATTGTGAACCAATGAGAATGTCATATTTACCAGGGGTGCCTAAAAATAGAACTTTGATTTATATGATCCAACCTAATTTTAACACTATTGCATGATCCAACCTATTTTTTCCTATGTATTGTGTGTAGATTGGATGACAATGCGCTGTATACTCCATCACACAATTAATTTCAGGCAAAATTCAGGTTCGTCAATATATTGTAAAGAACAATCCCAGAATTAGGCTACATCTAAAGTTGCTGGTGCACATGAGCAACAAAATAACATGCATGTAATACGTATAGTGACTTAGAAGCAAACAGATAAGAGTATCGCAAATGGGGTTTGTTATCGTATTCCGTAAAACAGTCATTTGGCATCAATGGTGTATAATCACCACAATGAACCGAAGGTCAAATATATTCACCCATTTGAAGGGTTACCATGTTTCAGACCACTTCCTGCCCTCCCTACACTGCAAAAACACATTCTACTTCTGCGATACAGTACAGTTCTGGAATTCAAATGACACAGTGTTCTATGGTGACGCGAAGGATTATCGGAGACATGATACCGCAGAAAAATGGCGCAGCCGTGTTATGTAAGCGGAAAAAGATATGATCATATAACCAAATCTCTGTTTGCCCACATTGATTTGGTAGATAACACATAAATCATCAGGAAGACATTTCAATGCTAAACAGAGGAGCTGGTGAAATTGTGCATAAAACATCCTCGCCTCCATCTCTAGTGCTGATAACAAAAACATATCCAATGCAATAAGATAAGCCTCACCGCATGATGTACCGGTTACTGTATCCCAGTGAGCAAAACTGGCTAAAAAGGACATCCTTTTAACTACACAACTGGTTAAAAAGACGTCATTTTGACTGTAAAACTGGTTAAAAAGACATAATTTCAACCAGTGTCGTCACTGGGATGGTTATCCCTGGTTGCTTCCTAGACAAACGCAAAAACAGCCACCTTAGTCATTTTTCGCAAATAAAACTACTCGCTAATCCAGATCAATATACTTCTGTGCGGTCTGCCACACATTACCATGGCGACATCAATTCTATCATTGAGCCTCTGAACAGCCTGCACTGTCAACCATTTCTTGTGGTTACAGTCATTGAGAAAATGGTGGCGGGCTAGGCTACCCATCATCTGTATCAGTAGTATCTTCTACCTGTGCTGTCCTATGCAAACGATTCATTCCCTAAGCACTCACTCACACAATAACTCTCTCCTTCGTACACTACCATGCTTTAACACCGTTTAAAAGCACCTTAAGACGTATAGAGCGCCCCTAAGCTCGGGTATGGTGAACGGGAAGGGTTATGGTTCAGTGGAGTGTGCCACAGCAGCCACATAGCAGTGGTGGGCGCATCGCTCTCTAGTCTCGCTCACTCCATTTTACTGCTAGTCCTGAGTGGCAGGCGAGAGGGCGGGGTGGCAATGGCGGCCATGATGGAAGAATTACTACACCCACCATTCCACAGGAACAACCACTGCTTCCTGCAGCTGGCTGTGTGCCGGTGAATAGGCGCCAGTCATCACAGACTATGAGAAAATAGTGGTACTATGTGGTAATAACGCTACATGAATGGGGTTTTCCTTAAAAAATGTGCATTGTAAATATGCATGTGTTGCAGAAGATTTTATTTTACACAAGGCGCAGCAAAAGTCGGCAAACTACGTAGACACGTTTTGTGACCAATTATATATTAAATCGAGAAACCATAGTGTAATAACTGAATTATTTGACAATATTTGATCAATTCTGTTCTCATATAGTCAAGTGGGTGGCTAAGCTGAGTCAAAACTGGCAACAGACCAAATGGATATCAATTCGTGTCCCTCAAAACAAAAACAGTGATACTGTTTTTTAGTCAACTTGTAAGAAAACAATGCAATGCCTTTGAGTCTATTAAGATTTGTTTAAAAAAAAAAACATTTTTAAAAACCATTTACCTTCTTATTACACTGTATTTGTACATAAAGTTAAGGGGGGGGGGGGGGGAATCACAAATTACTGAAATATTATAATAACAGAATACAAGTACGTTGGGTTACTTTACACATAACCAAAGTAATACATTTATTTATGTATACACACACACACATACATACATATACATATATATATTCAAAAAAGATAACTTACTGAAAACTTTATGAAATTAGATGTCAGAGGAAGTCCAACTGTAAAATACTGAACATTCTGTAAAAAAGCTCCCATGTAGATCATCTGCATGTCTTGGTCCCCAAGTGAGCAGGTATAATCTGCTAACAAACCTATTAAATCTAAATGTTTGTTTGCTTCTCAGAACAGTTAGCGCCACATATGTTCACAGAAAACAAAATAAATACAAATAAAATGAAACTTCAGAAAAACTTTTGCATTCATGCATTCATGCTAGTGATCCTTTCCAGAAGATTGTATATTATGTGGGTCACATCCACACCCCCGCCCTTTTTCCCCACCCCCCAACCCCTCCAAATAAAAAACATCCTTTTGGATGACCAGAGTGACTCTTAACCAACTGCATTTAAGGTCAGAGTTCATCATTTCCCCTTGGCAACACCACAGCAACCTGCGACACTGTCTAGACAGGTCATGGTGGCCACCACCCCAGGCCAACCCCCCCTGGCTCTTTCCGGAAGGAGGTGTCAGCAGCAGCCAAGTACAGGGTAAAGAAGGCAGGTCGGATCGTCGCCCTCCTCCCTCCACTGATCAAAGCTGACGCTACTCCGTGCCAGGGCCCTGGTCAAAGGGGGCAGGGCCGGGAGATGAACTCTGTGTTTCTCTAATCTGGACGTGTCCAGACCAAATTGTCTCCTTTCACAGCCCAGAATGGACCCTTCCGGTGCCACTGATTACATTAGGGAGGAGAGGCTCTTTTCACAGGGGCTGTCTGCACAAAAGGGGAGCTTCTGTGCCCCTCCGCCATCTGGTCTCCAAAATAAGAGAAAGGGTCCCAGGAAGAGAATAAGCCCAGCGAGCCACGCCTCCCTTTAATTAAAGGGATGCTATTTGAATAGATGGGATGGCTGGACAGATAAGCAAACATACAGTAAAGCCTCACACATTCAGCCCAGAGATTGGGACCCAATCTGCATTTGCAAATAAAGCCAGTGTGTACAGCTCTGTCAGATGGGCTCTAACCATTTTGGAGGATTTATGTAAATATGGATTTTGCTGCAGAACAACAGAAAACAACAAAAATCTAAATTCGGCTGTTGAGCACTACTCTCAAGCCATCTGTTAATAACCACACATTTGAATTCCTAATTAATCAAACATTTGAGAATGTCGTTGAATTGACAAATACATTGCTGTAGTGTAGAAAGGAATGGGTTAATTATTTTGATGCCAAAATTATACCTGGTTGATCTGAAGGTGATAATTACCAAAGCTTGTCCTTTCTCAACAATGACAGGCCGATGTCTCTTCTTGGCCAATATAAGGGATTTGAATGGTGTCTCTCTGGACATGTACAGTGTAGGATCCAACCGGCCAGCCATCCTCAAAGAGAGGAGGCCCCTTAACACTTTATCCATTGTATCCCCATTGGAGGAATGGATGGCCATCTTTGAAAAGACACTGGACAGAAACTGGTCTCTATGTATCGTTTCAGAAGCTGAAAATCCTTGCAGATTGCAATGATCTCCAGAGAACTCATCAAATGTTGTCTACGACTAGACATGAAACAAAATCAAGCCTTTGTGGAACATTGTAGAGAACATTGCAATTACATAACTATCATTATCAGGCATCATGATATGATTAGGGGAGACCAGGGTTGGAGGTCTCACGGGTTGATTGACATAGTGCTATTTACTACAGTGCTTTTACTCTCAATCTAAATGCCACTGTGTAAGAACTCATCCACCTGGTCAATTCATGTCAGCATGACAAAACATTGAGGTGAGGGGAATTTATATTTTTCATAGGTGAAAGTTTAAAAAATGAATTATTGGTATTTTCTTTGTACATCTTTGAATTATGAGAGTATCCATGAACAATTATCTTGTTGAAAGGAGAAAATGGAGAGCTATATTTCAAACCTATTTCGGAGTTCGGATCGTCACCCTCATTAAGATGCTAGTTACCATGTGGTAACTAGCATCTTAATGAGCACATGGAATGTAGGGTTGATTGTCACTATCAACATTGCCCCTGCCAGTACACAATACCCCAAGCTCTTTTGCGCTTGTGCCATTTAGTATTCATTAGGATCCCCATTAAATACTTACTGTACCTGGCAGACACCTTGATCACGAATGAGGTTCACCTAGGGCGAGTCTCAGCCATTGTACTCCGGCCATGCTGACCCCTGCGAATTCCCCAAATGTGGGAATCTCGACTGCATAATTTGTGGTAGTGGGGGACTGCGTCCACGCTCTCCCATGACTGTATTGCTAGGTATTACTTCAAGTATTTCTAGGTATTACTGCACTGTTGGAGCTAGACACACAATCATTTCACGGCACCTGCGACAACATCTGCAAATCTGTGTCCTCGAACAATACACTTTGATTTGATTTTGATTTGAGCTGCTGCCAAGCTACTCTTCCTGGGGTCCAAACAGAAATAAAACAATTACATCACAACAACAGCCTACATCATAAATAAAACAATTATACATTATATTATTACAAATTTACAATTTAAAATGTACACTATTACAATAATACAATTGTACAACGTGTGTATGTAGAGTGTGTGTGTTAGATTGTGTTTGCGTATGTCTCTCTTCACAGTCCGTGTTGTGCCGTGAGGTGCTGTTTTATCTGTTTCTTTAATCTGATTTCACTGCTCGCTTGAGTTATTTGATGTGGAAGAGAGTTCCATGTAGTCACGGCTCTATAGTACTGTGTGTTTCTTAGCCTCTGTTCTGAACTTGGGGTGCTGTGAAGAGACCCCTGGTGGCTTGTCTTCTGGGGTACGTATGGGTGTTGGAGCTGTATGTTCGCTGTTTGAACAGACAGATCGGTGCTTTCAACACGTCAATACCTCTCACGAAGACAAGTAGTGGTGCAGTCAATCTCTCCTCTACTTTGAGCCAGGAGAGATTGACATGCATGTTAATGATATCAGCCCTTCATGTACAGTTAAGAGCCAGCCGTGCTGGTCTCTTCTGGGCCAACTGTAATTGCCTATCGGTGTGTCCTTCTTTGTGGCACTTGACCATATAACTGGGTAGTAGTCCAGGTGGAATAAAACTGGGGCCTGTAGAACTTGTTTGGTTGATTGTAATGTAAAGAGATCGCTTCGTTGCCTTTCTCTCTCTCAAAAACATTTATTTTGTCACACACATACACTCAAAACGTTTCTCAAAATGTCAGATGTTATTCTAAAGACATAAAATGCTGCATTTTGTTAGGAATATCGTTCGATCAAAGAGAGTTGGCTATTTCTAAGACTTTGTTTGCTATATCGCTTCACTTCCTGTTACAAAAGAAATAAGCTACTAGCAATCATAGCGACAACCAACTCCATACTGTGTGACAACCGACCCCATACTGTGTGACAACCAAACCCGCGATGGGGCAGGTGTGTTTGATGGCTTATAACTACATGTTGGAATAGGATACGTGGATAAAACGGGTCCCCATTTCAACCCAAGACATTGGCCTTTCTCCTAATATTGAAAATGGTGATATACTGGTGCTGTCAATAAAAAGCACAGATGCGTCCAGAAAGTGTGACGACCAACCGTTCTCCCCTATTCTCTGGATAAGAGCGTCTGCTAAATGACCAAAATGTAAATGTCATACCGTAGCAATATTCCGAAGATTTCTTTACGTGGTTCAATAATCCTCCAGGTACCAGTGAAACATTCTTAAGGGTGAAACGTGTGCTGAACGATAAGACTTTGAATCCATGATCGTCAGTTCATCCTGGACTGTAATCACTTTGAATGACATGTTCCTCCGCAAATGATACTTTAAGGCTAAAGGGCATTGTGATATTGCTGTTGTGATTTCATCTCGATTGTGTGTGTGTGTGTGTCTGTCTGTCTGGGGGTTAAGGGTGAGGTCTACAGATGGATGTCTGAGACTGACTCAGTTCACTTCGACCGTTTTGGGATGACATGGGTGTGCGTGGCATGAAGAGGGTAGGTGTCTGCAGTCAAGTGGAGTATATGAGCACAGTCCAAGTTGTAATTAGCGTTTGTTCCATATGAGTCTTTTCCGTGCAACAAATGACGTTATCGGGTCTTATGGTTGCCCATTACTTCTGGTAACAAACGAATTGAAAACAACTTCCATCCTACGGAGACCAGCGAATGGCGTTCCAGGGAGGGACTCGAGTCACTGTGTGAAATGAACAAGAACAGACACGACACCTGGCATTTCCCAGCCAAAGTGTGTTGTTGTACACTGCTGAGCACACTGCTGGAACAGCCTGCTTAATTGCGCTAGTTGAAGAGACTGGTGGAAATGGCAGTCTAACCTACTCCACTTTTGTTTACTCCAACAACATTCTAAAAAAACCTATTGACGAAACCCTTCTGGAAACTGTTTTTCTTCTCGCTATGCACAATCTCTGCTAAAAGTAACGAATAAAAACAGATATAAAAGCTTTCCAGTCGAAATAAAACGCTTAACTCCATTGCAGCCTGGTGTGATGCGAGCTGCCGATGCATAACGGCTATCCAAAAGACATAGCGTGTGGTTTCCTTGGCACCACTATTTGCCCACAGTCCTGAAGTTAATGAAAGTAAGCAAAGTCTTTAACAATGAGCGCCACGGAAAAACATGCAAAACGCTTAAAAAGGGGGAGAGTAAAGCTACCAGATGGCAAACCAGAGGATCAAATGTGATGTTTTATGAAAAATGGGTAAAATAGAGGAAAAAAAGACAAACGCCACATTTGACTCATAAACTTGAGTATTCTACTGATATGCGGTTCCTTATTAATAAACTGGACTTCACCAGACTTTTTTGTAATATGCACAAGACTTGACATGATCATAAACCCATCTTTAATTATGCCCATGTCACCCAAACATAGTGCTCGGTCAAAAATGCCATGTAACACTGTATTTGCACCGCTAGACATTTGCATACAGCAACTGAGAGTCGACACAAAATATAATTCTGCCGGAAGATCCCTTTAATATTGATCAAACTTCAATTTTTCATGAAAATTATGTTCAATTGGTGCTCATATTTGAGCTTCTGATTGCTTGATAAATATAGGGCTTATGTAACGGCCCCACAGGTGACCAATAGTACAGAGAATGGAATAATATGTTACTCCTGCTTCCTCCATTTTCAAGTGATTCCTCCAAGTCCAACCAACTCATTAAAACTTTGTTTAAGTGAGTAATTAGCCAACTGTTTACAGCTGTGCAACCATCCATAAGATGGTGTTGAAGATGAAAGAGGTCAAGTCAAAACAAACTTTACCATTGAGATCAATGAGGGATCCTAGAGGTCATGGCAGTAAGCCCTGCTAAGAGCCTCAGATGACACAAACTGAACACTGAGCACTTTGTAAGTGTCTATAAAAATAAAACCCACACAAACATGAAAAATATCAATTTCACATTTGGTTTAGCGCTTTACCACCTTGTGTCACCGACACTCTGAGAGTTGGGCTGTGGAAGACAAAACACAGCTCCTGGATAAGGATTGTATTATTGCCTATCAATTAGCATCAAAAGGGGATTAACCCACATGGCTGATGGGGTGAGGTGGTGCGGGGGCCCGCGCACAGTCACTGAATACCAGGGGTTAAACCTCTGACTTCATTAGGCCTGACCTTTCCACACCATTGTGTGACAGGAGAAAGGACATGGTGCAGTCTGCATTTCCCTTGCTCATTTTGACTTCTGTGGAGTTAAATGTTTAAAACAAGCCAAAGGCATGCTAGCTCGCGCTCAGTGAGATATGAAATCCACCCCTAAAGGTCTCCTGACTGATGTGGGTTTCCACGGGTTTGCAGCAGGTGGGCATTTACCCTCCCTGTACAATAAAGAATTTCCTCCACCTTTGAGCGAGGTGAGATTTACTAATTAGTCATGGTGCATCGTACTCTAGTTATGAGGAACCGGCGGGGGAGACTGGTTCTAACTCTGCTCTGCCTGGCCGTCAATTCACGAAAGGTCACAGTGCTTTAGGAGAGAGAGCAGGTATTCCAGCTGAAGCTAATGAGAGACCCTAATTAAGAAAATATACGAACACACATGCAGGACGAAAAGTGCCACGCATACGAGGAAGTGCGTAGGAAGGAATACTCCAGGATGGTCGCTAACTTAACTATGCAGGTGATAGGCCATGTACTCTATTTTATTTCCTTTGAGATATTTTTATGTAATCTCAAAAAAACTCAGCTGACTAATGGTCAGTCAAAAAGTACAAGTAGTTCAACCAAATTTGTACAGAGAGAGAGAGAGAAACAGTCCATTTCATTAATCTGCAAAACCGACACCTCCAGATTTTCCTATAAACAAAACAATAACAACGGAATAGCATGAAAGCAACCCATGCCCATCTGTGCCATTGGCCAATTTATCCCAAGAACACTAAAGTGGGAGAAAAAAAAGTTACCATGGCAGCGACATGGCATGAATGCGTCGTACTGTATCTTACGACGAAAGCGATGCACTTCGTAGTAAGAAAACAAAACGTGTTTAACATAAGACGCCACCCGAGGACAAAAGTTTCCAGCCAAAAAGGTCTCTCTATTCAATCTGGACAGTCTTCAAGGCTAGGGGTCGCAGTCAGACGTTGCTCACCCACCCCATACCGCTTTTTCTTTACTCTTATGGAGAGTTTTATAGATGAGTACACCCCATTTAAAAGGCAGTGGCTGAAGGATTTGCAGTCAAATGAAAACAGGGGAAATTGCTGGAGCTGTCAGTGTTACGCAGCTGGGTGGGAAGGACATGCTGTGTGTGCACATCCTAAAACCAGCAGCTGCATCTAGAACAGTGGAACATGGGAAAGCACTTAGCATTCACACGGAGCAGCGCAGTCAACATCTGAAACAAACCATTCACTTATTTACCATTCAAACTAAATAGCGCGGTCGCAACCGTACTTTAAAGCTGATGTTTACTCCATGTTTCCATTGGCATATATTATTTGTCCCGCTCATCTTTTTCCGTCTAAAGAGACCCTCCCACCCGAATAAAAGGCCTTGTAATATCAGAAGAAACATTGTGTGAGAAAGTGTCCTAAATATCAAGACCTTAAAAGTGGGATAGTTCACTCAAATTACAAAAATACATACATTGGTTTCCTTACCATGTAAGCAGTCTATGGACAAGACCACAATACTTGCTTTGGTTTTGTTTACATGACCAATGCTTACTCTTTAGCAATTTTGACAATATCCCTGATGTGAGTATTTTTGGCATTTGATGTCATCTTAAAGCTTAAATCTTTATTTGAAATAATAACAAAGCGGACACCCCACCTCTGTTTTGGTAAAAAGCTGGGGGTTGGGCCAGGAGAAATGTAACCACTCAAATTCATAGACAGAGCTATGGATGCACGGCCTGACCATCCATGATAGCGCCATTATAGTTTTAACCATGTTTTGAGGCTATACACAGTTTGTTTACATTTACTTTGTTTACAAACATTGGAGTATATTTGGGGTTCTGATGGCGTACGACATCTGAACTAAGCTCATGAGGCATTTACAAATTATATTATTTTAAGAATCAAAAGTCCAAAAATGGATGTAGCAACTAAGGATTCTAGCTTTAAAGTTAACTGTATTAATTAAGCTATGCAGTACATTTGAGTGACTTTGTGATGATTTGGACATAAAACACAGAAAATACTAATATAAGGTCAGGGGACATGTGTCTTTTCTAAATTCATACCCATAGCCCTATATATGGATAGCCCTTTAGACAACGGTAAAAACAAAGTTAGTTTACTTATATATAGTGGATTACATTTTACATGTATAGTCATTTAGCGGATGCTCTTATCCAGTGCGTACATTTTCATACCGGTCCCCCGTGGGAATTGAACCCACAACCCGGGCGTTGTGAGCGCCATGCTCTACCAAGTGAGCTCCAAGGGAGCAGAGCAGAGGCTAAATGGTAGATTGTTACATTATGTTTCGAAATACATTTCCTTATATCGAAACACACACTTCCAACTATCGCAGCTGCCTAGAAATGAATACACATGTATTTTGTAACACAGCCAACCCTGTCGTAACTTACTTCAAACCGCTGAGTATTCATAATAATAGCACAGTTTAACACCAAATAAAGTTATATTATTCTTCAGCAGAATTTGCGTTATTGTTGTACTGTTTGTACAGTACAACATTTTACTAATGCTCAGTCATTAGTTGTTTCAAACTTTAGGACATCTTTACATTTTTGGTTGTTGAGGAAATACTTCAGCCACAACCCCCAATGTCAAATTATCTCTAATGCCTGTTATATCAGCCCTTGTTTTCCAAACCCAAATGTGCCCCAGAAATCTGACTGCACAAAACTCAGTGCACAAAACACAACTGTATTGGGCATTGCCTTGTCTCACCCCAAAGGTCAAGAAGTTTGAGCGAACAGTGAAAAATCAAGGACTATAGTGCAGACAACCTGACATTAAGCCGAAGCTTGATTCTCCTACCCCACCACCAACCCTCAAAGCCCCCCCCCCCCCCCCCCCACCACCGCCCTCCACATCCTGACACGCACACAAACCAACAGTCCTCTTTCTACTGTTGTGGCGTGGGAGTAGCATGCCAGCTTAACGTGTCACTGGCAGCCATTCTTGTGTTAGGTGGTATAGAAACACAGGTTGACCTCCATAAAACTTTTTTTTTAACAGTAAAACCAAGGCCACCATTCAGAGCGTGAAAGTCAGAGGTACCAGAAACCTACACCCCACAATTAGAAAATAGTTTGTAGCTACAGTTTTTACTATATGAGAACATGTTAAGTTTACACTATGAAATACTTTCAACCAGACTATTCAAAGAACAGAGAGAGAAATGTAAGGAGATGTACAGTTTATGGATTCTCTTTGGTATACCATTTTTTTTCTCACTTTTAGTTTTTTACTTTTCAAAGGCCTGATCATGATTTGCTTGTTCAAAAGCATGTTGGCAAATAATATATAGAAAGGTAATTACAAGTAATTCAAAGATAATGCGGGCAACTATAAAACTGCAAACTCAAAGTCTTATAGCTTTAAAGGTTTAGTTGCAAATGTCCACTTCAGGGATCGAGTTGATTTGTTAATTCATTCCTCATGCAACCTCCAGTCAGTTAAAGTGCAATAATTCATTGAAACATTAAAAGTTACCTTTACTGCAAAAAGTACACTCATCATATCCCCATATATACCGTTTGAGTTTTGCAGTAATGATGAGTCGCAGTAAATATTTCACTGTGTTACAACAAATGACTGCTAAAAGATACAATATTAAAGTACAAAAATTGTTGGGTAACCTTTGTTTGAAAAGCAGTCAAATAACGATGGGAAATTGCAAAAAAAAAAAAGATGTAAAATTATATGCCAAGTAACGTATTTTACAATAATCTAATCAGTTAATATTATATATTGTGGTCTGTATATGTGTACATCTAATTCGATTGCAATTTTTCAACTTAACAATAAATAATAATTTGGTTTGAAAATCTACCAAACACATTTTTTCTTAATATGTATTATAGAAGCAGCATCTGATAATATTTGATACTAAAGATAACACGATTTGGTATGTTTTTTAAATTAGGATATATAGGTCTGCATGTGTCACACTATCTGTATTTATCGGGGTTAAATGTTTATTTTAAGACATTGCAAAACAACGGGATAACCTGTTGTAAATAACCTGAAAACTGAAGAAAAATAATATATATATAGTGAAATCTTTTAATTTAATTGTTTTATATTTTATACGTTTCACTTAATTTTGAATCATAGGATATGTTGGATCGCGATCAAATGTAAAATCATATCATTTAACTGTGGAGAACAGTCAACCACAAATTCAAATTCATATGATAACATTCGATGCAATTTTGGACAAGAAACTTTTGGGGATAGCCAATAAAAAGTGAATGGTTACCCGTCTCAATGCCATCATCTAAAAATCGAACGACCTTGTACGAAGGGGGGAAAAAAGATGAAATAAAGATAAAAAAACATAAATCCATGTTCAGGATGTTCATATTAGTTCCCTCACTGACGATTTAACATTGTTCAGTTGCATATCGTTTTTTTAGTAGAAATTGTATTGCTTCCTAATCATAAACCCTCCATTTTCAATTAGCCTGATCCAGTAGCTACATTACAGCGCAAACTCTTTCCCCTTCGGCTGCACCATAAAATGGAGGATGCTGGCCTTGAATTTTCGACAGCTAAGACCAGCAAAGAGTACAGCTGTGCAAATAGTCATGATCTTGTGCAGCCATGGGGGAAGAGGCAAGTGGGCCCATATTCTGGCAGACTGCGAGGAGACCCTTTCAAATACAGCAAAGGCTTTGATTCAAAAACTATGCCACACCAATATCAAAGGAAACGCCCTGTTTCCAGAATGCAGCGTCATTACGTAGTCAGGATAGGAAAAACAACCAGCCATTTAGAAAGCAGCATTGGCTGGTGTCGCTGTTGTGCAGTGCACTGATAAAAGATTAAACAACCGAATTTAACCTACCGTAATATAATGTATGAGCACAGAGATCTCCCCAAAAAAGTGTTAAAATAAAATAGAAAAATGGCTTTAAGATGAACCACATTCTCTCTGGGCATTTCCATGATGCTAGAATGTAAATCGTGACTGCGGCCACTAGAGCGAGGCAAGCAAAAGGGAACCGATAACAGAGTAGTAAAACGATTCTGAGATATATGTCAGTATTTTTTCCCCCAGCTAAAAGCCTCTGGTGAAAAGTTATCTGATTTCAGATCCACATTGTGTAATTATCTTGAGAAGATATCAACAATCTGAGTTTATTAGAAGTGGTCGCTGAAAATGAATGGACTGCAGAGCTGAATGCAAAGTGCCATTTCTCAGCAACAGATTTGACGATGAAAGCTGCTACTCATTTTCTGTTAATATTAGCCTGTGAAGCAGTCATGCTCCCCCAAGGCAATAACACTTGCTCTCTTTACCCAACACCTTATAGCATTCCTAGCGTTACTATTTTCTCCTTGCAACATGCCCAAATGTGCTTTAGCGAACAGGTCAACAATATTCTTACCATCAGCCATGGAACAGTGTCCTCACCACAGACATGGGGTTTATGTACAGGGTTCAAGATGTCATAAGGGCCTTCTGTAAACAAAGACAACAAACATTTTAATATGCTGCTAATGTGAAAAACAAAAAAAGAACCCATGCTTGACATAGGATTAAAGACATGAAATTAAGGACAGAGTCTATTTTAAGTGTAACTGAAATGTTCTTAATCATTATAATTGCATTATAATCCATTGTACCTGTCTGCTTTCAGTAAAGTGTTTGTGAAAAATTTACTTAAAATGTATTTCAAATATATGTTGATGAGCATAGCAAAGGAAGCCGATTTTGTTACAATGTCATCGTACACAAATTGTGTGTTTTTTTTATTTAAACCAGGTCCATTGGACCATCATGAACATGCTTACAGACAGACCATCACCATGAGCATGCAATGTTTTTCTCCCTCTCTAATTGCAATTGGAATATTGTACATGTCAACCATTTCAGGTCAGATTGGGGACAAACCTGCAAAGATAAAACTTCCCAAGTTAGGCTACATTGAAACATAATCTTAAACCACTCAAAAACCATTAACGTATCTGTCCTGTGAAAATCTCACTTTTAAAAGTTCATATTCTGTTAATTCATACCCAAATAACGTTATTGACTCATCCTATACTCGTATGTGGCCAAAGCATACATTGGCGGGGGAAAGAAACACTTCAAAAACCCCACCTTAAACTTGTATCTCAAACAGACAGTTTTGAAAATGCTTGCCATTTCCTCACAGAGGATAGTGAAATGAAATGGCCAATCAGCGGTCTACTAGCATTAATATCTTTAATGACCGGTATACGCCCACACTTCTGTCGTTGGGGCACGCCCAAGCCATTCAAACACAGAAAGGCTTCTTTTTAATTACCATTTTTTGGAAGGAAAACTTTTTCACTCATATTGTAATTATAGGTCATATTAATTAGGTCATAGATTAATATAAACTCGAGACAGTTGCTTTAAGACTCAGTGAGGGTGAGGTTGGACAGCAGATGCACAAATCAAGCTTTAGCAGGTGATCATTAAGTGATCTGTCCAGGCCGGTCACTGATAAGACTCACAGATAAACATCACAGAGCCAGCGATTACAGTCAGACTGCACCCTGATGGGTGTTTAACAACACCCAAAGAGGCCTTGCGTCTATTACGATCTCTCTTTAGAGGTATACTGTACATCATTAACTTGTCATTACAACTCCTTCTGATAATAAAGTAAAAAGTGTACAAAACCACACATTAAATGTAGGCTAAGAGATCTTGTGTCCATTAACCACATTTGTTACATCAGAATCAGCATCAAAGACATGTCTATCACTTGCATCAGTTATTATGTCAAACCATAATGCCATGAGCCACTATGTGCCATGAGCAAAATGCTGATGGCTGTGCCTATAAGATCTCAAAGTTCCAGGCTGCCCTGCTCATTTTCTGAACTCTGTCACTACCCTCTACTGTGACGACGAGGGGCGTAAGACTGAATACTATGGATATTTTTGCTGATAGATAAACAAAACCAGACAGTGGGATAGTCCATATCATGTGTGCATATGAACAACAGGGTTGATGTGGGAAAAAGAGACTAACAGTGCCCAGAATTCTTTTTATATTATCAAAGAAACAAAAAAGGGGGTTTTGGTGCAATGAATGCTCACTTTACATTCAGCAGTAACAAATAAATCTATGCTTTCTCTGATCTATCGCAGATAACCGCACTGTGTTCAAGTATTCTGTCCAAGGTTTGTCTCATTACATTCATCAAATAGCCAAAGAATCAATAGGCGATAGAAAATAACAATGCTTTGAGATTTCAGCAGCCGCCATCTTGTCCTGTCAAACCAGAGGCGGGTGGGAGGGTAGCTTCCAAGTCATGTGACTACTGTTTCTTTAGACAGCTACAATGACAAAGCAAAGGTGTCTATTTCACATGCAAAGTAGAATCTCTGACCGAGGCAACAAAAAATGTGGATATACCCGCTGAAGAGCACCTTCTTATCTAAAATGTCAAATTTGTAGAAGCTTATTGTGCATGCAATGGAAAAATCTATGAACTATGTAAATGTTTCAGGCTACACAATTTCATTTTTTTTAAACACAGTCAATTCAAATGGCTTCTTCAACAAAAACTTAACAGTAATTCTAGTGTCCTATACCAAATTCAGTGATTGGCAAGAGATGACAAGAAACCACCTTAGACAGGTACAGAAGACTACAGCTAATAAACATAGGCTAATAAATCTACTGGCTGACACAAATCACGTTTTGGTTAATCTTCAGGGCTATATTGCCTTACCTGAAGTAACAATTTGTGGGCTATAGGCTATTACATTGATTGTGTGAACAAAGAAAACTGCTACCTGTTACTCGTGTTTTGACACAGTTCCAACATCCAATTTTCATGACTATGAGCTCGTTTGGCAATTGGTAGCTTAGAATGTACTTGTTGGGTTATGGGCCATCTCATGTGCTATCCTGCCTTACCTTAACAGGTAGACGCCAATTGTACAATACCTCAGTAATTAACTTATCATCATTTACTTGTAATTTACTTTTTCAACCAGAACTAACCTTTCAAATAACTGCTCCATTGAAACGCTCCATTAGGCTTAATCTTCGGGCAAATAGGCTTTTTGTCAGGACGGAAGAAGATGATACCTGCAGGTTAAGAGCACACTAGCACATGCCAACAATGGCGTGGTATTTACCACACGCGCAGTGCAGCTACACTACATCAATTCAAATTCCTAATTTAGCCTACAATGTTGTTGTAAAACAATGTCGTAATCCATCAACAAATTACAAATATTTGGGAGTAACATGTATCCAACGTTCAAGTGCTTGTCGGAACTTTGAGATGTTCGACTTGCTAAATGGTTATAGTCATACACGTGCCACGTTTAACCAGTTAGCAAGTCGGACATTTCCGAGTTTCCTAGTTCCGACTACCACATGAACTCGGCATAACACACTGTTACTCGTGTAACATTTAAAAAGGGCCATCATCCTCTGGCTCTGAAAATGCTGAACAAGTAAGAGGCACTCTCTTGTGAGGTGCTCAAATGGTTAATAGGTATTCACGTGAGCAAAGGTGCGTCACCTGCGCATCTTCCAAAGTAGGCAACAGGACGAAGAATGAGGGATGCATATTTCCTCAAAAGCAACAATTCTGTTGTTGTCTGTTTGGCAGTGCATAATTCACATCACATAAGGCATGCGTTATATACAGCAATGAAGTCAATTTATCAGCATGTGATGTCTGTTGATTTTTTTTTTTATATAAAAACACATTTCCGATTCTTTATCATAACATATTAATTTTAACAGCAATGAACGATAGCATTTATTTAGTAAGCTTGTATAAAATAGTAGCCTATCGCGCTCTACAGACGGTTGGTTGTCTTACCTGTAAATAATGAATTGTCTGATGATAAACATTGAAAAAACTTTCAAAGCGTCAGCCTAAATATTGATTTATATTGCGCGGTAATTCAATCCCTAGCGTTGTTGAGTGATTGTAAATTCCCATGTTGAATTCATTATTTCTTATCAATTTAGATGGAGACTTAAAACTCCATCTCCAATTTGTTCAGTTTCAGACAGACTCCAGACAGTCTCAAAACAGTTACGTGCCTGTCTGTGTTGCGCGTGCACGACCCGCGCAAAAAAATGAGCAACACTTCAGACTGACAGCCAAAGAGCCAATGGCATTGTGAATCTGAACCTGGCATCCAATGACAAAGGCCATAATGATAGCCCTCGTGCTCGAATGCTGGGGTTGAAATGAATCATTAGGCTGGGCTACGTTTAACTGTGTCAAGCTTGAACTTGAAAATAGAATTGGGAGAACTGTCAAAACACTTGACTAGCCCATCTATTGTGAAATAAAGTGCATTGTGGATATGTTAGTGTAGTGCACCTATTCTGGATAAATCCTCAACTGAATGAATGCACAATTGAAGTAATTATTTGAATGTATGTAATGCACATTTTACATGCAATAACTGAGCAAAATGCCAGCAGACAGACAGTTATCAATTCTGTAACATCCTTTCACAGAGGCTACAGTTTATCATGAAATGTAACATTTTTATTCTTGACAATCCCATTAGGGTGCGTCACGACATCTTGACCATATATGGTAATTGACTGGTAATTGACCATGAAGAAAAATTGGTGGAACTTGCTTTAACTCTTAACACATATTTTTGGGGTAGTGGAAGAAGTTTAAAATGTTTTACTTAAGCCAAGCAGTTAAATATAGTCAAACTTAAATTTAGTAAAATAATTGGTGTTATTACTTTGATAGTGTAGTTTATCAACCTTATTACTTTGGATTGTGGGACAGATAGATCACATATTTCATCTCAAATAAATACACTCAGACTAGCATACTACACTTTTATGCACTCTCCTACTAGAATACCACAGTATGTGCCAACTGTAATAATAGAGTATAAATGACAAGGAGGCATTGTTGAAGTTTAAAATAAATTAAACAACTTTATTTTATCCCAGGTGTTTATCCCTTACTTCAACCATACATTCATTTCTTAATTAAATGATAAAGCTGTTAAAAGAAAGTTATTACTGGATAGATACATAGGATAGATACATAAATAGATAGATAATGAGAATAACATGTTTTTGCTGAAAAACCAACACGTGAAAATCGAACTCCCATGTGGAATAGCTTTTTCACGTGTGAAAAACTGTTGAAATTTTGCATCCCCACGCTGTCACGTTTATTTCAGATTGAGATAATGTTTTCACGTGTGCTCAAATGTGTAATTGAATGGTATCACAGAGATTTTGCATTCCCATGTCGTCACATTTATTTCACATGAGATGATGTTTTCACCTGTGCAGTTTCATGTTATCACGTGTTGCTTTTACATGCTGTCACATGTTATCACATTCTCTTCACATAAGATCACATGTGATCACATGTGAAGTTGATGTGTTTTTTCTGTGAAGTAAACAACCAAAGTTTATGTATTAAGTATAAATGCTTAGGTTTGCTTGTTTGAAACAGGTTCATAGCAAAATACAAATGTCTTCTTAGGTCTCTGTTACTTTCACTGGATGGCTCAATCGCTTCCTACAATACTATAGTGTTGTCACAGACTTTAGAAGCTACTTACCGAGTTCACAATTGACCAAAAACAATGACAAGGGAGGTCAGATTCATTGTGCTTGGACCCCCCATCTGATACTCCAAACACATGAAACCAACTGAAAACAAAATAGATTATTGCAGTGCCATTATTGCAGTGCCATAACTTTAAGGGGTGCCAGAGACAGAAGGGGGTGACAGAGACAGAAGAGGAAGCGAGACATCCCACTTCATTTTTTCTTGAACAATAAAAATGAATTAAGCAGACCAGATTCAGCTGCTATTACATTGGTGCCTATGTGAGAGCCACCATGTCAGGCAGACCAGCACTTACACCCCCCCCCCCGGCCCCCCCTCCGATCCCCTCCCAATGGTAAATGGCCTGAGTAAGACATCTTCATTTAGCTAGCACCTTTCGGGTGCTTTTATACATTTTTACATGTTCACCACTACATATGGTTCCCTGAGAAACAAGGACCAAAACTAAGGTTTATATCCTGTCACACGTAGGCCTACATTACAAGTTGATTGTCATTTTCAGGGGATCAGAGTAGACAGAGTATAGGCTGGGTACTATATCCTTTTGATTTTAAAGGTCTTATGTGTGTGTTATTTCACACTCCGAAGTGTTTCTGATAATATCACAACCTGCACAAGTAGAATGCTCTGTTACATAGATCATTTCATGTACAGTACCAGTCAAACGTTTGGACACAACTACTCATTGAAGGGTTTTTCTTTATTTTTACTATTTTCTACATTGTAGAATAATAGTGAAGACATCAAAACTATGAAAGAACACATATGGAATTATGTAGTAACCAAAGAAGTGTTAAACAAATCCAAATATATTTTATATTTGAGATTCTTCATAGAGACTCTTTGCCTTGATGACAGCTTTGCACACTCTTGGCATTCTCTCAACTAGCTTCAGGAGGTAGTCACCTGGAATGCATTTCAATTAACAGGTGTGCCTTGTTGAAAGTTAATTTGTGGAATTTCTAGTAGTAGAATTTGTAGTAGTATACAGAAGATAGCCATATTTGGTAAAAGACCAAGTCCATATTATGGCAAGAACAGCTCAAATAAGCAAAGAGAAATGACAGTCCATCATTAATTTAAGACATGAAGGTCAGTCAATACGGAACATTTCAAGAACTTTGAAAGTTTCTTCAAGTGCGGTCGCAAAAACCATCAGGCGCTATGATGAAACTGGCTCTCACGAGGACCGCCACAGGAAAGGAAGACCCAGAGTCACCTCTGCCTTTGAATCTCGAATATAAAATATATTTAGATTTGTTTACACTTTTTTGGTTACTACATGATTCTATATGTGTTATTTCATAGTGTTGATGTCTTCACTATTATTCTACAAAGTAGAAAATAGTCAAAATAAAGAAAAACCCTTGAATGAATAGGTGTGTCCAAACTTTTGACTGGTACTGTACATGTTTGGTAGCAATGCTATAGGGCTTTCTCAGGATAGTTTGCATTGTTGTAATAATGATTCATTATTTGCACATACAAATGGTTCACACACAAAAACAAAACAAGATGAGGTTGAGGCTTTGTCAAGTGAATCTACACAAGGCAAATTGACAGACTTGTTGTGGGAAGAACTTTTCTCCGTTAACTGAAAATGATAAATGATTGTCGCCTTTGGCATTGCACCCTCGCATTGTTATGGAAAACCACTGGATTTGGAAAAGGGCACAGAATCATTCAGGGCGCTGTAATAGAATGTGACAGCTCCCTTCGGCACTTGCTATTGGAAATAACCCAAAATTCTTGGAAAAGACAATCAGGATCGAGGGATGAGTATATACAACCTCTCAGCATTTAGTTGGGGGAGAAAAACATCACACAGCATCTTAAAAGCAGCTGTGTTCAGTTGTTAATATTTCTTACGATGGTATCCCCATTATGAATATTAATATGCATAGCAATAATGTTGATCATGATGAAAGTACTTATTAGTTATGATGACATGGTTGTTTTGTATGTGTAAAATGTATGTAGTCAAGATAATTGTTTTATTTTCTGAAACTTATAGCTCATCTATAATCTTTTCAATTCATGTTTTTACAGTTGTACCTTTACCATAATTGGTTGCATGTTAGTACTGATAGCTAATGTTGTTCTGTGTTCATTGTACACTGGACATTGGACACACATTTGGAGTATCCTTGACAAGCCCCAGGGGTTTAATTATTCACTGCTTGAGGATTTCCTTTTGTACTCGCATGCATAAAGTCTTGTCTTTATTTACAGACACTATTGGTGAGATATTGTTAAAAAATGTGTGTCAGAAGGTAAGCCTACCTGCCAAACACCAAAATAAATGACATGCCAGGCAACAGACAGTCATGGAGAAATAGGGAAAAGGCTATAGGCTTTATCAATACACCATTCCACACGAAAGCAGGAAAACATTCACCAGCTCAACATCCTATCCTCCCAATCCCCACAGTCCATTATAATTCACAGACTGTCTTTCACCAGGAAAGTCCCTTTACGCCTTCTCAAATTAAAAATCTCACGGCTGATCCCCTCCATCGCTCTGGCTTTCAGATATTGACCTTGTGGTGCTACAAAATGGCCTCTTCCTCACTGCGGGACCCCATAATAAGCCAATACAATGAGGCTTCACTTCACTGCTCACCTCTCTTTGGTGTCTCTAGGGGTCTTTGTTGACGTTTGTCAGCCCTAGAGGAATTTGGGGGTTAGACTTTAGCAGTAGCTGGGTCGTTCCATAAAAATAGTGCCTTTTGCATCTCTTCGATATTTTAAGTAGAAATTGTGCACCAACATTGCATTTTAAAAACATGATATATTAAATGAAGTGCCCTTTAATAAAGACCACATGTATAATTCAATAAATATTTTCATATTTTATTCATGTTTTTAATTTGAAAAAAGTTTTGCTAAAGTGCCAAAATGTATTATTTTGACATGTCCCTCTGTGCACCCTCTGTGAATTCTAGGAACATTTTAACCAACTTAACCCCAGATTTTCTGTAAGTTTTCACCATCATTGTAAAGCCCTAGTAATTTTGTTTGATGTAGTCATTACTGAAGATTATTATTGATTTAATGTGATTAGTGATTCATTTACGTCTGTCCCTCAATTTAAGGTCAACCCTGTTACGTGAACTGAACTCTCGATTTAAAATGGTGAAATGATTCCTTTTTAAATATATTTTTCAAAAGAAACATTGAACATTAATAGTCAAATCATAGTGTAAAAGCAAGTGATCTGATTTGACTATTTTTGGCAATTTTCTGGTGCTTGTGGTGGAAAACCGAGTGGGACAAGCATAACATGTCAACCTTGTTACCCATAGATAGACAGGCTAGAAATGTTTAACAGTGAAACAAAATGTGAAGCTTGCATTAAATTGCCACTCCCTGTTGCACACAACAAGCTTCCATTCCCCCTGTCACAAGGGGATTTATGGCTGATTTAAGAGGAAATCGTCGACCCTGTTGCGGTCAACCTTGATAAGTCAACCCTGTTGCATTATTTGGCACTTAATAGGCACTTACTATAGTCATGTTTTTATTTAACCTCTTGAGATGGGAAAACTTGTTTTTTATTAAGATGAACATGTGCTCTTTCTGACTAACTAGGTGAAATCCCCCCCCCCCAAAATGGACCAAGTTACACTTCTCAAAAGGCACTAAATTGGTGAAACGACCCAGCTGCAAAGTCTGGCTGAAGAGTCAGACAGACAACTACTTGGATTCCTTCTTCAGAGCTTAATAGACCCCAGAATTTAGAATGGAAACCTTTGTAACGTTAACTGAAAAAGGCTTTGGTCCAAAAATATAAAAAAATATAAGGACTGACTTGAATCACTTCAATAAGATTAACTCCATTTCTGGAATTGCATAATGACTAGACGTCAATGTAAATTGCATGTGTTTATCTAGAGGTAAGTAAAATACAATCTATTTACATTGGTCATGTTTACACCAGTCAGTTACTGTACTAAATAATATGGATCTGAGAGTGATTGATAACCTCAAGTTATTCCCAAGGGACTGAGTCTTTTGTTTCAAGGATACTTCATGTTTTATTCACAATTCCACTCCAGCATCATTGTGACAAACCCATTATCCTCAAATAATTTTTGTGACATTTCCCCTCTCTTAATTCCTATAGCTACCAGTGAGACTGATAAACATGGTCTGTTTCCTATCCAAATCACAATCCCAGAGGAAAGTCTCTATGCAGTCAGACCACAAATTAAATTGATGCAATGCTTCAACGCAGCACACCACTAACCTTGATACAGAAAATAAGACAAGAGCGATGGTGCTACTGATTTTGGCGAGAAAGCATATTATTCAGTCACAATAATGCAACCAAGCAATAGCGAAACCTGATAGCATTGAAAATATATTCAATATGTATGTTGGAAAACTGAAAGGTGCCATATCTTTGGTAGAAAAACAATATTTTTGAAGAACGGGTAATTGGGTTAGTAAAGTAACGTGGGGTAAACAGCCCCCCATAGTAACTGTCCCTCCCCCCTTCTGAGGTAAATTGATCTAATATTTTGTCATTTAGAAAAAGTTATATACATAATATAATTAAGTTAGATCTATAAACATTTATAAACAATTGAAGTTGGCAGTTTACATACACCTTAGCCAAATACATTTAAACTCAGTTTCATAATTCCTGACATTTAATCCTAGCAAAAATTACCTGTCTTAGGTCAGTTAAGATCACCACTTTTATTTTAAGAATGTGAAATGTCAGAATAATAGTAGAGAGAATGATTTATTTCAGCTTTTATTTCTTTCATCACATTCCCAGTGGTTCAGAAGTTTACATACACTACAATTAGTATTTGGTAGCATTGCCTTTCCATTGTTTAACTTGGGTCAAACGTTTCGGGTAGCCTTCCACAAGCTTCCCACAATAAGTTAAGTGAATTTCGGCCCATTCCTCCTGACAGAGCTGGTCAGGTTAGTAGGCTTCCTTGCTCGCACACACTTTTTCATTTCTGCCGACAAATTTTCTACAGGATTGAGGTCAGGGCGTTTGTGATGGCCACTCCAATACCTTGACTTTGTTGTCCATTTTGCCACAATTTTGGAAGTATGCTTGGGGTCATTGTCCATTTGGAAGACCCATTTGCTACCAAGTTTTAACTTCCTGACTGATGTCTTGAGATGTTGTTTCAATATATCCACATAATTTCCCTCCCTCATGATGCCATCTATTTTGTGAAGTGCACCAGTCCATCCTGCAGCAAAGCACCCCCACAACATGATGCTGCCACCCCGTGCTTCACGGTTGGGATGGTGTTCTTCGGCTTGCAAGCATCCCCGTTTCCTCCAAACATAACAATGGTCATTATGGCCAAACAGTTCTATTTTTGTTTCATCAGACCAGAAGACATTTCTCCAAAATGTATGATCTTTGTCCCCATGTGCAGTTGCAAACCGTAGTCTGGCTTTTTTATGGCGATTTTGGAAGCAGTGGCTTCTTCCTTGCTGAGCGGCCTTTCAGGTTATGTCGATACAGGACTCGTTTTACTGTGGATATAAATACTTTTGTACCTGTTTCCTCCAGCATTTTCATAAGGTCCTTTGCTGTTGTTCTGGGATTGATTTGCACGTTTTGCACCAAAGTACGTTCATCTCTTGGAGGCAGAACGCATCTCCTTCCTGAGCGATATGACGGCTGTGTGGTCCCATGGTGTTTATACTTGCGTACTATTGTTTGTACAGATGAACGTGGTACCTTCAGGCGTTTGGAAATTGCTCGCAATGATGAACCAGACTTGTGGAGGTCTACAATGTTTTTTCTGAGGTCTTGGATGATTTCTTTTGATTTTCCCATGATGTCAAGCAACGAGGCACTGCGTTTGAAGGTAGGCCTTGAAATACATCCACAGGTACACCTCCAATTGACTCAGATGATGTCAATTAGCCTATCAGAAGCTTCTAAAGCCATGACATCATTTACTGGAATTTTCCAAGCTGTTTAAAGGCACAGTCAATTTAGTGTATGTAAACTTCTGACCCACTGGAATTGTGATACAGTGAATTATACATAAAATAATCTGTCTGTAAACAATTATTAGAAAAATAACTTGTGTCATGTGTAGCGTGGTTCATTCTGCGTTGTGTATTTTTAATTAGGACGCTGCCACAACTGATGGTCTGCTCGTTGAAATCTTTTTATTTGCCCTGCACACGAAGAGACAACACACATGTTACCCTTGGCGCAGTCACAGCTCTCGGGCACCTTGCTAGCCGAGGGTCAGGCAAAAGAGCGCCAAAAGGAATTAACAGGTGCTGCGTGCACACACTCGCTGCACAACAGCACACCATACAAGTAAAACTATACAGAACATAATTCTGACAAAATAAAAGACATACCTGCACACGAAGAGACAACACACATGTTACCCTTGGCGCAGTCACAGCTCTCGGGCACCTGCGCGAGCACATGGACACTCACTCAACCACTGTCACAAGTACTCACAAGTTACAACAGATACCCCAGTCAGTGAGCTCTGTGAAACTTGTTAACATAAATTCCTACACTGTCCACACTATAACAAACTTATGGTTGCAAAACAGTACATTGTATAACCTTATGACGGTTGTATATTAAACAGTTTCGGAGCCAAGGACAACATACCTTGCTAGCCGAGGGTCAGGCAAAAGAGAACGATAAAGGGGTATGGGAATACAGATAACCCGCGATGGGCCAAACCAAAATATACAAAACTTTTACAATCACATGTATGTACAATATTGGTATGAAAAAGTGTTTGTACACCAAATAAAAACATTAGCTATGCAGCTGTAATTAAATAAAAAATACACTGAATTATTATTATTATTATCAAATTATTAACATCCCCTCTTGACCTGGCCTATTTTAATTGGTCCTTGTGTGCAATTTGGTGCTTAATCTAGGGGAACAACATCACACTGCTACATTCACCCCCACTGTTTTACACTAGATTATAGGCCCAAAACAAAACACATTACCTCGAAGGTAACAAAGCAAAGAAAAAAAAAACAATTCACACCCACAGGGTGACAGAGTAACCCAGTGTAGTCCCTTAATTCTAGACCCACAAATGGTCGATCAGCTGAAAAGCTATCCCGCGAAGGATTAGGAAAAATAAGGGGTAGCTAATCCCTTATTCAACCGTATACGAAAAATGCCATATACATTTTATGCCGATGGACTACACACAAAGTTACATGAATTGTCAAATATATTAGACAAACCCACAAACCATTCTAAGACATGCTTAGATTCCTACATATATATATATATATATATAAAAAATAAAAGGTAGGCAATATCCTACCGTCACTGAGAAACCAAGAACTGTTTCATTTCCTGTGTAGACATAGTTTGGATTAGCCTATCCACTGGCTTAATAAGTCTACCTAGTCTAGTCCGAACACCCTCACCCACAAACCTAGCAGGAATGTCACAGACAGCACTAACCCTGCTCAGAGGTCTAACCTCAGGATGGGGAGTACTACAGATCCGCATCTCCGGAGCCAGCACACTTTCAGTTACCGACTCAACACTAGTAGTGTCAGACGACTGATCAGAATCCTGGTAGATTGTCACAGACCACACTGACGAAGCATCTTCAACCAAGGTAACATCATCCGCACTGAATGGAGTTTCGCAATCAGAACTCTTGTAGGCTTCGGGGATATCTCTCTGGTCCACTTCTGCTGAGCACACTTCACTTAAGGGGACTTCATACGGTTGTTCCACCTCACTTCCATCAGCCGGGACTTCACCATCCTCTTGGAGTATCCTCCCAGAAGACTCAGGAAGGCCTGCTACCCAGTGGACAGTCCTGGCGTCACTCCCATCCATTTGGCTGGATTTTGCAGACATCTCAGAGATCACGTCACCACTCGATAGAGATCCGTGACCCTCAGGTTCCTCCCACGAAGGTAAAGGCAGAAAGTTGACTGGCATAATCAGGTTCCTATGCACAGTTTTGATGCGTCCAGTGGTAGGGTGTTGGATACGATATGTGTTCAGTGAGCTGTTCTTTGCAACCACTATGTACACCACACTCTCCCAGCGATCAGCCAGTTTCTTCTTGCCCCTCTCCCCCTTGTTAGCAAGTAGAACTCTATCTCCCTTCTGCACCGAGTGACCCTTAGACCGTCTGTTGTAGACCTCGGCTTGTCTCTTTTGTTGCTTACTGGCATGCTGCTGGGCCAATGTCATGGCCTCTCTCAGATCCTCACCCAGAGACTGGACATACTTATCCACATCTACTGTGTCCCCATCCAACAGCACACTTTCAAACATAACATCTACCGGCAACCTAGGGGTGCGTCCGAACATCAAGAAGAAGGGTGGAAACCCAGTAGTCTCATGAACAGTGCAGTTATAGGAGAATGTCAATGTGTTCAACATCTGAGGCCATTTAGCCTTAGACCTAGCTGGCAGAGCTCTAATCATCCCACCCAGTGTGCGATTCAGACGTTCTGCTTGACCGTTACCCATGGGATGATAAGGTGTGGTGTGGGACTTTTCAACACCAGATAACTGAAGTAATTCTGCAATAAGTAAACTCTCAAAGTTAGCACCCCTGTCAGAATGGATGCAATCAGCGAACCCATAAATGCAGAAGAAATTATTCCAGAGAACACGAGCAACAGTCTTAGCAGACTGGTTTGGACATGGATACGCACAGGCCAGCTTAGTAAAGTGATCAGTCACTACTAACACATCAATAGACTTGTTGTTTGAATCTTCAGCAGTCCAGAAATCAATACACACAAGTTCTAAAGGTGCCGTTGTCACAATGGAGACAAGTGGAGCTCTTGCTTCAGGCTCAGGTGCTTTACTCAACACACATCTCTTACAGTGGGCCACGTATTCCTTGACATCCTTCTCCATAGATTCCCAGTAAAACCGCTGTCTCGTGAGCCACAATGTGCGCTGCTGACCCTGATGACCAGCATCATCATGAACTCCCTTCAACACAAGGCCTCTCAAAGACACAGGTACGACATACTGGAATATTTTCTTCTTACTCACTGGGTGTTTTGAGACACGATACAGAATCCCTAACCGCGTGGTGAGTTTCCCCCACTGTCTTAGAGTATAAACTGTTTCTTTAGCTTCAAAGACTCGCTCTCTCCTAGATGGGCGCCGGCCTCTATCTACAAAGAACATGACTCTGCTGATGATAGGATCCAGTGACTGGTTATCATACAGCTCCTTGTGTGTAAGGACAGGTAAAGGGCTCTGACCCATGGACATCAACTTCTCAAGGTGCTGCACATGTGAAACGGCCCTCACTGTGGCACCATCATCCCATCTGCGATGGGCCTGGAGGACAGCAGACACCTCTTCACAGGAAACCAACCCACTGACATCGTCTCCAGCTCTACTCAACTCACTCCCAGGAGCCATAGACGTTCCACAGCCAGCCTCGGGCTGCTCACAGGAGAGACGGAACATGTCTTGTACATCATCCAGTCGAAGACCTCTGGCTTCCTCCAGCAGGGCATCATATGGAATTCTTGTCAGTCGGTGCAGAACTTTGGAGCGGACAAATGGCTCTCTGCTCAAAGCATCAGCAACGACATTCTTGGGCCCTGGTATGTACTGGATATCAAAATCAAAAGGTGCCAGCTTTGCAACCCATCTCTGCTCACATGCATCAAGTCTCGGCTTTGTAAGAATATATTTGAGTGGATTGTTGTCGGTCCACACCGTAAACTTATGCCCTCGCAGCCAATGGCTGAACTTATCATGAATGGCCCATTTCATGGCTAGAAATTCCAGCCGGTGAGCAGGATACTTGGATTGTGCATGATTAAGAGATTTACTAGCAAAAGCTATTGGCCTGGCTATGGCCTTCCCATCTTGCACTTGGGATAGTACAGCTCCCAAACCACTAGTAGATGCATCAACAGAAAGCAAAAATGGCTGAGAAAAATCTGGATGAGCCAGCAGTGCCTGGTCAACTAGTGCTGCTTTCAAAGCTTCAAAAGCGAGTTGACATTCAGCAGTCCAGTCTGCAGCAGTGAGCCTGCGAGAGGGACCAGGCCTCTTTCTGCCCTTGCCTCTCCTAGGCTTCTTCTGACCTGTAGTCAGCTGAAACAATGGCCTAGCAACCATGGAACAATTCTCAATGTAGTGTTGATAGTATACTACCATACCAAGGAAAGAACGGATTTTGCTAGGAGACGGAGTGACACCATCAGCTTCCATCATCTCACTCTCAGTCACATTCAAAATGGTTTGAACCTTAGCAGGGTCAGTGGCTACACCCTCCTGAGAAATGATGTGGCCCAAAAACTTAACAGACCTCCTCAAAAACTTGCACTTAGACGGAGACAGTTTAAGATTGTGCTCCTGCAACCGCTGGAAAACCATCTCAAGTCTCTGCAGACTCTCTTCCTCCGTCTTAGCAAAAACCATCAGATCATCCAAATAGCAAAGGAGACTTAGAAAGTTTTGGTCCCCAAAGATGGTCAGCATCATTCTCATAAAAGTAGCTGGGCTGTTGCAAAGGCCCTGAGGCAAACGATTGTACTCGTGCAGACCTAAAGGAGAGGAAAAGGCTGTGTATTTCTTATCCTCTTCATGCAGTGGCACATTGTAGTACCCAGATGTCAAGTCCATTGTGCTGAAGAAGGCATTACCTCCCAGCGCCGCCAGTACATCAGCCTGATGAGGCAGGGGATGAGCATCCTTCGCTGTGCGGGCGTTTAACCACCTAAAGTCAGTACATAGACGCAAGTCCCCATTCTTTTTCCATACCAGCACCAATGGTGAGGCATACTCGCTGCTGGATTTTCTGACGATTTCCTTTTCCTCCATATCATCCAGTGTTTCCCTGAGTTTTTGGTAATCAGCTGGAGAAAGCCTACGATAAGGTAATCGAAATGGGCGGTCATCAGTCAGCCGTATGCGATGGCAGAACTCTTTTGCCTCTCCACAATCCAGGCTATGTCTAGAGAACACCGTGTCATACTTCTCAATTAAACCGACAAGTTTGTCTTTCCAGAACTGTGAAACTGGACACTCCTCAACAGACAGGCCTTGAAGTCCAAGATTGCTCAGTGTACTGTTGTCATTAACTACACTGCCACCAACTGAACTCTTAGCTGTAAGACTGCCATGTGAGCTGTCACATTGTACTTTTGCCACGTTCTGGTAAGCAGCTTGCTGCTTGACATCATCAAAATCCTCCAATGCAATACAAGGGTACACATCTGCCACTTTAGCATTTCGTCTCAGGGTAACTGGCGAAGTTGTTGGATTCACAATCTTCACAGGGAGCCATCCATCCCCCCACAGAGGCGTAACTATTCTCCCTACTAGTATGTGTCGATTCACACAACGAGACGTGCTGGGCTCGACAACAACAGTACTGCCCACAGAGAGTTTTGTCTTTGGGGGTAAGCGGCCCCACACCAGATGCTCAGTCATGGGTTGGAGCGTTACTGCCCTCTTCAACTTAATGGTGCACACTTTATCTGGGATGGAGTCTCCTCTCCATCTCTCCAGATTTGATAGGAGACGCAGGAACTGGCTGTCCTCACACTGGCCAGAGGGACCTGGCGTACCCACCACCCGCCAGTAGCTGTCATTTGATTTGAACTGTTTAATCAGAGACTTCAACACGTTAGTGCCAACAATGAGTTCATCAACCTGCCCATCTACAATAAGCACTGGGACTACATAACTGAAGCCATAAAGCTGTAGTTTCAAGTCACACATGCCCACTGGGCTAGTTTGCGTCCCACCACAACCCACCAGTATGATGTCTGAAGGAGCTAGAAAGTTCCCCTCTACCACTCCTGCCTCCCTCAACCGAGGTACAATATCTGCGCGCAGAGTAGTAGCCATGGACCCACTATCTAACATCCCCTTCAGCTCAACTTTATCCTGTACTAGCACGGTGGTGTAAAACAAACTGTCATTCTGAGAAATTCTCATTGTGTTCTGAAAAATTACTGTGTTGTTCTTGGGTACTGACTCACAAAAATAAGAATAAACAGATTGGATATCATCATCATCAGTGGAGGAAAAATTAGCCTGCCCCACATTGCCCTCCTCAGAATGGAGGCTTTCTAGTTTTCCAGACCTGCCATTCTGTCCACATCCAGGGCTCTTTCGCTTCCCAGTATCACTACAGTCAAAGCTCATGTGGCCAGGAGAGAAGCACTTGAAACACAGCTGGTGCATCTGACAGTGAGCTTTGGTCCAGTGATTAGTGCTTCCACAGACAGCGCACTCACGCTCACGTTTGGGGAACTGTTTACGGGGCCCTCTGTTCACAGACTGAGTATTGCTGACAAGAGCCTTCTCTAGCATACTCAAAACTTTCTCTAATGTCCCACCCTCAGATACAGATTGGGCCTGTTCTGGTTCACGGCCACATCGAGAAAAAGATGACACATTAGGTCTGCTCTCAGGATCCACTTCCTCTTGGGGGGAGTCGAAGACAGCAGCCACCTGCTGTGAAAGTTGTATTCTACATGCTTTACGCTCCCTTAACAGTTCATCCAAACGGTCCTGTACCTCACTGGCTGTCCAGTAACGAAGGGGTTTGCATTTGAACACTTGGGCCAACTCTTTATCAGGACAGTTGCGTACAAACATGACTGCCAACTCTGAGCGCTGATTGGGCAAAGTTCTACCCTCACCTACAAGATACTGTTCAGCTGCGTCTGCAGCTTTGTTAAGCCTAATCCAGAAATCTAGTTGACCCTCATTAGCATATGGTTTCATTGAATAGAAATCAGCTAATGGCATACCTGAGTAGACAGTATCCCCAAAGTGTTGCTTGAGAACACTGAACACTGCCTTAACATCTGTGACAACAGGGTTGTTACGCATCCAGACTTTGGTCACATCCCGTGCCCTCCCCATGAGCCTAGACATCACCTCCCCAACATTCTCAGACCCAGTGTAACCCCTCTTCTCTAGGTAGACTCCCATTAGCTCCTCCCACTCCAGGACAGAGTACTCATCTGAGCCATCACCCCTGAAGAAAGGTGGAGCACTAACCTCTGACTTCACAACCAGATTCAGCTTGGACGCATCAATAAAAGTTGACCCACATTGTTCAGGCAGGGGAAACTGCTGGGATTGGTCAGGGGAATGGGCAGGAAAAAGACTTGAAGCCCCAGGCTGCAGTAAACTCGCCCTGATAGATTCTCCTATCTCTGAACCAACCTGCTTTATAAGGTCACTAAGCTGACTCGGTGTCCCATTATTACTGAGGACTGGGGACGATGGTACATCAAGAGACAGAGGTGGGATACCCTGGTCAGGTGGAGTAAACAGCCTACCCCTCCCAGTGCTTGTAAACTCAGGACTAGCAAACACTCTACTCCCAGGAGCTGACTGTACAAATGGTGTAAATGCATGGACACCCCTCCCTCTACCCACACCAAAATCCCCAGCATAACTCATCTTATGGACTTGAGAGTCTTCCATGGCTCAATAGAGAACTAAACTACAATGTAATTTACTGCATACAAATACAAAAAAAATGCAATAAACAAATTCCCTCAAAACATGCAAATAAACACCAATACAATTATCTAGTGAATATGCTACATTCACCTTCACTATTTACAGTATACATTCACTTATAGCAAACCATCAACAAGTGCGCATGCGCGGATCGCGCATCTCCTCCACATGCACAGCTCCGGTGGTCAGCTTGAGCTAACCAGTCGGCAGGTCGCGGCACCAGTTTGTAGCGTGGTTCATTCTGCGTTGTGTATTTTTAATTAGGACGCTGCCACAACTGATGGTCTGCTCGTTGAAATCTTTTTATTTGCCCTGCACACGAAGAGACAACACACATGTTACCCTTGGCGCAGTCACAGCTCTCGGGCACCTTGCTAGCCGAGGGTCAGGCAAAAGAGCGCCAAAAGGAATTAACAGGTGCTGCGTGCACACACTCGCTGCACAACAGCACACCATACAAGTAAAACTATACAGAACATAATTCTGACAAAATAAAAGACATACCTGCACACGAAGAGACAACACACATGTTACCCTTGGCGCAGTCACAGCTCTCGGGCACCTGCGCGAGCACATGGACACTCACTCAACCACTGTCACAAGTACTCACAAGTTACAACAGATACCCCAGTCAGTGAGCTCTGTGAAACTTGTTAACATAAATTCCTACACTGTCCACACTATAACAAACTTATGGTTGCAAAACAGTACATTGTATAACCTTATGACGGTTGTATATTAAACAGTTTCGGAGCCAAGGACAACATACCTTGCTAGCCGAGGGTCAGGCAAAAGAGAACGATAAAGGTGTATGGGAATACAGATAACCCGCGATGGGCCAAACCAAAATATACAAAACTTTTACAATCACATGTATGTACAATATTGGTATGAAAAAGTGTTTGTACACCAAATAAAAACATTAGCTATGCAGCTGTAATTAAATAAAAAATACACTGAATTATTATTATTATTATCAAATTATTAACATCCCCTCTTGACCTGGCCTATTTTAATTGGTCCTTGTGTGCAATTTGGTGCTTAATCTAGGGGAACAACATCACACTGCTACACATGCATAAAGTAGATGTCCTAACCGACTTGCCAAAACTATAGTTTGTTAACAAGAAATTTGTGGAGTGGTTGAAAAACGAGTTTTAATGACTCCAACCTAAGTGTATGTAAACTTCCGACTTCAACTGTATATACCATTAGGGGAGCCTAAAGATACATAATACAGTTGTTAAGAGATAACAATTGTAATAAAGCAGTAACATTTAAGATGAGTGTGTTGGGGGAAACTGCCCCCCCCCCCCAATGGGGAAACTTGCCCCCCCCCCAGCAACCCAATGCAAATCAATGGTTCCTAAATTTGCATTTTCCAAATCATGTCGAAATCATCTACAAGTAACTTAATTGAGTTACACAGTAATTTTTTTAGATACTTTAGGATGACTTGGACATGATTTGATGCGGAAATTAGAAGAGGGACCTTACATCAAAATCTCATCATAGTGAGAATATTAATAGTGAGATGTGCATTGCCATTTTGTTAAAAAGTTTAAAAAGTGTAAACTGTAGCTACTAATTTCCCTTCATAGTTTGTTTGCCTAAGCATTACCATCATCCACATACCATTTTTTTCGCCAAACTTCGCATTTTTTTTTGTGTCAGCAATTGGACATTGTTGTTAGGGGGCTAGTTACCCCACGTTACCCAAATTACTGATATTGTATAGCTAGTGTATTGTAGGCTATATTTAATGTGTCAGTATCTCCTACTCTAATTAAGAAAATATGTATACTTTTACAGTTTCATTCATTATGTATTAATGTAATTAGATATCGTGCATACTTATTGGGTCTCATGAACTGCAGAGGTTGACAAAAAGATCTAGGATCAGTTTATCCTACACATAAATATTAAATGGATATGTGTAGGCAAAATAAACTTTCTTCGGATCAGCGCTTAGGAAGGACATTATTCTATCCCAGAATGCATCAGAACTTATTCAGTCTGTAATGGTTATGTTCAGATTCTCTGCCGATTGTGGTAAACAACGTTAGCTTGATTTAAACACGAAGGAGTAAACATTTCAATGTATTCTTCAATTATATAGAATTTCGCCTACACTGAGGAAACCGGCTTGCGTAATGGCGGACAGCCCCGGAGGTATGGTTACCACAATTATTTCGGTAGACTTTTGGCTTTCTAGCTAACACGTTTGGTTTGCTAGCCAGACGAGATAGGCCTAAAATGTAGCTAGCTACGATAATTAATCCATAAACACTCTAGGCATCATGATACAAGTTCATGCTGTGTTGTATTTAGTTCCAAAGTTTGAATGTCCATGTTACCGTGTTGTCTAGGGTGCTCATATTTTTAGCCAACAACCAAGTGGGAAAGGCCACAGTTAGCCAGCTAACTATCGTTAGCTAACTAACGTTGCATTTGGCTAACGTTAGCTTGTTGCTACATTTTCATTGCTTTGAACTATCTAAAACAGCCTAAATATCATTAAAAGTATTAAACAATTGTTGTTTAGTAAACTGTCATAGCTCGTTGACCATTCATTAATTGAAACAGCATAGGTTGTCAATTGCGGTATTGCGTTTCTCTAATTGATTGGCCCGAGTTTTCACATCTGGTTTCCCACATCATCATCATCATTTGCCAATTAGAAAGCAAATATGTTCAATGTTTCTGGCCCTCAAGGACTGGGGTTGAAGACCCTGCCATCCAACAAGTTAACAGAACCTTGTCTTTTTGTTTTCAGACGAGGACTTTGAAGATTATGACAAGCCAGGTGCAGAGAGATCACGCAGGAGGAGAGGAGAAGATGATTTAGACAGGTATCTCAGCCGCTTGGTGTAACATACTGTAGCTCTCAAACTCTCGGCGGCATTCTGCCTCCTCCTTACGGTTCTCAGCCATTCACTTCGCCCACGACTGTCTCATGGGAACTACGATCCCGACACTGTGTTTTAACGTTTAGAAACGTCAAATCAAACTTTATTAGTCACATGCGCCGAATACAACAGGTGAAATGCTAACTTACAAGCCCTTAACCAACAATGCGGTTCAAGAAAGAGTTAAGAAAATATTGACCAAATAATCAAAAGTAACACAATAAAATAACGAGGCTATATACAGGGGGTACCGGTACCGTGTCAATGTGCGGGGTACAGGTTAGTCGAGGTAATTTGTACATGTAGGTAGGGGTAAAGTGACTATGCATAGATAATAAACAGTGAGTAGCAGCAGTGTAAAAACAAATGGGGGGGCAATGTAAATAGTCCGGGTGGCCATTTGATTAATTGTAAAGCAGTCTTATGGCTTGGGAGAAGAAGCTGTTAAGGAGCCTTTTGGTCCTAGACTTGGCGCTCCGGTACCGCCTGCCGTGTGGTAGCAGAGAGAACAGTCTATGACTTGGGTGACTGGAGTCTTTCACAATTTGAGGCTTTCCTCTGACACCGCCTAGTATATAGGTCCTGGATGGCAGGAAGCTTGGCCCCAGTGATGTACTGGGCCGTAGGCACTACCCTCTTTAGCGTCTTACGGTCAGATGCCGAGCAGTTGCCATACCAGGCGATGATGCAACCGGTCAGGATGCTCTCGATGGTGCAGCTGTAGAACTTATGGATTATCAGGGGATCCCTGACAAATCTTTTCAGTCTCCCTCAGGAGCCCTCTTCACGACTGTCTTGATGTGTCTGGACCATGATAGTTCGTTGGTGATGTGGACACCAAGGAACTTGAAACTCTCGACCCCCTCCACTACAGCTTCGTCAATGTTAATGGGGTCCTGTTCGGCCCCCCTTTTTCTGTAGTCCACAATCAGATCCTTTGTCTTGTTCACATTGAGGGAGAGGTTGTTGTCCTGGCATCACACTGCCAGGTCTCTGACCTCCCTATAGGCTGTCTCTTCGTTCTTGGTAATCAGGCCTAACACTGTTGTGTCAGCAAACTTAATGATAGTGTTTAAGTCGTGTTTGGCCACACAGTTGTGGTTGAAAAGGGAGTACAGGAGGGGACTAAGCACGCACCCCTGAGGGGCCCCAGTGTTGAGGATCAGTGTTGCAGATGTGTTGTTACCTACCCTTACCACCTGGTGGTGGCCTGTCTGGAAGTCCAGGATCCAGTTGCGGAGGGAGGTGTTTAGTTCCCGGGTCCTTAGCTTAGTGATGAGGTTTGTGGGCAGTATGGTGTTGAGCTGTAGTCAATGAACAGCATTTTCACGTAGGTTTTCCTTTTGTCCAGGTGGGAAAGGGCAGTGTGGAGTGCGATTGAGATTGCGTCATCTGTGGATCTGTTGGGGTGGTATGTAAATTGGAGTGGGTCTAGGGTATCTGGGATGATGCTGTTGTGAGCCATGACCAGCCTTTCAAAGCACTTCATGGCTACCGACGTGGGTGCTACGGGGCGGTAATCATTTACGCAGGTTACCTTTGCTTTCTTGTGCACAGACTATGGTAGTCTGCTTGAAACATGTCGGTATTATCGACTCGGCCATGGTGTGGTTGAAAATGGCAGTGAAGACACTTGCCAGTTGGTCTGCGCATGCTTTGCGTACACGTCCTGGTAAACTAAAGCAGGAAGAACCATCTGGCCCCGCTGCTTTGTGAATGTTGACCTGTTTAAAGGTCTTGCTCACATCGGCCGCAGAGAGTGTTATCACACAGCCGTCCGGAACAGCTGATGCTCTCATGCATGTTTCAGTGTTGCTTGCCTCGAAGCGCGCATAAAAGGCATTTAGCTCATCTCGTAGGCTCGCGTCACTGGGCAGCTCGTGACTGGGTTTCCCTTTGTAGTCCGTAATAGTTTTCGAGCACTGCCACATCCGACGAGCATCAGAGCCGGTGTAGTAGGATTCAATCTTATTGACGCTTTACCTGTTTGATGGTTCGTCTGAGGCCATGGCTGGATTTCCCATAGGCATCCGGATTAGTTTCCCACTCCTTGAAAGCGGCTTCTCTAACTTTTAGCTCGATGCGGATGTTGCCTGTAATCCATGGCTTCTGGTTGGGATATGTACACGCGGTAACTGTGGGGATGAAGTCGTCAATGCACTTATTGATGAAGCCGATTACTGTGGTGGTATACTCCTCAATGCCATTGGATGAATCCTGGAACCTATTCCAGTCTGTGCTAGCAAAACAGTGCAGTCCTGTGAAGCGGATGCTATCTGACCGCTTTTTGTATTGAGCGAGTCACTGGTACTTGCCGCTTTAGTTTTAGCTTGTAAGCAGGAATCAGGAGGATATAATTATGGTCAGATTTGCCAAATGGAGGGAGAGCTTTGTTTGCGCCTCTGTGTGTGGAGTAAAGGTGGTCGAGAGTTTTCTTCTTTTTTTTTCTCTGGTTGCACATATGACATGCTGGTAGAAATGAGGTAAACCGGATTTAAGTTTGCCTGCATTAAAGTCCCCGGCCAGTAGGAGCACCACTTCTTGATGAGCATTTTCTTGTTTGCTTATGACCTTATACAGCCCGTTGAGTGTGGTCTTCGTGCCAGCTTCGGTTTGTGGTGGTAAATGGACGGCTACGAATAATATAGATGTGAACTCTCTTGGTAGATAGTGTTGGTAGATACAGTTTACATAAGATACTCTACCTCAGGCGAGCATTGCCTCGAGACTTTAATATTAGACATCGCGCACCAGCTGTTATTGACAAATACACACACCCCCGCCTCTCGTCTTACAAGATGTAGCTTCTCTGTCCTGCCGATGGTTGGAAAATCCCGCCAGCTCTATGTTATCCGTGTTTTCGTTCAGCCACGACTCGGTGAAACAAAATCTGTAATATCTTATATGTCCCATTGGTAGGATAGTCTTGATCGTTTATCATCCATTTTGTTTTCCAATGATTGCATGTTGGCCAATAGAACGGATGGTAGTGGGGGTTTACTCACTCGCCTACGAATTCTTAAAAGGCAGCCCGACCTCCGTCCCCTTTTTCTACGTCTTTTCTTTACGCAAATGACGGGGATCTGGGTCCGTTCCCGAGGAAAGCAGTATATCCTTCGCGTTGGACTCGTTAAAGAAATAATCTTTGTCCAGTTCGAGGTGAGTAATCGCTGTTCTGATGTCCAGAAGTTATTTTCGGTCATAAGAGATGGTAGCGGCAACGTTATGTACAAAACAAGTTAAAAAAATGGCACACTTGGTTAGGAGCCCGTAAAACGGCAGCCATCCCCTCCTGCGCCATTCTCAACTATTAATAATCATTTATTTCGTTACGGCCCTGATCTTTCATCAGCGAGAAAGAATACTGAAATCAAATAGAATATACACTTACTGTAGCAGTTTTGCACAGATCCATACAGCTATGGGTGCCTCCATCTGACGAAAGTACACTTCTACACTTCCCGAGTTACACTTACCCACAGGTGTTCGGAACATGCTAGATAGCTAATTAGCACAGGTGGTCGCCTCCTGTCTTCCTTCTGTTTTCCGTAAACAAGCTTTGTAAGATAGAGATATGGCTGTGTGGGAACACTAACCTACATAAGGGACGCCGATGGCATTTCCCGTATGATTGATGAGGATCTCCATATTCCAAATGTACGGTCCCTTACTATACGTCCGCAAATGTTTTTAAAATAGGCCAACGGCCTCAGGCCTTGCCCCTAGATAGCTAATTAGCACAGGTGGTCGGTCGCCTCTTGTCTTCCTTCTGTTTTCCGTAAACAAACTTTGTAAGATGGCGATATGGCTGTGTGGGAACACTAACTCTATAAAAGTGTGTATCAATTTAACTTTTTTCTTTAATGATTTCCCACAGATATGAAAGATAAGGTCCTTATGCTTCCAAAACTGTACCACAAGCGATGGGTGTTAATGTTCAGAACTAGTGTCGGGGCTCTAAACAACACTTCCCCATGCAGAAGTTGCCTTCGTCCAATGACTCTTATGTGTAATGGAACTTAGAGTCATGATCAAGTGCTAGGTGTAACATGACTGTTTTAAACCTTTGTTCAAGTTTTGCATGCCTTTTCCCTTTACTGCAGGCCGTTTTGGGCTTGTCCTCTGACATTAGGCTATACTAGTACAGTAGTTCCTTACTCCAACTATGAAGCCCATAACTCATGCACAAAATATAGGCCTAAAATAGATTTTAGGCAGAGACTGTCTCCAGCGGAGACTTTGTCACAATGTGTATTCATGAATGGAGCTTGGCGATTATATACACAAAGTATACTGTTGTAATTTGACTAAACAATTTTCACAACACTATAAGAAACAATATGACTATAATGAGCTTATGATCTGAATATGATGTAGGTTTATATGAGAAGACCTGGTAGGAGAGTAATTGAGGTGGTACATTTTGAAGTGCTTTCTCCTGTTTGAGACCAACTGAACATGACCCAGGAACGATAGTGACTGCAGCCTATGAGAACAACATTTCTATCACTACTATATGGGCCTTGCAGAGTCAGGCCTAGTGTAAATATTGTGGAACATTGGGATCTGCTTATCGTAAACATGCCGTGTAAGAATGTAGCCTATTGCCTGGCCTTGCTCATGAGAATGACAATTTAGGCTTCATTAAATAATCTTGTCTAGACTAGCTGTAAACATGCGTGGAGAGTAGACCAATACCTAGCTTTGTAAAAGGAGCTACGCTGACTCTGTTTATCTCGCTAACTTGGTTGATCTCTTCTCTTAAAGTGATCTTGAGAGTGATTTGCTCGAGGAGGATTGGCTGACAGCCAAAAAGGTAAGACAAAGAACTCCCTGGCTTCTGTTTGTGATTACTTTCATAGCATTCATAGATGCCTCTGCCATGCTAACCTACATGCCGTTATTAATGTAGCCTACCAGCTGTAGGATAGGTGAAATAGTCTTGATCCCATAGTTAGAATTCACAGTGACGTGGAATTTTGCAGTAGTCTTTTGACAGGGGGCTCCACCACAGGGGTGTTTATTGATGTGAACCAGGAGGAAGTACAGTGGGCAAAAAAAGCATCTTAACCTGCCCAGGTTGCCTTCACCACATGGGAATAAAGCATACATTTGGACTGGAGGAGACCCCCCCCCCCCCCCCCCATGTTTATTTCAACTCACTATTTTATTGATTCAAATATTGACTTAATCTGTTAGATTAGCAATCCGATTTGAACATGCGTAGGCCTACACATTCAATCATAATGTAACTTTTGGTTGATATTCGGGGAGTTGTGTTATAGTCGACCTTGCCATTTTAAAGCCTGGGCTTGCAAGGAATAAACAACATGAGCTAAAACATACTGATCCGTTCTGGCTTGTTTATCTTGTTTTTTTAGGATCCCTCAGAAGTGTCAGATGAGGAATTGAACGATGACCTTCTACAAAGCGATGAAGAAGATCAAAACATGTAAGTTAATTGTATCCACGTTGTCTGATCATGCTATATGCGTTTCCATACTTAGTCTTTAGACACTTGATGTGCCCGTTTTTGAGCTACAGTGTCCTTTGTTTATAATTGTGTGTTTTTGCCTTTCAGCGGCCAGGGCGTTAGCCTCAATGATACTCTATGCGAATTTGACCAGCAGGTGAACCCCATAGACTACCCAGAAAAACTAGGAGATATAGAGGGGGGCTACCAGCAGGAGGGGGGAGAGTACGTGGACGAGTACAGCCTGCCCAATGACATGGAGATACCAGACGGCCAAATGGAATACTCAGGAGAACAGGCTGGGGGCGACGGAGTGTTAGACATTCAAATCAATGAGCCTCTAGACGATGAATTTCAAGTGAGTCCTCGTCTCCCCTCTTTCTATTTTACTCCATTGCATCTTGAAACGATAACTTAGATTTATTTCCCTGTCTCAGGTTTCAGGGGGCACGTATCAAATATATTCAGGGGACGCTAAAGGGGATGTGCGTTGGATAGGGGTTGAAGGTGGGGTGGGGGGGATTCATTATCACTCTGTGCCAGTTGATTTCTCCTTTCGTTGACGAAGTTGGTGTTGACATCTTGTTTGGCAGTAGGTAGGTAATGCTCTGGGGTCTGTCGGCTGTGACGCCTGGTGCCATTGGGCCCTGTATATTTTGTCTGGCTAAAGAGCCACTTTGTGCGAGGAAGACGCGCTGCCAATCGGCAGAGGTTAACGCGGGGGGCTTTTATATCGGGCACTCGACTCTGATAAAGTCTCACATTGGTGGAAAGATTATTGACCTTCCTAAGGACAGCCCATACAGTCCTGAAGTGGGATGAAATGATTGATGCGATTTCCTCTAGTTATTTCCCAAATCCCTAAGCCAAGAGTGAAGAGGGGAAAAGATAAGACTAGATCCATGTGACGTCTGTTATAGTCCTATTTACTAAGGTGTGATGGCTGACAAAAGACACATCACTGTTTTTACTAACTGAAGATAAAGCCTTTGATATTCTAAGTAGGGTTGCACGGTTCTACTTCATACTTACTTTGAAAAACCCCAGTGAGTACGTAGAGCACGTTTGTGTGTAATAACTATGTTTACAAGGTCACTCGACTGCCCGGGCTTAAATACTTCTGTTTGCGGTGGTATTCAGAGGTAACATGTGGAACAGTTTAAAGGATTAATTCCTTTCTGTTCCCTCGGGACAGTCTGTCCGTCTATCCTTCTGCTACAATTATTATTTTATTTGTCTGAAATATTATGTTTTGGGTTGGCAGGTTAATGGTGCAGAACACCAAACACTATCCTGCGACCTACACACTGACCTCATTTGACAGTCATGAATCACCTAGTGGCTTCTCACTGGAAGTATGTTTTGAAATGAGTGTAATTACGTGAGTTGAGACCACATGGTATATCAAGTACACGTTGGAGAGCCAACACTTTTTTTTATTACCGGAATTATTGTATAAATGGAATCCCGGGTTTCGGCACCGTGAAACTGTAGTCAGCTTCCTGTGTGGGATGCTCCTCCTGGCATTGAGTCGTGAACTTCTAGAGTGGGCCATTAAAGCAATAGCTAGCGTGATGATATTTTCATCACTGATCCAGAGGTTGTTTTTATCTCCCCCCACATTTCTGGATATCATGTCAAACATTTACATCTCATAGAATTTCAAATGCCGTCAGGAATTGGTAACAAAGCCTGCTCCCACTGTTATGTTAATTCAAGAGGCTCCCCCTTTCTAACCCCCCCCCCCTCATAACATTTCAATGATTTCTCCTTTTATGCTCGCTGTTAATATTTTCATTAAAAGGAAACACGGCAGTATTTTTGGTTCAACCGTTATTCCTTTCACATTTCCATGGGGATAAAGTTAGGCTAAACCCACACAGGCTGTAATCTCAGGCCAGTGTTAATATCCTGCTAGCATTGATAGTAAATATGAGCCATAATAGGATGGTAGAATGTACAATACATCTATGACACTTAGCCTATTTTGAATATTGACTCTGGATCTCTCCACTTGTTGTTCTAGGCGGATGATTACTCACCAAGCTATGGGGGTGGAGAAAAGCAGGAGGAGCAGGTAGAGCAACAGGAAGCCCCAGAGGAGGAGGAAGTCTCTCAGCTCGCAGACACAGAGGTAGGAACAGAACAAGTCTCCTTCACTCACTGGCTACGTCCTAAATTGCACCCTATTCCCTCTATATTCCCTATACAGGACTTTACATTTTAGCCAGTTGTCCTTAGGACAAGTAGGACTTTCATATTTTTATTGTAACTTGTCCAAAAGCTCAAGTCGCACCATTTTTACATCATTGTATGATGCAAGAAACCACTTTACAAAATAAAATGCGTTACTATCTTTTTTACCATAGAGAAACAGATAAAAATGTAGGCTACACTATTGGATTCTTATATTCAAACTCGTCTCAAAATAAAACACTGCCCCTTTAAGGCTCTCCTGGAGGATGGTTGGCCACCCTTGAGAGCCTATAAAATATTGCAACATTACAATTACGACCCCCAAAAACATATCTACGGTTCAAAACAGACTCTGGGACGACAGATCCAAAATTCATACAACCACTGCACATAAACTCACCAAAAATAGAAACGTCCTCATTGTCAACTGCGTTTATTTTCATGAACATAACAACAAAATTCAACAACTGAGACCTAAACTGAACAAGTTCCACAGACATGTGACGAACAGAAATTGAATGTGTCCCTGAACAAAGGGGTGGTCAAAACCAAAAGTAACTGTCAGTATCTGGTGTGGCCACCAGCTGCATTAAGTACTGCAGTGCATCTCCTCATGGACTGCACCAGATTTGCCAGTTCTTGCTGTGAGATGTTACCCCACTCTTCCACCAAGGCACCTGCAAGTTCCCGGACAATTCTGAGGGGAATGGTCCTAGCTCTCACCCTCCGATCCAACAGGTCCCAGACGTGCTCAATGGGATTGAGATCCGGGCTCTTCGCTGGCCATGGCAGACCACTGACATTCCTGTCTTGCAGGAAATCACGCACAGAACGACAATGCCACCAACCATACTGCTCATGCTGGAGGGTCATGTCAAGATGAGCCTGCGGGAAGGGTACCACATGAGGGAGGAGGATGTCTTACCTGAAATGGACAGTGTTGAGTTTGCCTGCAATGACAACAAGCACAGTCCGATGATGCTGTGACACACCGCCCCAGACCATGACGGACCCTCCACCTCCAAATCGATCCCGTTCCAGAGTACAGGCCTCGGTGTAACGCTCATTGCTTCGACGATAAACCCGAATCCGACCATCACCCTTGGTGAGACAAAACCGCGACTCGTCAGTGAAGAGCACTTTTTGCCAGTCCTGTCTGGTCCAGCGACAGTGGGTTTGTGCCCATATGCGACATTGACGGTGATGTCTGGTGAGGACCTGCCTTAACAACAGACCTGCAAGCCCTCAGGCCAATCTCTCTCTCAGCCTATTGCGGACAGTCAGAGCACTGATGAAGGGATTGTGCGTTCCTGGTGTAACTCGGGCAGTTGTTGTTGCCATCCTGTACCTGTCCCGCAGGTGTGATGTTCGGATGTACTGATTCTGTGCAGGTGTTGTTACACATGGTCTACCACTGCGAGGACGATCAGCTGTCCGTCCTGTCTCCCTGTAGCGCTGTCTTAGGTGTCTCACAGTGCAGACATTGTATTTCATTGCCCTGGCCACATTTGCAGTCCTCATGCCTCCTTGCAGCATGCCTAAGGCACGTTCACGCAGATGAGCAGGGACCCTGGGCATTTTTCTTTTGGTGTTTTTTAGAGTCAGTAGAAAGGCCTCTTTAGTGTCCTAAGTTTTCATAACTGTGACCATAATTGCCTACCGTCTGTAAGCTGTTAGTGTCTTAACGACCGTTCCACAGGTGCATGTTCATTTAATTGTTTATGGTTCGTTGAACAAGCATGGGAAACAGTGTTTAAACACTTTACAATGAAGATCTATGAAGTTATTTGGATTTTTACGAATTCTTTGAAAGACAGGGTCCTGAAAAAGGGACGTTTCTTTTTTTTTTTGCTAAGTTTATATGAAAAATATCTATCACTGATGCTGATGCAACAGATCAGACCATTGAGCTTCAAATGTTGCCAAAGTTATTTATTCATATTATAAGCTCAACAATACACATATGGCTGTAGGCTTGGCGAATGTTTCAACATGCAATTAGCGGGAAAACACTTATCAAAAGTGCACCGCACACGTGAGCAGTTTCATGTGACAGAGATGAAAATATCTGTTAGAAATGAAGAGAGGAGAGACTTAAAAATGCATCAATTAGCATTGTTTACTGATATGACAAGGATTATGCCTTTGGCTGCTGGACAATAAAACGTTGATTTGAAAACTAATATGGCATGGGAAAAATGCTAGTTTCAATGGCATATTAAGTGTTTTATAAAATAATTCCCTCAATTTCTATGGTCATATTTTGGTTAGGCTACTTTGAAACAATGTAAAGTGCCTTCCAGAAAGTATTCATACCCCTTGACTTATCTCACATTTTGTTGTTACAGCTTGGATGAAAAAATAAATAAAACATCCATCTGCACACACTACCCCATAATGACACTGAAACATTTTTGTATTATTTACATAACTATTCACACAAGTCTCTAAGAGCTTTGCACACCTGGATTGTACAATATTTGCCCGTTTATTATTTTCAAAATTCTTCAATATCTGTCAAATTGTTTGATCATTGTTAGACAACCATTTTCAATCCTTGCCATAGATTTTCATGTACATTTAAGTCAAACTGATAATCGACCACATTCACTGTCTTCTGTAAGCAACTGCAGTGTAGATTTGGTGTTGTGTTTTAGGTTATTGTCCTGCTGAAAGGTGAATTCGTTTTCCAGTGTCTGGTGGAAAGCAGACTGAACCATTTTTTTTGCCTGTGCTTGGCTCTATTACGTTTGTTATCCTGAAACTCCCAAGTCCTTAACAATTACAAGCATACCCATAACATGATGCAGCCACCACTATGCTTGAAAATATGGAGAGTGGTACTCAGTTGTGTGTTGTTGGATCCATCTGCCCCAAACATTACACTTTGTATTCAAGACAAAAAGTAAATTGCTTTGCCACATTTTGAGCAGTATTACTTTAGTACCTTTCAAAGAGGATGCAGATTTTTGGAAAAATTGTATTATGTATAGGCTTCCTCCTTTTCACGCTCTAGTTTAGTATTGTGGAGTAACTACAATGTTGATCCACCCTCAGTTTTCTCCTATCACAGGCATTAAACTGTTTTAAAGTCACCATTGGCCTCGTGATGAAATCGCTGAGTGGTTTACTTCCTCTCCGGAAGTAAAGGACGCCTGTATCTTAAGAAGGACGCGCCTGTATCTTTTGTAGTGACTGGGTAATGTTCATTAGCGATAGGCGTCCCGCTAGCGGGACACCAGCCGACTACATCCGGTGAAATTGGAGGGCACGCAATTCAAATAAATAATCGTAATATTAAACATTTATGAACATACAAGTATCTTATATAATTTAAAATCTAACTGCATGGTCCGGTTTACAATAAGCTCTACGGCAAAAGCATACCATGCGATTGTCTGAGGACGGCGCCCCACATCAACATATTTTTCAACCAGCACAGGCTTCATAAAATCACAAATAGCGATGAAATAAATCACTTACTTTTGATGATCTTCCTCTGTTTGCAATCCCAATGGTCCCAGCTACAACATGAATGGTCGTTTTGTTAGATAAAATCCTTCTTTATATCCCAAAAAGTCAGTTTAGGCGCCATCGATTTCAGTAATCCACTCGTTCAACATGCCGACAAAGGAGTCCAAAAAGCTACCGCTAAACTTCGTCCAAACAAGTCAAACAACGTTTCTGTCTAATCCTCAGGTACTCTAAAATGTAAATAAACTATAATATTTCATACGGAAAGTAGTATGTTCAATAGGAAAGGAAAATTAGTAAGCGTGCGCCCTCTCCCTCGCGCGCCGAAAGACTGATATCGTTCCGGTGCTCTACTCACTAAAACTCAAAATTCTTGCTTGTTTTTCAAAAAACAAGTCTGAAACCTTGAATAAAGACTGTTGAAATCTAGTGGAAGCCATAGGAATTGCATTCTGGGGAGACGGATTTACATGGGAACAATAGGTTTCTATTATAAGAGCCTGGCACCTAAAAAAAAAAATATATATTTATAAAAATCCGCTTGGATTTTCATCGGATTTTCGCCTGCCATATCAATTCTGTTATAGTCTCAGATATTATTTTAACAGTTTTAGGAACTTCAAAGTGTTTTCTATCCAATACTACCAATTATAAGCATATCCTGGCTTCTGGGCCTGAGTAACAGGTAGTTTACTTTGGGCACGTCAATCAGGCGGAAATTCAGGAAACTAGACCCTATCCCAGAGAGGTTTTAAGCCATTTTTGCACACAGTGAGTCCATGCAATGTATTATGTAAGTTTTTCAGCAAATTGTTACTCCTGAAATTATTTTGTCTTGCCATAACAAACGGGTTGAATACTTATTGACTCAAGACATGTCAGCTTTTTATTTGTAATAATGTCCCCCAAAAAATCCACTTTGGGGTAATGTGTGTCGGCCAGTGACAAAAACATTTTATATTCAGGCTGTAACACAACTAAATGTGGAAAAAGTCAAGGGGTGTGAATACTTTCTGAAGAAAGACATGCTTCATAAAATGATATAGAATGTCCAGTTTTAAAACAATGAAGTTTATTGTTGAATCATTTTCTAAATGCTGACCGCCTCCGCTCAGATTCAAGGTGGGTGATGTGTGGTGCGCAACAGGCACTGTCCTTCACTCTCTGGTCTTGTGACCATTTAGACATTAATGTTAATTATCCTTCATTATATTTGTCAAACATTATTATTTATGTACATGGAAAAATAGATTTTAATATTATTTCAATGTTTGCTTCTCTGATCCAATTATTGGCTTCTCTGATCTAATAATTGTTAGATTGTTATGATTATATGTTTTTAAAGATTTTTAAAATATATATATTCTTGTCCGACTATTTATTTAAACTTGTACCTGGACAAGAGGACAAGCGTTAATGTCGAGCCCTGTTATATAATGCACAACTAAGAGGCTCTGGTCAAAAGTAGTGCACTATATAGGGAATATTCCCTATATAGTGCACTATATAGGGAATAGACACTGACCAATAAGTCAAAGCCCCTCTCTCTCCGATGCCTCTTTGGTGCTTTGCATTGAGTCAATGGCTGCAATTCTGCTATGGACAATGTATAATTTATGCAAATGATAAATGTTGTTTGTAGCTTATTCTATACTTTAGATTTACGTCTTTTGTGAAGTACTGTGAAATCTGATAATGCCCCAGATGTTCAAGTAATACATGGTTGCAGTTTATAGGCCTGCAAGAACACTATCCATATGCTGTACAGGTAACTGCCAAAAAAAAGGGACCACTGAAGTGGGCCAGAACCACTTCAGTGCACCTTGGCATAGATTGTCTGGAATTCTATTGGAGGGATGCGATTAGTGTTGCATAGTGTATTTAATAAATAAATAAATAAAAGGTTAACTAGGCAAGTCAGTTAAAACCTCTCTGGGATCGTTCGGGACGCTAGCGTCCCACCTCGCCAACAGCCAGTGATATTGCAGGGCGCCAAATTCAAAACAACAGGAATCTCATAATTAAAATTCCTCAAACATACAAGTATCTTATACCATTTTAAAGGTAATCTTGTTGTTAATCCCACCACAGTGTCTGATTTCAAAAAGGCTTTACAGCGAAAGCATCACAAACGATTATGTTAGATCACCGCCAAATCACAGAAATACACCGTCATTTTTCCAGCCAAAGAGTGGAGTCACAAAAAGCAGAAATATAGATAAAATGAATCACTAACCTTTGATGATCTTCATCAGATGACACTCATAGGACTTCATGTTACATAATACATATGTTTTGTTTACATTGGCGCCATGTTCTGAAATGCCTCCAACATCCCGTGGGAAATTGCAGAGAGCCACATCAAATAACAGAAATACTCATCATAAACTTTGATGAAAGATACATGTTTTACATAGAATTAAAGATAAACTTGTTATTAATGCAACCGCTGTGTCAGATTTCAAAAAAGCTTTACGGCAAAAGCACAATATTCAATAATCTGAGTACAGCGTTCAGCCACAAAAGCAAGCCATACAGTTACCCGCCAAATTGTGGAGTCAACAAAAGTCAGAAATAGCATTATAAATCTTCACTTACCTTTGCTGATCTTCGTCGGAATGCACTCCCAGGACTCCCACTTCCACAAGAAATGTTCGATTACGTCCATATTTATGTCCAAATCGCTCAGTTTTGTTGGCGCGTTTAGTTCAAAGGCACAATGCGCGAGCGCAAAATACAGACAAAGTCAAAAGAGTTCCATTACAGTTTGTAGAAACATGTCAAACGATGTTTACAATCAATCCTTAGGTTTTTTTTAATAATAAATCTTGAATAATATTCCAACCGGACAATAGCGTATTCATTACAGAGAAAAAAGAAGGAACCGCGCGCCCGCGTGACTGCGCAGTAAACAACTCATTGGCCTCAGCCTAGTCCACTTGTTGAAACGGCTCTTATTCGACCCCCTTCAACAATAGAAGCCTCAAACAACTTTCTAAAGACTGTTGACATCTGCTGGAAGCCTTGGGAAGTGCAATCTGGCCCCATAGACACAGCATAGGCAATCACTTAAATGAAACTACAAACCTCAGATTTTCCACTTCCTGGTTGGATTTGAGTTTTGAGTTTTGTTATACTCCCAGACATTATTTTAACAGTTTTGGAAACTTTAGAGTGTTTTCTATCCAAATCTACTACTTATATGCATATCATAGCTTCTGGGCCTGGGTAACAAGCCGTTTACTCTGGGCACCTTATTCATCCAAGCTACTCAATACTGCCCCCCTTTCCCAAAGAAGTTAAGAACACATTCTTATTTTCAATGATGGCCTAGGAACAGTGGGTTAACTGCCTTGTTCAGGGGCAGAACGACATTTTTACCTTGTCAGCTCGGGGATTCGATCTTGCAACCTTTTGGTTACTAGTCCAACGCTCTAACCACTGGGCTACTTGCCGCCCCGGTATCACGGTACCAAAACGTCATGATACTTCTGACACCAATATATTGTTTTATACCGTAGTACCGTTTCATATGATACTACCATATTTTTCATCCCTACTGATCTAAAGATCCTGCTGGTGCATGTTTATAAATTCAGTTGAATTCAAGCAATAGCCACTAGTCTCTTGTATGCGCAGGGCCAATAATATCCACTTCACTCATGTGCATATCACGTGTGGCAGCTGTAATTAGTCCTGTAATCAGTCCTCACTCACCTGCTTCTCTCTGTCTGCTCTTCATGCGCATCTATTCCTCCATCAGCTTTTAAAATATACACTGAACAAAAATATAAACGCAACCTCCAACAATTTCAAAGATTTTACTGAGATCCAGTTCATATAAGGAAATCAGTGGATTAGTCCCTAATTTATGGATTTCACATGACTGGGAATACAGATATGCATCTGGTCATAGATACCTTTAAAAATAAGGTAGGGGCGTGGATCAGAACCAGTCAGTAACTGGTGTGACCACCATTTGCATCATGCAGCACGCCTCGTCTCCTTCACATAGAGTTGATCAGGCTGGTGATTGTGGCCTGTGAAATGTTGTCCCACTCCTCTTCAATGGCTGTGCGAAGTTGCTGGATATTGGCGGAAGTGGATCATGCTGTCGTATACGTCGATCCAGAGCATCCTAAACATGCTCATTGGGTAAGTATGCAGGCCGTCGAAGAACGGCGTTATGGCGGCAGATGAATGGCACAATGGTCCTCAGGATCTCCTCATCACGGTATTTCTGTGCATTCAAATTGCCATCGATAAAATGCAATTGTGTTCGTTGTCCATAGCTTATGCCTGCCCATACCATAACTCCACCACCACCATAGGGCACTCTGTTCACAACATCCGTGAAGAGCACACTTCTCCAGTGGCCATTCGAAGGTGAGTGTTTGCCCAATGAAGTCGGTTATGACCTCGAACTGCAGTCTTCAAGCACACAGTTGAGCTTCCCTGAGACAGTTTCTGACCGTTTGCATAAATTCTTTGTTTGAAGACCCACAGTTTCATCAGCTGTTCGGGTGGCTGGTCTCAGATGATCCCGCAGGTGAAGAAGCTGGATGTGGAAGTCCTGGGATGGCGTGGTTACTTGTGGTCTGTTGTTGGGAGGCCGGTTGGATGTACTGCCAAATTCTCTAAAAAGATTTTGGTGGTGGCTTATGGTAGATAAATTAACATTCAATTCTCTGGCACAGGTGTGGTGGACATTACTGCAGTCAGCATGCCAATTGCAAGCTCCCACAACTTGAGACATCTGTGGCATTGTTGTGAGAACAGCATGTTTTAGAGGGCCTTTTATTGCCTCCAGCACAAGGTTCACCTGTGTAAAGATCATGCAGTTTAATCAGCTTCTTGATATGCCACACCTGTCAGGTGGATGGATTATCTTGGCAAAGCTGAAATGCTCACAAACAAGGATGTAAACAAATTTCTGCACAAAATTTGAGAGATGCTTTGTGTGCTTATGAAATCTTTCTGGGATCTTTTATTTTAGCTCATGAAACATGGGACCGACACCTTTTTATATGTTTTATATTTTTGTTCAGTGTAATTTAGCTGTGATGGTGAGCGGGATGCAGACCCAGATGAGTCTAAGGTTGTTAGATTTGTACATTTGTTACATTGGAGCAGAGCGCACAGGGAGCGATGTTGATACATTGTATCATTTCATCACCTGTTATAAGCAAGAGCAAAGGTCAGTCTTGAGTAGACTTTGCAAGATCACCTTCATGCAGCCTCTGAGTGCCAGAGGGAAAAATGGACAGCCATGCTTGCAGCTTTACAGCAAAGAAAACTAGCATAAACGGTTCAAAACAGTATGACCCATATTACCAGAGATGCCTTTTTTTCTATCGGGATTTGCGTGCATTTAATATCATTTCACAGACCGTGTCGTTTTTTGAACTAATCCCTGGTCGCTGATTATTGGTTTGATAACAAATTACGTTGTTCAGTCATGTTACCTAGCTAGCTAACAACCTGGTAACTTGACAGTAGGTTTAAGTAAATTTCATTGGCACAGGAAGAAAGGAAAAGGGTCTGCTACTCATGATGTGCTTCAAAGGTAGGATTCATATTGGCCTAATGTAAGCCTAAACTATATCAAAAAATCTATTTATTTCTGGCGCTCCTTAAATTTTGTTCGGTGCCTAACCTTTTAAAAGTTGGGAGCAGTGTTTGTGGCAGAGCGAGAGAGTGGTGTGAGTTTGAGAGCAAGGGAGACGGTGTGTGTGTGTGGGGGAGGGAGTGTGTGCATCTGTTAACTCGAGTAAAGGTTTCATGCCGTGTTTGTTTTTTAGTTTTAGTTTTTAACCTTTATTTAACTAGGCAAGTTTTCCCCTTACTGCCACAATGACATGCATGTATATTAATATATTCCTTCCTCCCATTCCTCCAGCCAAATCCAAGGTATGCCTTTGCAAATATGAGCTATCAGCTCTCTGTAGTATTCTATTATACACCGAACAGTGTGAAGTTAAATTCAATGTGTTGTATTGAGTAGAAGAGTGAATTTCAGTGACAGGATTTTGTGTAGCACATGTACATGATGGTGCGAGCAGGACGCCAGACCACAGATTAAAAAATAATGATAATAATAATTTACGCCATGGTACTGTGAAACTGCTCTATATCGTGATACTTGGCCTGGTATTGTTAGTAAAGTGTTGGTATCGTGACAACACTAGATGCAACACCATTCTTCCACGAGAAATTCCATCATTTGATGTTCTGTTGATGGTGGTGGAGAACGCTGAGACTGCCATGGCATATAGTTTACATTGTTTTCATCAACCCATTCAGTAACCACTCCTGTCTTGTTGATAGGGGCATCGTCTTCCTGTTGGGGGGGGGTATATGGTGCCAAAATAATGGCCTGCCCAACATTTGTATACATAAGCCTAAGTATGATGGGATGTTAATTGTTTAATTAACTCAGGAACTACACCTGGGTGGAAGCACCTGCTTTCAATATAACAATGTATCCCTATTTTTTTTTTTTAAGTCTTCCATTATTTTGGCAGTTACCTGTATCTGATGGGGTTGTTGATCATTGATGGCTAAGATGATCCCTATATTTCTAAAGGTTGAGAATGAACCAGAGCCAAAGGAAGAAGTGAAGGAGGAGGAAGACGAGGATGAAGAGGAAGACGACGATGGAGAGTCTGGCCGGTTGCGTTTCAAAACGGAGCGCAAAGATGTCACGTCTGGTGTTGTGCGGCTGGCGGATGCGGGAACCAAACGACGGAACATTCCTGAAACATTAGGTACATTAATGTACAACCTTGCACTGTTATATAAACTGTAATATATTTGTGTGCTTTGTTTGGTTACGTTGTTTGGTTGAAGGGCATTTCAAGTTTAACTCCTGTACCTAAACAATTTGGATCAAAAGAAAATGCTCAAGTGCAGCTTGAGCAATTCTTACTGAATGGCTTGTATTTGAATGTCCTAATGTTAACCTCGTGGGGATGTGTTTTGCCCTCCAGAGCTGTCTGAAGAGGCAAAAGCAGACCTGATGGAGTTTGAGGAGAAGGAGCGCCAGAGGAAGCAGGGCCGCTTTGGGGGCCGAGGAGGAGATAGAGGAGCATTCAGAGGTCGAGGATTAAGAGGGAGGTTCCCCGGATTTGGGATGGGAGACTTCGGTGGAGGAAGAGGACGAATGAATGACATGAGGCTCCCAATGGTGCCTCTACATATGGGCATGCAGGTAAATCTTATTAAAATAATCTGACACAATATAAAAGGATTATCTATCTCTTGATATTCTGTAATGTCACTTTAAATTATAGAATTGTTTACGATTAGCTTACTTGAGTGTATGTGTGCAAGACAATTTAAAGCTATGCTTACTGAATATTGGCACAGCTATGTGGGCTATTTTTTTCTTGTTCTCACACATGCCATTGTCATCATGGCATATTGGATTTAGTTTCTCGTGGCCTTTTTATTATTAGACATCTCTTGAAGCATATAATCTGTTTATTTAAGATGTTCATCCATATACAGTTGAACTCGGAAGCTTATATACACTTAGGTTGTCATTAAAGGGAGTCATTAAAACTCGTTTTTCAACCACTCCACACACATTTCTTGTTAACAAACTATAGTTTTGGCAAGTCGGTCAGGACATCTACTTTGTGCATGACACAAGTAATTCTTCCAACAATTGTTTACAGACAGATTATTTCACTTATAATTCATTGTATCACAATTCCAGTGGGTCAGAAGTTTACATATACTAAGTTGACTGTGCCTTGAAACAGCTTGGAAAATTCCAGAAAATGATGTCATGGCTTTAGGAGGTGTACCTGTAAATGTATTTCAAGGCCTACCTTCAAATTCAGTGCCTCTTTGCTTGACAACATGGGAAAATCCAAAGAAATCAGCCAAGACCTCAGAAAAAAATTGTAGTAGTACGCAAGTATAAACACCATGGGACCACGCAGCCGTCATACCGCTCAGGAAGGAGACGCGTTCTGTCTCCTAGAGATAAACGTGCTTTGGTGCGAAAAGTGCAAATCAATCCTAGAATAACAGCAAAGGACCTTGTGAAGATGCTGGAGGAAACAGGTACAAAAGTATTTATATCCACAGTAAAACGAGTCCTATGTCGACATAACCTGAAAGACCGCTCGGCAAGGAAGAAGCCAGTGCTCCAGAACCGCCATTAAAAAAGCCAGACTACAGTTTGCAACTGCACATGGGGACAAAGATCGTACTTTTTGGAGAAATGTCCTCTGGTCTGATGAAACAAAAATAGAACTGTTTGGCCATAATGACTATCATTATGTCTGGAGGAAAAGGGGGGAGGCTTGCAAGCCGAAGAACACCTTCCCAACCGTGAAGCACGGGGTGGCAGCATCATGTTGTGGGGGTGCTTTGCTGCAGGATGGACTGGTGCACTTCACAAAATAGATGGCATCATGAGGCAGGAAATTATGTGGATATATTGAAGCAACATCTCAAGACATCAGTCAAGAAGTTAAAGCTTGGTCGCAAATGGTCAATGACCCCAAGCATACTTCCAAAGTTGTGGCAAAATGGCTTAAGGACAACCAAGTCAAGGTATTGGAGTGGCCATTACAAAGCCCTGACCACAATCTTGTAGAAAATGTGTGGGCAGAACTGAAAAAGCGTGTGCGAGCAAGGAAGCAATCAAACCTGACTCAGTTACACCAGCTCTGTCCGGAAGAATGGGCCAAAATTCACCCAACTTATTGTGGGAAGCTTGTGGAAGGCTACTCGAAACATTTGACCCAAGTTAAACAATTTTTAAAGGCAATGCTACCAAATAATAATTGAGTGTATGTAAACTTCTGATCCACTGGGAATGTGATGAAAGAAATAAAAGCTGAAAGAAATCATTCTCTCTACTATTATTCTGACATTTCACATTCTTAATATAAAGTGGTGATCCTAACTGACCTAAAATTGAATTTTTACTAGGATTAAATGTCAGGAATTGTGAAACTGAGTTTAAATGTATTTTGCTAAGGTGTATGTAAACTTCTGACTTCAACTGTATGCAACGCCTTGGAGGTTGAAGGTCACTTGTTGAACGCGGAAAGAGGGATAGCTCGGTTTGATGTTTTGGACGTCTCTGGCAAAATTATTCGAATGAAAAAGTTTGGTTACTAGTTCCTTTTTTTTGGGGGGGGGTTCCTGCAACTCAGTTAGCCTCAGTTGCTGCGACCACTATATCTGTCCAGGGATCCTGCCTACCAAAAGTTAGAATGAAGAGCTGCTTGGCGTAGCAGCTAGCCTAGCTGTTAACTAGCTAGCAAGGTTTATTTTACAGCTTGAACACAGCCTGTGATGCAGTTAGTCCTTGTGGCTGGGACTGCTATAGTGGGAAGCAATATTTGACATGTTTTTATACAGTATATTATATATACATCACATGCGACTCGTAATTAGGTTAAAGAATTAGCCTATTAACATTATCTGACTCAATAAAGATATACAAGATACAATAAAATATACAAGCTAGCATTAGGCAATGAGTTGACGTTGACTAGCAAGAATTGGTATGAAAATGGTTGATGTCAAAGGCAGATATTTAATTAACATTGTACAATGAATGGATTTATAAACAAGGCATTAAGCATTACAAGGCATTCTAAGCATATAGATCCTAAGATTATAGAACAGGACAAAGCATGAACAAAGAGATGCCTACTCGGCCAGGGGCCTGGAAGCCTAGGGAAGGAGAATTGATCATACAACCTTCCTCCATGGTTTTGAAACAGGATAAGAGAGAACAGAGGCATTTAATAAAAAATAAAGTGTTATCACCTTTATTTAACCAGGTAGGCCGATCGGTAAGCTGCTCAGACAGCTGATGCTTAAAGTTAGAGAGGGAGATATAAGACTTCAGCTTCAGAGATTTTTGCAATTCATTCCAGTCATTTACAACAGAGAACTGGAAGGCAAGGCGGCCAAAGGAAGTGTTGGCTTTGGGGATGACCAGTGCAATGTCCCTGCTGGAGTGCCTGCTATGGGTGGGTGTTGCTATGGTGACCAGTGAGCTGAAATAAGGCGGGGCTTTACCTAGCAAAGACTTTTAGATGACCTGGAGCCAGTGGGTTTGGCGACAGATATGAGGGCCAGCCAATGAGAGCATACAGGTCGCAGTGGTGGGTAGAATATGGGGCTTTGGTGATAAAATGGATGGCACTGTGATAGACTACTCAGCAAACTGGATGTAGAGTGTTGGGGGGCTATTTTGTAAAAGACATCGCCAAAGTCAAGGATCGGTAGGATAGTCAGTTTTACCAGGGTATGTTTGGCGGCATGAGTGAAGGAGGCTTTGTTGTGAAATAGGAAGCCGATTCTAGATTTAATTTTGAATTGGAGATGCTTAATGTGAGTCTGGAAGGAGAGTTTACAGTCTAACCAGACACCTAGGTATTTGTAGTTGTCCACATTCTAGGTCAGAACCGTCCAGTGTAGTGATGCTAGTCGGGCGGGAGGGTGCGGGCAGCAATCGGTTGAAGAGCATGCGCTTAGTTTTACTAGCATTTAAAAGCAGTTGGAGGCCACGGAAGGAGAGTTGTATGGCGTTGACGCTCGTTTGGAGGTTTGTTAGCACAGTGTCCAAAGAAGGGCCAGATGTATACAGAATGGGGTCGTCTGCGTAGAGGTGGATCAGAGAATCACCAGCAGCAAGAGCGACATTGTTATATACAGAGAAAAGAGTCGGCCCGAGAATTGAGCCCTGTGGCACCCCCATAGAGACTGCAGAGGTCTGGACAACAGGCCCTCCGATTTGACACACTAAACTCTATCTGAGAGGTTGTTGGTGAACCAGGCGAGGCAGTCATTTGAGAAGCCAAGGCTATTCAAATCAAATTTATTTATATAGCCCTTCTTACATCAGCTGATATCTCAAAGTGCTGTTCAGAAACCCAGCCTAAAACCCCAAACAGCAAGCAATGCAGGTGTAGAAGCACGGTGGCTAGGAAAAACTCCCTAGAAAGGCCATTGAGTCTGCTGATAAGAATGTGGCGATCGACAGTCGAAAGCCTTGGCCAGGTCGATGAAGACGGCTGCACAATACTGTCTTTTATCGATGGCGGTTATGATTTCATTTAGGACCTTGAGCGTGGCTGAGGTGCACCTATGACCAACTCGGAAACCAGATTGAATAGAGGAGAAGGTACGGTGGGATTCGAAATGTTCGGTGATCTGTTTATTAACTTGGCTTTCGAAGATTTATGATGGGCAGGATGGATATAGGTCTATAACAGTTTGGGTCTAGAGTGTTTTCCCCTTTGAAGAGGGGGACGACTGTGACAGCTTTCCAATCTTTGGGGATCTCAGACGATACGAAAGAAATTGAATAGGATAGTAATAGGGGTTGCAACCATTTCGGTTGATCATTTTAGAAAGAGAGGGTCCAGATTGTCTAGCCCAGCTGATTTGTACAGATCCAGATTTTGCTGTTTGCTGCTTCAGTGTCTTTAGATATTTTTGTCAGATGTTACTATGGAATACTGAAGTATAATTACAAGCATTTCATAAGTGTCAAAGGCTTTTATTGACAATTACACGAAGTTGATGCAAATAGTCAATATTTGCAGTGTTGACCCTTCTTTTTCAAGACCTCTGCAATCCACCCTGGTATGCTGTCAATTAACTTCTGGGCCACATCCTGACTGATGGCAGCCCATTCTTGCATAATCAATGCTTGGAGTTTGTCAGAATTTGTGGGTTTTTGTTTGTCCACCTACCTCTTGAGGATTGGCCACAAGTTCTCAATGGGATTAAGGTCTGGGGAGTTTCCTGGCCATGGACCCAAAATATCGATGTTTTGTTCCCCGAGCCACTTAGTTATCACTTTTGCCTTATGGCAAGGTGCTCCATCATGCTGGAAAAGGCATTGTTCGTCACCAAACTGTTCCTGGATGGTTGGGAGAAGTTGCTCTCGGTGGATGTGTTGGTACCATTCTTTATTCATGGCTGTGTTCTTAAGCAAAATTGTGAGTGAGCCCACTCCCTTGGCTGAGAAGCAACCCCACACATGAATGGTCTCAGGATGCTTTACTGTTGGCATGACACAGGACTGATGGTAGCACTCACCTTGTCTTCTCCGGACAAGCTTTTTTCCGGATGCCCCAAACAATCGGAAAGGGGATTCATCAGAGAAAATGACTTTACCCCAGTCCTCAGCAGTCCAATCCCTGTACCTTTTGCAGAATATTTGTCTGTCCCTGATGTTTATCCTGGAGAGAAGTGGCTTCTTTGCTGCCCTTCTTGACACCAGGCCATCCTCCAAAAGTCTTCGCCTCACTGTGTGTGCAGATGCACTCGCACCTGCCTGCTGCCATTCCTGAGCAAGCTCTGTACTGGTGGAGCCCCGATCCCGCAGCTGAATCAACTTTAGGAGATGGTCCTGGCGCTTGCTGGAATTTCTTGGGCGCCCTGAAGCCTTCTTCACGACAATTGAACCGCTCTCCTTGAAGTTCTTGATGGTCCTATAAATGATTGATTTAGGTGCAATATTACTGTCAGCAGTGAAGCCCTTTTTGTGCAAAGCAATGATGACGCACGTGTTTCCTTGCAGGTAACCATGGTTGACAGAGGAAGAACAATGATTCAAAGCACCACCCTCCTTTTGAAGCTTCTAGTCTGTTATTCGAACTCAATCAGCATGACAGAGTGATCTCCAGCCTTGTCCTCGTCAACACTCACACCTGTGTTAACGAGAGAATCACTGACATAATGTCAGCTGGTTTTGTGGCAGGGCTGAAATGCAGTGGAAATGTTTTTGGGGGATTCAGTTCATTTGCATGGCAAAGAGGGACTTTGCAATTCATCTGATCACTCTTCATAACATTCTGGAGTATATGCAAATTGCCATCATACAAACTGAGGCAGCAGACTTTGTGAAAATTAATATTTGTGTCATTCTCAAAACTTTTGGCCACGAATGTATATTGGTTCCTGACTTCCCTGTAAAGTTGCGTATCGCAGGGACTATTTGATGCAAATGCAGAACGCCACAGGCTGTTTTTGTGCTGATCAAGGGCAGTCAAGTCTGGGGTGAACCAAGGGCTATATCTGTTCTTAGTTCTACAATTTTTGAGTGGGCCATGCTTATTTAAGATGGAGAGGGAAATAACTTTTGAAGAGCAACCAGGCATCCTCTACTGACGGAATGAGGTCAATATCCTTCCAGGATACCCGGGCCAGGTCGATTAGAAAGGCCTGCTCGCTGAAGTGTTTTAGGGAGCGTTTGACAGTGATGAGGGGAACCGGGGGCTGAGGGGGGGTCTATAACAAGCGGCAACGGTGAGGGACTTGTTTCTAGAAAGGTGTATTTTTAATAGTAGAAGCTCGAATTGTTTGGGCACAGACCTGATAGTATGACGGAACTCTGCAGTAGATTGCAACTCCGCCCCCTTTGGCAGTTCTATCTTGTCGGGAAATGTTATAGTTAAGGATGGACATTTCAGGATTTTTGGTGGCCTTCCTAAGCCAGGATTCAGACAGGGCTAGGATATCCGGGTTGGTGGAGTGTGCTAAAGCAGTGAATATAAGAAACTTAGGGAGGAGGCTTCTAATGTTAACATGCATGAAACTAATGCTTTTACGGTTACAGAAGTCAACAAATGAGAGCGCCTGGGGAATGGGAGTGATGCTGGGGGCTGCAGGGCCTGGGTTAACCTCTACATCACCAGAGGAACAAAGGAGGAGTAGGATAAGAGTACGGCTAAAGGGTAAAATAATTGGTCGTCTAGTGCGTTCAGAACGGGGAGTTAAAGTGGCAAGTTTCTCGGCGTGGAAGAATAGATTCAAGGCATAATGTATAGACAAGGGTATGGTAGGATGTGAGTACAGTGGAGGTAAGCCTAGGCATTGAGTGACGATGAGAGAGGTTTTGTCTCTAGAGGCACCATTTAAGCCAGGTGCGGTCACCACATGTGTAGGGGTGGAACATAAGGGCTAGCTAAGGAATATTGAGCAGGGCTGGACGCTCAACAGTGAAATAAGACAAAAAGTACTAACCAAAACAGCAATGGACAAGGAATATTGACATTAGGGAGAGATGTGTAGCCGAGTGATCATAGGGTCCAGTGAGTAGCTAGGCGAGCTGGAGGCACGGCGATTCAGACAGCTAGCAGGCCGGGGATAGCAGATGGGCCTCAGGGGAACTTCGCAACGGGAGAGTCTGTTGAAACCCCCTCGGACGGTTACGTCGGCAGGCCAGTTGTGATGGATCGGCGGTGCTCCGTGTCGACAGCAAAGGGTCCAGGCCAATTGGCAGAAGAGGTATTGAAGCCCAGGAATTATCTGATGGAATTCTTCGGCTAGCCGGGAGAAGGGCCTAGCTCGAGGCTAGCTCCAGGCTAACTGGTGTTTGCTTCAGGGCAGAAACCCACTCGGACGGTTACGTCGGTAGACCAGTCGTGGTGGATCGGCGGGGCTCCGTGTCGGCAGCAAAAGGTCCAGGGCAATTGTCAAAAGAGGTATTTGAAGCCCAGGAATTGCTTGATGGAATCTCTTAGGCTAGCCGGGAGATGGGCCTAGTTCGAGGCTAGCTCCAGGCTAACTGGTGCTTGCTTCGGGACAGAGACGTTAGACCGTAGTAGCCACTCGGATAGCAGCTAGCTAGCTGCGATGATCCGGAGTAAAGGTTCAGAGCTTGCGGTAGGAATTTCGGAGATGTGGTAGAGAAAAGCAGTCCAATATGCTCTGGGAAGATATCGCGCTGTGCAGGCTGGCAGGAGTTACCTGGGCTGAGGCTGGCAGTCCGCGTTAAAGGTGATTACCGCTAGCAGTGGCTAACTCACTACTAGTTAGCTGGCTAGCTTCTGAAGGGGGTTCCTTGGGTGAGGCGGGTTGCCGTCAGACTATGTTCAGTCCGTAGATGGAAAATGAGATTAAAAAAATTAAAAAAAGACATATATATATACAGTAATCCCTCGTTTATCGCGGGGGTTACGTTCCGAAAATGACCCGCGATAAGTGAAATCCGCGAAATAGAAAACTTTTTTTTTTTTTTACAATTAGCAACTATTACATGTATACAAATACAGTGACTCACGTGTAGGCCGTTTCGTCGACATTATGGGTTTAGGAGATGTTCGAAATTACAAGATAATTTGGCCAACTTAATGTAAATTTGCCAAGCTGTTTTATGTACGTACACATAACTGCACGAGACGACAAAATGATAGCACAATTCGTAGCATGTTTTGATACAAGAAGCGGGAGTGAGTTTTTAGCGAATCAGAATGCAGAGCACAATGCACCAAAAAAAAAAAAATATGCATTATGAAAATCCGCGAAATAGCGAATCCGCGATAAGTGAACCGCGAAGTGGCGAGGGATCACTGTATATATATATATACACTGCTCAAAAAAATAAAGGGAACACTTAAACAACACAATGTAACTCCAAGTCAATCACACTTCCGTGAACTCAAACTGTCCACTTAGGAAGCAACACTGATTGACAATAAAGTTCACATGCTGTTGTGCAAATGGAATAGACAAAAGGTGGAAATTATAGGCAATTAGCAAGAAATACAGAACCGTTCCGTATTTTATCTAAATATTGCTGTTACATTGCACAACCTTCAATGTTATGTCATAATTACGTAAAATTCTGGCAAATTAGTTCGCCAGGCGGCCCAAACTGTTGCATATACCCTGACTCTACATGCAATGAACGCAAGAGAAGTGACACAATTTCCCTAGTTTAATATTGCCTGCTAACATGAATTTCTTTTAACTAAATATGCGGGTTTAAAAAATATATACTTCTGTGTATTGATTTTAAGGCATTGATGTTTATGGTTAGGTACATTCGTGTAACGATTGTGCTTTTTTCGCAAATGTGCTTTTGTTAAATCATCCCCCGTTTGGCGAAGTTGGCTGTCTTTGTTAGGAAGAAATGGTCTTCACACAGTTCACAACGAGCCAGGCGGCCCAAACTGCTGCATATACCCTGACTCTGTTGCACAGAACGCAAGAAGTGACACAATTTCCCTAGTTAAAAGAAATTCATGTTAGCAGGCAATATTAACTAAATATGTAGGTTAAAAAATATATACTTGTGTATTGATTTTAAAGAAAGGCATTGATGTTTATGGTTAGGTACACATTGGTGCAACGACAGTGCTTTTTTTCGCCAATGCGCTTGTTAAATCATCCCCCGTTTGGTGAAGTAGGCTGTGATTCAATGATAAATTAACAGGCACCGCATCGATTATATGCAACGCAGGACAAGCTAGATAAACTAGTAATATCATCAACCATGTGTAGTTAATTATTGATTATGTTAAGATTGATAATTTTTTATAAAGATACGTTTAATGCTAGCTAGCACCTTACAGTGGCTCCTTGCTGCACTCGCATAACAGGTAGTCAAGCCTGCCACGCAGTCTCCTCGTGGAGTGCAATGTGATCGGCATCCAAAAATGCCGTTTACCGATTGTTATGAAAACTTAAAATCGGCCGTAATTAAATCGGCCATTCCGATTAATCGGTCGACCTCTACTCTCACGCATGCTTCAGTGTTGCTTGCCTTGAAGCAAAAAGCATGAAGAGGCATTTAGCCTGTCTGATAGGCTTACATCACTGGGCAGCGCAGCTCGCGTCACTGGGCAGCTCGCAGCTGTAGTCTGTAATAGTTTGCAAGCCCTGCCACATCCGACAAGCTTCAGAGCCTGTGTAGTAGGGTTCAATCTTAGTCCTGCTTTGCCTGTTTGATGGTTCGTCTGAGGGTATAGCGGGATCTCTTATAAGCGCCCGGATTAGTGTCCCGCTCCTTGAAAGCAGCAGCTCTAGCCTTCAGCTCAGTGCGGATGTTGCCTGTAATTCATGGCTTCTGGTTGAGATATGTACGTACGGTCACTGTGGGGATGACGTCGTCGATGTACTTATTGATGGAGCCGGTGACTGTGGTGGTGTATACTCAATCCCATTGGATGAATTCCAGAATATATTCTAGTCTGTGCTAGCAAAACAGTCCTGCAGTGTAGCATCCGCGTCATCTGACCACTTCTGTATTGAGCGAGTCACTGGTACTTCCTGCTTTAGTTTTTGCTTGTATCAGGAGGATAGAATTATGGTCAGAATTTCCAAATGGAAGGCGAGGGAGAGCTTTGTAGGTGTCTCTGTGTGTGGAGTAAAGGTGGTCTAGAGTTTTTTTATTTTTTTATTTTTTTCTCTCTGGTCAATAATGATAAACCACCAGGTATAGAAAACCTTAATGGGAAACTATTGAATGGTAGCAGACTTTATTCCCACCTCCTATTTGCTACAGTGCCTTGCAAAAGTATTCACCCCCTTTGGCATTTGTCCTATTTTGTTGCATTACAACCTGTAATATAAATTTTTATGTGGATGTCATGTAATGGACATACACAAAATAGTCCAAATTGGTGAAGTGAAATTAAATAAATTGTTTCAAAAAATGTAAAAAGGAAAAGTGGAATGTGCATATGTATTCACCCCCTTTGCTATGAAGCCCCTAAATAAGATATGGGCAACAATTTACCTTCAGAAGTCACATAATTAGTTAGATTGCACACAGGTGGACATAATTTAAGTGTCACATGATCTCAGTATATATACACCTGTTCTGAAAGGCCCCACTGAAAGGCCCAACCCTCGAGTGGTTTATGGATTAACATGTACATTTCTTGGAATGGCCTAGTCAAAGCCCAGAACTCAATCCAATTGAGAATCTGTGGTATGATTTAAAGATCGCTGTACACCAGCGGAACCCATCCAACTTGAAGGAGCTGGAGCAGTTTTGCCTTGAAGAATGGGCAAAAATCCCAATGGCTAGATGTGGCAAGCTTATATAGACGTACCTCAAGATACCTGCAGCTGTAAGTGCTGCAAAAGGTGGCTCTACAAAATATTGACTTTGGGTGGGTGAATAGTTATGCATGTTCAAGCTTTCTGTTTTTTGTGTGTCTTATTTCTTGTTTGTTTCACACACAAATATTTTGCATCTTCAAAGTGGTAGGCATGTTGTGTAAATCAAATGATACAATCCCCCCCAAAAAATCTATTTTAATTCTAGGTTGTAAGGCAACAAAATAAGAAAAATGCCAAGGAGGGTGAATACTTTCGCAAGTCACTGTATATATTTAACCAAAGACTAAAGGAGTGTGTGTCCACAGGTGTGGAATGAAGTTAAAGTAATTCCACTACCTAAAAATAGTAAAGCACCCATTGCTGGTTGTAACAGCTGCACAATCAGTTTGCTACCTGTTCTTAGTAAACTGATGGAGAGAATTGTGTTTGCCCAAATAAGTTAACTACTGACTTTCAGCATGCATATAGGGCACTCAACAGTACTGCACTGACTCAGATGACTGATTGGTTCAAATAAATGGGTAATAACATGATAGTTGGAGCTGTATTGTTAGCTTTCAGTGCCGCCTTTTGATGTTATTGATCATAAATTGTTATTGACAACTAAACTCACTTGCTATGGCTATACATTGCCTGCCATCATGGTTGGAGAGTTATTTATCCAATAGAACCTGGATTTTGTTCTTCAATGGAAGCTTCTCTAATATCAGATATGTACAGTGCGTTGTCCCTCTCGGCACTTGCCTTGAGCCGTTAATCTTCTCTATTTTTACAAATCGTTTAACACAAAGCTATACTGAAAAAGTATAAATGCCACATGTAATGTTGGTTTCATGAGATTAAATAAAATAAATGTTCCATACACACAACAAGCTTATTTCTCAATTTTGTGCAGAAATTTGTTAACATCCCTGTTGGTGAGCATTTCTCCTTTGCCAAGATAATCCACCTGACAAGTGTGGCATATCAAAAAGCTGATTAAACAGCATTATCATTACACAAGTGCACCATGTGCTGGGGACAATAAAAGGCCATTCTAAAATGTGTAGTTTTGTCACAACACAATGCCACAGATGTCTCAAGTTTTTGAGGTAGCTTACAATTGGCATGCTGACTGCAGGATTGTCCACCACACCTGTTTCCAGAGAATTTTATGTTAATTTCTCTACCATAAACCCCCTCCAACTGCGTTTTTAGAGAATTTGGCAGTAAGTCCAACCAGCCTCATAACCGCAGACCACGTTTAACCACACCATCCCAGGACTTCCACATCCGGCTTCTTCACCTGCGGGATCGTCTGAGACCAGCCACCCGGGAAGCTGATGAAACTGTGGGTTTGCATAACCAAATAATTTCTGCACAAACCGTACCATGGTCTTGACCTGACAGCAGTTCGGCGTCGTAACGGACTTCAGTGGGCAAATGCTCACCTTCGATGGCCGCTGATCAATCCCGGTTTCAACTGTACAGGGCAGACGGCAGACAGCGTGTATGGTGTCTTGTGGGTGAGCGGTTTGCTGATGTCAATGTTGTGAACAGAACCTCACCGCCACCATGGGGTAATGGTATGGGCAGGCATAAGCTACGGAAAACAAACACATTTGCATTTTATCAATGGCAATTTGAATGCAAAGATACCGTGACGAGATCCTGATGCCCATTATCATGCCATTCATCCGATGCCATCACCTCATGTTTCAGTTTGATAATGTATAGCCCCATGTTGCAAGGACAGAATTCTCTAATTCCCGCCAATATCCAGCAACTTTGCATCGGCATTGAAGAGTGGATTAGGATTAAATCCATAGATTAGGGCCTAATGAATTTATTTCAATATAACTGTAAATTGAATTTATATGTAACTCAGTTAAATATTTGAAACTGTTGCATATTGCGTTTATTTTTGTTCAGTGTAGGACTATGTATCACAATGGGTGATTTTAATAATAAATACATCTAAATTTAAAAGCATTGTATTTGGTTCAAAACATTCTCTAAGACCTTAACCTCAATTGGAGTTGTACATAAAGGGAGTGACCATTGAGGAAGTTAAACTTCTTTGTAGAACATTGGATGGTCAGTTACTCAAGCAAACAGCAAAATTACCTTTAAAAAAAAACTGATTACAAAATAACTTGTGGAACGAGGGGGACACACTAACACCTTGTTTTATTTGTACCGTTTGGATGATTATTTTTGTTGCATTGTTTGTACAGGGAGTGTACAAAACATTAGGAACACCTTCCTAATATTGAGTTGCACCCACTTTTGCCATAAGAACATTTTTAATTTGTTGGGACATGGCCTCTACAAGGTGTCAAGCGTTCCACAGGGATGCTGGCACATGTTGACTCAATGCGTCCCACAGTTGTGTCAAGTTGGCTGGATGTCCTGTGGGTGATGGACCTTTCTTGATACATTCTCATTTACTGTGCTATATATAACCTATGTTACTCGACATCTCTGACTTGTCGGTCTTCCCTCTCTCCATCACTCTCGTTACCTCCAATTAGCAGTCTCCCTCGAGAATGACTCCCCCTCACCAACGTCATCATCCTCATCAGCAGCACCATCGTCAGGGTGGCCCTCGAGGGCCCTCCTTCCAGGAGCACAGCGGCAGCACGCTGGCCCTGCAGCCCCTTCTCCCCCTGCACATGGCCCAACGCCGGGCACCAGTCAGGCCCCAGATGGACCCACCACACCGCATGATGAGTCCCCCTCCCTCACACAACCACCAACAGCAGCAGCAGCCCAAGAACATCCACATCAACCCCCATTTCAGGGGCCCTGCATCCTCCCCTGCACAAGGTAGGTTTGCACTTTGGGCTGCTCCGCATGTTTGCAGGGCCAAATAGCACCCCATTCCCTAGATAATGCACTACTGTTGGCCCTGGTCAAAGTAGTGCATTATGTAGGGAATTAGGGTGCTATTTGATACGCACACCTGGTCCTCTTTCATTGGCTTCTGACTTATTGTAATGATGGTGCCTCTTCTGTTGAATGTTGTGAGTATTTGCAACTTAGGTGAAGGCATAATATGCAATTTCGTTGGCAGTTATCAGTGCACTGCTTTGAAAAGTGTCATGTTTGGGTTGAATGACATGAGGATACTTCTCAAAGCCAGTAATAAGTTTGTTGTTTTTTGCCAGCATCTCCATTCCTCAATCTGTTTATCTGCCATGTCTTTCCAGACTGCCATTGAAGTGTGTGTGTGTGTGTGACTGTGTATGTGGAGGGGGACAGGATAACGGGAGTGTTTTAAAGAGGTTGGCAAATGTCCCTGAACCCATATAGTGTATTTAGACCCCTTGACTTTTTCTATATTTTGTTACGTTACAGCCTTATTCTAAAATGGATTACATCGTTTTTTCCCCCTCCTCAATCTGCACACAATACCCCATAATGACAAATAAATCACATTTACATAAGTATTCAGACACTTTACTCAGTACTTTGTTGAAGCACCTTTGGCAGTGATTAAGGCCTCGTTCTTTAGTTCCTTTTTGCCTCTGTCAAGATGTGTACATTCAGAGATTTGTCCCAAAGCCGCTCCTGCTTTGTCTTGGCTGTGTGCTTAGGGTCGTTATCCTGTTGGAAGGTGAACCGTCATCCCAGTCTAAGGTCCTAACCTACTCCAGAGCGCTTTTCATCAAGGATCTCTTTCTACTTTACTCCGTTCATGTTTCCCTCGATCCCGACGAGTCTCCCAGTCACCTGCCGCTGAAAAACATCCCTACAGCATGATGCTGCCACCACCATGCTTCACCGTAGGGATGGTGCCAGGTTTCCTCCAGACGTGAAGCTTGTCATTCAGGCCAAAGAGTTCAATCTTGGTTTCATCAGACCAGATAATCTTGTTTCTCATTGTCTGCGAGTCCTTTAGGCACCTTTTATGGCAGGCTATCATGTGCCTTTTACTGAGGCCCGGCTTCCGTCTGGCCACTCTACCATAAAGGCCTGATTGGTGGAGTGCTGCAGAGATGGTGGTTCTTCTGGATGGTTCTCCCATCTCCACAGAGGAACTCTGGAGCTCTTTCAGTGACCATCAGGTTCTTGGTCACCTCCCGGATCAAGTCCCTTCTCCCCCAGTTGCTCAGTTTCTCTGGGCAGCCAGCTCTAGGAAGTGTCTTGGTGGTTCCAAACCACTTTCATTTATGAATGGTGATGGCCATTGTGTTCTTGGGGACCTTCAATGCTGAAGACATTTTTTGGTACCCTTCCCCAATCCTGTCTTGGGGGCTCATGGCTTGGTTTTTGCTCTGACATGCACTGTCAACTGTGGGACCTTATATAGACAGGCGTGTGCCTTTCCAAATCATGTCCAATCAATTCAATTTACCACAAGTGGACTTCGTTGTAGAAACATCTCAAGGCTGATCAATGGAAACAAGATTCTCAATTTTGAGTCTCATAGCAAAGGGTCTGAATACTTATGTAAATGAGTTATTTATGTTTTTTAGGTTTAATACATTTGCAAAAAATTCTGAAAACCTGTTTTCACTTTGTCGTTATAGTGTGTAGATTGATGAGGGGGGAAAAAATAATTTAACCTCTTATGGATCCCTTGAGCGCGAATCCTGCTCGAATTCCGTTAGCGGGATTGATTTGACAACATCCAGTGAAATTGCGTGCCAAATTCAAACTACAGAAATATCAATATTCAGCCTTCACGAAAATATAAGTGTAATACATCAAAATAAAGCTTAACTTCTTGTTAATCCAGCCGCTGTCTTAGATTTCAAAAAGGCTTTACGGCGAAAGCAAACCATGCGATTATCTGAGGACAGCGCCCCGCATACAAACACATGAAAATCATTTTTCAACCAGGTAGATGCGACACAAAAGTCAGAAATAGCCATATAATAAATGCCTTACCTTTTGAAGATCTTCTTTTTGCAATCTCAGATGTCTGACACAATGATTGGTCGTTTTGTTTGATACATTCCTTTATATCCCCAAAATGTCCATTTATTTGGCGTGTTTGATTCAGAAATAGACCGGTTCCAACATGACTACAAAGTATCTAAGTTACCTGTAAACTTGGTCCAAACATTTCAAACAACGTTCCTAATCCAACCTCAGGTATCCTAAAATGTAAATAAACGATAACATTTAAGACGGAATAAACTGTTTCTAATACCGGATAAAAACGTGAAGCGCGCTCCAGTTCACGCGCAACAAAAGACTAAAGCCCTTCAGAGTGACACCTACAAAGAACAGCCCTACTTCTTCATTTCTCAAAAGAAAATCATCGAACAATTTCTAAAGACTGTTGACATCTAGTGGAAGCCATAGGAACTGCAACCTTGGCTCTAATAAATCAGGTCTCCCATAGAAAACCATTGGAAAACAGTGACCTAAATTTTTCCCCCCTGGATGGATTGTGCTCGGGGTTTCGCCTGCCAAATCTGTTCTGTTATACTCACAGATATTATTCTAACAGTTTTAGAAACTTCAATGTTTTCTATCCAAATCTACTAATTATATGCATATCCTAGCTTCTGGGCCTGAGTAGCAGGCAGTTTACTTTGGGCACGCTTTTAATCCGGACGTGAAAATACTGCCCCCTATCCCAGAGAGGTTAATCCATTTTAGAATATGGCTGTAATGTAACAAAATGTGGGAAAGGGTCTGAATACTTTCCGCATGTGCTGTATATACAACGTACTGTCCTTTACAATTTCTGCTGTTAAATTAATCCCCATTGCCAGTTACAACAAACTGATTATGAATTGAAGATGCATGTAATATTTACTGAAGTCAAAAAGCTTAGCTAATACTGTATGATGAAGTGGCCTCAGAGCCAAATGTACCCATCTACCTTAACCTGTGGTCCTTTAAGAGAACTACAACCGCATGCTTTTACTATGTTTATTCTTTAATTCCTTTTTGCCTCTGTCCAGATGGGTGCAAGTGGGAGCTCATTTTGGAGGTGAAATATAAAAACAGTTTTCAGACGAACGCTAGATCCACATTTGGTGCGACGTGTGAGAGCCTTCAAACGTGCCTGTGTAACAGCTCACGAAGGGGTGTCTAATGGACTGCCTCTCCTTTTCCCCACACTCGTTCTCTCTTACTATTCCCATTTCTTTCTCGACCCCCAATCTTCTACATCTTTCTCTGTCTGCAGTGCCCTTGCTGCCTCCTGTCCAGAGCCAGCCCAGACCTGCTGTGGGTCCTCAGAGGTTCCCTGTGAGTAGCAGCTGCTCCCCCGTCTCCGTTAACAGTGTGGACCTTTTTGTGAGAGAAATGTCATTATGGCAATTAGATGCCCACTCGGATCCAAATACTGTTAGAGCAAATCTGTAAACTCTGATACCAAGTCTGTCTGCACAACTGGAAATGGTTGATAGGGGCTTTAGGCAGTGGCTATGGTGGCAGGCTTAGTTTAGTTTGCACTCTTCATGGATGCGCTATGGCTCAGACTCTGAGGTTGGCATCATAATGAAATCCTGAAATCAGGGCTGCCTCCCAAATTGAACCTTATTCCCTACATAGTGCACTCCATCTGACCAGAGCCCTATGGGAATAGGGTACCATTTGGCACACAGCCCGAGATAAAGCCTACCACCGCCAGTGAAAATACCACTTTTTATTCGCCAGTGAAAATACCACTTTTTAGGACAAGTTTGTCCCAAAGCAGAACAGTCCTTTAGATGGCTGTTTGAATGGGTAAAACATGCCCAAAACACAGTTTTGTTTCATACTCTGGGCTAAAAAGATAGTCAGGTAGTCAAAGAAAGGAATATGGAGTCATTGAAGAGCCTCAGAGTAAACTAGAACCCATTACAGAGATAACAGGAAAGTAATGCTTTTTTAAAGTGATTACAAACATTGTGGGGGAAGTGGATTGGCTAGGCAGCCAAATATGCCTCAAGTTACTCAGTTGCATCCCAAATGGCACCCTATTCCCTACATAGGGCACTACTTTTGGTCAGAGCCCATGGTGCTCTGGTCAAAAGTAGTGCACTATGTAGGGTATAGGGTGCCATTTGGGATGCAGACTCAGTTCTCCCAGCTAATGATGCCCAGGCATCAGGTGGCGCTGGTGCTGACTGACACCTTCCCGGGATGAGCGTTTTATATGGATTTATGCAAATCAGCTTAAACATTTGAAAATGGCTGCGTCCAATTGCATTTGGCAAAAGGTTTACAAATGAGCCAGGGTCTCGCGTTAGTCTGTTATTTGGAAATTGCCTACATTTTATTCAGTCTTCCTCGTCTCCTCTCCATTTTCAATTTTCCAGTGCCAGTTTCCATCAGTCTGTGATGGCGGTGGACATTGATAGCAGAGAGAGTGCTTCAGTGTGTGTAGCAGAGCTGTTTTACACTTTTGTCAGAGTTTGAGGGAGAGGCTAAGCTGACGCCAAGCATAGTGTTGGTTTGCCCAGCTGTCAATCACTTTTAGGCTGCTGTTGCCACAGACGGGATTTGAAATACATGTGACAAAAAGACCTGCAATATCCATGTACGACTGGGCACCAGGTTACGGATGATTATCATATATTATCAAATGTAATTGTTCAAGGAGGCGGCAGAGATTGAGATTATGCCTCTAATATTCTGTAATATCGTTATGAACAATATTGTTAATCAGGGGGTCCAATTAAGAGCTCATTAGGGGGCTATAATGATGAAAAAACTGCTAGTCAAGAATATATTTTTATGTTTTGTAATTTGCATGTAGTTGAAATAGTATCCATTATATCAAGTGCTTGGTGGTGCCGTACCGTATATTAATTTAGCAGTGGCTGGCCGCTGCTTCTAAATCGTTGCAGCCATGCCAATAAAAATATATATATTAAAATTTGCGATGGTAAAACTAAAACCAGATATAAAGTATATAGAAAAGATAAAGGAGCTATATCTTTGAGAACTAATGATCGGCAATAAAAACTAGTCAGAGAATCTAAAATAAAAATGTCATGACATGGGGGTGCCCCCTTTGATTTTGTTATGTTTTAGTCACTCAGATAACATAAAAAGCCATAAGCCATGGCCAAATGTGTAGAATTGTAGGAAATTCATTTTTTTAAAGTAACATGTTCTTTCTGCCCCCTGGCAAAATGTGTAGAATTGCAGGAAATTTACTTTAAAGCAGCCAAAGAGGATAGCCTTTAAAATCTTTGGTCGGACACCGCGCAATTGGCCATGCCCGCTATCACACACCCCCCCCCCCCCCCCGCTAACTTTGCCACCGCTGCTGAAAAAAATCCTAGGGGAAACACTGTGGTGAAAGTATCATTTATATTTAGCCATTTTATTTCAAATATGAATACATTGTAATATCATCAGGTTAGATATTGAAAACATGAAAGTAGCCTTGGTTCCACATTGTCCAAGCTACAAAGAACTTTAAACGATGACATTGAAGTCCCATCGCGAACATTTTCTGTCCGACGGTAGAGGCACTTATCTAACATGTCTTTCAGACTCATTGGTCAACAGTACCATTGTCCTTAGAAAGGTGAAATCCCTCCCTCATCAGTGGCAACAATATGCAATTTGTACAAAACACTATGTCCAAAGAGGGAACAACGAAAAGAAATGTCACTTCTAATCCTCTTTGTTTCCATTTCTCATTGAATGGTTTGACATTTGGCCTGGTCCATTGTATGACATTTGTCTTAGCTAGCCCTCTTCTCTTTCCGAGGGGGATATCTGCAGCATCAGTTACACATTGAGCACCTCTCAGCCTGTTTATCGAGGATTAACACTCAGAGGATGAGCCGCGTTATCAAATTCATACAAATTTCCAGAGGTATTATGTATACACCCAAGCCTCCATTGTGTATACCGGACTGACCTTTGCAACAGAGCTTTAACGTCCAAACTAACAATGTGATCCGCTCCCTCTCCTCCTCTGCTTCGTTAAGCCCCGTTGATTAACTTTCTGTTAAGCAACTTTGGCGACTCTCTCCAGTCCAGCATTCAAAAACACCCCTCGATCCCTCTCTAAATGCCGTCAGTCTACCGGCGAATCAGGATGGATTAAGCTTAGATAGCATCTTAAGTCATTTATAAAGCGGCAAAGAGGGAGGGAGGTCTAAGCACCGCATTTGTGGAAGTGCCACATGTTGAGTTGAAGGTTAATTTTTCAACAGAGACTGATGTTTAAGAGGATAAAGGAGAGACGGGCTGTAAGGGGGGCTTCTTATTCCAAGGAGGGATTAGCAGATCGTTATCTGCTGCTTTTCCTTGAAGGTAGATTAGACGCCGCACGGTGGGGGGGATTGTGTGCTGTGTGGAAAGTGGAAAGCTGTTGTACATACAAAATGGGTGGCTGGAACAAAGAAATTAGCACTGATTTAACCCAAGCCCAAAATGCTTTGCCATCCTTGTTCCCGGAATGCGAGCAGGTCACGTCAACAAAGTTTATATGTTGGCTTTAGTGCAGGTTTACAATAGCGATCCTGTAATTCACATTTTTTCATACGATATTTTACATATTTGAACCGTTTCTCAAATGGACGTTTTCTTGACCAAAATGGCAGATTCTGTCATGTTGCTATGATCCAATGACCACTCTAGTGAGTTATAGAGGTTTATTCTCAATGGTATTTTCTCTGAATATTTGTGTGCACAACTATACATTTCACGCAAGTCAACATCGTGCCTAATGAGAATAATCCTAGCCATTACATTTTGAGCACTCACTCCCTTTCTAGTATAATATTATTACCCGAAATTTCCATTTTGGGGGGGGGGGGGTTTAATTAGTTTGATTACAGTGGTTCCCAATGTGGAATTAAATGCATGAGCGTTTTTGTGTGCTCCTCTCCCCCAATCACAGGGACCGGGGGACTTCCAGCAACAGCACGTGCCGGGTAATTTCGGCCAGAGGCCCTCCCATCACATGGAGCCCTGGAGGAACCAGCCTCCCCCCACCCCCCAGGACAGAGAGCCTTTCTTCATTGGGGGTGAGACTGCGTCCCAAACGGCAACTTATTCCCTTTTTAGCGCACAATTTTTTGTTATTGTCCCAAATGGTACCCTATTCCCTACATGGTGCACTAATTTTGACCAGGGAGCTCTGGTCAGAAGTAGTGCACCACATAAGGAACAGGGTGCCATTTGGGACGTAGCCCTCCTTACCTAGCCCCACACACCCAACTCACCCACCCATGCCTCCTTCCCTGCCTTTAAGGGGTTACGTCTTCTCTCTTAGCATATCTAACCCTTCTGGGCATTAACCCCTAGCAGTACACCTTCAGGGTACACTGCAAGGGTAATTGCGGAGTTCCATTAACTCAATTAATGTTATGTATGTGCTCATGCATGCATTTGAAATGAGTCGGGGCTCCTAATGTACATGCGTATCACTTCTCCATTTACTGCTTATGTGGAATGAGAATACCATCAAATATTTGTGTCGTGTTCTGTTAAAATAAATGTGAGCCTATGTATTGGCAGTCGCCGTCTGATGTATTGAAAGTGAGTGGAGATGCGGCAAACAACTTGAAGTCTCAGTTGTGGTTCTTTCCTCCCTCCTATTTCCCCTCCTGTTCTATAGAGCCAGGGCGGTTCCCAGGGCAGCAGCTGCTCATGTTCGATCACCAGAACTCCGGCTTGCTCATGAACAGTAATAACCACCAGCTCTCCAGCCAGGGCCACATGGCCTTCAACCAGCCAAGCCCAGGGGGGTTCAACCAGCTAGGCCAGGGCCCAGGGGGCCAGCTAGGGATGTTTCAGAGAGAGCCCCCCAGACCTAACCTGCCTCCCCAGGGCCACCCCCAGAGCCACCAGGGCATGGCCAGCCTGACTGGGCACAGTGGACCCACCAACACCAGGCTCTTCATGGGCCACCGTCAGCCCGGTTTCCCACAGCAGCAGGGGACTCCCGGGCCGTTCCCCTCACAGCAGCTCCAGTTTGGGATGCAGGTACGGATGAGAGTAAGTGAATCTACTACCAATTAACATGTGTGGTGGTGGCCTGCACTCTGCCTGCGCAAGAGGCGTGCGGAATGATTTAAGCGTTGGTCCACAAATGGGAATGTTATCTATTTGTTAATTCGTTTGTTTATTCTGCATGGAAGGGAATCTGTTCAGTTTGTATTGTAAACTCTGGCTTTTCCAAGCTTCTTCACGATCTGTAATTATTCAGTGCCTGTTGAGATGCATGTCAAATGTGAAATATGGGCCTTTTCTTATTTTATAAACCAATCGTGTATTTCACCCAGTTCTCTGGATTATTAAAATGTTGGAAACCCGAGTAATGATCACATAAATAAGTCAAGCACGTTGAATATTCCCTGTTAGTGAAGCAGTCATAAAAACTGTTCGTATTTCTGAGACCTCCCTCCCTTGCGGTATGTATGGTGAGCCACAGACAAGAGTGCCCTCTAGTGTACGACTCATAGTTCTACCTCGGTTACTGCGGCTATATGAGGACACCGATTGGAGGTTAATCAAATGCATGTAACAGTTTCTCCTTGAAGAAGCTTGAATCGTGTGCGTATGACAATTCAGAACTGTGGCTTTTTCCCATCAAATTATAATTAAATTATTCAAATTATTTGTCAAAACCGTACGTCTTAAGACCATGTCAAAGTTAAACTCACTCATTCTGCCCGCTTTGTCTTTTTTTTATTTTTTTTATTAAACTAGGGCTTGATGCAGCACGGTCTTCTCCACTCGCAGCTCCAGCATCATGACTTGCCTCTATCCCATCAGCAACAACAACATCAGCAGCACCACAGACAGGACCTGTCTCAGCCGCCCCTCCAGCACCACTCTCACCCCCATCCCAACGAGCAGCGGCAAGGCCTCATGATGCACCACGGCGGCGGGCAGGGCCAGCCCCCCTTCCACCAGCAGCAGATGCAGCAGCACGGCAGCCCCAGACAGATGCACCCTAGCGGGCCCCGCCCCCAGAACCTCCAGCAGCGTAACGCCCCCATCAGGCCAAGGATGGTGAGTTTCAGAATTGTGAAATGATTGTGCTCACAATCGGTCATAGGACTGTTTGGGTTTATGGTTCCAAACGATTTTTGAATGAATTGACATGCTTTACTTTCAATCAAAAACCCAAACTGGCACAAAAAGAAAATCACATTGGTTATGTAGGCTACGCATATCAAGCAAATGTCAATACAAATCATCCCTCCCCTTTCCACAGAGCCCTCCTGCCCCCAAAGTCATTCCCCATCGCAACAGCAACCTCCGCGAGCTCCCCGTGGCACCTGGCAACCAAAACGCCTCCAACGTCCGCCCCGCCTCCAACGTCAGGCCCGTTGCCAGGGCAATGCAAGGAGGGGCGCGACCGGGCCTGAACCCTCGGCCGGTACCCGGCGGTGGCAGAGGAAGAGCCCAGCCTGCTGCTGCCAACAAGGCTGCAGCACAGCTACCTGGGCCACATGGAAGAACGGTGGTTCGCAGGGATTCCACAAGCACTCGGCCAAACACAGCAGTACAGGTCAGTTCTGCACCACATGTAAATGGCACCCTATTCCCTATATAATGTAATAAAGCTCTGGTCAAAAGTAGTGTACTATGTAGGGAATAAGATGCCAGTTCAGACACACCTAAAAGGAGTGTCTAAATTAAACAGTGTTGTGGCTAAAACGGGAAAACAACTTGAAACGGCTGGGATTTCTATGTGCGACTCATTCGCAATATAGAGAGAATTTAGAAAATGAGCATTAGGTTTTATTTCGTTAATCGTTTTCTCTGTTTTATCACATATTCAAGGCATGGAGCTAATTTGAGAATGCTTTCTTATTTTGACAGACGGTGTGCCTGTAATATTCAGTAACCTGAGATAAGCCGAGCGAAGCCCGCCGTGATCCTAAGTGGGGTAGTTCTATTTATTTAATGGCCCGATCATAAGGTTAGAAATGAGATGAGACTCATTCACAGAGGAGTCCATTAGAAAATTAATCAATACCATCGTGGTATATTTCTCTGGGGGGATATCGCTTTTCATTGCTACTGTGAATGTCACACCAATTTAGACGGTTCCAATGGTAAACACTGTAACTCTGTGGTTGCGTCTCAAATGGCACCCTATTCCCTATAGTGCACTGCTTTTAACGAGCGCTGGTCAGAAGTAGTGCACTATAATGGGAATAGTGTGAGGCAGGGCTGGGAATTGCCAGGGACCTCACAATACGATTGTGTATTGCTATTATCACAATTCTATGTATTCACTGAGGGTACAAAACTTTAGGAACATCTGCTCTTTCCATGACAGAATGACCAGATGAAAGTTGTAATCCCTTATTGATGTCACCTGTTAAATCCACTTCAGTCAGTGTAGATGAAGGGGAGGAGATCGGTTAAAGATGGATTTTTTAAATCCTTGAGGCATGGATTGTGTGCCATTCAGAGGGTGAATGGGCAAGACAAAGATCTAAGTGCCTTTTGAACGGGGGATGGTAGTAGGTGCCAGGCGTACCGGTTTGAGTGTAAAGAACTGAAACGCTGCTGGGTTTTTCCACGCTCAACAGTTTCCTGTGTGTGTCATGAATAGACCACCACCCAAAGGACATCCAGCCAACTTGACACAACTGTGGGAAGCATTGGAGTCAACATGGGCCAGCATCCTTATAGAATGCTTTTGACACCTTGTAGAGTCCATGCCCCAATGAATTGAGGCTGTTCTGAGTGTAAAAGGGTGCTGCAGAGGGACAAGAGAGAGCCATGAGAGAACCAGTTTTGATCAATCGTGGAAATTAAAGTGCTGAAAACAAAATGGGCTCCCTATTTAAAAAGAGCAAGCTATGAAGGATAAACACTGGAGTTTTGGTGCAGGTACAGCAAGCTAGCGCAAAAATTATAATGCAATATTGTCGGAAAGATACGCTATATCGGCAAAAATAATATCCCGATATGAAACTATAGATTTCTTTCCCCATCAGTAGTCTGAGGGCCCATTGGGCTCTGGTCAAAAGTAGTGCACTATATAGAGAATAGGGTTCCATTGGGGAAGCAAGCCTGTGTTACTAGCACATTGTGAGTTTGTGTCTTTGTGATGTTTCTCATATTGTTCGATTTGTTGTAGGATCCGGATGAGGACGAGGAGACGCGGCAGTACCGTCTGAAGATCGAGGAGCAGAAGCGTCTCCGGGAAGAGATCCTGAAGAGGAAGGAGATGAGGAGGCAGATGCAGGCCAGCGTCCGCAAGAAGGAGCTACTGGAACGCATCAACGGCCAGGGTGACCCACCACAACAACAACAACAGCCGCAACACCACCAACAACAACTGCAACGTCAGTTTCCTCCTAAACCTCAACAGCCCCAGCAAGGCACTTCTGCCTTCCCTCCCAACGGCACCCCACAGACGCCCCCCGCACTCCGCCAGAACGTCAAGACCCGCCTGACCAAGGGTGAGCAAGCCCCGGCTCCAGGCTGGCAGGGCGGCCAGCAGGGACGTAACACCTGCCCCGGGGGCCCTGGTCCCAACCCTCACCAGCAGGCACAGTGGCAACAGCAACACGGGCAGCAGAGGAGGAACGTTACCCAGCTGAACCCTATCAGACCAGGTGGGGCCCCTCTCATGGGGAACATGCCCATTCAGGGAGTCCCGATGGCGGCTCTGGGTTCAGGCCAGGCCCAGTCTCTGGGGCCTAAATCAGGGGTGAAGAGAACTGTGATGCAGCGAGCCAACAGTGGAGACGGAGCGGGCCCACAAGTCCCACAGAAAGTTAGAGTGGTCAAGCTTCTAGGAGGGGTGAGTTCCTGGTTTGGTGATTTGCTTTTGGACTGACAGACATAGGGTTGCAAAATTCCAGGAGAATTACGGAATCCGGAGGGAATAAACAGGAAATCCTGGAAAACCTGGGAATTTGGGGAAAATGTACCAGAATTTTGCAATCCTAAATAAACAGCATCTTTGTTTCGTTTTGCCTTTGTCCTGCAGTTCGTTCGGTGCCCTCTATTGTTTCCTTGAAAGTGAATTCAACGTAAGAATTTCCAGATACTTTTAAAGGTCACCCACTCACTAGGACCACATGTTTTGTAACCTATTTGGAATGCCATATGGCTCTCATTTTGACAAGATGTATCCATAAAGTGTCCCATTTCCTTTGTTTTTGTGGTGGTATTGAAGATGAGGCGCTTCCACACTCATCTTAGCTTTAAAATACTAATAGAAACCAGTCATTAATGTGAACTGTCTGGCATTTCTCTGACATTTATTAAATGTAATTGGTGTTTGAGACACCACTGCTCTTAAAGGTTGGTGTTTGTCCTTTTTGAAGGCATACCCATATTGTTTTTAAAAGATCTAGACGGGGGAACTTTAAGTGTAAAACAGGCAAGACGGTTATGAGCCAACTCGGTCCAGATTCAGAAATCCCTCCTTTGTCAGCGTTGGATCATTTTATTCTTGTTGGTTCAAATCACTACTGACGCCTTAATTATGAATTAATCACGGTTGTAAATTGGAAAAGGCTTTGTGTATAAACATTCGTATCTGTCGTTGATGAGGCAGTTGTGAGATGTGATGTATTTTGGAGTAAGCTGCTTTGCTCACATCCCAGAGGATAAGGCTGTAAAGGCTGCATCGCAGGCTCTGTCTCTCTGCTGCCCTAAATGAAGATAACGGAGTGTCAGCCACGTTAATAGAAACCTGTTCCTAGCTATCTGAAGTGCCGCATCTCTGAGGGAGAGAGGAAGCCCATAGCTGTGCTGAAAAAGCAGATTCTCCAGATGCTCTCTCCTCCGCCACACATTGTTCCGCTGTCATCGGCAGCCTGACAATGTTATCTCGCTCCCTCCCTCCCTCTCTCCAGCAGCCGCCTCTCAGGTGTGTGAGCCATAGAAACGTCAACCCACGACTCGCGTCAATTAATCTTCCCTTAGCAGGGCGGCTCTGCGCCATAATACCTGTGTAAGAAAGAGTCGCCACTTTTGCTGGGAATTGGATTTGTATAGCTTAGGCAGTGCAGATAAGGGGGGGGGGGGGGGGTTTAATCAGGCAGAATAGGGCCCTACAATGCAACATGCGCTACAAAAGCCAGGGGGGTGGGGAGGAGACGGGGTGGGGTAAAGGGACGGGGAACATGTGAAGCCGGTGTCACTCGGGTGTAATGCAGCTTAGCATCTGATGGGTGCAATCAGCAGCTGTAGATTTCTATAGGAGGATTAATCCATTTACTGTGGGATGACGGCAGGAGACCGGTCAAAGTCAGATAGCACTGCTGTCTTTCTCTCTTTCCCTTGTATTGATCTGTCACATTAAGAGGAGGAGGAGGAGAGAAGAGACAGCCTTCATCTCTTTCCGCGTGTGGGTGTGCATGTGTGTAGGCTGTACGGCCCTAGCTATCTGTAACTATTTAATAACGAGAGCGTAACCATGTTGGATCCATTTCTCAGCATGAGGCCCACAGTGCTCCGCCGCAAAGCTAATGTCTTCATGGGTATTGTGGTGTGAGAACAGGAAAGCCAGACTGGCTTCAGATATTGCTGAAGGGCGCATTTCAACAGGACCTTTTTCAACCGTTTTGATGTTCGATTTGATGTCTGGAATCCGTGACCGGTCTTGTGTTCTCTGCGTCGCCAGGCCCTTGGATCCAATCGAGGGACTCCATCCAGACCACACTGTGTAACAGTTAAAATTGAGAAATGAGTCGAAAGTCTGTTGGTCGGCGTATGCGCCCCAAATGGCACTCTATGGCCTGCGATAGTGCACTATGTTGGCACCCTATTCCATACAAAGTGCACTACTTTTGACCAGAGCCCCCCCATGGGACTTTGGTCAAAAGTAGTGCACTCTAATGGGAATAGGGTGCCATTTAGGACACAACCCTGCAGTCTATTTACTTTGCCTGTACTGTGTGATCTCTAGGGAGGAGATGTGAGTGGTGCCAGCGCCCCAATCCAGCAGCAGGCCACCAAGCCAGCCCCCCAGCTCCGCCAGGGCCCAGTGAGGAAGGTAACCCTGGCCAGCCCCCTCGGAGGACAACCCATACAGGGCCTGGTCACACAGGGGGGCAGAGGGGGCATGGGCAACAGGGTAGGTTGTTATATCTACTCATACCTATCACCATTACGAGCACTACACAAAAAAACAGTGTATGTGTCCCAAATGGCACCTTATTCCCTACATAGCCATTTGAGGTGCCATTTGGGATGGAACCAGTGGACTCTAAACAGGGCCGAGCTAACATGCTATAGCGTTACTTACCAGGGCCTAAAAATTGTTTTTTTGTCCACCAGCCAGTACTGTCATATTAAGGGCAGGTGTATTTTTGACAGGAACGCTACCTAGAACTTTCATCTTTTAAATATAGATGTAAGAAAATCCTCTCTTAATACATTGCTATTCGCTATGTTTTTCATGCCTCTGGCGTTCCCCTGCTGTTTGTTAGTAGCTGTACCATTTGGAGCAGGTCTGGTAATAACTTAAGACAGGACAGTATGCCAGGTGTAGTAATGTTGACAAGCTGAGAGTCAGTGTGACACGACTGCTACACGGGGTCCCCTGGCCTCTCTGCACGCTTGTCACCAGCCCGCCGTCTCGGCGGACGGGATGGACGCTCTTGGCTCGGCGACACTGACAGGGAAAGGCAGCCACCATGACGCCTGGTTGGCTGGCTCTCTCCTTCTTTGTACTCTGGGGGTCGCTCCCCCTTTCCGCCGCGGCGGCTGACGAACGGACACACCACTCCCTCGCTCGCTCGCTCTCGTATGAAGAAGATGCAACAGATGCGCGCAGGCAGCAGTCATGTTTTGACGTTGACGCTGTATGTAGAAATATAATAAGTCAATCAAGCAAAAGCACCAGCTCAGCGGCCCGGAGATGTTTATGAGAAAATGGAGGAGAAAAAAACAGCAGGTTTTTGAATTTTTACTAATGCTGATAAACAGTAGACCCTGGTAGATGTAAGTCTCTCTGGATAAGACTGCTAAAGGACGTAAATGTACAGTGTATTCAGACTTTTTCCACATGTTGTTACGTTACAGCCTTATCCTAAAATTGATTTAAATAGTTTTTTCCTCATTAATCTACAAACAATACCCCATAATGACATAGCGGAAACATGTTTTTAGAAATTTTTGCTAATTTATAAGAAAGAAAAACAGGAATATTCAGACCCTTTGCTATGAGACTTGAAGTTGAGCTCAGGTGCATCTTGTTTCCATTGATCATCCTTGATGTTTCTACAACTTAATTGGAGTCCACCTGTGGTAAATTCAATTGATTGGACATGATTGTCTATATAAGGTCCCACAGTTGATAGTGCATGTTAGAGAAAAAACCAAGCCATGAGGTTGAAGGACTTGTCCTTAGAGCTCCAAGACAAGATTGTGTCGGGGCACAGATCTGGGCAGCATTGAAGGTCCCCAAGAACACAGCAGTCTCCATCATTCCTAAATGAAAGAAGTTTGAAACCACCAAGCCTCTTCCTAGAGCTGGCCGCCCGGACAAACTGAGCAATCGGGGAGAAGGGCCTTGTTCAGGGAAGTGACCAAGAACCCGATCGTCACTCTGACAGGGCCCGGACTTGAACCCAATCGAACATCTCTGGAAAAACCTGGAAATAGCTGTGCAAAGACACTCCCGTCCTACCTGACAGAGCTTGAGAGGATATGCAGAGAAGAATACAGGTGTGCCAAGCTTGTAGCATCATACCTAAGAAGGCTTGAGGCTGTAATCGCTGCCAAAGGTGCTTCAACAAAGTACTGAGTAAAGGGTCTGAATACTTATGTAAATGTGATATTTCATTTTTATTCTTTATAAATTTGCTAAGATTTCTAAACTGTTTGGCTGGTTATGTGGTATTGTGTGTAGATTGATGAGGAATAAAAACAATTTAATCAATTTTAGAATAAGTTAATGTAATTGTGGAAAAAGTCAAGGGGTCTGAATACTTTCTGAATGCACTGTAGATATCACGCATCTCGTTGCCACTCGGCTGAATGCGGAATTAAAACAACATACCTGCATAAGAGGTTCAAGCAGTTTCCTCTCTTTCCCCCCTCCCCCTTTCTTTCCTCCCTGCCTGGTGCAGGTGGTTGTCCCGGGGTGTGGCAGAGCCAGAGGGGCAGCGGGAGCGGGAGGGGCGAGTCAGCTGGGCCGTGGGCGCCTGATTCCTACCAGACAGAGCCAGAGAGGGGCAGAGGACAGCCAGGCCTGCACTGTGTCCATAGACGGCCTCTCCACATCCACCACTGACGCGCAGCTCCGAAACTTGCTCAACTCAATCGGCCCCATCCAGGTAGGCCTTCTTTCCTTGTCTCCATCTGTGTTTGCGTCTCAAATGGCATCCTAGAGTGCTCTACTTTAAATAAAAAATGCTATATATATTATTATTTTTAGGGTGCCACTCTAGGGTGCCATTTGGGACGCTTACCCTACTCTCCCTCCATGCTTCTCTGCTCCACCGGTAGAAAGTCTTCTATGCTCCCGCTCATATTGGTGGATCCGATTGTGGTCTGCTAGCACCCTCTAGCTACAGAATGTAATATAACCACACCTGCCTCCCCCATCCACCCCTGCTCCCTCTTGTGGATGAGAAAAGCTTGCGATGGGGGTAGCAGCAACTGCTCAGTTCTAAACACGCCTGCTCTCCCCTTGTTCTGCTTATGCTGCTGCAGATGTTCAAAATGCTGCCCCAGCAGAGGAAAGCCATTGCCAAATTTCACAATCCCCAGCATGCCTTGAGTTTCCAAGTCAGCTTCAACAGGTAAATACACCACTTTGTTTCACTCTCCCTATTTAAAACCCACAATCCTCTGTCACTATTCTGAAAATGTAGTCCCCCCCCCCCCAAAAAAAAATCGATCATTATGAAAAGGGCTTACACCTAACACCAAATTAGAACGCCTACTCATCAATGCATCTTTCTTTTGGAACCACACAGGCATATGATAGATTTGTCCCATATTGATGTGTCACTGATTGATGTCTGAAGCGCGCGGTAGAGGGTGGCGGCGAGTGCCCAGTGCAGGACGTCACGCCTGACGCTCATGTGGCTTGGAGGCTCCGGTGTACAGCTCCTTCAGCTCTATGTAACCACAGCCCTATGGAACACAAAGAACCTACACAGCACCCTCATCCTCCTCACAACAAGCACCCCCGACCGCCTTGCCTGCTGACTATCTACTGAGGAAAACGTCAACACAAAGCAGCATGTTTTGCTCATGTTTGAATTAACGTTAAGGGGGAGGTTCAATGCCGGTTTCATATGACAAATATGTTTACGGTCGCTGGTCTGGACACTTGGACAGACGTGACTAGAGGGAAGATGCTGGATAGTCTGTGATTTTTCAAACTTTGACAGAAGAAATCTGAGATGAAAAAAGGTTTGAGTAAAAGGTTTGTGCATCGGGCACTAACGACAACAAGAAGTAGTGGTTGACACTGGATAATGGTTGCTCCCATCCTCAGCTCAGTTGTGAACACCATCTATATCAACGATTAGGGAAAAGAGTTTAGGAGATTTAACTTGTACCTGGAGATTTTACACATTTTCTGAACAGGTGTTTTTGATTCGAGGCAAGCTGCTGATGTAGGTCTTGACTGAAAGAAACAGGTGTAGAATTGGTGCGAAGCTTGCCACTACATAGTTTCCTTTCTGGCAGTGCCATTTTCCTTCTACAGATGGCAGCATTTCATAATTATTGTGGTTTGGATGCGATGGGTTGACTTTTTGGGTAGAGCCCTTCCTCAAGTAGTGTTTCATTTCTGAGTAAATGGCACAGCCTAGTGGAGAATTTAAGCCATTTAAATAAAAAGATTCTGGTTTGAGGGTATGATTATGGTGATTCAAACTTGCACTTGCATCAGGTAACGATTCCAAGGATTTATATTCAAATAGAATTTAGATTGATTAGCCATGCAAAATATAGGACGTTCTTAGCCTATTCCTAACACAATTTCACAGTTCTGTTCAAGAAAGCCGTTTTGACTGGCCACCATGTCGTCACCTTTCACTTCTGGAGGAATACTAGGCTGGATGACATGGATAAATAGTGTGTGTTTGTTAGGTTTTCTCTACATTAAAGTTCATTGATGTTACGCGGAAAGACTGGTTTAATTGTCCTTATGATGCTAGTGTGTCCATTTTGACCGTTAGCGTTACTTGATCATTGGAAAAAGGTGTACTTTAATAGGGAGCCGTTAGTTTTGTCTTTTAACTGGGTAAACATGAATAGGGCGTCTACGCTTGTGTGATCTCGGAATCCGTTTTAGACTTTATTGACATTTTTGGGATGCGCTCAACTTTAGTTTTGTATATTGTTGGCATATTCTGATTTGATTGGTACATGTCAGGTTTAGTGGGTGTGTTCGCTCCATAGTAAATTGTCATTACAGTTCCATTTTAAAGGTTTATCAGTGTTTCCCTTAGAATTTGTTTTAGCAGTGGTGGCAACTGTCGCAGAAGGGGGGTGGGGGGGTCAGGCAAGGATCATAAAGGGGTTTATCTGGTGTTCGTGTTGGGGGGGGGGGCGTGATCATTGGCGTTGTCAGCCCGTTGGCGCAGCTTAATTCGATCCAGAATTGTCGGTGGGGAGACAAATTTACTGTTTCTCAGCTAAATTTCCTGCAATTCTATGTATTGCTTTTTGCCATGGCTGTGTTATGCTCACACATTATAACAAAAGCAATGGGTACACCAATCGGGGGCCATGGGTATGTGCCCGATGGGTAATCCAGCCAGGCCAAAAATACTCATAAATTCATAGGGCGAATCAAACATTTTAAATATATACTGTCTAGCCTTAATTTTGTGGATTTCTAGTTCTCAAAGATTATATTATTAAAAAATATATTTAAATTATAATTTCTAAGTACTTTGTCTGGTTTTTGTCATTTAAGTTTACACAAAACATTTTTCCATTCCACTTTTTTAAATATATATTTGGTGTGGCAGCAACAATTTAGCAGCACCAGTGCGCCGCTGTGAAATGAATACAGGGGAAACACTGGGTTTATGATTGTCATGCTACATTGGTATAATGATTCAAATGCTGAGTATGGTTGGTAGTTTTATAGTCTGTCAACAAAATCCTTTAAAGATTGATTGGAGAAAAAACTTTGAGGCGTCCAATTTTTGCAGGGTACAATTTCTACATTGCAGCAGATGTGTTTTAGTTGCCATAAATTTAGATTCAGTATTGGATTGCTGATATGATTATTGTCGGCCGGTACGTTCAGAAGATTTTTGATATGGGTCATTTAGAAACCGTTGGAAGTTTAGTTTTGTTTCTGATCATATAGAACTCTAACCTGAGCTAAACTTTAATTTAATAATACATTTTACTTTGACTCAATAGTAAAACAAGGATACTGGTTTGTGGTTTTTGCATTAGGCCACATCTATGTTTTGCCAATCTGTTTTTGTTGTTTAGAATTTTGATTAGAACACCAAGCTGCAAAAGGAAATCTCATACTTGATTTTTTTACTTAAAAAACTAATTTACAAACTCATTCTATACTGAGTGATTATCTAGATAATGAACGTATACACACACACACACATGCACACGCATGCATGCATACATACATCTTTTTTTTTTTTATCATGGTGCATTTTATTTATTAATGATGGATTTCAGTTTTACTAAAACCTGGTATCTGGTGCAACAAATGCATATTTGTATCAGTGGACAACATAGTACCTTTCAGTATTGCTGGATCAAGGCTTGGTTAGGTTTTTATTTTATTTTGCTTCCAAAAGTGACCAACCTCCTATAATAAGAGATGAGAATAAAACAGTTGCGGTATAATTCCATGATTTAGTATAATTTAGCGCCAGTACCTGTTCCATTTTGGAAGGTATGGGGGCAACCATTGTCAGTGTATTAGTAGTCATGTACATAACATCAAACAATTATAACTGTCACTGAATGTTTATCACTTTTCCAAACTTTTTGAGTTCTCATTATGTGCTTTGTTGTATCAAGTTAACCTTTTTATTTTTATATATATATATCTATATGTAGATATAGATATGTGTGTGTGTGTGTCCAGACTTTCATTATTCTACATGTGTTTCATTTGTATGTAGAACAAAAACTTGAGAGCCTGGACCCTGTTTCTGTTTGTAGATATTTGAAGACGTTTTAAAGGGAAATAAAATATGGCCTATATATACCATGAAAATATGGTTATGTGAAGCCGATTGAACTATTCTAGCCCGCAACTTTGTGTGTCTCATGTCTATTTGTCTTTACGGTGAGGTAGCTCAATTCGGATGCCAGCTGTCCTTCATTGTAAATTAATATTTTTCTTAAGGTATTGGTTAGTTTTTATCCTCCCTGGTTATTGTCTCTTCCAGTATACTGACTCCCCTCCCTGTGTTGTTTTACCAAATCCTTTAACAATTTCCTGTTGCCCAATTCAACTTGGGAACTAGGTGTATGAGTAAGATTAGGTAACTTGTGCTTTTGAATGTAGGCTACATAGTTTGAATGTAGGCTACATAGTTCCATGACATGGTAATTGGGTACGATCTGCCATTATTTCTGGCAATGAATCTTCTTTTTTTGTCAAGTATTTGAGTATCTTTATTCATAGTGTATATATTCATAGTTTACATTTAATTACCCCCATCCTCCCCAACACACAGCAGTGATAATGAATTATTTGAGATGCCATAGTATTAGCTGTCAGCATAAGGAGCAGAGGAAGACGCATGTGTTACCTAGCGGTTTCCTGTACTCCTTGTAAAGTCATAAAGGGGCTACATGTTATAATTGAGTACAATTTTTTAGTTTTGTTTTGTCACTGTTCCCGTTTTGTGCTTTCTCTGACTCCACTGACTGAGGTTTTATTTTGTTATGTTAGATGTTTGAACTGGCTGCTTCTTTGCACGTTGTTCGATGTTTTTTGTGTTGAATTTAAATTTGAATCCTATGGATTTGAAAAGTACTGGCAATGCCATTTAAGTCGCATTAGTAAAAGACATGCAGGTTATGTCTTGTAAAAGAGAACCAGGTTCATATTGGACCTATTTTTGTACCTTGTTTCTAAGGTGTTTATTGCCGTTGTACTTGCATGTACTTTATGATGAACGTTGTGCTTTTTGTGTCATCAGGTTTGGAGCACTCCACTTTAGCTGTTTTAATGTTGATGATTTTTTGGGGAAAGCTGCACTAATTTAGGTTTTAAACGGGATGCTACATCTACTGATTTGACTGGTCTGCTCACATCTAATTGTTTGCTATTGATTATTTTATTTTAAATGTCAATGGTTTTCTAAGATACAACTACTGTACGTGCTGCTTAAAATGTTATCGTGGCCGTTGGGTTGAAGACGCGCCTGACCTTTAAAAGATCTCCGAACTTTGAAACTACTAACGTTTCTTATTCTTCACTTAGGTGTATTGGATGGGCTCCAGAAGCGCGTTGTTTTTTTGCAGGACCACGGCTGAATATCCATAGTTGACTCCTTTCCTTCTCTTCTCTTCTTTTTTATTTTATTTTTTAGGTGTGATCCCGTGGACTGGCGCCTTGCCTCAATGCTAACACGGTTTGGTTGTTTGCAGGTCCTGTGAGAACACGATGGACTACTTTTTCCTCTTGATAATTCAGTTGATTTTGCAGCATGGTTTTGGGCCTCAAACCCCATTGGCCAGACTTGCGCTTCTTCCATCAACCCCTTTTCCTGTAACCCTATCCTCCCAACCTCCAAGGTTGGCATTGACTCAGTTGAGGTGTGTTGTTATTGTGGTTGTTGCTGCTCTTAACCCTCTGTATCAAGCAGGGGCCCTGCCTGGATTACCTTTGTTTGTTAGCCCAATGGATGGAGGTTAACATCTCTGTGACGACACCCGGGTTCACAGATCAGACACGCTTAAAGCCACACGCTTCCACTCCACCCAAGTCATGCCAGCAATGCTCGGCATTCAAATGTTTGGTTGGATCATAAAAAAGACACCACTGATTTCTTATACCGTGTACGGTGTGATATTGTCAAGCACTGAAAAAACTGACTTGAATTGTTGAAAATATACCAAAATGTATGTTTCACATTTGTGTTGAAAGAAATGTTGATCAATCAAGATTGTACAAACCAACGTTGTTCAAGAATGTCAGTGTTTGTCTGTGAAATGTTTGCTTGAGATGCCTTTGTAAACTGAGATGCAACATGTTGAAATATGCTATTATTTTTACAAAATATACAAGATACAATGTGCATTGTTGAATAATTAAGTGATTCCATACCTAAATAAACACCGATATATTTTGTCTTTTGGTTTTCTTGAATTAACTTTGAAATTAAAAGAAGTGCGATTGATTTAAAAAATATATATATATATTTCACCTTTATTTAACCAGGTGAAATATCGCAGTGCGATTGATGCCTAGTATGATGCGCTAACTATAGGTAGAAACGAATTATGCTCAAGTCATTCTTACGATAATAAAAGTATGCCTATGTACAGTTAAAGTCGGAAGTTTACATACACCTTAGCCAAATACATTTAAACGCCGTTTTTCCTAGTAAAAATTCCCTCTCTTAGGTCAGTTAGGATCACCACTTTATTTTAAGAATGTCAGAATAATAGTAGAGTTATTTATTTCAGCTTTTATTTCTTTCATCACATTCCCAGTGGGGTCAGAAGTTTACATACACTCAATTAGTATTTTGTAGAATTGCCTTTAAATTGTTTAACTTGGGTCAAATGTAGCCTTCCACAAGCTTCCCACAATAAGTTGGGTGAATTTTGCCCCGTTCCTCCTGACAGAGCTGGTGTAACTGAGTCAGGATTGTAGGCCTCCTTGCTCGCACACGCTTTTTCAGTCCTGCCCACACATTTTCTATGGGATTGAGGTCAGGGCTTTGTGATGGCCACTCCAATATCTTGACTTTGTTGTCCTAAAGCCATTTTGCCACAACTTTGGAAGTATGCTTGGGGTCATTGTCCATATGGAAGACCCATTTGCGACCAAGCTTTAACTTCCTGACTGATGTCTTGAGATGTTGCTTCAATATATCCACATCATTTCCTGCCTCATGATGCCATCTATTTTGTGAAGTGCACCAGTCCCTCAAGCAGCAAAGCACCCCACAACATGATGCTGCCACCCTCGTGCTTCACGGTTGAGATGGTGTTTTTCGGCTTGCACGCATCCCCATTTTTCCTCCAAATATAACGATGGTCATTATGGCCAAACAGTTCTATTTTTGTTTCATCAGACCAGAGGACATTTCTCAAAAAAGTACGATCTTTGTCGCCATGTGCAGTTGGAAATCATAGTCTGGCTTTTTTATGGAGGTTTTGGAGCAGTGGCTTCTTCCTTGCTGAGCGGCCTTTCAGGTTATGTCGTTATAGGACTCGTTTTACAGATACCTTTGTACCTGTTTCCTCCAGCATCTTCACAAGGTCTTTTGCTGTTGTTCTGGGATTGATTTGCACTTTTTGCACCAAAGTACGTTTATCTCTAAGAGACAGAACGCGTCTCCTTCCTGAGCGGTATGACGGCTGCGTGGTCCCGTGGTGTTTTTACTTGCGTACTATTGTTTGTACAGATGAACGTGGTAACTTCAGGTGTTTGGAAATTGCTCCCAAGGATGAACCAGACTTGTGGAGGTCCACCATTTTTTTCCCTGAGGTCTTGGTTGATTTCTTTTGATTATCCCATGATGTCAAGCAAAGGGACTGAGTTTGAAGGTCGGCCTTGACATACATTCACAGGTGGTACTCCCAATGACTCAAATTATGTCAATTAGCCTATCAGAAGCTTCTATATCAATAACATCATTTTCTGGAATTCTCTAAGCTGTTTAAAGGCACAGTCAACTTAGTGTATGTAAACTTCTGACCCACTGGAATTGTGATACAGTGAATTATAAGTGAAATAATCTGTAAACAGTTGTTGGAAAAATTACATGTCATGCACAAAGTAGATGTCCTAACTGACTTGCCAAAACTATAGTTTGTTAACAAGAAATTTGTGCAGTAGTTAAATGAGTTTTTATGACTCCAACCTAAGTGTATGTAAACTTCTGACTTCAACTGTAAATTGCTTTGAACATTTGGAGTTATGTACTCATGCACATGTGCTCTTTGAGGAAGAGCCTGTGTTGCTTTTTCCATCTTACTACCAACCATTTACAGTGTTGCAGACACACCTACTAGTTGTTGGTAGCAGATGCAATACATCAAAAGTTTACACCAAATAAATGATGCAAACTTCCATTTTCAACGTGACCCGCTAAGAAACCAATTTGTGTTTTCCAAAATGCCAGATGACTACTCATGTTTGCAAATGTCCCCGATTTGTTGAAATGGTTGTTCAAACTGCAGAAGTCAAACATGAGGCCCCCACAGGGATTAGCGAGAGCTTTATTTACCTGCTCTGCGGAATGCTTTCTCTCAGCCGCTTTTGTATCTGCCAGAGACCCAAGGTCAACGCTCTGGAGGAGACGTGCCGCTTTGTCTCTCCCAAGTTTCCACCTCACAATATCAACAACAATACACAATGTAGGTGACTCTAGAGAAGGAAGTGGAATTCCTAGTCGTGTTGCAACAGTGTTCAGACTTCAGAAACCTTGCAGTGGCCCTACCTCTTTTTGAGACTTGGGGGGGGGTGGGGCATTTACTCTGTACTTCTAGTCTTCGTTTGCTCTTACACTCTGCTCAGTATAAGATGTAGAGAGCTACTCAGTAGTTCAGCATTAAACATTGACCAACCTTCAACCATACCTTGGCTCTGTAGACCTTTTTATCACAGTTCGTTCATATAATAGGTTAATAATCCTACCGCAATCTATTCAAGAGAGTGAAGCCTAAGTCTTAGTATTTGTGATCAGTCGGCCTCTGAAAGTCATCATTCCTTGTTTACCTTTCGACAACACACTATATGAAGGGGGTATACATAAAACCGTTGAATGTTGCAGTATCATTCATAACACGTGAATTCAACATCATTTATAAGGAGTATTCAAAATGAGTCCCCTCAAATTAAACTCGATTCATCCATTTTACAACTGAAATGTGTGTTCTTAGTGTCACAGTACCCAACCTTCTGAGAAACTATTCACGCAGCATGTTGGGAGAAGCACAAGGTCAGCCTTAAGGGCATTACCCTTGTAACAGTTTTGAGGGTTAAATGAATTGCTAAAGGCCACAATGGCTGTAGGGGAGGGCACCAGCGCTGGGTGTATCTTTTAAATACACTAAACAAAAAAATAAACAACATACAAACATGTCAAAGATTTTAGTGACTTACAGTTCATATAAAGAAATCAGTCAATTGAAATAAATGAATTCGGCCCTAATCTATGGATGTCACATGACTGGGAATATAGTCATAGATACCTTTTTTTTTTTAACTAACGGGTGTGGATCAGAAAACCAGTCAGGATCTGGTGTGACCACCATTTGCCTCATGCAGCGTGACACATTTCCTTCACATAGAGTTGATCAGGCTGTTGATTGTGGCTGTGCGAAGCTGGTGGATATTGACGGGAACTGGAACACACTGTCGTGCACGTAGATCCAGAGCATCCCAAACATACTCAATGGTGACAAGTATGGTGAGTATGCAGGCCATGAAAGAACTTTTCAGCTTCCAGGAATTGTGAACAGATCCTTGCGACATGGGGGCTGTTCATTATCAGGGCATGGCGGCGGTTGAATGGCACGATATTAGGCTTCAGGATCTCGTCACGATATCTTAGTGCATATAAATTGCCATCAATAAAATGCAATTGTGTTCGTTGTCCGTGGCTTATGCATGCAGATGAGCTTCCCTGAGATGGTTTCTGACAGTTTTTGCTGAAATTCTTCAGTTGTGCAAACCCACAGTTTCATCAGCTGTCCGGGTGGCTGGTCTCAGACGATCCCGTAGGTGAAGAAGCCGGATGTGGAGGTCCTGGGCTGGCGTGGTTACACGTGGTCTGCTGTTGTGAGGCCGGTTGGACATACTGCCAAATTCTCTAAAACAACGTTGGAGGCGGCTTATGGTAGAGAAATGTACAATTAATTCTCTGGCAAAACTTCTTGTGGACATTCCTGCAGTCAGTATGCCAATTGCACGCTCCCTCAAAACGACATCTGTGGCATTGTGTTGTGTGACAAAACTGCACATTTTAGAGTGGCCTTTTATTGTCTCCAGCACAAGGTGCACTTGTGTAATGATCATGCTGTTTAATCAGCATCTTGATATGCCACACCTGTCAGGTGGATGGATTATCTTGGCAAAGGAGAAATGCTCACTAACAGGGATGTGAACACATTTGTGCACAAAATCTGAGCTAAATAGCTTTTTGTGTGTATGAAACATTTCGAGGATCTTTAATTTCAGCTCATGAAACATTGGACCAACACTTTACATGTTGTGTTTATATTTTTGTTCAGTGTAAATTTTTAAATATACAAGCTAGCTGTGCTTGATTGAGCTTGCCTGGCCCAATGGAATAGTCCCAAAAGTGAAAACCCCACCTGACCATCTGGCACTTCAGGCAGGCTCATGGATAAGCTCACTGTATTTGAAAGATTTTTTATACTATTGAACTGGATGCCTGAGCAATTGTTTGTCATTGAAATGTGGTGCTAAGCAATCTTAACTGAGACCTGAAGACTTGTACTAGATCCACAAACGAATGCTTAGCCCTAGACTTTAGCTGCCATTGTGGTGCGCAGAAGACCCAGGCTTTAACCCACCCAACCAGTAACACCAATAACCATTTGGCTTACTCCCACCAGATTTTTCTACTAACATAACTTTTTGTATTAGAATAAAAACTGAGTTTTATTTTGAAGACCACTTATGAATGAATAAATGTGTTATGAATGCTACTGCAACATACATAAAGGTGTTATAAATGCCTTATGCATACCCCCTTCATGTAAAGTGTTAACTACCTTTTACCTGGGGTGTGTATTTGATGTATACAGTCCTTTCGGAAAGTATTCAGATCCCTTGACTTTTTCCACATTTTGTTACGTTACAACCTTATTCTTTTTTTTGTCCTTGAGTGGCTGGGCCATTCAAAGACTTGTCCCGAAGCCACTCCTGCGTTGTCTTGGCTGTGTGCGCTCTGGAGCAGGTTTTCATCAAGGTTCTTGCTGTACTTTGCACCGTTCCGTCTTTCCCTCCATCCTGACTAGTATCCCAGTCCCTGCCGCTTAAAAACATCACCACAGCATGATGCTGCCACAACCATGCTTCACCGTAGGGATGGTGCCAGTTTTTCTTTAGATGTGACGCTTGACATTCAGGCCAAAGAGTTCAATCTTGGTTTCATCAGACCAGAGAATCTTGTTTCTAATGGTCTGAGAGTCCTTTAGGTGCATTTTGGCAAACTCCAAGCGGGCTGTCATGTTCCTTTTAGTGAGGAGTGGCTTACATCTGGCCACTCTACCATAAAGGCCTGATTGGTGGAGTGCTGCAGAGATGGTTGTCTTTCTGGAAGGTTCTCCCATCTCCACAGAGTAACTCTGGAGCTCTGTCAGAGGACCATCCCTGACCAAGGCCCTTCTCCCCCGATTGCTCAGTTTGGCCAGGCAGCCAGCTGTAGGAAGAGTCTTGGTGGTTCCAATCTTCTTCCATTTAAGAATGATGGAGGCCATTGTGTTCTTGGGGACCTTCTATGCTGTAGAAATGTTTTGGTACTCTTCCCAAGAGCTGTGCCTCAACACAATCCTGTCTCGGAGCTCTACAGACAATTCCTTCGTCCTCATGGCTTGGTTTTTGCTCTGACATGCACTGTCAACTGTGGGACCTTATATAGACAGGTGTGTGCCTTTCCAAATCATGTCCAATCATTTGAATTTACCATAGGTGGACTCCAATCAAGTTGTAGAAACATCTCAAGGATAAGAAATAGAAACAGGATGCACCTGAGCTCAATTTCGATTCTCATAGCAAAGGGTCTGAACATGTATGTAAATAAGGTATTTCTGTTTTTAATTTTTAATACATTTTCTGAAATAAAAATAACAGTTTTTGCTTTGTCATTATGGAGTATTGTGTGTAGATTGATGAGTGAAAAAATGTATTTAATAAATTTTAGAATAAGGCTGTAATGTAACAAAATGTGGAAAAAGTCAAGAGGTCTGAATACTTTCCGAATGCACTGTGTGTCAAATAAATGGAATATTTTATGTGTCCAATACCATTGCACCACTTTCCCAGCCAGAGCCTTTTACAGAACACAACGAAACATTTAGCATCAGCAATCTCATCAACAGTATAGTCGTCTGGGACATCCTACCAATTGACCAAAAGTTGTGTTCCTATTATTGCTGCTGGTCCATTTTGGCTAGTCACTTCTTAATTGGAAGATTAAAGAATGTTCAGACAATTGCACCCTAGATAGAACCTAAGTCATGGGTGTTGATGCTTGTGTCCCCCTCTTGCTCTTGAGTAAGGAAACATGTTAAGTGCCTCAACCACATGGTGTCGCACTTCTACATGTTAACAGATTGACTTGATGCCGCCGTTTTCACTTTGTTCAGTTAAAATCACATAGATTTGATGTGTGTCGATAATCGAATGGGTCATGATGACCAGAACACAGACGTTCAATAGATTTAGGCCGACAAGTACCCTAGCGGGTAAGAGCGCTGGGCCAGTAACCGAAAGGTTTATGGTACGAATCCCCGTGTCAACCAGGAAAAAACTCTGTCGATGTGCCCTTGAGGCAAGGCACATCGCTCTGGAAAATAGCATCTGCTGAATTACTCAAATGTAAATATAAGCTTAATCATTTGCCAGCTTATCTTTCAGTTGTATGACCATAATGTGTGAAGTAAATACAGACCGTATTCCATGCGTTGGTGGGCATGCATCCAGCGGGACTTGGAATACTGCGCCATTGTCTTAGCGCAACAGTCGCTGTTCCTTGAATGGACAGGCATTTGTGTATTAGGCATTTGTGTATTATGTGGCAGTGAACTCTTCATTGAGCAAATATTTGATTTAACTACGTTTCCTGTAAATGGAATTGCTCACAGAGTCTTCAAGCAGGTTTAGGGCTAACAAACACGGTTCTGTCTGTAAGTTTTTCAGAAGTTATTTGCGAAAGGCTAACCTCGTTAAATTTGACGTAGGGTCTCTACATTTCACAAGCAGACATTAGGCAGTTCAAAGCAGAGCGGAATTCCTGCAATTTTATCTCGATAGGTTAAACTTCACATTTAATTTATTCATAGCTAAACACCAAACTATTGAGTAAAAACGCGCTTAACTCGCATTTTAGACACATGCATTGGTGTCAAAGGGAGACTTGCGCCAAAGTTGTGCAATTGAAGCAACAGTTCGAATTTTGATTTTAATTTTGGTAGTCTATGTTCCCTTATGGACCCAGAATGTCAATTTCCAAGAGCTATTAGAAAAAGACATGTAACAACTGCAGGTTTGAATATTTTCTTTATATCATTTTGTAATAAACATATAAATAATAAACTCTAGACATTTTTGACACATCGTTATGAAAGTTAACTGGAACGCTATAAACTATCCAAACTGTGCATATGCCGCATGTAATTTCTATAAAACTATTTCCCTATTACAAAATATGAAAAGAAAAATACATTTTAGTAAATTTACAGGAGTTACTTATTCATTTATTCAACGAAACGTTTTTTCTATAGGCTACTACTTATACTGTTACTGAATTGTCAGAATGTGCATTTCACATTTTCTCAAAGAAATAGAAAAAAGAAATACAACAAAAGCAGAGGAAATATACATGAGGCAGAATATCTGTCCCACTCTGACAACTTAAACGAAACGTTTCCAAAAGAATAGATTTCTTAATAAACAAAACAGTACAAGATGTCCAAGTCGTTTCCCAACTATTTAAATTAAAATATATTCTCGTATCTTACACTATTTCAAATAACGAAATGTGATTCGGTAACGATCTGTCAAAATCTAATTTACAATTCTGTGTATAAAAATATAATTTATGGACCCCCACGAAGTTTGTTTATCCCCAAAATATAACAGTCAGTTGCACATAATATGCACAGAACATTGCAACCTGTCAAGAAGTTTGCTGCTTTTTACATGGTCTTCTTTTTCTTTGCGGTTTACTTGAGATATACAAAAATAGATTCTGCACAATTTGCTGGTCACACAGTTTTAGAATCCATCCGTGTGATACCAGCTAGTTCACATGAGAATAAATTATTCAAATAAAACTTTTAAGGCTCCATTCATTCTTTGAAAGGGACACATGTAAAAGTCTCTGAAATAAATATCCCAACTCCGCTGGGGCCTGTCTTTTTTATTCTACTATTGTTTATTGTTCTACATTAGTCTCATTTTGCTTTTCCATATGAGGTTTCAACTTGAGTTTATTGACATCCCCAGTGGGTGAAGCGCGTGGCTATCCAAGAGCCACGTTCCTAATTGATATAGAATCTTGGAGTACCAGTGCACTCCGTCCTCGTGTAAGGTGGCGTTGGGCATGGAGTAGTCTTTCGGGGATAGCAACGAGGACAGCCAGTAGCTCATTCTGACAGGTGCAAACGCCAGGTGCGCTAGATTGTGGTCTTCAATTACCGCGTAACATGACGCAAGCACCTGATCTACCACGATGGTTCCTTGAACCGTCACAGGCGCAAATGACCCCTCGTGCTCCTCCGTGTAAATCCGTTCCACGGTGACCGACTTCAGTTTGTTATGCAAATCATCAAAGACGACCACCTTTTGTCCAGGTTTGACTTTGCTCGCAAATACTGCTGACATGCTGTGGAGATCATCCGTTGAGTTGTTGACCACAAAGAGCAGATGTGCAGCAGTAAGGATGATTTTCTGGGCTGGTTCTTTAGTCTCTAGCACATAAAACACTCTTCTGGTTGCGGAGTCCTGGTCCACGAACATGATGAAGTCGCTATATGCGAGGTTCCCATCACTGTTGGCTGCCAGCACTTTGTCGCCAACTCTGAGGTCTTTCACTGCCTTCCTGCTTCCATCTTTGAGAGTTACCGAAGCGGTGCCTGGGAAGCAGCCTCCTGATTTGGCAGCAACGGAGTTTTCTGTTGAAATAGAAGAGATTGTATTAGTGATTGTGAATATATACCCATCAATTATTTGATTTACCCATGAGAGCAGGGCGAGTTGAGCTCAGCACTGTGGAGTATGTATGTAGCATGGGCCTGTCTATGAATGAACCACTGTCACATAAGCCTATTGTCTCTATCCATACTTTTAAAAGGAAAGAGGAATGAATTTTTTTATTTTAGGCGTATTTATCAATATCCTATAGGTTACATTACCCCCAACACACACACACACACAAAAACGTAGGCCTATTGGCTGCTCCTTGTTGCATTAGAGGAGAAAACCGAAAGCCCTGGGTTTGCTGACGTTAATTAAAAACCAATAAAGAGCGGACATTGTCATTCTAAATCAGCTTGTGGACCGAGCCATTCTTGGAAAAGAACACTTGCGCCTTTCCCAGCTTCTCTTCCCATATTTGCTCAGGTGCAGAAACCTCTATGTGACAATTCACACACATAGCCTAGTACTCTCAGAAAAAAAACATGAGCGCCGCAAAGACTATTTACCCAGTGGAGACACTTTTCCAAGCCTCTCAAGATGCAGATTTGAATTTAAATGAGGGCCAAGACTCTAAATGCTTGCAGTCGACCAACATCAATGTCCCTTCTTTTTACCACCTCTCCCCCGCTTTGTTGTCAATCTTGATGACAATAATTCGGGCCTTTGGAGGACTCTTAACATTCCGATCTCCAGGATCACACTGTCAGTAAACACACACATCCACAGAATAGAACCGACCCGCTCTGAATTTCTGGATCTAATCTTATTTTAAGATTCCGTGGCATGAAATAAGGTGACAATTGAAAACTAGATTTGCCCCAAACGAATTCAACATTTGTAAGTCTAAATCCCTTTGGTAAAGTCACATGACCCCTAATGACACGGAATATATGATGTCAAAACGAGTGCGTTGAATTTTAAATAGATGTTCCATTCAATTCAAAACGCAAATGTGCTCTTCAGGAAGAATAGGGATAAGTCGATTTCCATATGGTTTTTAGGAAACTCAAGAGATGATATTAACCCAAAAGATTTGTCTGAAGTACTTTGGTAAAATTCATATACATTTTGGATGGACAACACTGATCCAAACATAGGCCTAGAATAGATTGATTCGTTCGAAAAAATTATACAAATCTACACATCTAAAGCTGCAATGTGTTTAGTTAACTCGAATAGCCTTCTCTTGACGTGCAATGATTTCGGAGTCCAATAGCATATCAGTTAGCTTACAGGAACAGGGCACAAAATCAAAGTATAGGTCATGGCATTTTATGAGTGTGGGAATAGATTTTGTGAAATATAAGGTCGTGGTTTCATCTAAGAGACGGTGTGGGGCAATAAAGGATCATGAAAAAGTCTGGTAGGGTGTATGCATTAAACATAAACAGGAAATTACCCATACACAACACAACTACCATAAAGATGGAGTGGGCCTACTTATTTGAAATCTAAATAGGCCTATAAATCTAGAAGAAATATAACTGATTGGCCTAAAATGGAAGGATAAGAGGTCACGGTATAACAAGTGAATAGCGAGAGGACACATAGTGGAAAACTCTGAAGGTTGGTTAACGAGGAAGCATCAAATAATATCCTAGAAACGTTTTGATTTATTTATAGAAACGTTGTTTATTTCTATCCAATAATCTATGTTGATGAATTGTCTAGCTGGAGTAGCATATTGTTAAAAGAAAAAACAGTTTTATCATCAATAACTTTATTCGTTCATCGGTGAGAAATAGGCCTTTATACAACGTAGACTAATGTCAGTAACTGGAATTTAGACAAGTTAAATGTGCGAGTTTAAATCGGACATAATAATGTTTTGAAGGGGAGGGCAGGAGGCTATATTCCCTGTTATTACCATCTTTCCCATTCACATTCGTTTTTAATGTCAGTGATGGTGACGAACTGCTTCTTAACTTGACACCCTACCTGCTTTGACAGAACAGTGGATGTGGGCCTTGGACTCGTAGTAGACCCAGTCGAATCCAGCCTCCACTGCAAGTCTGGACAGCGTGCCGTACTTGCTCTTGTCTCTATCGGAGGTCGTGATATCCACTGCCCTTCCCTCGTAGTGTAGGGACTCTTCGAAATGGTGCCCATCCTCGTCCCAGCCCTCGGTGACGCGGAGCTTTACCCCTGGCCACTGATTCATGACGGAGATAGCCAGGGAATTCAGCTTGTCTTTACATCTCTGGGGAAAGGAAAATAGACCAGTTGTCTATTAAGATATAGAAAATTCACGAATCATGCTCACTAGATGCTAATACCTTTTCATGTGTATCAGGCCTGGGTATTAAGCCTAAGTAATAAATTAAGCTATTATGATATTAAGCTCACAATCTTAATTCAATGCCTGAAGGTATGGGCGATTTTGTAGATGCATGGTTCGAGGCCAAAACCATTGTCCTATAGAGTTGCCCTTTTCCTATATTTCAAGGTCTTCAATGGTCTTTCCAAAGTACAAATCACTAAATAGTTAACATTTCATTACATCTGGTAAACCTGAATATCTCCAAGATTCCACCACACTAAACGTCAACTGTTATTCAAATCAATACCGTCCATCGTGATGTTGTATGGAGTGATATAGCCTATGTGATGGGGATATATGTCTACTCACAATGTGAATGGTTTGTTTGAATTACCTAAGCTCGAATGTTCTGCGTGAAGAGCAGCGTCAGAGGGGCACATCTCAGATAGAGAAGCTTGTGATTAAAAATTGATAAGGCATTGCATTCGCTTCACTGGCCTAAAATATATAGATCTGATCCTTGGACAGGTGCGACCGCTCAATGGCCTATTTGTACTCTCTCCCAAGACCCAAGATGATATAAGATGTGATAGACTCCAATAAAACGAAATGCTGGAATGAATTACATATTTAAAACGCATTAGAATGGGAAAAATATATCACTTCATGAAACCAAGAATCTTTAGCAGGCTAAGATGTGTGTTTTCTTTGAATAAATAATTGATATTGAGGATAATCTTCAGAAATAACTGAGTTATAAAATAGTTTCCTGTAATTGGAACGTTGCACTTCCTAACCTATCTCGGGACCCTTTGTGAGATGCTTGGCCATCTCCAAGACAACTCTTCTCAACACTTAACAAATAGGGCCAATGTAAAATAAAACATCACAAAAGCGTATTTTCACCGCAACCAGAAGGAAAGCTGAATTATTCTTGTCGCCACAGTTCTTGGGACGTGACAGGACTACTCAACCGGGGGTTGACACACACACACACACACACACGCACGCACGCACGCACACACCATCCTTTTCCGTTTGTAGGCAACGATCCCCAAGACATGCTGGTCATAAGGTTAGTCTACCAGTGGTATCTCAATTAGCCTAACCGGTCTTTCCTGCGAGAGGTCAAAACAAACTAATATTATACTCGCACTTGTAGCATGCAGTGGGTGAAAAAAACATTCTGAGTACGATAGCCGGAGTCAAGAGCCGTGAAGACTAAACTATTTATTAATTCATTGGGTCGTGTGCCGCAAATCAAGCCAAATTCTGTTCAGCCACCGTGAAGCCCAGCAGGATCCCTCAGCGGCGCTTTGTGCTCAGACTATAGTTGTTCAACAAGCCTAGTCCGCAGCCTGCCTCTTAATCTTCCCACAAATGAATTGGTTAGAGGAAACACTTATCAATTAGTTACCTGTCAGTGCAAACAACCCACTGGTCCGTCTCAATATCGCCTCGTTTTCGTGGCAATATTACGTTCACATTATTAAGCTGTGCTTGCTACAAACGACCATGTGATGTTTTTATTCGCGACAGACTCTTCTGGGGCTGCGCGCTAAAAGTGTCGGTAAAGCGAGGACGTCATTAACTTTCCTCGAAACGAACTTGTCTTTGTAGTTGATGGAGCTGCTTTGCAGGTTAACCTGTTCACTCAAAATGAGTTGGCGCAGCCTGGGGCACCACGCTTTTATAGTCATCACTTTAACTGGAGTTTTACTTACATTTAGGAAACCACAACAGACACACGTTTAATCTCAGTTGAAATGACAGTTTGATTAAACAATAGCGAGACTATTCCAGGAATCGATCGTATAGCCTAGAACTTTCAGTGCGCCTGTGCACCCACAGAGCGTCCGCGCGGTCCACACGACAGCCCACTGGATGATTGACGTTTACGCACAACAACCATCCAATATAGAAGATGGCAAACATATTCTAGATGCTAACCATTAGCTCTTCCTATTATTCAGATATTACGTTGGTTTATCTCTAACTCGTGCCGTTGTTGCAGGTGCATCTATGCATTAGGGCTACGCAGTGCGCCACTAACCAGCAAATAAATACTGAGCACTCCATACTTAATACATGTTTTGTCTGAACTTTGTTTATGCTTCCTCTTCTCATTGACCAAAGGTCATGCGTTCAAATGCCCCCGCCCATGTTTATGAGCCTCCTTTGCCTTGCCTGGTTGATCTAATGGAAACATGTCCTTTCTTTGAATTATAGTCTAGCACAAAACATAGAGCAATGAGATTATTTTGTCACTCACAATGGAATTAATGGTTTTTTAATGGTTTTGCGCATTTGTTTATGCAGTTATAACATAATAAACACAAAATACACCCTCTACTCTATTCAGATCGATAAAGAAAGCAGGTAAATGGAGATGAAAGCGCATGGTGTGTCCAAAAAGCAGAGTCCTTGGGAAAATTCCCTGTTCAACCACAGCTTTAACGGGTAGTGGCCGAGGGCTATAGACAGAATATAAGGTTGAATCTCACTCTAGCCTCCATTTAAAGTGTGATAACGTATATATTGGAGGAAGGGAAGGGAGCGTTTAAGAGAGATGTTGAGACTGCACGCAGGGTGAATATTTAATCAGAGCTCGTGCCCATGTCTCTGTAGACGGTCCAGGGAGTCCGGCTCGCGCACCTCTATCACACTACTTCAGGTTCAGTCGCATTTTAAGGTGGCCGGACTGAAGTAATTCGGTTATTATTAAAATAGCAGCACAGCAAGTGCGGCATAAGCGTAATAAACACCCAATTTAGCCAAACAGTAGCTGGAAATCAAGTAACCTTATGGGCGCGAGACATGCTATCCAGACTGTGCATTTCTGACCCATATTTTTATGGACAATGCATGCAAACTAGCCACCCAGAATCTTATGAAGACATCATAGACTAGCATTCGGCTAAGGGAACTCTGATTCACAGAAACTACAATGCTTATTTGCCACTTAGCCTTTCCAAAGCAAATGCATTACGCAAGGTGCAGTCGGTGCGCCTTGCTATATTATTGCACTAATTGGCCGCGTCCCACCCATTTATGAAGTAGTGACAGTGTTCAGAACATTCTCAAAGAAATGTCAGTCTTCATGCGCCGATAAACACCATACTGCGAAAGGGTGAATACCATTATGCAAGAATATATCTGCATGCGCCAACCATGCATAAACAACACCGCTGCTACAGTCATAGATGCCAGATCAGATGACTGAAATTAAGATGTAATCTAAATCTTAACGGTGCAATAGGTGAATATCCTATTGATATATAGTAGGCTAATGCATAAACAGCCTGTGCGCGTCTGTACAAGACAAGGCCTTGATACAAATATAGATATGAGGAGAGAGAACCACATAAATATTTCAAATAAACTGCCACAATCATGAAAGCCGGGTGTCTTACCGAAATGCCAGTAGGCCTATGTCATGTCTCTGGTTTGATTATGAGAGCCTTACCCATGCAGGACCTAATCAAAAGTGCAATGCTCTGAGATTGAAACGGAACCTTTTCACACATCTGCTTTAAAAAGCACAGACCCGAGACCTAAATATGTCCTTATTTGTGGTGCGCAATCTTCATCCTCATGTGAAAGGTTGTGTTAGACAGTGTTCTAGAAGATGCACGGCATTACACACGTATTCGTTTTACCTGAGTCATGAGCCGGTCCGCACCGGTGTTCTCTTCATCCTTAAAGATAATGTCAGTATTGTAATTGGGAGTCAGTTCTTTAAATCGCTCGGAGTTCCGTGTGATCTTCCCTTCATATCTGCCACTGGCTCCTAGGGTCTTCTCCGCGACGTTTGGGATGAACTGCTTGTACGCAAGAGGTGTCAGCTTCTTCGGATGTTTTCTCCTCCCGTAGCCCCTGCCCGGTCCACAACCCATCCCAGAGGACACCAAGGACAAGGAGATCAACCCGACCAGAACGATTCTTGTCAACAGCAGCATTTCGTCCATAAAATCTAAATTACTCGGAGCCTGTCAGTATGTTGTCAACCGGCGGCGGTTTCTATGTCTCTCCTGCCTCTCGCTCCGCTGCTTCCACAATGTCCTTGTCTCCTCCTCTAGTTCGTCTGTAGGCTACCGTGCCCCCCGATCACTACCGTGGCAGGTGCGGAAATGAACGCCTCTTTAAAATAATAACGGAACACATCGAAGGAAAGACGTTGCTGCGTGGGTAAAAAGTGAGAAAATTAGCCACGGAATCTCTGCGTAGTCGAGCTACAGCCGCTTGTGCGAGCAGACCGCTTTTACTGCTATGTATTATAGCACCGATCTATGGCAGGGAGGGACCTGATTGGTTCCCCCAGACAAACCCTTCTGATGTTATCCCACAAAGAGTAAAACAATCTTTAAAGATTTTTTTTTCCACCTGAAGGGTGGGTTAGAGGGGAGGGGCTGTACTCCATGGGAAAACATCAATTACACTTTTTTTCTCTCTTCCTCTGTTCCTAAAACTAACCAATTGATGAAAACCCACCTATTAGCCTATAGGCCTATGTTGTTATGCTATTTGACTTAGTGTGGGTGATTCGAATGTTGTGTCTAGAATTATTAGATCAACTTTGGTACACGTTGACTCCCCACTTGTGGGAAATAGCTTGAAAATCCGTGTGCACGCACGGGTGCGCATGTCTCTGACTGACTGGGTGTTCCTCACTGTGTAAGAGTGGGTCTATGTTAGAGTGTCTGGGTGGAAAGGCTGCATGAATAAGCCAGAAGTTGTCAAGAAGTTGTACAATTGGTTAACCATACAGCCCAGTATTAGTATTGCTTCTCATAGCCGCTGGTTGGAAACTAGACGGGACCAAAATACTTTTTTTTTTAAAACAGCTATTACGAAGTATGATTTAGGCTAAACTAATGTATGCACACATGTCCAACTATACCATTTGACTCGGGCACGAAACCCCTCATTTTAGTGTAAGCATTTTAGTCTGCTATTGCATAAAAAGAGAACATCCTATGTTATGTGAAAAACCATGCGTTTATTTTCTTGCATAAAAAGAAATAAAACATATCAATGCGCATGACACTGCCATAGGCCGTGGATCACACATCTGCTATGTGGATGCATGTCACGTTTTAGAGCCACCATCCAATTTTGTCTTCAGATAAAGCGTTGCATGGAAGCAGGCTTTTTTTAAATGGACAAAACTGGCAAATTAGGTCTAACTCAAATTCAAATGTTATGTTAATGATACATGCGTAATGCGCGCTGTACATCAGCCTTACCAAAATTCGCCAAATGGTAATTACTGAAACGACACTGCAATACCATGTGCAAACACAAATTATAAGAGTACCCAACACTTTTCTGTTACTTTGTGTAACACCTTTTAATACAAATGTTGAATGACATTTTCTTTATTGTTACAATAGGCCTAAAAGTATGTTGTGTGGAAGCATCGCCTACATGTTCAGATGTTCAGCCTTGGAACTAAGAGAATTCCCTAGCACTAAACATTTAAAAACACATTTTAAACTTTTAAACAACTTTTATTATTAAGTCTCTTTCCAAACTAATAACATCCAGGCCTATTATGGAATATAGTTATGTTTAGGCCTATCTTAATAAATTCACCCCAAATGAACAGAACCATAATCCCCAAAATATGGATAAAACCAGATCAGCACAAAAAGGTGTCCTGGTGTTTTGGGGGAAGAGACTTGGGGTGTTCTGAGGTTGTTATCCCAGGCCTCTCCTTCCTCCACATCCTGGGCCATTGGTTATTGGAAATGGCTTGTCAAGTGTACACAAACACGCTGCTGTCTGTTTGGGCCAGGGATCAGACCACAAAGCTTGTCCCCCAAAGTCCACTTCATTGACAGATTACGCCATGGTAACCAATGTATTCACTGGTCCATAGCAGCAGGCGAGGTATGTACGTTAATTGTCTTACTTTCTCTTGTCTTCACACGTTTGCAGGACCGCTCTCAAAGATGGTGTCTGTTTGTCTTGGGAGACATATTAACGCTCCGCCTCTGCTCCTCGATGGTCAGGCCTTTGTTAGCAGGCCCCATTGCAGATAATGATTTGTTTCTGCTTCGGGAGATGACCAAAACTCAATGTATGCATAGAACGTTCATCAGTATCCAATTGATGCTGTATGGCAGCTCATATCTGAGCTTCACAAAGAGATTGTGATCTGTTTAGATTGCTTTCATCAATATTTTCTGGGTTTATCTCAGTAAACTCCTTGTCGATGACTTGGCAATGTGTGAACCACTCTGGTCTGACACAATATAAAACATTAGCAGAGGCCTTGAAGATATTGCAAGGATATTGCCACAGTGAATGACAATTGTAGAAGCAATAGGGGTCCTGTGAGGCTCAGTTGGTAGAGCATGGCGCTTGTAATGCCAGGGCTGTTAGTTCGATTCCCACGGGGGACCAGTTCGAAAATGTATGTCGCTCTGGAAAAGCGCATATTGTAAATTGTAGTATTTCTCTGCTCTGATACTGTATATGCATATTACTACATAAATAAGTATCACAGAAAAAATCTGGGGCTCGGTTGACTAAAAGTCTAATGGGAGGAGCTTTGTACGTAATCACAAAACCCTTTGTTCAGTAAGGAGGTGCTGATTTGGGTCGAACAAACCTTTGTTCAGTAAGGAGGTGCTGATTTGGGTCGAACAAACAATGGATTACTTAGCATTTGGAGATTATTCTTAAAAATGTCTGTATGTAAAAAGAATGTATCCTGGGTGAACTATTGGTTAACATTGGTGTTCCATATCATAGTGATCATGCAGAAATATTAATAGTTATGATTAACATATCTTTGTATGTGGCACGAGAGCGGGGGAGATCCTGCCACCACAGGAGAGACAGGTTAGGTCTAACTTAAACCTGCCCTGGCTGACCTCCAGCACTGCCAACACTGTGTCCGTGGCCCATGCCAGGCTCATGCCAGCTTAGGGCAGGTGATATTAGGGCAGGTGATGCTACATGTCACTTAATGTGCGCAGGAACATGATGAAGCCCTTGCCAAAAGATGACCAATTTAGCTAGCAGAGTGTCAGGCCAAACCGAGAGTCCCCCTCTGTTCTGATTACAAGAAAAATAACTTGATTATCTACATATAGCTGTGCACACACCCTTGAAATGCCTCTATGTTCTTTGTTTCCAGAGTGACAGGAGAATCTCAGTTGTCTCGGCAGTAGGCACATTTCAGCAGCCGTCAACATGGAAGTCCTAAGTAAACACAGGGAGGACTAGCCTACAGCTGCAGGAGACGTTCCAAAACCAAGGGCAGTGTTAAAGCTGAGGTCACAGGCAGTGAACAGGAGTTCAGGTATCACTACTCTGAGATGTAGACCCAGGCAGACATGCCAGTGATGTCACCCGGGTGCCTCAAAATCACAAGGACTGCCGCGCGGTGTGGTGGGGACTGGTGAGGCAGATGGCGCCCTTACCCTCAGACTCCACCAACCCACCACCACATCCGCCCTGCCCTGGTGGCTGACGCCATGATGTCTTGTACCAACGAACCAACTGGGTACATTACCTCAATCACACGAGGAGAAGAGAAAAAGGCCTCCCTGTAAATTGGTAACTAAATGTGTGAAATGTAAAAATGGTAAGCAATGTAAATAATGCAGACTGGAGGCCATGAATAATGCAACCTGTACAGACGACTAGGAGGCTGGGCTGCTGCCTGGGCTCCGAGGGAACCAACCAGTCCACTGGAAGCACAGCTGACGACAAGAACACAGCCCAGCCAAGCATCTCTTCTCCAGCATTGACACAGCCATAGCCTCCGGGGTGAAGTTTCCCCTAGGTACAGATCTAGGATCAGCTTCCCCTCCCCCAATCCTTACCTATTATTGGGGGAAATGCAAAACTGACCCAAGATCGGCATCTATGGGCAACTTCACCCTACTCTGATGCCATGGACAGAGGGTGGGGGGGGGCAGGTAGCCTAGTGGTTAGAGTGTTGGACTAGTAACCGAAAGGTTGCTTGATCAAATCCCCGAGCTGACAAGGTCAATATCTGTCGTTCTGCCCCTGAACAAGGCAGTTAACCCACTGTTCCTAGGCTGTCATTGAAAATAAGAATTTGTTCTGAATTGACTTCCCTAGTTAAAGAAAGGTCAAATAAAGTGGTGGGGGAGGGGACGTGAGATATCTGGATGATCTGAACACCGGGGCAGAATCTCAACAGCATAATGTTTATACAGTGGTAGAGACTAGTCCATTTAGAGAAAACACTCATAAATAGTAGAACATAGTCACCAGGGACAGCAGAGCAGTAGCAGAGAGCCATGCTAACTGCTACCAGGAGTGACACAGCAACAATAAGAGTTGTTTGATGAAATCATTAAAAGGGGGATTGAGGGCATTATGAATTGCGTAGCGCCGCTGAGCCTGTTGCATGTGATGGATGATCCACTGTGAGGAGTAGTGAGATGGATGACTCATCAGTTCTCTCCATGGCCATCTCCATACATCTCCCTTCCAGGTGACTACGGGTGTGTCCTAGTCACCTGGAATAGCAACCTATTCGCTACATAGTGCGCTACTTTTGACCAGAGCCCTGGTCAAAAGTAGTGCACTATATAGGGAATGGAGTGCCATTTGGGATGCACCCTACACCACCTTCACAACCCTTTTTTTCTGCCATGTGATTGGGGCCATATTCCATAGGCCTTGATTGAAAACACCCATCCACCTCAGCCATACCCAAATAAAGCACTCATTGGTTGTTTGAGCATGTTCCCCTCACCAGTTTGAGCCGGCATGGAGGATCTCGATTTGCCTCTGATCTGATCAAAGCTAAACAGGTGGCTAATTTTGCACAACACAGTGTTAACCAAGCATGTGGCGAGGTAGAATGAAAGGGGCTGAACAGAGCTTTTGCTGGTCTAAGTCCTTCCATGACTGTTCTAAGTCCTCCTTCTGTCTGAGGTTTTGATGGATTAACACTGCAGAGTGATCACGCACACACACCCTGTGCCAGCTAGTTCTCTTTTTGTTTGGTAAAACGAGGTTCCTTTATTCAACCCAATAGAAAACCATCACCAAGGACAAGGTTGATAGTTTCAAATGGCAGGTGTCCCGATTCAGGGCTTGAGGGCTTTCATCCTGGCCTGAACCTTTGACAATCTGCGAAAGGTGAAACTGGCACACTTACGCCAGTTATCCCACAACCTTTCCCCTTTCTATCTCTGAATCACTTAAGACGGTACAATCACGCTTTTAGAGAACATTGGTCGTGATTTGTATTGAAAGGATTGATATGTCCTGAAGGCATTTCATTTTGAGTTACAATGGAGATTGCACAATAACAGTACCTGGGATTGTAGCTCTCGGTGTGTCACAGAGTCTGTAAAGATGTTTTATTTGCTCCCTGCAGCCGCTCCCAATACTTAAACATTAAGCGCCAAGGCTAGACAGGCAAAACCACTTTGAACTACGGAGTAGGGTGAACCCAACACGCAGGGGAGGGGTGGAGGGGCATGGTTAGAACATCCAGGCCTTAACTGGGATAATGCTTGATTAGGAGAGAGTCTCATTCCACTTCTGTTGACACATCACATTCCGTGTGTAACATCAGTCCTAATTCCTTCACTGGTAGTCACACAAATACCAAATTATAGATTGTTTTAGAGGATGGCTATATAGATCCTGTGTTTCTGTGATAAGAGTGGTTTGTCACACATATGGATGTTTAAATGTACTGAAATCATACCTAGAAACCAAGGGCAAAAACACAATGACTCATGTGCATGAAATCAAGGCCCTCTTCTGTTGTGAAACCGTAATGGCCGTTTCAGCCACACAGACAACAAACAAATGATAATTGCGTTGGCGTGACAAATCTGGATATGCAAGGTCACAATGTTTATGGTGAGAAAACTCTGCTTCGGCTTGATCTGTTCAATCTGCGTTTTCTTTTCTCGAAACCTGAGGACACAGATACTATCTGTGTAATGATCCCGAGTCCTTCAAGTGTGTGCCATTTCACCTCAGGCCTATCGAATAGAGTCTATAAATTAACCCAGGAACCTTGCAAACGCCAAATAGCTTAAATATGCCACAGGAACAGGCTACTGCGCTTCCTAATGCCAACCACCCTAACCACCCCAGTATCTGCTAGTTATTATGGTATGATAACATGCTTGCCAAGCACACGTCTTCTCAATCTGCTCTTTCCCATCTAAGTTAATAATTTCTGTCCTTGGAGCAACAATGCATCAGATTCTCACTTCGTTGGTTCTTTGTCCGAAGTAAGCTTGGAGGAAATGTTGTCCTGGATTGATTCCAAAGTACTGCTCATGCTGTCTAAAGATACAGTCTTTGCCTATTTCCTAATTGATTATGATATTAACCAAAGGTAAAGTAACCATTAACTTCATGAGTCACAGGCTGCATATTTGTAATGTCTGCTTAGACATCATAAAGCAAACGAGTCAAAAGTAGACAACGACCTCATACCAATACAACTGACACAGACACAGTTCAGTCTACCTAACCAGCGAGCGACTTTGATGATCATTTCTCTTCATGGACATCACACCGGGAGTGAGAGTCGTCTACATAGTTCACAATCAACCTCCAAACGTCAAACCGTCAAACTGACTTACTCCTGGGAAGAATTGTGAGTTTTCTGAGTGTGCGTGTGTTTGTGAGCGTGTGCGCCTAGACTAGCTTTTAGAAAAACAGCAAAACAGAAGCTAATGAGGCGAGTGACTGATAGCGGAGTGGGTTATGTCAATAGAGTGTGGCAGGTAGGCAGACAGGTAGTGGGGCTTAGACTGAGATTGCATACCAAATGGCACCCTGTTCACTATATAGCGCACTACTTTTGACCAGAGCACTTTTTGGTCAACAGTAGCGCGCTATATAGGGAATAGGGTGCCATTTGGGAAGCATGCTGAGAGACCAGCCCAGTGTGGAGGAGACTGAAGAACCAAGGTGAGGAGAGCAGAGTTGTGAGCGGCGTTGAAGGGATATGTCAAACGGCGCTCTGGAGGATGAGCCTGGATAGTAGCGAGCTGATTAGACCTCGACCGGCGCTGCACCTCTGAGTCACACCTTCCTAGTGACCCCCTGCCAGTCATTCCTCACCCCCCCTCACCTCTCCACCTCACCCCCCCCCCCCCCCCCCCACACCTTTTCCTCATCCCCCCTCACCACCTCCCAGAATAATATAATCTCCCTCGCAAACAAGACACCTTAACAAAGGCTCAGTCTTATCACTTCTGTTGTTGTCGTGTCTGCGTATTGCTGCCGCGTTGTCGTGTCTCTCCAAATGGCACCCTATTCCCTATGTTGTACACTACTTTTGACGCGCGCTGGTCAAAAGTAGTGCACTATAATGGGAATAGTGTGAGGTAAGGCTGGGAATTGCCAGGGACAGGCTTTAGTCAAAATTAGTGAACCCAAAAGGGAATAGGGTGCAATTTGGGATGCGCACGGTGTGTTAGCATGGAGATCAAGCTCAGACCTTCACCTCCCCTTTCACAGACTTTCACAGACTTTCAACTCTGAAGCCTCGTAGACACTTCAAACAACACATGACTATTATAACAATAACCAATCAGGCCCCTGTTAAAAAGATGTGCTTATTGCTCACGGATCTCGTCATTTTTTTATGTTTGAGAGCACATGGAAGTGATACATTGAAGACACTTGTGTTTATGTACCTTCTGTAGTGGTTGCGCACACAATTGTGGTTTGACCCCTATTAAAACAGCCTTCATGTCTGATTAGTAACTGTGTAGAAATGTATCTTCTTATACCTGTGTCTAATGTGTCATACATACCTGGTGGATGTTCCATACTAAACTCTATCCTATTCTGGTACCTCATTTCAGGTAAACAAACTGATTTCAGGGAAGAGGACATACTCAAATCGACGCTATTGCTGGAATGACAGACAGATAGATAGACAGACAGATGGACTTGCACCAGCTCTTCTAGGTGTGTCCTTTACATTGTAAGTCCACACCTCACATACCACACCGATAATACCACCCCTATGAAAGGAGCAGAGAAAATCTGTCTCTCTCTGCCGCTCCATCTCTATCTGTTTCTCTCCTCTGGGGGCCTCTCTCACTCGCTCTGTCTGTGAATTATAGTGCTGTTAGTAGAGATATAAAATTGGCGTGTTAGATTAGTGCCGGGATAAACTACTGTGGAGTAGACAAAGCCCAGCTACAGCGGCTCCAACCTAAAGAGCATGGCTATCGACCGCAGGCTGCTGCCATTGATCGTCCATTCCCTTCTGTGACGTAATCATGTTGTCCTCGTTATCTGTCTCACCAGACAGTGTCTGACTCCAATTCTCTGGTACTCTCCTAAATGGCACCCTATTTCCTATGTAGTGCGCTACTTTTGACCAGCGAGACAGACTTGACCTATAGGCCCTAGTCGAAAGTAGTGCACTATAAAGGGAACAGGGTGCCATTTGTGATGATGACTCCTGAGTCCTGTTCCTCTCTCCAAGTGAAACCATACCAATTCTTTGACACTCAAGCCTGCTGGGATCATAGTCCAAAGAGCAAGAAGGAGCCACTCTTTCCTTCCTGACGACTAAAGTCTGGCAGTAAACTCAGTAAGCTGCCACTAATCCAGTGGCGGCTGGAAAACAAGACCACATCGAAAAAAATATGAAATACATTTCAAAGATTCAAAAAAACAAATGCTAACATTGTTTCAGAAGTTCAGAATATGTGTGTAAAAGCCTAGCTCACAACAAACTTGAGAGAATGTTCCCTTAAGAGTCTCATTAGGTCATTACATAATGTTTTCATATGAATGTTCCTGTGGAGTGCAAGGATTGTTTCCGAGAGACCATTCCCGTAGGGCTGAATTCAATCCGTATCGCCGAAGGATCGCGGAAGATCCGCGTTAAAATGCAAAGGTAATATTTGAATGCAGCGTTTACTGTGAATAAGTACCGTGAATGCAGTGTTAACCGTGAAATGGAGTCTCCGCGACCATGGGAACATTGCCTTTAATTGTCCATCGCGCTATAAAGCGGCTCTTCAGCACTACAGATTGAATAGGGCCCTTAATGTCAAACAGAACTGACCTAGAACATGGTTAACGTGTTCTCAGACTATTCAATATTAATGTTCTAGACATGTTTCATGGGAAAGTTGCAAGAACATTCCTGTGTCCAATAACGTTTAAAACATTGGACTTTCTGTCATGGTCCGCTGGAAGTTTTTGTCTATTTCCCAGCTTGTTCCAGGGAGGTCCCTTAACACATTTTTTGGGACGTCGCCTGATGGTCCAGAAGAAACGTTCTCCAAAAAAAAAGTGTTTCTTTCCACACCAGGTTACTGTTGCCGAGCACATCAAGGCCCTGATTGGTGAACCACTGATTCATTTGTTTGTTGGCAAGGTTAGGGACACCCACAGTGCTTTTAACTTACATATTTGACACACACGATTACATTGTACATGTTAATTTATACAGTAATTATTATTCAACATGTCCTCATCTAGGATTTGAACTCACAACCTCTTGGTTTACGGTATTCCAATCTTCTTGCTACGCCACCCTGTCTGTGTCAGATATTAGTTGATCTAACTATACTCTCATCATTGATTTAATTGACTTATTTGAGCAATTTTAGGGTTTTCTATATGCTGTCGTAGTCTATTGTTTATTCTTGAGTGTACTTTTAATAGAGCTGAGATTTACTTCGAAATGCAAAGTGTAGCAATACAGGTGAAATCAGTCATTGACATAGACATGGTGGAGTAGCAGGAAGATCGGAAATCCGTGAACCAAGAGGTTGTGAGGACATGTTGAATAATAAGTACTGTATAAATGAATCATGTATGTCATAGTGTGTAATATATGTCATTTGAAAAGTGTGTGTGGGTGTCCCTAACCTTGCCAACAGACAAAGAGCTTTGAATGAAAAAACGTTGAACGTTTCTTTGGGACCAATAGGCAACGTCCTAAAAAGATCTTTAGGGACATCCCCGGAACAAGCCGGGAACTAGACAAAAACCTCCAGGGGACCATGACAGAATGTCCTATGTTTTAAACGTCCTTGGACACAGGGATGTTCTTGAAACGTTCCAATGAAATGTGTCTAGAACATTCATATCTTATATTTTGAGAACATGGTAACCATGTTCTGTGTGTATTTGGTGTAAAGTTGATGGAATATTCTCCTAACCCTCCTAAAACTGGACACATTAATGTTCTTGCAACGTCCCATGAAACATGTTTAAAACATTAATATTGGATATTATGAGAACATACTAACCATGTTCTGGGTAAGTTCTGTTTGACATTAAGGGAACGTTATCCTAACTCTTAACGCTAAAACATGGTCAAAAGCTTCTCAAGAGGTTTTTGCTAACATATTTAGAATTTTCCCATCAATAACGGAAGACTGGACCCTCAAACATCAGTGGAACATTGCGGGTCACATTACAAAAACGTTCTCTCTTCCTAGAATTGTTAGCTGGGAGACATGTTTTAACACATCATGTAGATTTAGGAGTTCCAAACATCAATATATTTTAGACGGTAGTCATAAAGACGAACGTCACGATCAAGCCAATAAAGTACAACCGCCAGTGCTATAAATCTTAAATGATTCTACAAATCAAACATACAGTAAATTAGAATAGGGAGATGGTGTATACTACTACCGGAGAAACAGTAGTGTGCTGTGTGACTGACAGGAATAGCGGAAGTTGTGCTTATCTCAGGTCTCTTTGTGCAGGTGGGAAAACACCCCGCCCTTTATCTTTACAGCCTTGCAGCAGGTAGGTGCTTCATCAGGTAAGGAGGGGGGTTAGGTTTAAAGCTTTGTGCACTGCTTCTGTAGGCTACTGTGGGTAGTAAAGTCTATAAAAGGCCCAGATCACAGGCTAGGGGGATCACAGGGGGACTAGACAGGTGCTACCTGTTTGAGGAAAGGGATTGAGGCCTTTCCGATGCAGTGGACCATTAAACCATTAAACACATCATATGAGTTACGCCATCTTTGTGAAGACACGTCATCATTGTGATAATCATAGGGTTTCTGTATAAACTGTAATTGTTAGTGTCTACAATGTAGAATCATTGAAAATGACTGTAATGTGAAGGTTTGTTGAGAAGCTCAGCAATTCACACACCAACGTGCTCTAACCCCAGAGAGCACAGAACGTTCCCCTAATGGTCCCTAAAGGTTTCGGGAACGTTGCTATGTTGGTTAAGGAGAATCACATATTTCTCATACATTGGCTATGTTTTCTTTTACTCATACCAAGTAAGGTCTGCGTAAAATGTAAATGCAATTTTGGATTAAGCTGACATATGCAGTGTTCACCATGAATGCAGTCTCCGTAAACGCAGGAACATTGTCTTTAAATCTCAGTCACGCTATAACGCGGATCTTCCGTGAAACTTCTGCGATGTGGATTGAGGGAGTCCGGTTTCCGGCGGTGATACAGTTGGGACTGGCCCGTCAGACTTCGCCTCTTCCTCTGCTTGCGAAGCACCCTGAAAACTGACAGGGAAGTGTGTAAAAACTCACCTACTCGCTACATTCTAGAGTACGCTCCTGACCAGACTGGACATCGGCGATCAAAAATGTGTTGAATTTACTGCCTCAAATGCCTCGGAGTCGAGGAGAGGGATTCTTGCAATTTCAAACAGACACAAAAAATGAGTGAACTCTTAGCATTTCACTTGAATGATTGTGATCCTGGGCACTATACTGTACCTCTCTTCACATTTAGATCTAGCTGGACTCGGTTTGACCTACATCTCTGCCTTTGTGAACTGGGCTGGGAACAGACATGACACTCACTGTTAAGCGCAGGCCACAGTGCGTGAAGTCACAAGCTCTGCTGGTCGGCTACTACGTAGCAACCTAGCGGTGCCAAAAGCCCTGGTCTGCCCTGGAGAGCCGATGTAAATTACGATCGCCAGAACGGACGATTTTTTTGGGGGGGAACGGCCGCTTCGGGCTCTAAAATTTGTTTATTACGATTAAGTTAGATCCCCACAGTGAATTATTTTAACGTTCGCTACAAATCAAGATATTTAATGAAATAGTGATCCATTCTGACTACTACATTTGTCGTCACACAGGACCACGTGCTGACACAGACCAATCACGGGCCATCAGGCTACGAGGAGGCTCCACAGACATTAAGGTTGACTCTCTCAGGCAGGATGAAAACAACTATATCGACTGTGATCTTTTGCTAGTTACGGCCACTTTCACCATGATCCTTAGTGATTATTTTGGTGCCATTCAGACCCATTCAGCAAAATGGTGCACTTCAAATTTAAATACTTCCGGTTTCATATGCCATTGGGAGTTTTCCATAGGAATACGTGGATGACGTCAGCGCTATCACTAAATACTGGTTTTAATGTCTATGGTTAACTAAATACTGTTTTTAATGTCTATGGTTAACTAAATACTGGTTTTAATGTCTATGGTTAAGCACAACTGATTTGACAGAGTTTTGTCAGTACTTTATACTGCAACAACTCCTTGTTAGTCAAGAGAGACACATTGAGGAATTGAGTTTGTTTGACTGAATGTAATCAAGTTAGTGTGACTACTGCTCGTGTTTAAGATACCACTCCTTAGTTCATTTAGTGACTTGGACTTTTACAGTTTACGTTAAACAGATATGGGAAATGAATACGATTTCTAATTGTTGTAGAGTACTTGAAGAGAGGTATGGGTATTTGATACATTTGAGTGGACAGAGTGGAGCTGGACAGAACACATCTCTAAATAACGTGCGCCACGACGAGGTGCAGGCGGACAGGAAGCGGCGCTATACGGACAGACCAATTATATGTGATTGTGGAGACCATCCAACTGGCTGGCATTGAGCATGATCCTTGGGAGTCACAGGCAATTTGTATCTCCTCCCAGGGAACTTTGATGTGAGCCTCCAACCACCTTGATAAACAGGTTTGATGACCTTTATGACCTTAGTTCACGTCACCGGGCACCAACAGCTCCCCAAAATAGTATTACTTAGTTATGTCTAGTTTCCATCCATTTTCACACATCATTATTTATTTGTCATTGTATTACTGTCATCACTGCTGTAGGAATGGCCATTATATGTACTCCACAGTGAATCTGAGACGTATTAAATTCTCCCACTGAATCTCTGCGGTTTTTCATTCGTGAACACCGTCTCAGGAATAATGGAGAGCTCAACACGTTCAGTGGACATGCTTTGAAAGGACATGTTGAGAATTGGGCATTACATTTATAACGTTAGGATTATAATGACTATAAGATTGCTAAGCTAGTTTCTGATCCCCAAACTATGTTAAGAGCCTTACTTGCCCTGAGAAAAAACTTACTTGCACAAGCAATAACGTCAAATCAGGCCATAAATATACAGTACGTTTTTTTTGTTCTGTTAACATGACATTAACTGAAAAGGTTCCGTTGCATAATGTCCTAGTCTGTGTCCGAAATGGCACCCTATTCCCTATATGGTGCACTTCTTTTGACTAAGGCTCATAGGGCTCTGGTCAAAACTAGTGCACTATAGAGGGAATAGTAAATAGGGTGCCGTTTAGGATGCAGCCCTAGCCTGATGTGTCCTCCTGGGCAGGTTGTCGTAATAATGGCTGCTGTCAAAAGCATTGAGAAGTGCATTCTGAGCTCACAGCGGCAGGCTGATGCAGCAGTTCAAGCCCGTATAGAGCAAAGATTGCTCACAGGAAAAAATATGCGTAGATAAAAGGGACTGAATAACTCTAATGGGTCTGTGATCAATGTGTGAGAATTGCAACTGCTGTTATTGTCAAGGGAGTGGGATAGTGAGGGAGCGAACAGGTAGACAGGGGTAGAATTGGACCTTCGCTCTCGCTGTTTCCCATAATAATCACTCTCATCAGAACACCTCAGCTCACTCCTGCATCAACCTGCATCCCTCTCAGAGAGAGAGAGAGAGAGAATGGGGAGGGGGAGGGGGAGGGGGAGGACAGAGACTCCTCCTGCTTTTATGTTTGTTCTTGTGAAAACCACAATCTGTAAAAATGTGCAATTGCAATGTTTTCTTTATTCTCTAATCAAAGTGGATTTCATAATTTAGAGTAAGTTAAACTAGGTCCATGGAGGCAACAGATGAGTGGGGGGCCAATAGGGGGCACTGGGGGGCCAAGCCATGAGATTGGGGAAATGTGCTGAATTAGATGGACACATTCCTTTGACTTCATTATCATCTTAAACTGGGCAATAGAGAATAGAGTGAAATATGTTGCCTCTTTTATATGTATAGAAATTTACATATGGTGTAAAAGAGGCTGTTGATGTCACTTTGTCCTCGTGTTCTACGCAGCACAGTGCTGACTGTGCCCAGGGTCTATTGAAATTCCTGCAGGTCTTTGACATCCAATCAGCAACTGATTGGCACCTTAGGCGGTGAAGCCAGTTAAATAATCAGGAGGTGAAGAAGTGGAGTGGGCTGTTTCCAGGGCCCCTGCAATCAAAGAGTATGCATAGCTTGCGTGCCAAATGGCTCCCAGTTCCCTATATAGTGTACTACCTTCGACAAGAGGCCTATGGGTCCTGGTCAAAAATAGTGCACTAATATAGGGAATAGGATGCCATATGGGACACAGTCAATTTGAATTCTTCCCATCACCACGACCCCACAAGACAATGATTCATTTTGAAGGTATAGCTGTAATGGGAAATTTCAATGCACTGCTATGGATAGTCATGATGCTATAAGGGTAGCTGTAACAAAAGCATATGGATACTGTCTGTGAAATTAGAATTTGTGTGCATCTCAAATGGCACCCTATTCCCTATACTATATAGGGAATAGGGTGCCATTTGGGACGCAATAGGTGAACAGAGTGAACTAAGGCCTGGCAGGTTGACCTCTCTGTTTCCTCCAGGCCTGTTTGTTACTAATGGAAACAGCAAGCCTAACATTTACCTTCCCCTCAAAGACTCTGCCTGCCAGACACAATGAACCCTGCACAGTAACATGCATAAACCATGAAGGGAATAACATACTCGTCTCTGAGGAGAGTCATGACAAAGCACGAAAAGAGAGAGCCAGAGAGAGAGGGCGAGAGAGAGAGAGAAGGGAGAGAAAGAGAGAGGGCAAGAGAAGAGAAAAAAAACGTTCCTAACTCCTTCTCCTTCTCCTCAGTGGTGACAAAGATTAATTAGGCAAAGAAAGACTGGGGACGCTTCAACAGCATCCGACCCTCCGACACCAATTAGCAGATTGATTACGCGGCTGAGAGGAGCGGACGCTTGTCAATCAGCGCCATACAAGGGGAGCGACAGGAAGGACGGACCTGGAATGTCGCACGAACAAGAGGGATGTCTCAGGAGCACCATAGAGATGCGTTGATCCATAGGGAAGCTGTGCGCTCAACACTACCACAACACAAAAAACACCACTCTACCACCAACAAACCCACAAATGACACTAAAACAATTTGAAACACACTGGCTCCTCAGTACGTTGATAGCGTATATACCTGGATGGGATTGTGACCATAGAGGTTGCGAAGGGCGGTGTGTGTTTGTGTGCGTGCGTGCGTGCGTGCGTGCATGCATGCATTTGTGTGCATGATTGTGCATGCACGCATGCATGTGTGTGTATGTGAGTGTGCAACGTGCTGCTCTGGATAGTTCGCCTTCATTTACCAAGGACATTCCAGCAAGGGCATCAAGTAAATAAACGACCAGCGCTAAATTTACTGCTTCCTGTATCTAATCAAATCAATAGTATTTATAAAGCTCTTTTTACATCAGCAGATGTCACAAAGTGCTTATACAGAAACCCAGCCTAAAACCCCAAACAGCAAGCAATGCAGATGTAGAAGCACGATGGCTAGGAACAACTCCCTAGAAAGGCAGGAACCTAGGAAGAAACCTAGAGAGGAACCAGGCACTGAGGGGTGACCTCTTCGGGCTGTGCCGGGTTGAGATTTATAAGAGTACAAGGCCATTAAGGCCAGATCGTTCTTCAAGATGCTCAAACATTCATAGATGACCAACAGGGTTAAATAATAATCACAGTGGTTGTAGAGGGTGCAACCAGTCAGCACCTCAGCAGTAAATGTCAGTTGGCTTTTCATAGCCAAGCATTCAGAGGTTGAGACAGCAGGTGCGGTAGAGATGGAGAGAGGGTGGGAGAGAGAGAGAGAGGGAGGGTCTCAAACAGCTGGTCTGCGGGACAAGGTAGCATGTCCAGTGAACAGGTCAGGGTTCCATAGCCGCAGGCAGAACAGTTGAAACTAGATTAGCAGCACGACTAGGTGGACTGGGGATGGGGACAGCCAGGAGTCATCAAGCCAGGTAGTCATGAGGCATGGTCCTAGAGCTCAGGTCCTCCGGGAGGGGAGAGAGAAAAATGGGAGAATTAGAGGGAGCATGCTTAAGATCACACAGGACATCAGACAGGACAGACTGACCCTAGTCCCCCGGCACATAGACTATTGCAGCATAGATACTGGAGGCTGAGACAGGTGGGGTCGGGGGAAACAACCCCCGGACAGGGCCAACCAGGCAGGATATAACCCCACCCACTTTGCCAAAGCACAGCCCCCACACCACTAGGGGGATATAAACAGACCACCAATGTATTACCCTGAGACAAGGCTGAGTATAGCCCATAAAAATCTCCTCCACCGCACGAACCCGAGGGGGCGCAAAACCAACAATGCAGTATTAATACAAATAATTGTTAAGTAAACAATTTTTTTTAAATAACTAATATTTAAAGAGCAGCAGTAAAATAACAGTAGCGAGGCTATATACAGGGGGTACCGGTACAGAGTCATTGTGCGGGGGCACAGGTTAGTCGAGGTAATTGAGGTAATATGTACATGTAGGTAGAGTTAAAGTGACAATGCATAGATAATAACCAGAGTTTAGCAGCAGAGTAAAAGAGGAGGTGGGGGATGGGGACACACACACACACACACACAATACAAATAGTCTGGGTAGCCATTTGATTAGCAGTTCAGAAGTCTTATGGCTTAGGGGTAGAAGCTGTTAAGAAGCCTTTTGGACATAGACTTGGCGCTCCGGTACCGCTTACCATGTGATAGCAGAGAGAACAGTCTATGACTAGGGTGGCTGGAGTCTTTGACACTTTTTAGGGCCTTCCTCTGACACCACCTGATATAGAGGTCCTGGATGGCAGAAAGCTTGGCCCCAGTGATGTACTGGGCCGTACTCACTACCTGCTGTAGTGCCTTGCAGTCGGAGGCCGAGCAGTTGCCAGTTGACTGATGCAACCAGTCAGGATGCTCTCGATCAGGAAGATCATGTCAGTGACTCAACCCACTCAAGTCAAGTATAGCGAAAAAATCCTGGCACGATGTGCCGCACCCCTCCTAGGGACGGCATGGAAGAGCACTAGTAAGCCAGTGATTCAGCCCCTGTAGTAGGGTCAGAGGCAGAGAATCCCAGTGGAGAGAGGGGAGCCGGCCAGGCAGAGACTACAAGGGCGGTTCGTCACTCCAGTGCCTTGCTGTTCACCTTCGCACCCCTTGGCCGGGCTACACTCAATCTTAGGACCTACTGATGAAATGAGACTTCAGTAAAGACTTAAAGGTTGAGACATAATCTGTGTCTCTCACATGGATAGTCAATCATCAATATTTATTGACAGATCAAACAGCAGATCTCTTTGTTTCTTGAGACCTAGAACTTGCATCTTTGTTTTGTCCGAGTTTAAAAGTAAAACATTTGCCGCCATCCACTTCCTTATGTCTGAAACACAGTCTTCCAGGGTAAGCAATTATGGGGCTTCCCTATGTTTCATCGAAATGTACAGCTGTGTGCCATCGCAGTGAAAGTTGACATTGACATCACCAAGAGGTAGAATTTATAGTGAAAACAATTGTGGTCCTAAAACGAAACCTTGAGGAACACCAAAACATACCATTGACTTGTCAGAGGACAAACTGTCCACAGAGACAAACAACGGGGGGGGCTATACGTTCTATGGAAAATAATGAACGGCGTGGAGCTGACCTTCCACGGAGTTGCATTATTTTCCAGAGAACGCATAGATTGGCCGGTAGAATGTGTTCATCCGGTCGCCCGAGTGGCGCAGCGGTCTAAAGCACTGCATCGCAGTGTTGCGGTGTACCTACAGCCTGGGGTTCGATCCCAGGCTGTGTCATTACCGCCCGTTACCGGGAGACCCATAGGGCTGTGCACAAGTGGCCCAGCGTCGTCCATGTTAGGGGAGGGTTTGGCCGGGGGGGCTTTACTGTCTGCATTTGGGTCTTCTCCTGAGCCTTGACACTCAAACATAGACCATGTAAGAATGAACTATAGCCATTGAATTCTACCGTGCAAATATACTCTGTGTTAGAGGGAAATAATGCACACTCTAAAATGCCTTTCAAGCCAATCAGAAACAAGTATTCAACAATTCCATTGTATAAATTATATTGAAGTCCAGAGATACATAGCTAAACCATCTCCATCATGTCTTCTGTGGGATACTTGAACTTGAGAAGAAGGGGGCACAATGTGATTTGGCTGGAGTAGAGGAGGAAGAGATCATTAAGTTTTCTTCTCCCTGCTCTCGCTCTCCTCTCAAAATATATGGTCCACAGTCACTCTTAAAAGAACAAGACTATGACATCACCTTCCAGTTCGAATACGGATTGGTGAAATGAAAGAGTGAAAAAAAAACAGGAACCAATTTGTTAGATTAAACATTTCTCATGCAGGCGCATGGTGATTTAGAAGGGTCAAGCGACCGACGGTGGGACAAGGCTTTACCTCCCTAAGACACAGCATTCTGTCAATCTAACTCACCGCCAGACTTTCCAATTACAGACCGCAGACGCACGAAGGTCAGAAGCGTATTAAAAGTAAAGATTACAATTCCCTAAGCATATTAAAAGCTACCTCCTCCGAAAATGTGCCTTATTTGCTAACTCGAGCCACTGTAGTGTAGGAGTGCCGGAGAAATATCAGATATGTGTGAGATGTGTGTATGTGACATTTGTATTGGACGGTTGTCACAGAATGATACATTTTCATTCGTACAAATGTTCACAATACACATGAACACAAGCAGCCAGCCAGCCATACGCACGCACACACACACACACACACACACACTTTACTGGTCACATGATCATGTGATCACCATGCGACACACGCACATAGCACACATACACTACCCTACGTATTTATTTGGACAATAAAGTTTACACTTTTGATCTGGCTCTGTACTCCATCATTTTGGATTAGAGGCTACAGTACAGAATGTAACCTTTTATTTTAGGGTATTTTCATGCATGTCTGTTTTACCATTTAGAAATGAAAGCAGTTTTTGTATCTAGTCCCTCCATTTGAAGGTGTCATAAGTATTTGGACAAATTCACTATTGTATTACATTTGGTAAAAAGTTTAGTATTTGGTCCTACATTCCTAGCACGCAATGACTACATCACGCATGTGGCTCTACAAACTTGTTGGATGCATTTGCAGTTTTTGTTGTATTTTGGATTATGCTGTGGAGTCACTTTTATTCTAAATAAGAATAGAATATGTTTCTGAACCCTTCTACATTAATGTGGACTCTACCATGATTACGGATATTCATGAATGAATCATGAATAATGATGAGTGAGAAAGTTACAGATGCACAAAGGTCATACATACCCCCAAGACATGCTAAACTCTCACCATTACCAATAACAGGCGGTATGATATTTATGCAAAATCATGGTAGAATCAACACACACACACGCACACGCACACACACACACACACACACACACACACACACACACACACACACACACACACACACACACACACACACACACACACACACACACACACATACACACACACACACACACACACACACACATCTGACCACCGCAAACTGATCCCATTCTCCAAAGCCCCGTATTTCCTATTACTAAACAAAGGCCGGGTCAGGAAGAATTCCAGATTGTCTGTAAACCCCATAAGTAGTCAGGAGAAATGTTAAGTCTTTTTCGTGTTTCTTTCTTTCCTATTTTCAGTTCTCATACTCATGCGCTCTGCCAGACAGAGGTGTTACTTTTTTCACCCAGAGGAAGTAAACACACGCACACTCTCTCTTTCACCTCTTCCCACCTTCTCATACCTGTGGGCGTGTGTTGTCATCTAAAAATGTGATATTTCACATTGGACATGACACTCACATGTATGCCAACAGTATGAAGCAGAGGTGCTCAGCTTGCTTACAGAGCCCTGGGACTTACGCAGGTGAACACATTCTCTGAAATACCACACTTCTACACAATGAATGCATTCCAAATTGCACCCTATTCCCTATATAGTATCAAATCAAAATATCGAATCAAATTTTATTTGTCACATGCGCCGAATACAACAGGTGTTGTATTATAGTGAAATGCTTACTTACAAGCCCTTAATCAATGACGCAGTTTTAAGAAAATAACAACAACAAAAAAATTAAGAAAAAAGTAAGACATAAGAAAAACAAATAATTAAAGAGCAGCAGTGAATAACAATAGCGGGGCTATATACAGGGGGTACTGGTTCAGAGTCAATGTGTCAATGTGCGGGGGCACCGGGGTCGAGGTAATTGAAATAATTATGTACATGCAGGTAGGGTTGTTAAAGTGGCTATGCATAGATAATAACAGAGAGTAGTAGCAGCGTGGTGGTGGGGTGAGGAGGGGGTGCAAATAGTCTGGGTAGCCATTTGATTAGCTGTTCAGGAGTCTTATGGCTTGGGGGTAGAAGCTGTTTAGAAACCTCTTGGACCTGACTTGTCACTCCGGTACCGCTGCCGTGCGGTAGCAGAGAGAACAGTCTATGACTAGGGTGGCTGGAGTCTTTGACGATTTTTAGGGCCTTCCTCTGACGCCTGGTGTAGAGGTCCTGGATGGCAGAAAGCTTGGCCCCGGTGATGTACTGGGCCGTACGCACTACCCTCTGTAGTGCCTTGCGGTCGGAGGCCGAGCAGTTGCCATACCAGGCAGTGATGAAACCCGTCTGGATGCTCTCGATAGCTCAGCTGTAAAATCTTTTAAGGATCTGACGACCAATGCCAAATCTTTTCAGTCTCCTGAGGGGGAATAGGTTTTGTCGTGCCCTCTTCACGACTGTCTTGGTGTGCTTGGACCATGTTAGTTTGTTGTTGATGTGGACGCCAAGGAACTTGATGCTCTCAACCTGCTCCACTACAGCCCAGTCGATGAGAATTTAATCCCGGAACATATTCCAGTCTGTGCTAGCAAAACAGTCCTGTAGTTTACCATCTGCTTCATCTGATCACTTTTTTATAGACCGAGTCACTGGTGCTTCCTGCATTAATTTTTGCTTGTAAGCAGTAATCAGGAGGATAGAGTTATGGCCAGATATGCCAAATGGAGGGCGAGGGAGAGCTTTGTACGTGTCTCTGTGTGTGGTATAGAGATGGTCTAGAATTTTTTTAACCTCTGGTTGCACATTTAACATCTTGATAGATATTCAGTAAAACTGATTTAAGTTTCCCTGCATTAAAGTCACCGGCCACTTGGAACGCCGCCTCTGGATGAGCTTATGGCGGTTTCCTGTTTGCTTATGGCAGAATACAGCTCATTTAGTGCGGTTTTAGTTCCAACCTCGCTCTGTGGTGGTATATAGACAGCTACGAAAAAAACTGATGAAAACTCTCTGGGGAAATAGTGAGGTCTGCAGCTTATCATAAGATACTCCACCTCGGGCGAGCAAAACTTTGAGACTTCCTTAGATATCGTGCACCAACTGTTGTTTACATAAATGCATAGGCCCCCGCCCCGTGTCTTACCAGAGGCTGCTGTTCTGTCTTGCCTATATGGTGTATAACCCGCCTGCTCTATGTTCCTAATGTTGTCATTCATCCATGACTCGGTGAAGCATAAAATATGACAGTTTTTTATGTGCCATTGGTAGGATATACATGCTTTCATTTCGTCCCATTTATTTAATAGTGATTGAACGTTAGCTAGCAGAACAGAGGGCAAGGGCAGATTAGCCACTCATCGCCTGGTCCTCACAAGGCACCCTGATCTTTTGCCTCGGAATCGCCGTTTCCTTCTGCAGTGAATCACGGGGATCGGGGCCTGGTCGGGTGTCAACAGTATATCCCTCGCGTCAGACTCATTGAAGAAAAACTATAAGTCCAGTTTGAGGTGAGCAATCCCAGTTCTGATGTTTAGAAGCTCTTTTCGGTCATAAGAGACGGTAGCAGCAACATTATGTACAAAACAAGTTACAAACAACGCAAAGAAAATAAAAATAGCATGATTGTAGTTGGGCTAGTAGGTAGTAGGGCTGTGACCAGTGGAGGCTCCTCATATGAGGAAGGGGAGGAACCTCCTCCTCAGTGAATTTTTTAAATTTTTAATAGTGAAACATTAAAAAAGTTATCCTTTTTAGATAAAACTATACTAAATATATTCACGTCACCAAATAATTGATTAAAACACACTGTTTTAAATGAAGGTCTACACTAGCCTCAACAGCACTCTGTAGGGTAGCATCATGATTTAGCCGGAGGACAGCTAGTTCCTGTCCTCCTCTTGGTACATTGACTTCAATACAAAACCTTGGAGGCTCGTGCTTCTCACCCCCTTCCATAGACTTGCACAGTAGTTATGACAACTTCCAGAGGACGTCCTCTAACCTATCAGAGCTCTTGCAGCATGAACTGACATGTTGTCCACCCAATCAAAGAATCAGAGAATTAATCTAGTACTGAGAGCATAAGCTACAGCTAGCTAGCACTGAAGTGCATAAAATGTTGTGAGTAGTTGACTCAAAGTGAGCGAAAGACAACGATTGAACAGTTTTGAACAAAGTAATTTCTTCACAAATGAAGGAGAAGCGAGAGAGAGAGATAGCTATATTTGTTGTATTTTATTTCACTTCAATTACTTAGCTATGGAATGCAGCTAGCTAGTTTAGCCTACTCAAACACCCAGCTCAAACAGAGAGAGATGCTATGTTAGCTAGCTGACTATGGCTTTCCAACACTGGAACTCTTCCAAGTCAAGGTAAGGTTTTGGTTTTACAAATGTATTGCCACCGGGGGTCGCCGGCGTAACTGCTAAACTGCTTGCTGCTGACTGTACACTATACTGCATGATTGTAGCGGTTTTACTAACGCGTTAGTTCTAGTAACTATGTTGACTATGACGTTATGATATGAAGGTTTGGCTTGGAAAAGTTTTTCACCTGATCACAGACAGCTAATGTGTTGTGCACTGAAGTCCACAAGTGAAGGGAGAAGGTGAGAAGATGAGATCGCATAGATGCGAGAACAAATTCATGAGCAAAGTGATCATGCTGTTTGTATGTGGCTGCTATGAAAGTGAACTGTGTTTGCGTGTGATCAGGGGTTTATTCATTCCGCCGATTCTGCTGAAAAGCGTTTCTTAAACAGAAGCAAACGGAACAAAAACGTGGATAAACACACCTGAATTTATCCAATAGAAACCCTCTTTGCAAGTGTTGGACTAATGATTACACCCTAGATCAGCTAGATGCAGGCAAGAGTGTGCAAGGCGGCATTGAATGTGTCAATGTCTGTCACCTTGATTACTGAAATTTCTCTCGACCTGTGCACATTGTAAACTTTCATTCATAGGCTAGGTTGTAGCAACCTCATGATGGATATAGGGAAAATTTGAGTATCATGTAGTAGCGTAAACCTATTGATGTTACATTGAGCTGGGTGAATGGAATATGAATGAGAGTCATCCAATGTGATGTAATAGAAGTAAGGCCATGCTCATACATTTTTTTTTGTCCTCCCTCATCTTAAACGGCACCAACCACGGTCATGGAATTTTGGATTATGGTAATTGGCCAGCCAAATGACTGCTGTCTCCGTAATAATCGTTAGAATAGCAAAAAAAAAATAATAATAACAATTAGACACATTTTTTTCTCTCCTCCGTTCCTGACTGCATGTGCTGCCGTATATTATATTTCTGTGTGCTGCGGCTGCACCTTGCCACGCCTTTCAATGTGCGCTCGCTTGCAGCAACACTTTGCTTGTTTCAGCAATGAGTAACCCACTTTTATCAGGTTTATAAGAGTCCATGTTACCATGAAGCGAACTCAACCGCACTAAGGCCCGGCTGTCCCGTTTTCAGTCAGCTGTCCGTTAACCCCCCCCCACCCCACACACACACACACACACACACACACACACACACACACACACACACACACACACACACACACACACACACACACACACACACACACACACACACACACACACACACACACACACACACACACACACACACACACACACACAAAACGTTACACAGTTATACGGTTATTGTGACAGCCCTACTATACAGTATAGTGCACATAAGGTGCCATTTAGGATGCGGTCAGTCATTTCCTCAAGGAAACCCTGTCAACCAAGTGTCACTACTATTCCACACGATCAGACTGTACAACTACAATGCTCGAAGAAATGTAAACCCCAAAAAAGATAGATTGTTACACTTAGAAATGTCATCAATGTGGATAATTGGACTTTCAAAATGCAGTCTCTCACATATCTCCCTGCCTGGCTGTCTGAAAGTCAACCCTTGGAGTAGCGTGTTTTTGTAAGTCGAAGGCAGCACCACAGTGTCAAGCGGGGTCATCAAAATAAACATATTTTTTTTCAGCTTTTTGGGAGAGACTGCTGTAGTCATCTCCTTTAAAGAAACCCCCATAAGACATGTGGACAGACACCTCAGTGGACCAGCTAAGCTGTTGCTAGCAGACATGCTCTGTTATGAACCAAGGCCCTTTCAGTCAACAGGATATATCTGTCTCGAAAAACAAAAAAAATAGACGCTTCAAGACATTCTCTTTTTCTTTTCTTCCTCTCCCTCAGCTCCTTCTATCCTCTAAGACTGATGCACAGCTCTTGCTTCCTACCATCTGATTCTCTCTCTTCCACCCTCACCCCCCCCCCCCCCTCCCTCTGGCATGTCTGGGCATAATTAAAGCTAAAAGGTGAAAAGCACTTTATCAAATGAATGGCTAAAACACAGCAGACCGTTATTATTATTATCAGTCCAAATTGACTCGGTGGGTTCCTGTGAAGAAGACAGGGGTGCACCAGAGCAGCACACGTAATCTCTAACTGGATATAATTGCTAGTTGATGGGGGGAGGAAAGAAGGAGGGGAGGAGAACGGGGGATTACCATATATGTTATAAGGTAAACATGATACTCTGTTTCTATGCTCTTCTCTTCACATGTGGTTTCTCAATCTCAGGTCATCTAGCCTGCATCTGCTCTTAAAAAAATGGCAACTGCTTGGAAATAGTGTATTAAGTATACGCCGTGCGGTTAAACGTTGTCTGGGTTATCGGTGTGGCAGCACGTTACGTTGTTTGTCCTTCATAATTTCTAGGGATTTTTTTGCTGTTTGAGGTCTAACACAGGACCAGGCTTGTTTACTTGTCTGTCTACAGTGTTTAGTAGACCCAGGGAAGATTGAGTCCCAAATGACACCCTAATACCTATATAGTGCACAACTGCCCTGGTCAAAAGTAATGCACTACATAGGGAATAGGGTGCCATTTGGGATCCAGGCTGTTGCGTCTTCTTTATTCATGTATTCAGAATCAAAACAATGATTCTTTCTGTGAGTCCAGAAAACAGCCGCTATCCCATAACGAAGAGACGGTCCATTTTCGTCTAAGTGAGTGACGAACGCTAGCCGAACAAACCTTCTGTGTAGAGATTGTCATCATCCCAAGCAAAGCCTTATTTCATGTGTCATTTACATTGTGGTAATAACCTGGTATCAGTTTACTGTATGACTCAATAATAATCCAGTGTGTCATTGCCTTCTTTGTAGTTTGGTATTATGCTAATCAAATTATTGTAATTCAATGGGTGAGATTGCAACAACTAGTAGAGAATATCCTATTTTCTAACGTGTCCTGAGTTTCTGGGAGAAATCATCAGCCTAGTCTTAAACACGAGCTTGATATATGGGGACACGGTGGACAAAATATTCAAAATGAATGATCTCATTCATTTTGACAGAAATCTACCTACATACTCATATGACTTTTCATGAGTTGTATTTTTTTGGGGGGGAATCTCCATTTGATTTCTCCCTGTGAGTAGCAGCAGCCCTAATGCACAGGTATCAAGAGGAATTACTGAACTGCTCCTGCCTGCATACTGTCAGACACACTGTCTTGTGATTTCCTAAATGCAGTTGACTGGCACAGAAGATGAAGGGACTGCTGTGAAGTTATACATAGAAGATCATGTCTCCTTTTCTATGTTCTCTAGCTCGAACCTTTGAACACAGGATGTGTTTGCTGGGTTGATTTCTAACTCAATTAGCTGAGAGCTTAGCCGTATTCATCCTAGAACCTGAGAAACGTGTCAAAATGTTTTTTGTTTGTTTGTATGATATTCCAAAATGATGTAAACAAAATATTTACATTTTGAATACTTTATTTCACTATTCTTAATTGAAAATGGCTTGTTGTGTGACTCAGTAAGTGATTACTTAAATGGTGACATGAGGTCACTGGTGCAAACTTGTTTTGATCCAGGCACTCTAAAATACCCTCCCCGACTGAGTTACAATTCCAATGCCTCATCTGAACCCATTGCCATGCATTCTCAGAGGGGGAGAGTACTGTATATTAAGGAATATAAAATACAGTGATATAAAATCACGAAGGATTTCTTTGTGTGTCCTTAAATAAAATTAAAAACGATCTAGGCGTCTGGTGCCTGGAGAGGTTATGTTTTTATAACTCACATAAATTACTCTCATTATGTTCTGGAAAGTGCACATAACTAGAACCATTCGAAGAATGATGAAACACAATTCTGATTCTCTAATATTGTTTACGCATGAACTGTTATGTCTACCATTCTGTAATGTGCGAGGATGTATACTTTATGAGCCTTTTTACACACAGCTAGGGGCTCTTTGCACTACGATGAATTTACGAGAGTTAACGCAAAAATACCCACCTATATACAGTAATGTAAAGATGCAAATCTAATTTATCTCTGACTTCTCTACGCCATTGCTACACCACCTTAGTGGATAGCGTACTAGAACCAGTTTCGAAGAGACATTTTGCACATAACTCGTGCTTTTATAGTGTAAAGAGACGGATCTGGCGTCTCAATTTGGCTTTGGCCACACCAAACCCAAGGCTAATGTAAGGATATTGCAAACAGAAAGTTGCAAATCTGATCCTACTTCACATATTTTGTTAGTTTAAAAACGTTCTATGTCTGTGTTCCATTCCTTCGGTGATCTGATCTAGAGTCAGTGTGAAGGCAGGTGTGAAGCAGGAGTCTTACTCTGGAGCACTGATCTGCATTCCTCCTCCCTCCCAACCAGGAGAGTGAGAGCTTCTTGTAGCCCTGCCAGGATGTCACTCGATACAAGAGCTGAAGATACCGTTTCAAGCTCCTTGACTTAACAGCATCCTCTGTCAAATGTGTTACAAGAGTTATGTCCCTGTCCCTATAACTCTCTCTCTCTCTCTCTCTCTCTCTCTCTCTCTCTCTCTCTCTCTCTCTCTCTCTCTCTCTCTCTCTCTCTCTCTCTCTCTCTCTCTCTCTCTCTCTCTCTCTCTCTCTCTCTCTCTCTCTCTCTCTCTCTCTCTCTCTCTGTCTTTGATGATGGGGGAGAGGATTCAACTCAGGGGGGGGGTCAATCTTGAGAAGCAGGCAGCTGCAGCAGTAGGGATTTGGCCTGGTGTTGGTGCTGCTGACAGATGTCCTCACTGGGGCTACGGCAGCACTTCAGCCCAGCCTAGAAGCACCCGACCCGGGTCATGGCTCCAGTAACACTGCCAGCATACCTACCCATTCCCAGTTCGGCTGGCTGGCTGGCTGGTTGACTGACTGGCTGGTGCAAGACAATACAGGATCAACTTGATCGCAGTGGGAGTTGTTGAGTCATAACTATCTGCCTCTGTGTCACCTTGAGCTGAGCTGGAAGTTCCAATGATGTAATCCTCACTTCACTCAAAGATAGTGTCATAGTAAGATAAGATAAGATAAGAATCTGCTACTTCATCTACTATAATGAACATGGAAGGGGGAAAAGGACACAACCTTCACTTTGGCATCTTTTTAGAGTTGACAACAGGGAAAACAAAAACACACACAGGATGATTGAGCCGTTGATGCTCTTGAAGGCGCCATTGTAAACGCTCAGCGGCTTTTCAGATCTTTTTGAATATGGCGCTAATTTGGCGACGATGGCGTCTTTTATCGTGCAGCAGATGCTTTTCAATTATGTGAAGTAGTGTGGGGGGAAAAGAGCGACTCGGGATGCTCGTGAAGAGTTGGGAGAGGGGGAGGAAGCTTTTAATGGCTACGTCTCAAATGTCATCCTATTCCTTACATAGTGCACTACTTTTGACCAGGGCCCATAGGTTAGTAGTGCACTATGTAGGGAATAGACCGCCATTTGGCACACGCACAATGACTGTACTCCCAGTAGGAACGACTGGGGTGCAGGAAGAGGCAATTACATCCCCTGAATAGTTGTTTGACACTTTTAACATTGCATCATCTATTTTCACTATCTGCCGTTTGCACATCCGTCTGGGGAAAAGGGCCATTAGATGCCTTTAAAGCTTGTATCAATAATGTATGTTATGCCTGGGCAAATCACTGAATATTGTCAATGAAAATGATGTAGCTAACTTTTTTTCTAAATCTTAGCAACCCAGAACCACATTGAATCGCATGCATTGATCATTAAAGAAAAACATCCTTCAATGAAGAAATACATTTATGTGTGGTTGGTGGACAAACTATTTGAGAAGAATATGTTAATATTCATTTGATTTCACCGTGTTTCCCAGTGCCCTTACCCTGCTGCAGACAGAATACCCTGCAACACAAACTCACATTATTTATCTCCTGACTAATTACATTATAATAATTGATGACAGTAAAGGAGGGCCAACATTTAATTAATTTGGCTCAAGGAAACTGCATCTCTGTGTATTTACCTTTGATCCAACTTCCTGGCAATAAATTCAAATGGTAAATCAAGTAAAGTTATGATTTTAGCCGGAACGCTCCTGGGCATTTAACATTACGTTATTACTTTTATGCCTAAACCTCTGGCATTAAATTGTCTTTATGCTTTTATCAGATAAAAATTGGGCCCTGTTGATAGGCCGATAGCATTCTCTTCTAAAACAGCCCTGCAAGACCAGCCAGAGGCCACACCCTCTCTCGATCAAGATGGAACTCACTCACATTTTATTGGAAAGGAGAAAATGCGTATATACGTCTCTATATAAATCAGCCTCTCTTATCTGAGTTGTAATTGGCACATCCATATTTGGGATCAATCAGACATTCCTGTGAGCTTTGTCAGAGCCTGCAGTGTATTTCCATCCAGGGTCACAGCCAGCTTACCTAGGAGAAGGAGGATTGTCTTTCTGCTGGCGACTATCCGGCTCTGGACCCAGTTCAGGTGATTCCTGAATTCAACAGCGTTCTGATGGGGGGAGTGGTTTTAACTATTGTAAATACTGTCTCAAATACTATACATACTGTCACCCTGCTGTCACTTCTGCTGCAACTCTCTGATCCAATCAGTTAATCATGGGGATTAATGGATAATATAAAATGCAATAACTACTGTATTCAATGGAACTGTAGAATATGGGCAAGAATGGATGGCTACTGTGTCTGCATCTCTCTCTGTCCCTCTGGGGGCAAGAGAAGGAAATGCACCTCCAAACTGAAATGTGGCAAAAAATTACTAAGCACAAATCATAACATCTCACTCAACATCTACATGGTTAACTCATGAGTAAACAATTGTACGTCACGGGACATTTATCTATTTGTTTGTGTATATGCCAAAACGTTATATTAAATATAAATAGAAAGTTATTTTAAGTTCTATTAAATAGAAAGTTATATGATGTACTATTAAATAAAAAGATGTATTAAGTTCGGGTAAATAGAAAGTTTGCTCTGCAAGTGCTTCCCTCATTCTGAGGGTGCTGGACTGTAAAATGGCTTGTAAAACTGCTCATAATTTAGTATGTAATTTCCCATGAAAATGATAGATTGAGGCTGATCTAGCAGTGGCAATACTAGTCATCTCTGGCAATTATGTGTAAGTATCATCATTGTTTAGTTGAATAACCTCATCTATTATTTCCTTTTACCATGAATTAGGGCCTATGAAAATTACAGGTTGGAGGCCTGTCTCATCGTATTATGGCCTGTAAGTGCTGATATTGATGGGAAGGTAATGGTAGTCCTCGGCCCTAAATGTAAATAGTATCTAAGGTGATATTTATTCTGCTCTCACGTGGAGTACTGTGGAGTAGAGCACTGGGGTAAAGGCAGGGGTGAGGCCTGTTGTGGAGCAGTGTTGGGAAGGCCCTATCCTACATATCACACCTACCTCAGGAGTGGCACGGGTTTGGCTAATACAGTTTCTAATATCAGTATTATTATTGGGTGTTAAGATGTAAAGGCTGACACTAAAACCAACACTGTCAGTTACAATTGAATTTGCGAGCTTTGCAGAGCTCTGCCTGTTGCGCAACATTTTCAATAGAGAGCAGAAAGGCTACAACTACTTAGCCAGGTAAGTATTTTTTCTCCGGTGAACTCTGTATGTCGTTGTGAACCAGGTATGAATGTGTGATCAAGAGATCTGGCAGTCGTCCACAATCTGTTCAGCTCCACTCCCCAGCTGAGATCTCAGTGCCACTGAAACGCAGGCACTACCTCGAGTGTTACGTACTTTGCTACATCTGCAATCAATCTGACTGCCAGCTCCTCTGTTCATGTTTAAGGAGCTGTTAAATTGTTTTGGTTAATTTAAATCGGGAAGCTTTTGTTACGCAACACCTCCCGAAACAGCTCTCTTGACACACACGCCGTAGGGTTAAGATATTACGTTTTCATCAGTTAGTGGATCGTCTTCTCTGAGAATGCAAACGGCCTTCTCCGGGGTAGAATGTAGAATAGAATGCAGCTGATATCTTTCAATCAGAGCTTCTCTGTACGCAATCACACTGTCATTGTTCGTCTCATGTTGTGGAAAGCGCCTTTTGACAGAGATCAGTGATGAATCACCTGGCCAAGAGCTTCAGATCCCATCGGCAGCCTTTTTCATCGAGTTAGGGAAGGGGGGAAAAAAACGACATTCAATTCATTTCTCCTGCTCTTTCATGTCTGCTGCTTTCCATTGGAACACGGTGTTTTAAAAGTTATGCACTGCAGCAACCTCTCTCTTTTCTTCTCGCAGAGATTCGCAAAGCAAATATTTGGCGGGGCAGTTCATAAAGGAAATGCTTTTACTTGCTCAAGGTGCTGACGGCAGGGCAGACTCTGTTATGTTGGAGGCTTAGAAAAACAAAACTTAACAGGGCTGGACTCGGCCGTCAAATTAAGTGGCAGAGATTTTTAATTGTACCGCTTTCTTCTGGTGGCAAAATAATTTGCTCACTCTTTTGTTTCGTAAAGCCGTGGCATTAAAGAAAATTCATTTTTCAACTTTGTACATTTCTTCTTTCTTTTTTTTATATCAACTTCCAAGAGTCGAAAAGGGGGACAAATATAAACTTGCAGGAACAGCATGTAAGCACATGATCTGTGGTCCAAGGTGAAAGTTTTTCAAAAGGCTGAATACATCATAGTAAAACCCGACGGAGGGAATAGTGTAAATGACGCTCCCTAAGACTAAGCAGCAAGGATGATTTAAGGCATCTTTGATTTAACAGGACACAAAGGATAATATGCATTCAAAGCCTGTCAAACGTCACTGCAAACTGTTGTCTAGGAATGTTATTACACTAATATCACTGTAAAGCATGCATATCATGGTCATTTTATTTGGACAAACAGTACATTTGCAATGTACAATGGGTAGAACATGCCATGCTATGCTTAAGTAGTGCTATAGGAGACAGCTGGGGATGTGAACTAAAGCTAGCGCTTTGGAAGGTTAAGGAGGGGAAGGAAGAAGTTAGGCCTGGCTTAAAGAAAAGCTAAGGACAGGATTAGAAATTTCTAAATTGTTCAACTTCATATTCATCATCTCCAGCACCACCCCAACATCAACATGTGAAAATGGCCCGTTTCTATGTTTTGTAGTAAAAAAAAATGATAAAGGAAGATTAGTGTTTCCAATGACATCATTGGTGTACATCATGTGATCATGTGCATTGCCTACTAATTGCATAGTAATTGTCTACTAATTGGTTGATGATGTCATTGGAAACACTTATCTTCCTCTATCTTTTTTAATACAAAACATAGAAACGTGCCATTTTCATATATGTTGATGTTGGAGCGGTGCTGGAGATGACAAATATGTAGTTGGACAATTTAGAAATGTCCCTTTAACGTTAAGGTAAAGGTTAGGGTTAAAGTTCGGTTTGGTTGTTGGTGTCTCTCCTCTATCACAGTGAGATGTAATTTATAAATCCAGCCAGCTGTGCCGCTATCACTCCGCCCAGTCCTCACGAATGCAGACATAACAAAGTACCTGATTGACAGGATCCAAACCTGGGATGGCACCTCGAGACACAGGGACCGAACCTTAGCCCGACTGTTCGAGGACTTTTAAACAACACACACATTTCATATGAAGTCCTCCACCACTGTTTCAGCTGCTTTGCTGCGTCTATATTTATCTATCGAGAAATTCTTTAACGCACACTGCCCGGGATGTTGCCAACCGCCTCAGGAGATACCTTTTTTTACACACCTTAGCAATTATGCACTTCATTCCAGCGGCACACAATGTAATCATATTGTGCAAGGTGAATTATGGGCTTCATGATTAATGTTGGTTGGGAAAAGTAGAGCTACCGAGCTAGTATAAGGATTCACACAATATATCAACAGGATACAAGTCAAGCATCAGACCTTTTTGAAGAGTTTCACGTGTTGTGAATGTCTACACAGTTTCAAAGGTAGTTATTTATTCAACTCAAATCTTTCTGGTCACAAACGGATTTTGTCACAGGAGTTTGTGTTTAAAAGGTTCTTGGCCATCTTTATAAAATAAAGTTTTCAGAGCTATTGAAAAAGGTTCTGTATACAATAAAGGCACTGGAAAGTGTAGACGTGCAGGTTGAAGACCTGGACAAACCCTTTTTGCTGTCTCAGTTAGGAGGCCTGACACCTGGGCAAACACTGGAGCCCAATGATCTGTCATCAGCTATAGGAACCAGTACAAACTTGGTCGCTTTTGTTGACACACAAAAGAAAATACTTCAAATTAATTTAGCACTCCGCATTCATCTTCTGTGGAAGCTTAAGACCTCGTTTATGCTTGCAAAATCATAAGGGGTCTTCGTTGGGGAATATTGGTTGGTTGATAGGCGCAGTAAAATGTTGTAAAGACATGACACGCGGACTGTTTTGCCAAGTGTCTGTTGGTAATACCTTGGATCTAAAGAGCCCTCAGATGTATTTATATATGTACTCCACTTCTCTGATCTCTTGAAGCTGTCCTACAAAACACCAGACCTCTTGAGGACATACAAGATAATTGTCTCTCAACATTTCTCTCCAACTCCAACAGCCAACTTCAAACAGAGACATTCCAAATTTCAGATTACGTGGTTGCTGATGACTTATGGGGCTCGCTCCCCGATTACATGTTTTTGTGTTCTTTAGTGACCGTCTTTGGGATGCATTGTATAGACCTGAGGAAAATACTAATGGTGTCTGGACTGCAAGTGATTAGTATAGGGATTACATCTACAAACCCAAGAACTGAAAGTCTCATGTCTTCAAGAGCACAGACCAAAGACTAAACGCGTTGACTAAACCAATGATAGAACATCCGACTTCTCATCTGATATCTGTATCAAGAATTTTATGAAAATGTGTTTTTATTTATGAAGCTGGTTGGCTGGATTCTGAGACAATTAGTGCAGATAATGAGGGTATATGCACTATGTATACCAAACATTAAGGACACATGCTCTTTCCATAACATAGACTGACCAGATGAATCCAGGTGATGGTGCCTTAATGATGTCCCTTTTTAAATCCACTTCAATTAGTGTAGATGAAGGGGAGGACACAGGTTAAAGAAGGATTTTTAAGCCTTGAGACAATTGAAACACGGATTGTGTATGTGGGCCATTCAGAGGGCAAATGGGCAAGAGAAAATATTTAAGTGCCTTTGAACGTGGTATGGTAATAGATGCCAGGCGCATCGGTTTGTGTCAAGAACTGCAACGCTGCTGGGTTTTTCACGCTCAACAGTTCCCCATGTGTATCGAGAACGGTCCACAACCCAAAGGATATCCAGCCAACTTGACACAACCGTGGGAAGCATTGGAGTCAGCATGGGCCAGCATCCCTGTGGAACGCTTTCGACATATTGTAGAGTCCATTCCCCAACGAATTGAGGCTGTTCTGATGGAAGGGGTTGGGGGGGGGTTGCAACTCATTATTAGGAAGGTGTCCCTAATGTTTGGTATACTCAGTGTATAAGATACATATTTCATATTTCTGAGTAAATTGGCATTATCTGAATCTGAGCAACTACAAACTGACAGCGTTAACCAGCAAATGTCTTTATGACTTCAGCAGTTTGCCCCAGAATCGAATACATACAAAGACGGTGGACTGAGTACCATTTCCATGGTAACACCTATTGGCATATCTGCAATCGGGGTAAGGCTGTCATAGTCAGCTATTCAGACAGTAGGAGAGGGGTGCTGTGAGAAGGCCCTTTGCTTTTCAGCAGTCCATTATATGGCACACTGATCAGACTTGATCACATACAAAAGGAACTCATTTTAAGCTCTTTAAGCTACCCCATAATCCACCAATGTGTGCAAATGACATGAATATTTGCGAAGAAAAGAAGACATGCCCATGCATTATGTCGCCTAACTCATTGCCAATGTTATGCTACCCACATCCTTTCTTCATATAATGCAGACCTTCAGAATTAGCCACTTAAAACGGGAGACATTGGAGATCTGACAGGAGTAAATAATTACAGTATTATAAATTATAATGCACAACATCTGTTGGAGAGACCCAGGGCCGGATGTACATAAATAGAGATGCCACCAGTCCACCAATCCCATGGCTCGCTTACCTGTAGGTTCATTATTTTGGGGAAAGGTTAGACAGAGAAGATGAAACCCCCACCAATCCTCTAATATTATCATATCAGTCTCTATAGAGACTATGTTGGGTTTTGACGGTTGAATGTGTAGTTTATGGCAGCTAATGAACTCTCGAGGGGGAATCCTGAGGGGATTACTCTGAAGTTTTCTCATAAAGTGGGAAACAAAAACAGTCTTGAGGGCTTGGGATGATCATAAACACGCAACATCCCCAAGCTGCCCCCACCCCCAATTTAATAGTGGACTCCCACTTTCTCCATTCAGCTTTTTCTGACACCCAGGGATAGAGACCTGACAAAGGGCAACTCCACTTGGAGAGGGATTAGTGTAAATCCGATTTATAATGAAATTAAGGGCTGAGTAGTTCTTGTAGGATTTGATACAAAAGATGGGCGAATTACTTTGTCTTTTTGGAAAATCTTTTATTTTCCTATGGTGAGAACTTTCTGATAAGTAGACTGGGGATCCTGCACAGCATACCAGCCAGTGGCCCCATTCCTCAGCCCAACTGACCAATAGACTCCTCTATCCACTCCACCTGGTTTGGATGTTTCCCTATCCATACAGAAACTATACTGATTTTGTGACCAGTTGATCGTTTTATAATTGCACTAATCTGCGATCCAAGGACATTTTGTTTGGGATTACACAGTTTATCATTGCTGTACACATGAGCTCTCACATCAATTAAGTAATTATGCTAAGTGTATAGAAAAATGAGGCCGTGCTATTGTAACAGTGCAGAATACTTTTTTAACTATCACCTAATGAATGCAAGCACTGACACACAGCTCTCCACTGACAGAAAGCTTGGAAGAATTTTGTGTTTTTTCTAGTGGTCTCTTGCTATATCAGGGAATTCCGCCAAAACAGGCAAACCCTTTTGAGCATGTTGGTAGGCAGAAACTTCTCCTTGCTTGTGATAATGCATGATTGTGGGTCAAGAAGATACATTTTAATGCAGAATATCAGAACTAGTAGCTATTTCAGAAACTACAGAGCAGTCTTGTAAAAAGTACCCAATTGTCATACTTGAGTAAAAGTAAAGATACATTATAATAGAAAATGACTCAATAAAGGTACAAGTCACCCAGTAAAATACTACTTGAGTAAAAGTCTAAAAGTATTTGGTTTTAAATATACTTAAGTATCAAAATAGTAGATTATCAGATACTCAACAACAATGTCTGATTTCGTTATTACTGAAACAGGTCACACGTGGTAAATATAAAGATCCAGTCCATTTAAGATATCAGTGTTGTGATGCAAGAATCCTAGCGAAATGCATAGTGCATAGAATTTTAAAGGTATTGTCGGATATTTTAATCCTAATCAGACAGGTTTTTTCACATAGACGATAAATTAGAGATAATATAAGACAAATACCCGGAAACAATAGAACACTATGAAAAATCTGGGGAACCCGGCCTGGTATTCATAGCTGACTTTGAAAAGGCTTTTGATAAAGTACAACTGGAATTTATATATAAATGCTTGGAATATTTCAACTTTGGAGAATCTCTAATATAATGGGTTAAAGTTATGTATAGTAACCCTAGGTGTAAAATAGTAAACAACGGCTACTTCTCAGAAAGTATTAAACTGTCAGGAGGAGTGAAACAAGGTTGTCCACTATTGGCATATTTATTTATTATGGCCTTCGAAATGTTAGCTATTAAAATCAGATCCAACAATAATATCAAGGGGCTAGAAATCGAGGGCTTAAAAACAAATGTGTCATTGTATGCTGATGATTTATGTTTTCTTTTAAATCCACAATTTGGATCCCTCCACACACAGCCTAGTAGAGGATCTAGATAATTGTTCTAACTTCTCTGGATTACAACCAAATTATGATAAGTGTACTATATTACATTTTGTATATTACAACTTTTACATTACCGTGTCGTTTACCAATAAAATGGTCTGACGTTGATGTGGACATACTCGGTATTTAGGTCTCAAAATAAATACATTTTCTCACTACAATCCATTTTAATAGAAAGTTAGCAAAAATATTTAAGATCTGCAACCATGGAAGGAAAATAACTGTCTATTTGTCCAAAAAAATCACCCTAATCAACTTTAGTCTTTTGAACTCTTTAGTCTCTTTTGCCTACACCTAGCGACAATTTTTTAATTATATGAGAAAAAAATATTCAATATTATTTGGAACGGCAAGCCAGACAAAAACATTTAACGGGCCTATTTATATAATGCATATGAAATCGGAGGGCATAAATGATTTAATATTAAAGCATTAGACCACTCACAAAAGTTATACTTAAATCCAAACTGGTTCTCTAGCAGATTAGTGAATCTGCAGATTAGTGAAGAATGTCTCACCCCATGTTCAAGAATGGCCTTTTTCCCTTTATTAAGATTACAACCTCTCACTTTCGGTTATTTGAAAATGAAATAATCTCCAATATATCACTATTTTTAAAACAAGACATAGAAAGTTGGTTGCAATTTCATTTTTTTCCATCAGAAAAGACAGCACAAACAATACAACAAATATTATGGTTAAACTCAAATATACTAATTGACAATAAAACACTATTTTTGGATTTAAAAAAAAAGGTATATTCTTTGTAAATTATATCATAAATTGGACTGGCGGAGTTATGTAACATATGCAGCAAACAAAAATATATGGAAATGTCTGCTCTACCCAAAACTACAACCAACTAATTGCAGCATTAAAATGGAAGAGACAAGTGGAATGGGGGAAGTAAAGAACTTGTCTGTCTGCTCTGCATTAAAGACCAAAATTGGTTAAAGAAAATTGTGATAAAAAAAGTTGAACAGTTTCATTTAAGGACCAAACAATTGACAGCTGTGTCATATAGATTGCAAAATAGTTGGGAAGAGATTTTCGATGTACCGATTCCATGGCACATGGTTTATGAACTGATACACAAAACGACGCCGAATTAAAACTTCAAATTTTTTATTTAAATTATTGTACAAATTCTTGCAACCAATAGAATGTTATAGAGTGCCTTCGGAAAGTATTCAGACCCCTTGACTTTTTTCCACATTTTGTTACAATACAGCCTTATTATAAAATGGATAAACTTTTTTTTTAAATCATCAGCAATCTACACCCAATACTCCATAATGACAAATCGAAAACAGGTTTTTAGAAATGTTTGCAAATTTATTCAAAATAAAAACAGAAATACTTTATTTACATAAGAATTCAGACTCTTTGCAATGAGACAAGAAATTGAGGTCAGGGGCATCCTGTTTCCATTGATCATCCTTGAGATATTTTTACAACTTGATTGGAGTCCACCTGTGGTAAGTTCAATTGATTGGACATGATTTGGAAAGGCACACACCCGTCTATATAAGGTCCCGCAGTTGACAGTGCATGTCAGAGCAAAAACCAAGCCATGAGGTCGAAGGAATTGTCCGTAGACCTCCGAGACAGGATTGTGTCGAGGCACAGATCTGGGGGAAGGGTACCAAATCATTTCTGCAGCATTGAATGTCTCCAAGACCACAGTGGCCTTCATCATTCTTAAATGGAAGAAGTTTGGAACCACCAAGACTCTTCCTAGAGCTGGCCGCCTGGTCAAACTGAGCAATCGGGGGAGAAGGGCCTTGGTCAGGGAGGTGACCAAGAACCGGATGGTCTCTCTGACAGAGCTCTAGAGTTCCTTTGTGGAGATAGGAGAACCTTCCAGAAGGACAACCATCTCTGCAACTCTCCACCAGTCAGTCCTTTATGGTAGAGTGACCAGACAAAACCAACTCCTCAGTAAAATACGCATGACAGCCCGCTTGGAGTTTGCCAAAAGGCACATAAAGTCTCTCAGACCAGGAGAAACAAGATTCTCTGGTCTGGTGAAACCAAGATTGAACTCTTTGGCCTGAATGCCAAGTGTCACGTCTGGATGAAACCTGGCACCATCCCTACAGTGAAGCATGGTGGTGGCAGCATCATGCTGTGGGGATGTTTTTCAGCGGCAGGGACTGGGAGACTAGTTAGAATCGAGGAAAATATGAACGGAGCAAAGTACAGAGAGATCCTTGATGAAAACCTGCTCCAGAGCACTCAGGACTGGAGAAAACCTGCTTAATGAAAACCTGCTCCAGAGTGCTCAGGACCTCAGACTGGGGCGAAGTTTCACCTTCCAACAGGACAACAACCCTAAGCACACAGCCAAGACAACTCAGGAGTGGCTTTGGGACAAGTCTCTGAATGTCCTTGAGTGACCCAGCCAGAGCCCTGACTTGAACCCGATCGAACATCTCTGGAGAGACCTGAAAATAGCTGTGCAGCAACGCTCCCCATCCAACATGACAGAGCTTGAGAGGATCTGCAGAGAAGAATGGGAGAAACTCCCTAAATACAGATGTGCCAAGCTCTTAGCGTTAAACCCAAGAAGCCTCAAGGCTATAATCACTGCCAAAGGTGCTTCAACAAATTACTGGTTAAAGGGTCTGAATACTTATGTAAATATGATAATTCAGTTTTGTATTTTTCATACATTTGCTAAAATGAATCATTAGATCATTTGTTTTGGTACCATCCATATGTAGCTTGTTTATGGTTGCAGGTTCAGGAATGGCTGAAGAATTGCAACATTTACCTGGAACTAACTTCGAGAAAAACAACACCGAGCTGTAGACAAGGGCCCCCACCGTCCCAGAGGACTGGATGATCTCGCTCTCCAAGGCCGACGTGGGTTATGTTTTTAATCTGGTCAACACTCGCAAAGCCACGGGACCAGACTGTATTCCAGGGCACGTTCTCAGAGCATGTGCAAAACAGCTGGCAGGCATCTTCACTGTCATTTTCAACATCTCCTTGTCCCAGTCTGTAATCCCCACATGTCTCAAGATCATCACCATCATTCCTGTTCCCAATAACTCTAAGGCTTCCTACCGAATGACTACCGCCCTGTAGCACTAACATCTGTAATCACAAAGTGCTTTGAAAGGCTGGTCATAGCACACATCACCTCCATCATCCCAGACACCCTAGACCCACTCCAGTTTGCATACCGACCCAACAGATCTACAGACGATGCAATCTCAATTGTACTCCACTCTGCCCTCTTCCACCTGGACAAGTAAGAAAGCTGTTCATCGACTACAGCTCAGTGTTCAACACCATAGTGCCCTCAAAGCTCTTCACCTAAACTCGGGACCCTGGGACTGAACACCTCCCTTTACAACTGGATCCTGGGCTTCATGATGGGCTGACACCAGGTGGTTGGAGTGGGCAACAACACCTCTGCCACACTGGCCCTCAACACGGGGTGTGTGCCTAGCCCCCTCCTGTACTCCCTGTTTACCCATGACCGTGTGGCAATGCACGACTCCAACTCCATCATCAAGTTTCCTGACGACACAACAGTGATAGGCCTGATCACCAACAACGATGAGACAGCTTAAAAGGGAGGAGGTCAGAGAACTGGCACTATGGTGCCAGGACAACAACCTCTCCCTCAACTTCAGCAAAGAGCTCATCCATGGACTACAGGGGCCACAGTGGAGATGGTGAAGAGCTTCAAGTTCCTCTGTGTCCACATCATTGAGGATTTAACATGGTTCTCTCACACCAGAACAGTTTTGACATGGCCTCTCAGATCCTCGGGAACTTTTACAGGTGCACCATTGAGAGCATCGTGACTGGTTATATCACAGTCTAGTATGGCAACTGCACCGCCCGCAACCAGAAGGGCCTACAGAGGTTGGTGCGGACAGCCCAGCGCATCACTTTTGGTGTGAGCTCCCAGCTATCCAGGACGTACATGCCCGGCGGTGTCTGAGAAAGGCCCAAAACCCGAGACATGTACTGTTCTCCATGCTCCCGTTCAGCAGGCGGTACCGGTGCATCGAAGCTCAGACAAACAGACTCCTAAACAGCTTCTATCCAGTGGCCATAAGACTGTTAAGTGGCTTACAACTACTGCTCTCCCTCTCCCACAGACTATCCATACTGACTGTATGCCCATCCACAGGTCTCTACCCACTCAGACACAACTAACGCTGCTGCTAAAATTATTATTGATTAGAATTATTACTCCTTTACGCTGCTGTCCATTGATTATTGATCGCCATTACCATTAATATGTATCTATTTATCCTGCTACTGGTCAATATTACTCCTGTATACATGTATACACTGAGTGTACAAAACACTAAGAATACCTGCTCTTTCCATGACATAGACTGAATACAGGTGAAAGCTATGATCCCTTACTGATGTAACTTGTTAAATCCACTTCAATCAGTGTAGATGAAGGGGAGGAGACAGGTTAAATAAGGATTTTTAAGCCTTGAGACACCTAGTGTATATTGCCATTAGTATATTACCATAAGTATTTATATACAGTTGAAATCAGAAGTTTACATACACTTAGGTTGGAGTCATTAAAACTCGTTTTTCAACCACTCCACAAATGTCTTGTTAACAAACTATAGTTTTGACAAGTCGGTCAGGACATCTACTTTGTGCATGACACAAGTAATTTTCCCAACAATTATTTACAGACAGATTATTTCAATTATAATTCACTGTATCACAATTCCAGTGGGTCAGATGTTTACATACACTAAGTTGACTGTGCCTTTAAACAGCTTGGAAAATTCTAGAAAATTATGTCATGGCTTTAGAAGCTTCTGATAGGCTAATTGACATAATTTGAGTCAATTGGAGGTGTACCTGTGGATGTATTTCAAGGACTACCTTCAAACTCAGTGCCTCTTTGCTTGACATCATGGGAAAATCAAAAGAAATCAGCCAAGACCTCAGAAAACAAATTGTAGACCTCTACAAGTCTGGTTCATCCTTGGGACAATTTCCAAACGCCTGAAGGTACCACGTTCATCTGTACAAACAATAGTACGCAAGTATAAACACCATGGGACCACGCAGCCATAATACCACTCAGGAAGGAGACGCGTTCTGTCTCCTAGAGATGAACGTACTTTGGTGCGAAAAGTGCAAATCAATCCCAGAACAACAGCAAAGGACCTTGTGATGATGCTGGAGGAAACAGGTACAAAAGTATCTATATCCACAGTAAAACGAGTCCTATATCGACATAACCTGAAAGGCCACTCAGCAAGGAAGAAGCCACTGCTCCAAAACCGGCATAAAAAAGCCAGACTACAGTTTGCAACTGCACATGGGGACAAAGATCGTACTTTTTGGAGAAATGTCCTCTGGTCTGATGAAACAAAAATAGAACTGTTTGGCCATACTGACCATCGTTATGTTTGGAGGAAACAGGGGGAGGCTTGCAAGCTGAAGAACACCATCCCAACCGTGAAGCACGGTTTGGCAGCATCATGTTGTGGGGGTGCTTTGCTGCAGGAGGGACTGGTGCACTTCAGAAAATAGATGGCATCATGAGGATGGAGAATTGTGGATATATTGAAGCAACATCTCAAGACATCAGTCAGGAAGTTAAAGCTTGGTCGCAAATAGGTCTTCCAAATGGACAATGACCCAAGCATACTTCCAAAGTTGTGGCAAAATGGCTTAAGGACATCAAAGTCAAGGTATTGGAGTGGCCATCACAAAGCCCTGACCTCAATCCTATAGAAAATGTGTGGGCAGAAGTGAAAAAGCGTGTGCGAGCAATGAGGCCTACAAACCTGACTCAGTTACACCAGCTCTGTCAGGAGGAATGGGCCAAAATTCACCCAACTTATTGTGGGAAGCTTGTGGAAGGCTACCCAAAACCTTTGACCCAAGTTAAACAATTGAAAGGCAATGCTACCAAATGCTAATTGAGTGTATGTAAACTTCTGACCCACTGGGAATGTGATGAAATAAATAAAAGCTGAAATAAATAATTCTTTCTTCTATTATTCTGACATTTCACATTCTTAAAATAAAGTGGTGATCCTAACTGACCTAAGACAGGGGATTTTTACTAGGATTAAATGTCAGGAATTGTGAAAAACTGAGTTTAAATGTATTTGGCTAAGGTGTATGTAAACTTCCGACTTCAACTGTATATTCCTGCTACTAGTCACTTTTCAGCCCTGTTTACATGTACAGTATATCCTACTACCAGACACGTGTTATGTATAAACCCACCTCAACCTCTCCAGTACCCCTGCACATTGAATAAGGTACTGGCACTGACCTGCCTGTACTTGCATTCTCTGTTCTTTAACTCTCATCGTATTTCTCGTGTGGTTTTTATTCATACTTGTATTTTCTATTCTATTTTCTATTGTTATCTATATTATTATTGTGACTGTGTTGTTTGGAAAGAGCTCTCAAGGTAAGAATTTCACTGCCCTGTTTTACAGCTGTTGCATCCTGTGCACTTGGCAAATCAACTTTGAAACTTGAAGTCATTCCTTCCGGTATATAGTTTGTGTACTAAGTTGTGTTTGGTTGCAATGCTACCTGCTAGGAGTTTCTGCCATAAATTAAGAGTCTCTTAATTTTTTATTAAATTCTGTCATTAATCCACAGACGTTTTGGCAGCCATGATGTGCTTTCATTTTAAACAGCCATGGAACTGTATCGACTCATAAATCTCCATCCTTTAACAGCGGTATGTACATTGGAACCTTTTTATGGAGATTAAAAGATTAATTTTGAAAAGCTTTATTTTGTTCTCTTTTGGGGGGTAAGAAGTCTCAATGGGCAGCGGCATTACCTCCAAGAGAAACTGTCAAAAAGGAGACTCAGAGAACAGGTGGGTCCAGGGATGGACTGACCATTGGGCAGTTCTGGCAACTGCCAGATGGGCTGGTCCACCTTTAGCCCAGGGAACTTTCTATGTAGATTGGGGGTTTTGCGCATAATAATCCTTATTTGGCTAATAGTGAGACCTCTGGTGTTTTAGAAATGGATGGCCAATTTATGGTCCCAGTCCGTCCCTGAGTGGATCAAAACTGTGGATGGACAAACAGGTACTGTCAGTCAACTTGCAAGCATAATAACTTAAGAATCATTGGACTGACTTGCCTGTCCACGTGTTGATCAAAGCTAATAATAATCATTTATTACATTTGTAAATCACTTTTCATCAAGTGCATCAAATAAAAATTAAACACCAAATAGAATAGTTTTTGACACAACTAGACACGGTAACTGACAAAACGAACATAGCTGACACTACAAGGGACAAGGACACCAAGGAGCACAGCTGTCAACAGAAAGCCTTCCGAAAGAGAAAGGTCTTCAGGCCCGTTTTAAAGGAACCCAGAGTCGGTGGTGCCTTCAGGTGGTCCGGGAGAGCATTCCAGAGGCTAGGGACGGTCGAGCTGAAAGCCCGATCCCCCAAAGAGCGAAGCTTGGGCCTGGGGGCGTGGAGGAGCAGCCTATCGTTTGGCCTGAGGGTGCCGGTGGAGTTATGGAGGGAGAGCATTTTCTTTAGATAAGGGGGAGATTTTCCATGAATACACCGGAAAGTCAGCAGGAGGGTTTTGAATTCAATCCGGAATGAGACGGGGAGCCAGTGCAGGAATGCCAGTATGGGGGCGATGTGATGGAGTTTCCGCACTCATCAGGATCCTGGCAGCGCTGTTCTGGATGTATTGGAGCTTCTGGAGACTCCTGCCAGCGATCCCAATGAAGAGTGCGTTGCAGTAGTCCAGCCTTGAGGAGATCAGCTTCTCTGCATTAGACTGAGTGAGGATGGGACAGTTTGGCCATGTCCTCGAGGTGATAGAATGACGCTTTACACAGTTGTTTGATGTGGCTGTCAAAGGGAGGAATCAAGCTTTACACCCTGATTGGAAACTGAGGGGGAAAGAGGGATGTTCTGTCCAGCAGTGTGTTATTGGGGAGTGCTGGACCTGGTGTAGGATGCCAACAAGTAGGGTCTCAGTTTTGCTGTTGTTCAGTTGAAGGAAGTTTTGCTTCACCCATGCCCTTATCTCCTCAAGGCAAGATTATTCTCCGCCTTTCAGAGTAATCTTTTAACATGTACTATTTGAATGACGGATGCTTAAACACCGTCATAACCCAGTTTGAGGCCACGCAACCATGAACAGCTGTTAGCTGTGAAATGGAAACTTAATTTTTGTTTGGCAAATGTCATGAGACATTTGTCAAGGTACTTGTTCTTCTTTAAAGTCACATCTGTGATGGGAAGAATAAAATAATTGCCTGGAAGTGGCAAGATGTAATCCCAGTGAAACTGACCCGCGCCCTATGCATTGAAAGCCTTGGAGAAATGTAGGTCAAAAGCTAATTACATGGTCTGGCAGTGGGGCTTAGATATCAGGATATTTCACAAGGACTACTAGAGCTCCGCCTGCACACGCTCACTCGAAACATTGGTCATGTGATTGGAGGTGCTTCGGTCATGTGTTTGGCTAGGGTCAGTCTGTCCAATCTGGTGTACTGCATGATCTCAAATATTCCTGTCCTATCTGGTGTCCTGTGTTATCTGCTGTTTCAAACCTCTCTCTCTCTCTCTCTCTCTCTCTCTCTCTCTCTCTCTCTCTCTCTCTCTCTCTCTCTCTCTCTCTCTCTCTCTCTCTCTCTCTCTCTCTCTCTCTCGCGCGCTGTCTCGCTCGAGGAGCCCCTAAGACCATGCCTCAGGACTACCTAAACGGACAACATTTGGTCGTTCTACCTTGTATCACCTGACGCGTTACGTTGTTCCGGACCTGCTTTTTCAATCCAAAGCTTTTACATTGGTTGGAAGTAGTGAACGAGTGCACACTTTTTTGGACACACCCAGAGTCACAGATGGAGCAGGGATGACATGCAGTTCCTACTCAAACCACTGAGTGCAGCAATGAGACATATTCTAGGACTGGTGATATCAAGGGTCACCTGGGCATTTGTCCGGTGCTTTTTAAAAGGGTACTACCCCCTTTCTTTATAATGTAGTCAGTGTAAAAGCTGGCCGTCTCAGCATTTCCATGTCAATAGCTAGCTTTCCATCCAATTTGCGACAGATTCTCATGCAAATATTTTAAAATCTACATAAAACAACAATTTCCCACCGGAGATGTCTTTTCATCAAATTTATTTTTGCTAATATAAAGTTGTGCGTGATGACGTACACTGAGTATACCAAACATTAGGAACACCTTCCTAATATTGAATTGCAACCGATGTTGTCTCCAATGCTTCTCACAGTTGTGTTAAGTTGGCTGGATGTCCGTTGGGTGGTGGACCATTCTTGATACATACAGGAAAGTGTTGAGGGTGAAAACCCCAGCAGCGTTGCAAACTGGTGCGCCTGGCACATACTACCATACTCCAAGCAAAGGAACTTGCATTTTTTGTCTTGGCCATTCGCACTCTGAATGGTACACATACACAATCCATGTCTCAAATGTCTCAAGGCTGACCAGCTTTCACCTGGATTCACCTGGTCAGTCCATGTCATGGAAAAAGCAGGTGTTCTTAATGTTTTGTACAGTGAATCCGGAAAGTATTCAGACACCTTGACTTTTTCCACATTTCATTACTTTACAGATGTATTTTTCTCATCAATCTACACACAATACCTCATAACGACAAAGCAAAAACAGTTTTTTATCAAATGTAGTTCATTTATAAAAAATGAAAAACAGAAAAAGGGGTCTGAGTACTTTCCGAACGCACTACATTTACATTTACATTTAAGTCATTTAGCAGACGCTCTTATCCAGAGCGACTTACAAATTGGAGCACTACTCAGTGTAGTGCACATAAAATAAATCACTGTTAAATTAAAGTGTACCAAATGAAAAATACAAGTTAAATGGGTTTCTATTTCATTTTCAACTCTACTGATGGCTTTGTCACAAAAACTGTTAATATACATGACCACTTTGGTCTTGGTACCTGCGCTTTAGCCAACAGCTCACAGATACAGTACGGGTAGGCTACTTGCATTATGAGATTATTATGGATAGAAGCGATATTATTTGTTTTTGTCAAATGGCAGCCAAGCATCGATCATGTCACCAGAATAAGACCTTTATTGGAAAGAAGCATCAAGCTCATCATCTTGCACATTCACCACCCAGTGAAGTTCCTCATAACTTATTTCATCTGTAGCCTAATAAACTGTATGCTTTCCTGAGTCGTAGTGGGAGGACCACACAATATATCATTGTGGGACTCCAACTTGACTTCGATATAATCATTATTATATGAATATTTGCGTATAAAGACATATCTACCGGCCATTTCTCGCATAAAGACATTTTGCACACGCCAAAAGATCCCACCATGTCGAACGAACTAATTGTCTGTCGGCATTTCAAAAATTGTACCTGCATTTCGTGTTTCTATCAGCCTTGTTGTGACTTTTTTTTAATGCGTCAGGTAATTCATCCGCATGAAATGGCTGGATGGAAACGTGGTTAGTGTTTTAAATTGTTTCTGTCAAAGCTAAGCATAAGAGTGATGGATCTCCTTCAGGGCATTACATTTACTCTTTGGCAGTGGTGTAAAGTACTTAAGTACTGTAACTAGGTAGTTACAGTAAGTAGTTTTTTGGGGGTATCTGTACTTCACTTTACTATTTATACTTATGGCAACTTTTACTTTTACTTCACTACATTCCTAAAGAAAATAATGTACTTTTTACTCCATACATTTTCCCTGACACTCAAAAGTACTCGTTACATTTGTATTTATAATTTTTTACCCCATTTTCTCCCTAATTTCGTGGTATCCAATTGGTAGTTACAGTCTTGTTTCATTGCTGCAACTCCCGTACGGACTCGGGAGAGGCGAAGGTCGAGAGCCGTGTGTCCTCCGAAACACAACCCAACCAAGCTGCACTGCTTCTTGACACAATGCCCACTTAACCCGGAAGCCAGCCGCACCAACGTGTCAGAGGAAACACCGTACACCTGGCGACAGTGTCAGCGTGCACTGCGCCCAGCCCGCCACAGGAGTCGCTAGTGTGCGATGGGACAAGGACATCCCCGCCGGCCAAACCCTCCCCTAACCCGGGCGACGCTGGGCCAATTGTGGCCGCCCCATGGGTCTCCCGGTCGCGGCCGGCTGCGACAGAGCCTGGACTCAAACCCAGAATCTCTAGCGGCACAGCTAGCACTGCGATGCAGTGCCTTAGACCACTGAGCCACTCGGGAGGCCTCTACTCGTTACATTTTGACAGGAAAATGGTCCAATTCACACACTTATCAAGAGAACATCCCTGGTCATCCTTACTGCCTCTGATCTGGTGGACTCACTAAACACAATTTATGTCTGAGTGTTGGTAAATTATGTCTGAGTGTTGGTGTGTGCCCCTGGCTATCTGTAAAAAAAAGAAAAAATAAGAAAATTGTGTCGTCTGTTTTGCTTATTATAAGGAAATTGAAATTATTTATACTTATTTATACTTTTTACTTTTGGGGTAATTTAATGCCCTGATCTCCTTGTAGAGCTTAGTATGGAGATAGCTTTCTGTCAAAATTCACATCGTTACTCAATTACAACATTTTGACAGAAATCTATCTCCATAGCCCATTGGTTTGTCAGCTGAAAGCAAGAACAAACTTTGTATGTAGACTATGTACCTAGTCACATTCCTCTGTCAACACCATTCTCCTGAGTCCTAAGCGGATCCATACAGTCACAATAACACAATAACACCAATGGATTATAATGAGCTCAGTGGAATGCCATTCCCACAGGGAAACTTATATTTAACCAGAATGTTAACTGGGGAAAAAAATTCAGAAACTGTTGTCGTAGTAGAATATCTACTATTCTATATCTACTACATAAAGTTATGTTAAAGAATAGGCCTACATCAATTTGATACCTCTTGGAAATTACTAGCTTTTAACTGCATTGTTTTGAATAATAAACATGTTGACTTAAATAATGAAATTGTAAACAAACACTGTATAGCCTCAAAACATAGTTTAAAATAATTGTTATATCATGGATGGTCAGTCCTTGCATCCATAACTCTGTCTCTGAATTTGAGAGTGGTTACATTCCTCCAGCTCCATCCATCAGCTGTTTACAGATGCATTGGCGGGGTAAAGATTTGTTATTGTTTGAATTGCAGATTGTCCCTTTAACCATTTGTGGGGGAAACGCAAAATTGACGTAAGATCAGCATCTAGGGACTTCACCCTAAACCGAACCCCAATGACAGAACACTATCAGTTATAGGAGAGTAAATGAGCTCTGACAGTGTCAAGAAGGAACACGAGCTCTACTGATAAAGACAGGCTAAATGTGACACTTTTACCAAGGGATAAGAGGAATTGATTCATTCCCAGTATATGTGTGAAGGAACTCCCAAATCTAGAGATTAGAAACCATTCATAAAAGGATTGCATGGTTCAGACACTATTCCTTAACAACTAATATGTTAGATAAGTGAACATAACCCAGCCCTTTATGAGACAAGCGAAGAGCAGTTAGCACTCTGAGATCTGGACTAGCTAACTAGATCATGAGAAAAATGTCAATAGCACAATCTACAGATGTACAGTGCTTTCAGAATGTATTCACACCCCTTGACTTTTTCAACATCTTTTTGTGTTACAGCCTGAATTGAAAATTGATTAAATTGAGATATTGTGTCACTGACCTGCCTATACACAATACCCCATAATTTCAAAATGAAATTATGTTTTTAGCAATGTTTACAAATGAATTCAAATGAAAAGCTGAAATGTCATGAGTCAATAAGTATTCAACCCCTTATTTATAGTAAGTTCAGGATTAAAAATGTGCTTAACAAGTCACATAATAAATTGCATGGATTCACACTATGTGCAATAATAGTGTTTAGCATGATTTTTGAATGACTGCCTCATCTCTGTACCCCATACATACAATTATCTGTAAGGTTCCTTAGTCGAGCAGTGCATTTCAAACACAGGTTCAACCACAAAGACCAAGGAGGTTTTCCAATGCCTCGCAAAGAAGGGCACCTATTGGTAGATGGGTAAAAATAAAAAAGCAGACATTGAATATTTGAACATGGCGAAGTTATTAATTACCCTTTGGATGGTGTATCAATACACCTAGTCACTACAAAGATAAAGGCGTCCTTCCTAACTCAGTTACCGGAGAGGAAGGAAACCATTCAGTGATTTCACCATGAGGCCAATGGTGACTTTAAAACAGTTACAGAATGTAATGACTGTGATAAGAGAAAACTGAGGATGAATCAACAACATTGTAGTTACTCCTCAAAACTAACTAAAATGACAGAGTGAAAAGATGGCAAAACATGCATCCTGTTTGCAATAAGGCACTAAAGTAAAACTGCCAAAAATGTGGCAAGGAAATTAACTTTATGTCCTGAATACAAAGCGTTATGTTTGAAGAAAATCCAACACAACTCATCACTGAGTACCACTCTTCATATTTTCATGCATGGTGGTGGCTGCATCATGTTATGTGTATGCTTGTCATCGGCAAGGACTAGGGCGATTTTTGGGATAAAAAGAAATGGAATAAAGCTAAGCACAGGAAAAATCCTAGAGGAAAACCTGGTTCAGTCTGCTTTCCAACAGAAACTGGGAGACAAATTCACCTTTCAGCAGGACAATAACCTAAAACACAAGGCCAAATATACAATGGAGTTGCTTACCAAGACGACATTGAATGTTCCTGAGTGGCCTAGTTACAGTTTTTAATTAAATCGGCTTGAAAATCTATGGCAAGACTTGAAAATGGCTGTCTAGCAATGATCAACAACCAACTTGACAGAGTTTGAAGAATTTTTTAATAATAAATGTTGTACAATCTTGGGTGTGCAAAGCTCTTAGAGACTTACCCAGACAGACTCACAGCTGCAATAACTATCCAAGGTGATTCTAACATCAGGGGAGTGAATACTTATGTAAATGAGATATTTCTGTATTTCATTTTCAATAAATTAGCAAAGATTTCTAAAACCATGTTTTCACTTTATCATTATTGTGTGTAGATGGGTGAGAAAAAAAAGTGGAATAAGTCAAGAGGTATGAATACTTTCTGAAGGCACTGTAGGATCTTAATTCAACCATTTTCTCACAGCAGGACATTTCTTGCAACAACTAAGTGATCAATCTACAATCCTACACCTGTAACTATTTAATTGGAAAGCAGACTACTGAAGCATAACCCTCTCACCTCAGCATACAGTATCTGAGAAAATACTGTCAAGATTGGTCATGATCCCATTTTGCCTGCTCTTAGGCCACATCATATGCATAACTCAAACTGAGGTGAAATAACTGAGTCAGCAAAGTTTTAAAGAGCATTGAAAAATAAGCCTTATCAATTATTATTATTTACATTTGATTTTTTACCCCCAATTTCGTGGTATCCAATTGTTAGTAGTTACTATCTTGTCTCATCGCTACAACTCCCGTACAGGCTCGGGAGAGACGAAGGTCGAGAGCCATGCGTCCTCCGAAACACAACCCAACCAAGCCGCACTGCTTCTTAACACAGCGCGCATCCAACTCGGAAGCCAGCCGCACCAATGTGTCGGAGGAAACACCATACACGGCCATTAGCTACATTTTTTCACCTATTTGAAAAGAGTGATGGTGTAGTCTGATGGTGTAGTCTGATGCTTGTTGTGTGTCTATTTGGGATGTGCGTCTTTCCCTTTCAAGACGATTCAATATGTACAGTATCTAGATACATGGGCTCCGATACGATACAGGAACGATACGTTTTAGTTTGAAACAATCCATTGCGATTCGGGTTGGATTAGAGAATGAAACGATGCGATTAGCTTCAATGCGATACAATTCGATGGACTAACATTTGTTGCATAGTAATGTAAGCTAGTAATGTATCAATATGTATTGTTTACAAATTACACATTTCAGGAGAAGGGAGTGAGAGACATAGCTGCATGTGAGCTCTCGCATATTTCAACATGTTTTTTTACAAAAGGATAGATTTGGAGTTAGATAAACTTGGATTTAAACTCGGCAAGGACATATGCAGATTGCTACCCTCCACAGCATGGCCTTCACTCCAGATCAAAACTCCAAACCTACAACCTAATTTTAGACTAAATTACCTGGAAGGATAACTGCTACCAAGGATTCCTTTTCCCAAGCTATACGGAGGGGGCTCTGGCAAACAAACAGCAGAGACCTGAGGACACCATCCAACCTGGAACTGAGTGAGTAGTGTTTTGTCAGATGCTATTTTGAAAGCCAAGAAGAAGAAGAAAAATGAAATATAAAGTACATTACAATGATATATTTCACTTTATGGGGACTGAATGCTGAGTTAAGGCTACCAGGCTTGCAAGGACCGACCAGATACAACTTCAATTAGCATTGAGGTGTGAAGTGAGAGGTGTCGAGGCCTTTGGGCCCAACAAGTGGCAGCAGCCTGCCCCCCACCTAAATCCAGAGGGCTTGAAGCCCCCTCCCACTGTTCAGAGACCATCCACTGGCATTTTCTACAAGAAAGCTTCTCCCAAGTGGGTGTCACACCTACTCCCGTTGCCTGCTGCACTGCTGCTTGGATTCCATCTGGCATCTGTTCACTGTCTCCCCTGGCCTGTCTCCCCCTGTCTGGTACAGGTACCCCCACCACACTTCCCCCTCTGTCCCGAGGTTTTTCGCTCGCCTCCAGCACACACTTACTGTTAGGGCGAGTGACTCTGAACTTACAACGGCTAGCCCCAAGTCGTTATATATATATTTTTTTTCTTGTGCATTTTGCTATTTTGCTATTTGACTCCTGCATGCTTAGTTGACTATGACATTTCTTGTTTACCCAACCGTGGGACAGACTATGTTCGTTCCCACACTCGGGACTCTGACTCTCTATTGGTTACACTGACTTTTGGCCTCCCGTCCTATTCTATCCACCTCTCGCCGGCTTTGTATTTATGTTACCTGATACAATTGCTGTACAATATGATCTTGTTGCCATCTAATGCCCATTCAAATGTCATAAATCAGCACTGCAGAGCTCTCCCTGTACTATGCTGTGCCTTGATTGTATTACTGTTGATGATATCTGGAAATGTGCATGTACACCCTGGCCCATCTACAGTTGCTAGCCCCAATTCTGATTTGTGCTCTAATATCTGATTCACTGATTTCTGCGCTCGTAAAAGCCTGGGTTTTCTTCACGTTATCACTAGAAGCGTATTACCTAAAATGGATCAATTGAAAGTGTAGGTTCACAGCTCCAATCCAGATGTGTTGGTCATTGCTGAGACGTGGTTAAGGAAGAGTGTTTTGAGTACTGCTGTTAACCTTTCTGGTTATAACCTTTTTCGGCAAGACATATCTTCCAAAGGTGGGGGAGTGGCAATCTTTACCAAGGATCCCCTTCAGTGCTCGGTTGTCTCCACCAACTCTGTCCTGAAACAATTTGATTTGCTGGTTAAGCATTAAACTTTCAAATCGCTCTTTGTAGCTCTGAGCAAAACTCAGGCAGTAGGAAGCTCTCTCATCGATTGATATGCAGATGATACAGTCTTATACTCAATTGGCCCCTCCCCGGATTTTGTGTTAAACGCTCTACAACAAATCTTTCTTAGTGTCCAACAAGCTTTCTCTGCCCTTAACCTTGTTCTGAACACCTCCAAAACAAAGGAAATGTGGTTTGATAAGAAGAATGCCCCTCTCCCAACAGGTGTAATTACTACCTCTGAGGGTTTAGAGCTCATACAAGTACTTGGGAGTATGGCTAGACGGTACACTGTTCTTCTCTCAGCACATATCAAAGCTGCAGGCTAAGGTTAAATCTAGATTTGTTTTTTTCCCATCGTAATCGCTCCTCTTTCACCCCAGCTGCCAAAATAATCCTGATTCAGATGACCATCCTACCCATGCTAGATTACGGAGAGGTAATTTATAGATCGGCAGGTAATGGTGCTCTCGAGCGGCTAGATGTTCTTTAACATTTGGCCATCAGATTTTCCACCAATGCTCCTTATAGGACACATCACTGCACTCTATACTCCTCTGTAAACTGGTCGTCTCTGTATACCCGTCGCAAGACCCACTGGTTGATGATTATTTATAAAACCCTCTTAGGCCTCACTCCCCCTTATCTCAGATCTCTACTGCAACCCTCATCCTCCACATACAACACCCGTTCTGCCAGTCACATTCTGTTAAAGGTCCCCAAAGCACACACATCCCTGGGTCGCTCGTCTTTTCAGTTCGCTGCAGCTAGAGACTGGAACGAGCTGCAACAAACACTCAAACTGGACAGTTTTATCTCAATCTCTTCATTCAAAGACTCAATCATGGACACTCTTACTGACAGTTTTGGCTGCTTTGCGTGATGTATTGTTGTCTCTACCTTCTTGCCCTTTGTGCTGTTGTCTGTGCCCAATAATGTTTGTACCATGTTTTGTGTTGCTACCATGTTGTGCTGCTGCCATGTTGTGTTGCTACCATGTTGTTGTCATGTTGTGTTGCTACCATGCTGTGTTGTCATGTGTTGCTGCCTTGCTATGTTGTTGTCTTAGGTCTCTCTTTACTTAGCATTGTGTTGTCTATCTTGTCGGGATGTGTTTTTTGCCCTATATTTTTATATTTAAATGTTTAATCGAATCAAATCAAATCAAAGTTGATTTGTCACGTGCGCCGAATACAACAGGTATACAACGTGCGCCGAATACAACATACACCTTACAGTGAAATGCTTACTTACAGGCTCTAACCAATAGTGCAAAAAAGGTATTAGGTGAACAAAAGGTAAGTAAAGAAATAAAAACAACAGTAAAAAGACAGTGAAAAACAGTAGCGAGGCTATATACAGTAGCGAGGCTATAAAAGTAGCGAGGCTACATACAGACACCGGTTAGCCAGGCTGATTGAGGTAGTATGTACATGTAGATATGGTTAAAGTGACTATGCATATATGATGAACAGAGAGTAGCAGTAGCGTAAAAGAGGGGTTGGGGGAGGTCACACAATGCAAATAGTCCGGGTAGCCATTTGATTACCTGTTCAGGAGTCTTATGGCTTGGGGGTAAAATCTGTTGAGAAGCCTTTTTGTCCTAGACTTGGCACTCCGGTATCGCTTGCCATGCGGTAGTAGAGAGAACAGTCTATGCAGGAGGCCCTTTGCCTTTTGGTAGGCCGTCATTGTACATAAGTATTTGTTCTTAACTGACTTGCCTAGTTAAATAAAGATTACATTCAAAAATTTAAAATAAATAAAAAGCTATGGCATTGCCAATGAATACATAACAGAACTTTGGATTTCACCCCCATCTCAAAATCAAATGTTTTTTACCATTTGGAAGTTTTTGGTGAGTTTTTTTTCTCCTCCCGCTTTGGCCATGCAGTGCGCCTCGCAAAGTGATTACTGTCCTTGTTATGAAATGATCAACTTTACCCTGTATATGTACAAATGACCATATGACCATACACTGATTGTAGTAAAACTACCAAAACTTTTGCTGATGGTAAACCTGAACAATCGAAAATAAAACCAATTGTATACCCCGTTCAACAGGTTGCCAGATGAGATCAAAAGATTTTGGTGAATTGGCAATTCATGACGTTTGAATCGATTTTCTGACTGATGCACGCTACATTTGGATCGGTTTGGGGTCCGCGTATCTTAAACATTTGAATCGGGGACCGATGTGTATCAGTGAATCGTTACATCCCTGGTGTCTATGATCGGTATACTGATTAATGGTCTTTTTTATATATGTTTTATTCTTGTTTTGTCTGTCTGTCTGTTTGTTTGTTTGTTTGGCGTCTGTCGGTTTGCGTCTGTTTGTCTTTTTATTTCCCTGTGTCTATTGTTTTTAGCCTTATTTTCTTGTATGATATACTGTTTAGTGGGGTCTGAAATTATTGACACCCTTGATAAAGATGAGCAAAAATGACTCTATAAAATAAATAATTCAAAATAATGAGCTATACTGATTGCTAAAAAAATATTGGAGAATTATTGTCACGCCCTGACCTTAGTTCCTTTTTTATGTCTCTATTTTGGTGAGTTGGGGTGGGCATTCTATGTTTTGTTCTATGTTTTGTATTTCTAGGTGTTTGGCCTGGTGTGGTTCTCAATCAGAGGCAGCTGTCTATCGTTGTCTCTGATTGAGAACCATACTTAGGTAGCCTCATTCCCACCTGTGCTTGGTGGGTAGTTTTTTCCTGTTGTGTGTCTGCACCAGCCAGAACTGTTTCGGTCGTTATTCTTTGTTATTTTGTTATTTCAGTGTTAATTTAATAAATATGGACATGTACAACGCTGCACCTTGGTCCTCTTCTCCTTCTCCCGACGACATTCGTTACAATTATGTTATTTTATACTAATACATTTGCTCAGAGAAAGAGATTTTGTTTCAATCGTAATAATTTTTTCTCAAAAAGGTAAGGTTCAAAATTATTGGTACCCTTTTTCAATACTTTTCAATACCTCACCTTGCGAGAATAACGACAGTGAGACTTTTTCTAAACTGTTCTATGAGTTGGAGAACACATTGACAAGGATCTCAGACCATTCCTCCATACAGAATCCTTCCAGATCCTTGATATCCTTCGTCTGCACTTATGGATTGCCCGCTTCAATTCAAACCACAGGTTTTCAATGGGTTTGAAGTCCGGACACTTGGCAACAAAATGTTGATTTTGTTGCCAATTAACCATTTCTTTGTGGATTTTGATGTGTTCTTGGGGTTATTGTATTGCTGGAAGATTCACTTGCAACCAAGTTTCAGCCTCCTGGAAGAGACAACCACGTTTTTGGCCAAGTCATTAACAAGGGCACCAGGACCAGTGGAAGCAAAATAGCTTCATAACATCAAAGATCCATAAGACACAAGCAATTATTATTTCTAATGTCGTTAGTAGTGTATATTTTATCCATCTCCAACATGGAAATGTGTCAAAACTGACTTTCTATCTGACCTGACAGCAAAGTGATGTTTTCAGCAACACAACGTCTTAGCAAAGTGCCCCTGAAGAGTAATACATCTTTTATTTATAACGTCTTTTAACCCATAAAAATACTGACAAATACAGACTACGTTTCAAAAGAATGTATCCTTATACAGTGGATATGCAGACAGTCCAACGAAGGCATCTGTTGTTCAGAGGTTCTCAAATGGCAAAAGTAATTGAATCAAAGATGATTAGCCCCTATGCATCCCTTATAGGTTTTACATCGTCTACTTATGCATCTATTTGGTTAATTATTTATTTTTAGTCACAGTATTTACTGTGTAGCTTTTGCACTACCGTTGAGATGGAGGTTAATGCCATTAAAAGACCAACTCTACTGAATAATTGAATTCCCGTATTTAACCAAGGTAGCACTACCAACAGAGAGAGTGTTTCTACTTAAAAACGAGCGAGTCGTGAAGCTGGTCTGAACTGAAGCGGGGAGTGCAACAAACCTTCCTTAACTATAACATCTGTAGCCAAATATACTTCAAATCTGTCTCTCCTTTAAACCGCCAGAAAGGCAAACTACCTGTACCTGTGGTAAAGACACTGGCCCCTCAACAATTTGTCATAGACTTTTCCTTATCTCTTTACCAGTTGCTTAAAATACCTACACTCTTAGAAAAAAGGGTTCCAAAAAGGTTCTTCGGCTGTCCCCATATGAGAATAATTTTTGGTTCCAGGGAGAAATATTTTACGTTTCATGTAGAACCCTCTGTGTAAAGGGTTTTACATGGAACCAAAAAGGGTTCTTCAAGGGGTTCTCATATGGGAACAGCCGAAGAACCCTTTCAGGTTCTAAATAGCAACAAAACAAATCTGAACGTACAGATGATATAATTGCATTTCTAAGGAAGAACAGCAAAGTATTATAGGTGAAAATAATTCTGAAGGTCAAGTCAATATCATTTCTGCTGCCTTTCATTTCAAAACTCAATTCTACCTAACTGCTCACTAATAGTAATAGGAATGTCAGGTCACAGGGGAAAAATCTATGAGGACATTTCTGAGCCACAGCAGCACAACCTGTTAAAGGCAGAAATTCTCCACAAGGTAATATTTTCTTCAATCAGGAGTTTGTCAGATACAGCTACTGTATTGCTATAGCAACCGCTGTCTGAAGCTCAGCATTGAGATATGAACAATGTGGCAGGGCAAATGGAAAAGGCTGGCAGAGGAGACGGCAGAGATGGGAAACTTCAGCTATAATGAAGATGCATTTGGCCTGGCTTAAAGGGCCAATCCGCAGTTGAAACAATAACAAAGTGCCACCCCACCTCTGTTTTGGTAAATAATATGAGGGATTGGCCTGGGGAAATGTTAACACCATAGACAGAGATATGGATGCAAGGACTGATCATCCACGATATCAAAATTATAGTTTTAACCATGCTTTTGAGGCTATACAGTGTTTTTAAAAACATTTTACATGGGTTCTGATGGCGTACGAAAGGTGAACAGCTTTTACTTGGGTTTTACATGGGTTCTGATGGCGTACGAGAGTTGAACAGCTCATGAGGCATTTATCAGTTATATTCTTCAAGAATCAATGGGTATATTTTATTAATTCCAAAAAATTGATGTAGCAACAGGAGATTGCCCCTTTCAAGAAGCTTATCCTTTTTTGGGGGGAAAAAATGTTTGTTTCATCTGTCGATAGGCTAGAGGGCATACATGTAGTCTGGAAGCAAAGGCTAGTAAGGTGGATGGTTTCCATAGGCATGGAGTGTTCACTTCATTGAATTGTCAATACTTAAAGCTGCAATATGTAACTTTTTTTGGGTGACCCGACCAAATTGTCATAGATATTTGAGTTATAGATCTGTCATTCTCATTAAAAGCCGGTCTAAGAAGCGGTAGATATTTTCTATGTGCGCTATTTCTATGCTTCCCGTTCTTACATTGTTTGGGAGAGCGTCTTTTACTTTTGGTTTTGTACACTAGGTTCAAACAGTTGAAAATACTATATTTTTGGTTATGGGAAGTATATTTCACAACGGTTTAGATGCTACAATGATTGTCTACACAATGGCTGCTTGTTTTGTCACATAAACTGAAACGAAGAGAACTATTAGAATTTCAGCAACCAGGAAAGCGATTTCTGCGTTGCATCTTTAATATGTAATGGAGGTGATAAAAAGGATACAATCGTAAGCAGTCTATTAATAAACGTTGCAGAAAATCTCTGCACAGAGTTATTTGCCCTGTGTTACAGGTTTAGCTCTGAGGACACTTGGAATTATGCAATCTGTTGAAAGGAGTATCAAAATATAAATGCATGAACAATGGGTAGATAGAAAAAGCCTCCGTTTGGCTCAAAGGCTGACACTGCAATAAGCCGATATTCATGCTATACTGTACACCGTACCAGTGTGACCATAATAAATATTTAAGACTGCCAAACCCTGATACATTATTATTTTATGTGACACCATATACATGCTGAATATGTAATGGGGTTTCCAGATTTGACAGCATTCTCCTAAGGAAACACTTTTTCCTCTTGGTGGAATGATTCAGGAAAATTCAGGCTCAGGCCGGCAAGGCAGAGGACGGAGAACTTTGACATGACATGTTATTGGGTTAATTACTACATGTGGTTGATGGACATTTACATTTAACATGACAAAAAGGGGTGGAAGTCGGCTGGCTGGAACTAGTATTGTGGTTAAAGGAGACTGAACAAAATAATGAATGCTCTGATTGGTTATATACAGTACATGCCCTTTAACAGAGACAGGTTCATCTTAGCCTAACACAGCCAGCTAGAACTAACCGTTCGCCTAATGTATTTTATGCATCACAAATCTTGTGATGCATAAATCTTGTTTATGACAATGCCAAGGATTCAGATATGATATAGGAGTAAGCATTATACTGATAAGATGCTGAACAATCAATTGCATTCAAATCCTAATGCCTCATCTGCAGACATCTGAGTTCTAAAACCCAAATGGGGGTCAAATCAAATTCCAGAGAAAAAGTACTTTCCCTGAGGTGTAGAGAGAGAGAGAGAGAGAGAGAGAGAGGCTTCACTTGTACTTTTAATCTGACACAGAATGCCCTGAGGCAGCATGTCTACTCTGCCACCGACAAAAAGCAGTCAGTCTGATACAATACTGTATGTAAGGTCTGTATGAGAAGGCAAAAGGTTTCACAATGCAGAGCTCAGCAACACACCCTTAGAAGTTAAACGGCAGTAATAACAATATCAAAAAGTCGTAGTAAAACTATATTAGCGCAGAACAATGCTGTTCAAAATAGGTGATAACTGTGCTTCTTCTCAAAATATTTAATTTAAAAAAAATTGTTGTTGGGAGGGGCAACGAGGAACACCCTATAGGTGACAATGAATTCTGTAATTATGGACAGGCAACATAGTAAAGGGGCCTAAAATTAATCAAAAAGAAGGCTGGCCAAACAGAGCTCGCTCCAACACCATTGGTCCAGCCCTGATTGGATGACAAAGATAAAAAAGGGGGCTTTGAGGAGAAAAAATACTAAACTTTTCTATAACTCAGACTAATGTTGTCGCCTTAGCCTAGACCGGCTGTTGCCCAGGGTGCGTGTGAAATGCTTGGTGTGGACAAAGTAAACCACTGCCGGTGCCCATATACCATTGTCCACAAAGCCTCCTAAAGAGCTCTCTTCACAGGTCCAGCAAACACCCTCTCCAGACGCTTGGCATATCTCTGAAGATCCTCCCTTTGTGTGTAGAAACACATTACTCTCTCGAGGAGAGGAACAGGGGAAACAAGGCAACACTAGTGAAAAGGCTTAAGTAGCCTTCCCCCCTTCCCTCATTGCCAGATGATAATTGGTATTGAAACACTTTTTTGGTTTCGGCCTAATTCACTGAGTAAATTGCAACATGGGAAATACATGAATGGGGCCCAATCCTCTGTAGTGACTCAGCCATAAAGACGCAGAGGGCTTCTCTATGTGGCTGGCTACAATAGAGGGGGAAATATGTTCTTTTAATCAACATTGTTCTACCCATGAGCTGCCTCTTGCTTTTCCAGACAAATTAATTAATAACGGAAAGATTCAACCGGGACACTGATGGAGAACAATAACAAATAAGATGGAGACTTGAGTTTCAGTCATGAATGAGCTCAGAATAGCATAATTAATGGTTTAAGGATAAAACTGTTGCAAGCATCTCTCACTGGAAGTATGTGTGTGCTATTGAGCCCATGTGTGTGCGTGTGTGTGTGCGTGCGTGCGTGTGTGAATGTGTGTGTGGGCGTGCACTTATGTGTTAGACAGAGAGCACAGAGAAGGTGAGAGAGTCTGAGAAGTGTTCCTTTCTGTACAATGTGTACAACATGTTGGTCAGTTCAAACTCTGCTTTAAATCCCAAGAACTGGCATGGAAAACAAACCACAGAGCTGACCTGAACAGCTTATGCTGCATTGTTTCCCTCCACGTAAATGAAAATCGCAAAGCAGATTAAAATTGAAAAAGGAATGTGAAATATGCCACACTCGCAAGGGTAAACCGCAGTCCAAAGGATGCAATTGCTAGACTTGTTTATCTCACAACATTGGCCATATTGCCGAGGCGAACGTTATACTGCATGTGAATATGCAATTAGAGAGAGAGAGAGAGAGAGAGAGAGAGAGAGAGAGAGAGAGAGAGAGAGAGAGAGAGAGAGAGAGAGAGAGAGAGAGAGAGAGAAAGAGAGAGAGAGAGAGAGAGAGAGAGAGAGAGAGAGAGAGAGAGAGAGAGAGAGAGAGAGAGAGAGAGAGAGAGAGAGAGAGAGAGAGAGAGAGAGAGAGAGAGAGAGAGAGAGAGAGAGAGAGAGAGGAAGGGACTCCCAGAGTAAAATCATGCTGTAAACTAGAGAATCAGAATGATTGTTTTGAAAAGGATGCATAGTCACATACAAATCAATCAAACAATTACCAATTCAAATAACTTTATGTATCCGGAAGCAAGATAAGAGACTGATTCACAATAAGAGAAATACTGTATTAGGAGTATTCAAGAGGCTAATACTACAATCAGGTAAAACATATGTCTTGTATATATTTCTGTGCCAATCTGAGCATGAAAAAGCCAATGATTCAACAATATATTTTAACATCTAGAAAACTAATTTGCTCAAACAGTGCTCAAAGCTTTATTGAAAAGCTTATATTTATTTAAATGTTTCATATATAAATGTAAAATGAAGGAAGGTCAGCTACCCTGGCACCAACGGTAACTTTAAAAACGCACACAGATGGGCTTAATTGACAGACATGTCAAGCTGAGTGCATTTTACTGTATTTTTCGAATGAAAATATAGTTTAAAAAAGAGTGGTGTGTTGGAGCCGTGTCTGTGAGGTAACAGTGTCTCAGAGCACTAAAGGCCCTGGCTAGAAGAAGATGCTGGCTAACTCCAACAATCATAATTTATTGGTCAGACTGTTATTACAACATACAGCAAGAGAACAGGCAGCAAATGAAGCTTGTCTGGACTGTGAAAAGGTATCAGAATGGCCATGCTACTTACAGATGGGAAACTCTAAAGTAAGGTTCCAAGGCACATGGATTTTTTGGATACTGTCTATTTAGATTTTATTGTCAAAATATTTTATCATTAATTTAACTTTAATCCTCAAAAATATTTAGACTTTGTATTTGTTCTTGAAGTATTTCAATTTTATTTACAACATTTCATTTCCACCAAAAATTTGGAATACTTTAACTTTATACAAAAACTATTTGGACTTAATTCTCAAAATATCTCCACTTTATTCTTGAAACATGATTTTGACTTTACTCTCGAAAGACTTTTCATGTTCTGAATTATAATCATCATAATAATACTTAAATGTTTTTATTTTCTCTGCAAGGCCCTAATAAGCTTTTGTAATATTGCACTAAAGCTTCTTTCAGAAAAGTACTTTTATCTCAAAGTGACTTTTTGTCTGTGTTTTAGAGAAACTATTTTCTGCCCTGAAAATGCATTATTTAAATTATGCCATTTAAAGGAAACCTATTTCTGTCCATGTCTATTTTTTTCTGCATGGCCCTAATACGCTTCCGTAATATTGTACTAAAGCTTCTTCCAGAAAAGTACTTTTACCTCAAAGTGACTTTTTGTCTGTGTTTTAGAAAAACAATTTTATGCTCTGAAAATGCATTATTTATATGTTGCCATTTAAAGGAAAACTATTTCTGTCCATGTCTCTCCCTGGTTAAGAATGAACCATGGGGAGCTTCCACACTGCAAAAAGTGGGACAGCGATGTTGCTCATCTGAAGTGCTTTTACTGATTGGTATGATAGAAAATTCCGCTTTGGTTCGTTCAACCTACTCTATTCAATTTGTCTGAAATCAAATGACAAATTTAGATTTTTTTTTAATTGAATGAAAGATTCTAAATTGCCTTCAATATCTCATGCTCAAGAGCATTGCAGCCTATCGGAAGAGTTGGGGCGTGGCTTATTGGGTGCATGGCTTTCAGTTTGTTCTTTTTGGCCACCCCTGAGAGTGAATGTCATTCTAGCTCATTTGTTTTGTTGTATTCAACATAGAGAGTTTAATTTCAAACACTACCAGCACTAAATCTGTGGTGAAACTTGCATATGTGCATGTGATACTTCATTTTATAACCAATTGTTGACCTTCTTAACAATAGAAGTCTTAACCAGGCACTTATAGCTAATAAATGAGAAGGTCTTATACATAGATCAGTTTGAAGTCATTATTTCATCTTATTGAACCATCATAATTTCTTGATTTGCAGGGAATTGATTTAATTGCTTTTAAACCAATGGAAGGAATTTGGATCCGTAATTCCAAAGTGAAAAATCTACTTGAAACAAGATGAAAAAATTGGTTGTATGAAATATTAGTTTGTATTTACATAGGTTATTTATTAGGTTTAACCTAAGTTGAGGGTTGAAAGAAATAGGTTGCAACTTGAAATATAGGTTTGGTAATATTATATATAACATTTGGCATTGTATAACATTTGGCATTGAATCATGTATTTGGTTTCAACAAATTTAGTTTTTTTTCAATTGAGAAGACTAAACTTATTTACTTGTAACCAGTTGAAGTCTTTGTTTTGTTTGATCCATAGAGTCATTTCTTACAGTGTATTCAGTTAAATGTCATGATTATTCACTGAGCATCAGAGTACATGATTGTGATATTAATGAACACCAGAAAAAGAGTGACAAATGTGAATTTCCTTCTAGAGCGATGTAGTCATAAAATGCCCCCTAAAACAGAGAGAAATACTGCAACTGGCAAAGCTATCATAAAAGCTGCATAACTCGCCAACAACGTGGCATTTTTCATCAGAAATTGTGTCTCACCGCCACTATGTTGAGTCTTCATTTGCATCAGGAGGCAGGAAATGTGTGTTAAGATATTCGACTAAGGAAAACATCTGAAATAGGAAGTAACTTCTTGTAAAACAAAAAATGGCTAACCATATATGGACACCTGTGATACACAAAAGCATAACATAAGCATGAACACATAAGCCTGGATGGTCAGGGCTCACAAGGCTCACAAAATCATTTTAGACCCAAGCCACCCCTTGTACCCGAACTTTGAACTACTCCCCTCTGGGCGCAGGTATAGGGCACCCCTCGGCAGGAAAAAAAGAACTAGACAATCATTTGTGCCAGGTGTGATATCCCTCCTAAATACCTAGGGCTGATGTTCCTATCAACCCAGTAAGGCCAGCAGGCTAGTCTCTTTTTTTTGGGGTGTAACTGTTATGAAAGTTGTATTTTCAATTAGTTTTGTTTTGTATTTAAACACCACCTTAAATGTGTACATGACACTGCAACAACATTTCGCCATGGGGACAAAAAAAGTCAGTCAAGTATAAGCATCGATGACTAATCGACGTACAGGTAACGGACAAAATAATGGAAACACTTGAGTAAATTTGGGATACAATGTATATTGGAAGTAAGTGCTTCCACACAGGTGTGTTTACTAAGCAGTTGTATAAAAATGTATAAAAATTCTGGAAAGGCCATTATGTTGGCTACCATGGCTATGCCCCCATAGTATGACGCTGACCCCATCCACAGGGTACGAGTGGTCACTGAATGGTTAGATAAGCATGCAAATTATGTCAACTATATACCATGGCCGTCTCCGTCACCAGATCTCAACCCAAATTAACACTTATGGGAGATTCTGGAGCGGCGCCTGAGACAGTGTTTTCCACCACCATCAACAAAACACCAAATTATGGAATTTCTCGTGGAAGAATGGTGTCACATCCCTCCAACAGAGTTCCAGACACTTGTAGAATCTATGCCAAGGTGCATTGAAGCTGTTCTGGCTCGTGGTGGCACAACACCCTATTAAGACACTTTATGTTGATGTTTCCTTTATTTTGGCAGTTACCTGTACTTATCTGAAGCTCTACATACAGGTTGAGTTTTTGACATAAATATTATACTGTACCAAGACATAACTCTAAGATTCACAAATGAATCATCATCTCAGGTAGAAATGTTTGTGTTCTCAAGTTAAAAAAAATCTAATAAATCATTATACCTTCTGCGTTTATGTTTTATAGTTTTGAGGTCAGAGTGAATTCCACAGTGACATTGTTCTTACCACAGTTTCAGAGGCGTGGAGGAAAGGTAACCTAAGATAGATTTAGTCAAAGACAATTGTTGGGCAGTAACTCATTGCACCTTGCTAAATGTCAATTATTCAATAGGGAAGATTCAACAGCGATTCAACAGAGAATACAGGTCTGTCGATACAAAACCACTCATTATTTTAAATTAATTAGGGAGAAACATAACTATTTATAACTATTAATCACTGGATAAGTAAGTTATCACCTCATCAACAAGTCGTCTTGCATCCCTCCCCAAACTCAGAATATCACTGAATATACTGCACATATACTGCATCCCTCCCCAAACTCAGAATATCACTGAATATACTGCACATATACTGCATCCCTCCCCAAACTCAGAATATCACTGAATATACTGCACATATACTGCATCCCTCCCCAAACTCAGAATATCACTGAATATACTGCACATATACTGCATCCCTCCCCAAACTCAGAATATCACTAAATATACTGCACATATACTGCATCCCTCCCCAAACTCAGAATATCACTGAATATACTGCACATATACTGCATCCCTCCCCAAACTCAGAATATCACTGCATATACTGCACATATACTGCATCCCTCCCCAAACTCAGAATATCACTGAATATACTGCACATATACTGCATCCCTCCCCAAACTCAGAATATCACTGCATATACTGCACATATACTGCATCCCTCCCCAAACTCAGAATATCACTGAATATACTGCACATATACTGCATCCCTCCCCAAACTCAGAATATCACTGAATATACTGCACATATACTGCATCCCTCCCCAAACTCAGAATATCACTGAATATACTGCACATATACTGCATCCCTCCCCAAACTCAGAATATCACTGAATATACTGCACATATACTGCATCCCTCCCCAAACTCAGAATATCACTGAATATACTGCACATATACTGCATCCCTCCCCAAACTCAGAATATCACTGAATATACTGCACATATACTGCATCCCTCCCCAAACTCAGAATATCACTGAATATACTGCACATATACTGCATCCCTCCCCAAACTCAGAATATCACTGAATATACTGCACATATACTGCATCCCTCCCCAAACTCAGAATATCACTGAATATACTGCACATATACTGCATCCCTCCCCAAACTCAGAATATCACTGAATATACTGCACATATACTGCATCCCTCCCCAAACTCAGAATATCACTGAATATACTGCACCTATACTGCATCCCTCCCCAAACTCAGAATATCACTGAATACACTGCACATATACTGCATCCCTCCCCAAACTCAGAATATCACTGAATATACTGCACATATACTGCATCCCTCCCCAAACTCAGAATATCACTGAATATACTGCACATATACTGCATCCCTCCCCAAACTCAGAATATCACTGAATATACTGCACATATACTGCATCCCTCCCCAAACTCAGAATATCACTGAATATACTGCACATATACTGCATCCCTCCCCAAACTCAGAATATCACTGAATACACTGCACATATACTGCATCCCTCCCCAAACTCAGAATATCACTGAATATACTGCACATATACTGCATCCCTCCCCAAACTCAGAATATCACTGAATATACTGCACATATACTGCATCCCTCCCCAAACTCAGAATATCACTGAATATACTGCACATATACTGCATCCTTCCCCAAACTCAGAATATCACTGAATATACTGCACCCCTCCCCAAACTCAGAATATCACTGAATATACTGCACATATACTGCATCCCTCCCCAAACTCAGAATATCACTGAATATACTGCACATGCATTCAATAAAATAACAGCAATTTGTAACTGTAAGCTACTATAACAAGTCTTTAACTGGAAATTATCATTGTTCACATTGTTTCACATATCATTTCTCCTTTCATTTGTCATGGAAGGCACAAAAAAACACACACAAAGTAGTGCAGAACTAATCAAAATGCACTTTCACCTCATAGTCATAAAGTTACTTTAGGAAACAGGTTGAAGATATGAACAAGAAAGCACAAAACTATAGCCTTGGGCAATCTAAAGCAATAATTTCCCAAATTGCTAGTCTTTTCTTTTCCTGTCTCACCATAGAAGTTCAAATCTCTCACCCAGACAGGTCTCTTATTACAACTTACTAAATGTAAGTTGAGTGCTAGAATGTTATTTTTCAAGTAGAAGCGACTTAATCAAGCCACACTAGTGGTTCAGTGATTGTGCATCACGAATGTGAGATGTTCAGTGACTCTGTCATTCTATGGGAGGGTATTCAATGAAATCTGAAGTGATGGGAATCTTTCACAAGTTACATAATTTTTTACAGATTTTTTTTAATTAAAAAGTTCCCCTATAACAATAATAGAACAATATAACATATGCCTACTTGAATTTGTGTGATAAGTCTTTTAAAACGTATTGATGTTGAAAGCTTCAGTGAAATACATGTACATACGTAATTAAAATTACCAGACGGACCGACCGAGAGACAAAAAAGATAATCTTCATGGAATTCCGAAAGACCTTTTCTTGTTTTTAAGGCGAGAGGCGTCGGACAGTGGGGTTGAGAGGTCAACGGGACCAGTTTGCTGAGGACCAGCTGTCGGCCTGTTCTGTTTACGCACCATCTCTGGAGTGAAAGGCAAGCGCCTCAAGAGCTGTCCTGTTCTCATAACACTACACCGCTTCATAATGGAGGAGGAGAGAGAGAGAGAGAGTCCTCACACTCTGAACCCAGCAGCCTACCAACCAGGTCCACACTCATTCAACATCTAACAGGGCTATAACAGGGCCTCCTGACTAAGGCTAGGTAAAAGATAGAAGAAACTTCAATACAATCGATTATACGTCTCAGAGGTCCCTTCCTTATGCTGTGTATTGCTTTGATTCGAGAATGGTGTGTATCTTATTGGTAAAATCATATTTTGAAGGCGAGCTGAAGACGAGACATCATTATTCTACTACACGCATTCTAATCTGGAGGCCTTAAATAAGTATTTCCTAAATGTTATTTTGACTCAACAGTGTGTAGTTTCATTCACAAAGTCTATGATTACAGATTTTAATGATATGATTCCAGGCCATGACAGAAACGATAGCTGGTGTACTTAAAAAAAAAAACAGAATATTAATAGGTAATATTTTAAATGAGATAGTTTTCCTAACGATTTGAAATGCTGATACTGTATTTAAAGCAAATTGTGCCTGCACCTGTGGGGAAAAATGACAGTGCTCACTATGTATTTAAGTCAAGCTGAATACAGTAAGAGAGCAATATGAGAATATCCCATGACCACATAAAACAGCACTTTAATATTGACTGACTTCAAAGGGAAAAAGCCAGAGCACCAGGAGCAAGCGCAGACAGCAAAAACAATCATTTAACACATCATTATAAATATTAGGTCAAATTGTCATTTCTGTCATCATCTTTAAAGTAGGATTTTATTATGTTTAATCCGTGTAATGAGAGGTTATAGGATAATTAAGGCGTCAGTTAAGAGAGAGATCTTGCGGGGCTAGATTTGATGAAATGACTCACTTTTCACCTGCACACGTAACATATTTTGATCTCTGTGGTTACTTAGAGTAGCTAGCCTACACTATTCTGAATAATGTTGGGGTTTATCGAACTTTGTAACACTAAATATACGTTTGAACAGTTTTGTATGATTGTTGAGGTTCACATCACAGAATTGACAAAAAGCCATTTAATTTTGCACAAGACACTCGAAGAGGAAGTGATTCAAAGATAACTCTGGGATTTATCTTAACTCAAGTAATCAATCAAGATAAGGTTGCCCAAGTAAATTGATAATGGACAGAACTGTATTCAAACTCTACAGTCACAGTGGCATACCCCTCTTTTAAACAGGAAACAATGAGGCTGAATCTTCAGAGATAACCTCTCTGGCTGAACTGTGTAAACCAGGGGAATTCCTATTGTTGGCAGATGTAGCAGCAGGCCTCATACGTCCTTAGGTATTTAATGTGCAAGTCTTGGCTGCACAAGACACTACACCGCCTGGGGAGCTCAGACAGAATATACTGTACAAAAAAATACAAATAAAATAAAAACTTGGATGCAAGTGAAAATATAAACTGTCATTCCATCCGGCTTCAAAAGGGCATAGTGGTGTAAAACTGTTAAATACTGTCGACCTCTACTCCTATCATATTATTCAGAAGAAAATGTCAGACTGTCAGACTAATGTGAACATCCTAAAAGCAAGGACCTGAAACATCTTCTTAAACATTTGGACTCGCCTTGTTTACAGGGCAGACGAACTGAGCAAGTCCACGCTTGTGCTTATGAACTGTTTAATAAAGCTTACATTGAAGCAGGCAAACCCTTAACAGACTGATTAACTGCTGACAGTTTTATGGCAAAATTACTATCATTGCCCTTTGAGCACTCGTCATTAGTTAAATCTATGATAAGGTATGATCATTTATACTTTCACCACACCTATTGTGCCTGTTTCTTCCCTTTGATTTGGTCCCACTCTATCACCATGCCACTGCATTGCAACATGCAGGCACTCATAATTGCCCCAAATATGACAAAAACATGAATATGACACACAATAAGTAGCTTGTATCTTAGCAATGTGCAGTAGGGGACATATGCAGGTCCCAACCAACTGCAAAGAATGGCACAATCATAAGGAAGCCCAGAAGCATTGAAAATATTATATTTTGCCAAAATGATTTTGATCAATCACGTTTCCTAAAAGCTCACCTGTGTTGGCTGTGATCTTGTCCCATGGCAGCATAGGTCTACTCCCAACCTGGTCTCAGAACATTTTGTATTAATCTGTACGTAAAACCAAGACACTCCATTTAGTATGATATGTTACGGTTCATATGGTATGTATAGATTTGTGGATGTCCACCATCCTTTTCGTATGATATGTAATGAATTACAATTTGTACAATATGTCATGAATTGCAATTCGTACAATATGTTATGAATTTGCAAGACTTGAATTACAATTTGTTGTTGTTAACATTAGCTAGGTGACTAGGGGTTAGGGTTAGGGTTAGGGTTAGGGTTAGGGTTAAGGTTAGGAGTTAAGGGAAGGTTTAGCTAAAAGGGTTAAGGTTAGGGTTAGGGGAAGGGTTAGTTAAAAGGGTTAAGGTTAGGGGAAGGGTTAGCTAAAAGGGTTAAGGTTAGGGTTAGGGGAAGGGTTAGCTAAAAGGGTTAAGATTAGGGGAAGAGTTAGCTAAAAGGGTTAAGGTTAGGGTTAGGGGAAGGTTTGGCCTGGCACACAAATCGCCAATGACAACTACAACAACAGCCGACATAAAACAGTATTTCAGGTCGCAAAACATTCAAATACTCATAGGCCACCTGTTCTACACACTAAAACAAGAAGTAGCTAAGCAACCTTCAAGATGAGAATAACATTAATTCATTCTGTTTATTTGTTTTTTATCCAGTAAAATATTAAATAACTGCAAGGAATGTATTTGGTTGGGTTTCCCATAATGATCAGCCTACTAGAGGCCTCTTGATGTGTCTTCTCTTTGTGGGTCTCTGGCCAGACATTAAAGCCTGATCCCACAGATGGGTCTTGACCCTCCACTTCTGCTGCAAAGGGTGTGACAGAATACCCCAGTTTGCTCAGATATGCTTCTCTGGACATGCAGCTGCAGAGAGAGGCTTTGACCATTGGAGAGTCTGGGCCCAAGCTTGCAGGGTAGCAATTCTGAGATCGCAGTGATTACCTCCCTCACTCCCCCACCTTCCCTACCTCCCTCTCTTCCTCACTCACTCACTCACCTACTCACTTACACAGTGCTCACCAGCGTTAAACCATAAAAATGTCATCCTTTCTAGTGATTCTATTTCTAGGGTTCAAACCTAGCACAAACTCTCCAAGATTGACCGACAGTCCACCTATCTCCATATAAACTGTATGTTATGACAGCATCATGACATAATTTCCTGTATTAAACCTGATTGAATGGACATGTATCCTATCTTTCCATTAAAGCAAATCAAGCGTCTTTATTTTAAATGAGGCAAACTGGTGGATAAAAAGTGAAAAAAACTTTAAAAAACAATAGCAAATTGTTTGAGTGAAATGATTAGCCTGGATCACGCTTGGTTGGCTAAAGCAGCTTTAAGCAAGGAACATTCATTACCAACAGGGTAATAACACGCTGACTGGAGAGGGGCTTAAACCATGCCAAAATACTGCAACAAGCCAAACAATGGTCAAATGTCCACATTGTTTGTGTGCCACGGCATGGCACCACCAGAGTTTAGTTCTATCAGGTTTAGACATTAGCATTAGGATGTTGAAATAGCTTACCAGAACATTTCTTTCCAATTAATGGCAATAATCTTTATGTAGAGAATGCAAATCTCTCATGGTGAAGTCAATGTTTAGGTGTCCAGGTTTGCTTAGGTATTTTGTAGTACCATGGTGATGGCCGACTATTTCCTCATTGTTTTTGAGGTTGATAATTTACTCCAGGTCAGGTGAGAGCGGTTTCAGTAATCAATAACAAAGTGATCAATAACAAAGCCCATTCTCAAACGTCAGGTACAAAGTTGGCCCCTCTATGGACATGTAAACAGACATGAGAAAAGACACCTTCAACGCGGACAAAGAAGTTCTTATCAAGTGACACACTGTCATTACTACCCTGGAGAGAACATTTAGGGAAGTGTGTGTGTGTGTGTGTGTGTGTGTGTGTGTGTGTGTGTGTGTGTGTGTGTGTGTGTGTGTGTGTGTGTGTGTGTGTGTGTGTGTGTGTGTGTGTGTGTGTGTGTGTGTGTGTGTGTGTGTGTGTGTGTGTGTGTGTGTGTGTGTACGTGTGTGTGTGTGTACGTGTGTGTGTGTGTACGTGTGCGCATGTGGTACTAACGTGCCCACATGCAAGTGTGTATCCATGTGTGTGTACAGCTATGCCAGCTGAACCTTCTACATTCACTCCACACATAAGCCTTTCAAAGGGCAATCTAATATGACCTCCGCCTCGGGTCATCCACTTTTTCCTCGTGTTATTTCAGCAACACAGACCGAGCTAAAGCAGTTAGTAACTTCATCTCTGGACATATTCTTTCACAAAAGGTGTGTCTGTTTACAAAACCCCGCAAACGCGACACTTACCCAGTCGGCGGGTACAAAGCCCCAGTCGAGTGAGTCGAGTGATCTCAGGACAGTGAGTGAAAGATGAAAGCCAGACTGAGGCTAGAGCTCTGCGCACGTGTCGGGATGATGCTCTCATCGGCCTTCAATTAGACAGGTGGAAGAGTCTGCTGTAGAGAGGTCTGAGAGAGAGACTTGTGGTGGTTGGGGGGGGGGGGGGGGGGGGTGAAGTGGGGGTTAAACCCAGGCCGGTGTTGGTCTAAACTAAATTTGTTGGGTTTGATACCCTTTGATATGTACACGCCACATGAGCAGCCCAGACTGTGTGCGGTGCAGGGCGATGAGCAGGGACTTGTCGGACGCTTTATGGGATGCGGCATTTGTTTATTAATCACTGGGTTCTGTGATGTGTCTCTCATCACTCCAACACGTATAATTAAGCTTTAAAGGGCATGGGAGGCTTGATGTGTCTGAGATTCATTTTGTTTTATCTCCACGTCTCTTTTGAAGTCAGTGGTGCAGCTTGTGCGTGTGTGTGTGTGTGTGGGGGGGGTCAGGAATACTCAGCTGGGGTTGCCATGTTCTTTAAAATGTCTTGCAGCCACCTGCTTACTTGACAACTTGTTTAGCCTCACATATCATATTTAGCCTAAATGAATTCATTGAATTGAGATTGACAGTTCAAAAACCGTCAGTTCCTCAATGAACTGAACGATGAATAACGGTCCCCATGACGCCCTTGATATCCATCAGCCAGCTGTGACACTTTTTTTCCAGTCCAAGCGTCTGACAAACTAAACAGCATCATCGGAACCGTGCGGCTTGACTGACGTAGCCCTTATTGACCCCATCGAAAGGCCAAGTGAATTGAAAGATACACCACGGAAAATGTTTGGATTTCCTGAGTTCCTTGCCACGTAATCTCGTCTAATATTGATTTACGGTGTCAAATGGGAGATGTTGAGTGGGACATCAGAGAAGAATGTAAAGACACTGCACGCCGCGACCTTGAGATTCAATTTCACCTCTCCAGCCCGAGGACAGGTCCTCTGCCTCACCGTAACGTGAGACCAATCTAGCAGCCAATCACAGCCGCCTTGGACTGAAGTGACATCTCCCTTTATATATATATATACAGTGGGGAGAACAAGTATTTGATACACTGCCGATTTTGCAGGCTTTCCTACTTACAAAGCATGTAGAGGTCTGTAATTTTTATCATAGGTACACTTCAACTGTGAGAGACGGAATCTAAAACAAAAATCCAGAAAATCACATTGTATGATTTTTAAATAATTAATTTGCATTTTATTGCATGACATAAGTATTTGATCACCTACCAACCAGTAAGAATTCCGGCTCTCACAGACCTGTTAGTTTTTCTTTAAGAAGCCCTCCTGTTCTCCACTCATTACCTGTATTAACTGCACCTGTTTGAACTCGTTACCTGTATAAAAGACACCTGTCCACACACTCAATCAAACAGATTCCAACCTCTCCACAATGGCCAAGACCAGAGAGCTGTGTAAGGACATCAGGGATAAAATTGTAGACCTGCACAAGGCTGGGATGGGCTACAGGACAATAGGCAAGCAGCTTGGTGAGAAGGAAACAACTGTTGGCGCAATTATTAGAAAATGGAAGAAGTTCAAGATGACGGTCAATCACCCTCGGTCTGGGGCTCCATGCAAGATTTCACCTCGTGGGGCATCAATGATCATGAGGAAGGTGAGGGATCAGCCCAGAACTACACGGCAGGACCTGGTCAATGACCTGAAGAGAGCTGGGACCACAGTCTCAAAGAAAACCATTAGTAACACACTACGCCGTCATGGATTAAAATCCTGCAGCGCACGCAAGGTCCCCCTGCTCAAGCCAGCGCATGTCCAGGCCCGTCTGAAGTTTGCCAATGACCATCTGGATGATCCAGAGGAGGAATGGGAGAAGGTCATGTGGTCTGATGAGACAAAAATAGAGCTTTTTGCTCTAAACTCCACTCGCCGTGTTTGGAGGAATAGAAGGATGAGTACAACCCCAAGAACACCATCCCAACCGTGAAGCATGGAGGTGGAAACATCATTCTTTGGGGATGCTTTTCTGCAAAGGGGACAGGACGACTGCACCGTATTGAAGGGAGGATGGATGGGGCCATGTATCGCGAGATCTTGACCAACAACCTCCTTCCCTCAGTAAGAGCATTGAAGATGGGTCGTGGCTGGGTCTTCCAGCATGACAACGACCCGAAACACACAGCCAGGGCAACTAAGGAGTGGCTCCGTAAGAAGCATCTCAAGGTCCTGGAGTGGCCTAGCCAGTCTCCAGACCTGAACCCAATAGAAAATCATTGGAGGGGGCCGAAAGTCCGTATTGCCCAGCGACAGCCCCGAAACCTGAAGGATCTGGAGAAGATCTGTAGGGAGGAGTGGGCCAAAATCCCTGCTGCAGTGTGTGCAAACCTAGTCAAGAACTACAGGAAACGTATGATCTCTGTAATTGCAAACAAAGGTTTCTGTACCAAATATTAAGTTCTGCTTTTCTGATGTATCAAATACTTATGTCATGCAATAAAATGCAAATTAATTACTTAAAAATCATACAATGTGATTTTCTGGATTTTTGTTTTAGATTCAGTCTCTCATAGTTGAAGTGTACCTATGATAAAAATTACAGACCTCTACATACTTTGTAAGTAGGAAAACCTGCAAAATCGGCAGTGTATCAAATACTTGTTCTCCCCACTGTATATATATATATATATGTATATGTATTGTATTGTATTGTATAACATCCTTATCATTTATCGCCCTCCAGGTTCCCTTGGAGAGTTCATCAATGAGCTTGACGCCCTGATAAGTTCCTTTCCTGAGGATGGCTCACCTCTCACAGTTCTGGGTGACTTTAACCTCCCCACGTCTACCTTTGACTCATTCCTCTCTGCCTCCTTCTTTCCACTCCTCTCCTCTTTTGACCTCACCCTCTCACCTTCCCCCCCTACTCACAAGGCAGGCAATACGCTTGACCTCATCTTTACTAGATGCTGTTCTTCCACTAATCTCATTGCAACTCCCTCCAAGTCTCCGACCACTACCTTGTATCCTTTTCCCTCTCGCTCTCATCCAACACTTCCCACACTGCCCCTACTCGGATGGTATCGCGCCGTCCCAACCTTCGCTCTCTCTCCCCCGCTACTCTCTCCTCTTCCATCCTATCATCTCTTCCCTCTGCTCAAACCTTCTCCAACCTATCTCCTGATTCTGCCTCCTCAACCCTCCTCTCCTCCCTTTCTGCATCCTTTGACTCTCTATGTCCCCTATCCTCCAGGCCGGCTCGGTCCTCCCCTCCTGCTCCGTGGCTCGACGACTCATTGCGAGCTCACAGAACAGGGCTCCGGGCAGCCGAGCGGAAATGGAGGAAAACTCGCCTCCCTGCGGACTTGGCATCCTTTCACTCCCTCCTCTCTACATTCTCCTCTTCTGTCTCTGCTGCTAAAGCCAATTTCTACCACTCTAAATTCCAAGCATCTGCCTCTAACCCTAGGAAGCTCTTTGCCACCTTCTCCTCCCTCCTGAATCCTCCTCCCCCTCCTCCCCCCTCCTCCCTCTCTGCTGATGACTTCGTCAACCATTTTGAAAAGAAGGTCGACGACATCCGATCCTCGTTTGCTAAGTCAAACGACACCGCTGGTTCTGCTCACACTGCCCTACCCTGTGCTTTGACCTCTTTCTCCCCTCTCTCTCCAGATGAAATCTCGCGTCTTGTGACGGCCGGCCGCCCAACAACCTGCCCGCTTGACCCTATCCCCTCCTCTCTTCTCCAGACCATTTCCGGAGACCTTCTCCCTTACCTCACCTCGCTCATCAACTCATCCTTGACCGCTGGCTACGTCCCTTCCGTCTTCAAGAGAGCGAGAGTTGCACCCCTTCTGAAAAAACCTACACTCGATCCCTCCGATGTCAACAACTACAGACCAGTATCCCTTCTTTCTTTTCTCTCCAAAACTCTTGAACGTGCCGTCCTTGGCCAGCTCTCCTGCTATCTCTCTCAGAATGACCTTCTTGATCCAAATCAGTCAGGTTTCAAGACTAGTCATTCAACTGAGACTGCTCTTCTCTGTGTCACGGAGGCGCTCCGCTCCGCACTGCTAAAGCTAACTCTCTCTCCTCTGCTCTCATCCTTCTAGACCTATCGGCTGCCTTTGATACTGTGAACCATCAGATCCTCCTCTCCACCCTCTCCGAGCTGGGCATCTCCGGCGCGGCCCACGCTTGGATTGCGTCCTACCTGACAGGTCGCTCCTACCAGGTGGCGTGGCGAGAATCTGTCTCCGCACCACGTGCTCTCACCACTGGTGTCCCCCAGGGCTCTGTTCTAGGCCCTCTCCTATTCTCGCTATACACCAAGTCACTTGGCTCTGTCATATCCTCACATGGTCTCTCCTATCATTGCTATGCAGACGACACACAATCAATCTTCTCCTTTCCCCCCTCTGATAACCAGGTGGTGAATCGCATCTCTGCATGTCTGGCAGACATATCAGTGTGGATGACGGATCACCACCTCAAGCTGAACCTCGGCAAGACGGAGCTGCTCTTCCTCCCGGGGAAGGACTGCCCGTTCCATGATCTCGCCATCACGGTTGACAACTCCATTGTGTCCTCCTCCCAGAGTGCTAAGAACCTTGGCGTGATCCTGGACAACACCCTGTCGTTCTCAACTAACATCAAGGCGGTGACCCGTTCCTGTAGGTTCATGCTCTACAACATTCGCAGAGTACGACCCTGCCTCACGCAGGAAGCGGCGCAGGTCCTAATCCAGGCACTTGTCATCTCCCGTCTGGATTACTGCAACTCGCTGTTGGCTGGGCTCCCTGCCTGTGCCATTAAACCCCTACAACTCATCCAGAACGCCGCAGCCCGTCTGGTGTTCAACTTTCCCAAGTTCTCTCACGTCACCCCGCTCCTCCGCTCTCTCCACTGGCTTCCAGTTGAAGCTCGCATCCGCTACAAGACCATGGTGCTTGCCTACGGAGCTGTGAGGGGAACGGCACCTCCGTACCTTCAGGCTCTGATCAGGCCCTACACCCAAACAAGGGCACTGCGTTCATCCACCTCTGGCCTGCTCGCCTCCCTACCTCTGAGGAAGTACAGTTCCCGCTCAGCCCAGTCAAAACTGTTCGCTGCTCTGGCACCCCAATGGTGGAACAAACTCCCTCACGACGCCAGGTCAGCGGAGTCAATCACCACCTTCCGGAGACACCTGAAACCCCACCTCTTTAAGGAATACCTAGGATAGGATAAAGTAATCCTTCTAACCCCCCCCCCCCCCCCCCCCCCTTAAAAGAGTTAGATGCACTATTGTAAAGTGGTTGTTCCACTGGATATCATAAGGTGAATGCACCAATTTGTAAGTCGCTCTGGATAAGAGCGTCTGCTAAATGACTTAAATGTTAAATGTAAATGTATTGCATTGTAGATAGAGAGCCAGCAGAGAAAGTGACTGGGTGATCAAACCCCTGCCTCCAGGGTCATGTGGAGCTTAGGAGCAACACCATTACTGCTGGACCTGCTCCCAGCATGATTCACTTACATTTTTGGGGGGGAATATGCTTCAAACAGAAGTTATGATCTTTTTTAGGGGACACCCGAAAGATGTCCAATCTGGTGATGTGCTCGAGCGACACATGTAGCCTTGCTACCGTAGCTAGCGTTTCAGGACGCAGAACCAATGGGAGAACCAAAGGTGTCCAGCTACGCAAACTAATGCTCATGCTAAAATGTACTATGGTACATTGAATAAAATAGGTGTTACATGTGTGGAAGCAGGTGAGGAGGCAAACTTTCAATGGTAAAAAAGGTCAATCGGCTTCCTTTTGGTTGTATTCCATGTGCTGTCGTAGAGCTGGAGCTGGGGAGGTGTGAAGAGATGGGAAGTTCACCTGTTTACTTTGGCAAGGAACATAGAGCAGGCAGGCAGCCAATGAGATGTCATCTCTCATCTCTGACACGGCACATAATAACAATATAGTGGGGCATTCATAGTCATAGTCTGAACATTTCAGGAACAGTAGAGGTCGAGGATGTCCGTGTATCGATGTCAATAAGGCAAAAGGCTAATCAAATTGAACATGTCATAAGCCTGGAATGGACTCCAGCCTTGTTCTCAAACGTAAACATATCCTTCATTAATGAACATGACGTTAGTTCGATAGTGGCATATTAGAGTAACATCTTCTCTAATTCCCCTAGGCAGGCAGGGATGTTTTAGGGAGGAGGCTTTGTTGATGCTAGAGGCACATCCTAACACCTGAACAGTAATCAGAACGACATTAAGAAGTCTATTGAGTTTTTATTAATACATATTTAATACTGTAGCTGGACAGTTACATGGCTACTCACAAAAGTGAAACATAATCACAGATTGAAACGAGTCCTGCAGAGACGGAGGCTGTCCTAATATGGACACCATACAGGTGGAACATGTTGCAGTATACATGTAGCTCAAAGACAGACGTGAACATAATCACATACCGTATGTGCAACTGATTGGAGACCGAACTCAGATCTTTGATGTGACTAATGACTATGTTAGCTCGCTGAGCTAAAGCCTAGGCATTAGCTTAGGGAGCTAGCCCAAGTTCTAAGGTGTTATGCGAAAGTTACTCATCCATGTGACCATAACTGACCAATGAACTTCAAGCTCCTTTGACTTCCTAAACATAACACAAATGTGACCAAAGAGGTTTCAGCCAGGTTTGCTAGCACAAAGCAATATAAGCATTACATTGTCAACTCATGTCCTATTCACAAACTGACTCCAAAGTTATACATTACATATTACATTTAACGGTGCATGTAAGGCCTCCATGTGTCTCTGACACAGGACGATACGTCCCATGTCTGTGTGTGTGTGTATTACTCATTCAAGCCAAGAGCTTTGTTTCTGCAACGTTAACAGCCTGCAACAGAGCAAATCAAACTCTCCTGCCTCCTCCTAGTCATCAAGCCGACGTTTCAAGGTCTTTCGCCACGCAGCTGATGAATGGACCAATTACGAGGTGACAATCAAGGTGTCACAACATCAAGACATTACTAAACCACCCTGCACCACAGAAGAAGCCCTTAGCCAGAGAGCGATTTGCACTGACCTCATATTCATGGGAACACAGTGCACTTGTTGCACATTCAGAACATGTCCCAAACCAGAGAAAAATAAATAGACTACTGGGGTATGAAAATAAACCATGACAGGGCTGTAGTATGGCCCCAGAGACCAGACTGTTCTTCACAAACTGGTTTCTTCGGTTTCTTCGGTGTTCTACGCAGCCTGGAGGGGTTTATTCCGCTTATACCACGGTTCCTTGCCACAGATAAAAGCAATAAAAGAATTGTCAGTTAGAAAATGGATCTGCGTTTTGTGTCTCACAGATGTCATGAACTTTGACTTGTGTGATGAGGTGAATTTTTTTTTTTTCGTTTCTTTTTTTAGAACATTCTTGATCCCTAGATGAGTTATTAGATCTAGGCCTCATTTCACCACAAACCCGAGGTTGAGGTTCATAGATTGACATTAGTCACGTGATAGAGGGGGGGGGAAAGGGTTTGATCAGATAGAGAACGGAAACACAAGCACAACTCGCTGTACCTTTGGCACATTGAAAAACAAGTAAATATGTGATGCTACTTTACGTTTCATCGCTGTCTGAAATGACAACAAGAGGCCAAAAGACGACTTGCATTTGCACAACCTCAACATACTTTGAAGTATCAAAGCTGTGATTAATGACTTGCCTTCTGAACAGTGATTTAGGCTGTTGGATTTATTTGTATTTTTATTCATTTGTATTTTTCTTGGCTTTTGACAATCAAACAATTTTTTTTTTTTGAGTTAAGGAAATGTTTGAGAGAGGTTAATCCTGTGTGCTATATTGGCACAAAAGCGTAACAAATGCCAAAATATATTGTCATGTATAATGACAAATGTGGTAGTATTGAGTTCACTTGTGGTGGCACTGGCAACAAAGGTACACCTGCCGCAAAAACACCTTTTAACTTTCAACATGATTTGCATTTTCAAGTAAGCACGGTAAACACAGAAGACCAGAAAAATCAAGGAATGTGCAGAGATCTGTCAGTTTACTTGGAAATGTACATTTAACCACAAACCTCAAGTACCTTCTTAAAAGTGTACCGTTGTTGTTGTTTTTGAGAAGTTCCGAAATCCTGTGTTTTGTTGTGTAACTCTTTGTGACTGGCACAAGAACATCTCGGCCATGTTGCCAGCTCGCATCACCTGAACATGGATTCATACAAGCAGAGGGGAGGAAACAGTGGGGCCCTGTACTGCAGACGCGGAAAGTCCCCAATTATGTGGTAATTCTAGAGAGTGGTTGTAATATTTATTCTTATTGCCCAAAGAACTTGGAATTTATGAGACTCACCACAAAACACATTCCACCAAGCACAGCAACGGCAAACTTGAAGCAGCCTTACTCACTCACTCATTCATTCATTAAATCAGATGAAATAGCTACTGATTTATGGTGTATTTCGAAGGAAGTCTCCAGGCTTAGTTTTTCAATTCCTCCACTTTTTTAATTAAATCAGTTAATTACCTTTTCTTTGGGGAGGGGTTGGCAAAATTAATGACTATGCTAATAAATCCATACTACAACAAACAACCTGCAGTATTTTCACCTCACACCTCCACCCTTCAATATGACCTCCTTAGCTACGGTGTGAAAACCATAGCATTAAATATAGAAGCATGGGATCTCTATGGTGAAAACATTGCTGTAAATAACATGATCTCTCTAAATTGTCGTTGACTTTTGAATAAGACAATTTTCATCCAATATATTGATTCGAGTGAGATTCCATGTAGATTCCAATTGTTGTTCCGTGTATTCAACAGGCTCAATGTAATTACGAACAGGGAAAATCCTGTTCACTGTGCTCACAATGTGTTTTAGGCATGGACCCATGTACTGAAAAAGTATCATTTGAATCATTTCTATGTGCCATGTATGTCATCTGCATGCAGTTGAGGATAAATACCAACTTCTCTATGGAAGTTTCACTGCTTTTCAGACACAGCGAGGTTGGTCAGATTTCCTCAGATAATTCCTTCCTAGGGCTCAATGTATGACCATTATGTGAGTCTATTTTTAGCCACAGTGATGGATTCTGCTCGATTATTGTCCATTGTGGAGAGAGAAGGCCTAACATGCGTGACAATAATTATTGGTTACGGCTGTGACATCCACTGTGAAATCCACTTTGCACATTTAGCTCAGCTCAGCAACGAGTACAGGTATTTCTAATGCACTACTGTGCAATGGCTGGTGGCTGCGTTCGTGCTTTCTTCCTGCATTCTCATATTAGGTATCTGTAGTTGATCAATTCATTGGTAAATGCTCTACATACTCAACATAATTGCGCTGATAATGAATAAGTACCCATCACTTACTGTATACAAACTCTCCTAATAGTCCAGGTGATATGTAAAAATATAAAAGCATGAAACGTGGTTTACATGGTACAGTTTGAGGCAGTGCCTTCAGAAGGTATTCACGCCCTTTGACTTTTTCTATATTTTGTTGTGCTACAAAGTGCGAATAAAATTGAATTTTGAGAAAATAAAACACTAATATATCTTGATTAGATAAGTATTCAACCCTCTAAGTCAATACATGTTATAATCACCTTCTGCAGCGATTACAGCTGTGTGTCTTTCTGGGTATGTCTCTAAGAGCTTTGCACACTTGGATTGTACAATATTTGCACACTATTCTTTTTAAAATTCTTCAAGTTCTGTCAAGTTGGTTGTTGATCATTGGTAGACAGCCATTTACAAGTCTTGCCATAGATTTTCAAGACGATTTAAGTCAAAAATGTAACTAGGCCACTCAGGAACCACTGTATATTTGGCCTTGTGTTTAGGTTATTGTCCTGCTGAAAGGTGAATTTGTCTTCCAGTGTCTGTTGGAAAGCAGACTGAATCAGGTTTTCCTCTAGGTCAGCTATTCCCAAACTGGGGTACACAATGCCGTCGGGGGTACGCCAAATAAAAATGTGATTAACATTTTCAAACAGTCAAATATTTTCCAACGGGGCTATACATTTGGGTGTTTTTTTCTCGCCTGAGTAGCCTCGTTTCACTGGCAAAAATAAAATTAAACCATCTAGTGTTCAGCGAAATAACAACACAATGTCAAATACAGGTAGCCGAGTCAAATAATTAACATCCAATCACATGAACTGTTACTCTCTCGCGGGAAACCTTCTCTCTTGTGCAGACATTTTGAAACAAAACATGCCAATTTGAAAAATAAGCCACGGGAGTTTTTTTGTTGCAAGAATTAAGATGACTTTCGAGTAGTAAGACATCTATAAAAGCAACAGATACCATTAATCAGAAAGTGGCTAGAAGCGTCTTATATGGTGACCTACCGAGTGGCTAAGACAGGCAAGCCCCATACTATTGTGGAGGACTTCATTCTTCCTGCTGCCACGGATATGTCTGGGACAATGCTGGGGGAAAAGGCCCACAAAACTATACAGACAATGCCTTCATCAAACAACACTGTTTCACGACGCATAGGTGACATGGCAGGAGATGTTTTGAAACAATTACTGCTTCGTATACAAGCCAGTGAATTCTATGCGTTACAGCTGGATGAGTCAACAGACGTGGCTGGCCTGGCACAGCTCCTGGTATATGTCCGTTATGTTTATGGGGGGTCAATTATGGAAGACATCCTCTTCTGCAAACCACTGGAAACCAGGACAACAGGAGAATATATTTTTAAAGTGTTGGACAGCTTTGTGACATCAAATGGACTTTGGTGGTCAAGATGTGTTGGTATCTGTACTGATGGCGCAAAAGCCATGACAGGGAGACATAGTGGAGTGGTAAAGCACGTGCAATAGTTGCTCCAGACGCCACTTGGGTACACTGCATCATCCACCGAGACGCTCTTGCTGCCAAGTGAATGCCTGACAGCTTGAAAGACGTTTTGGACACTACAGGGAAAATGGTTTACTTTGTTAAAAAGCAAGGCCCCTGAACTCTTGTGTATTTTCTGCATTATGCAATGATATGGGCAGCAACCATGTAACGTTTTTACAACATACAGAAGTGCGCTGGTTATCAAGGGGCAAAGTATTGACATGTTTTTTTAAATTGAGAGACGAGCTTAAAGTTTTCTTTACTGACCATAACTTTCACTTGTCTGACCGCTTGTATGATGACGAGTTTCTCACACGACTGGCCTATCTGGGTGATGTTTTTTTCTCACCTGAATGATCTGAATCTAGGATTACAGGGACTCTCCACAACTATATTCAATGTGCGGGACAAAATTGAGGCTATGATTAAGAAGTTGGAGCTCTTCTCTGTCTGCATTAACAAGGACAACACACAGGTTTTCCATCATTGTATGAGCTTACGGACAATGTCAAATGTGGTATAGTGAAGCACCTGAGTGAGCTGGGTGCACAATTACGCAGGTACTTTCCCGAAACGGATGAAACAAACAACTGGATTCGTTATCCCTTTCATGCCCTGCCTCCAGTCCACATACCGATATCTGAACAAGAGAGCCTCATCGAATTTGCAACAAGCGGTTCTGTGAAAATGTAATTTAATCAGAAGCCACTGTCAGATTTCTGGATTGGGCTGCGCTCAGAGTATTCTGCCTTGGCAAATTGCGCTGTTAAGACACTGATGCCCTTTGCAACCACATACCTATGTGAGAGTGGATTCTCGGGCCTCACTAGCATGTAAACTAAATACAGGCACAGGCTGTGCGTGGAAAATTATTTAAGACTGAGACTCTCTCCAATACAACCCAACATTGCAGAGTTATGTGCATCCTTTCAAGCACACCCTTCTCATTAACCTGTGGTGAGTTATTCCAATTTTTTGATGAACAAATAAGATTATATATGTAAGATGGCTAAATAAAGAGCAAAATTATTGATTATTATTATATCATTATTTGTGCCCTGGTCCTATAAGAGCTCTTTGTCACTTCCCACGAGCCGGGTTGTGACAAAAACTCCAACTCATTCTTATGTTTAATAAATGTATCGTATAGTGTGTGTGCGGCAGGCTTACAATGATGGCAAAAAACAACGTTTGAGAGTGCGCTGACCCTGGTGCTAGAGGGGGTACGCAGCTGGATGTTGAATGTTTGAAGGGGTACGGGAACATCTGCTCTAGGTGATTGCCTGTGCTTAGCTCTATTCCATTTATTTTTTAAATGGAATAGAAAAAAAAATCCCTTGCATGTGACAAGCATACCCTTAACATAATGCTGCCACCACCATGCTTGAAAATATGAAGAGTGGTACTCAATGATGTGTTGTTTTGGATTTGCCACAAACATAACACTTTGTATTCAGGACATAACGTTAATTTCTTTGCCATATGTTGTGCAGTTTTACTTTAGTGCCTTATTGCAAACAGCATGCATGTTTTGGAATATTTGTATTCTGTACAGGCTTCCTTCTTTTCACTCTGTCATTTAGGTTAGTATTGTGGTGTAACTACAATGATGTTGATCCATCCTCAATTTTCTCCTATCACAGCCATTGTCACGTCGTGTATGTAGGTGGCAGGGAAGTCAGGCGCAGGAGAATCAAACTTGGTATAAATGGAGTATTTTAATAACTTAAAACACAAACTCCAAAACCAAAGTCCATAATAAAATAAATGTGGGTACAAGAACCCTTCACACACCAATCTATAAAACATGAACATAACAACAAACAATCTCTGACAAGGACATGAGGGGAAACAGAGGGTTAAATACACAACATATAATGAATGGGATTGGAACCAGGTGTGTAAGAAGACAAGACAAAACCAATGGAAAATGAAACATAGATCAATGATGGCTAGAAGACCGGTGACGTCGACCGCCGAGCACCGCCCGAACAAGGAGAGGCATCGACTTCAGCAGAAGTCGTGACAGCCATTCTAGTCTGTAATTGTTTAAAGTCAACATTGGCCTCATGGTGAAATCCCTGAAGGGTTTCCTTCCTCTCCAGCAACTGAGTTAGGAAGGATGCCTGTAACTTTGTAGTGACTGGGTGTACTGATACACCATACAAAGTGTAATTAATAACTTAACCATGCTCAAACAGATTTTCAATGTTTTACTCACCTAACAATAAGTCCCCTTCTTTGCCAGGTACTCAAAGTCCTTGCAACTTATTATGTGACTTTTAAGCAACATTTTACTCCTGAACTTATTTATCAATAGACATTGATACATTTCAGCTTTTCATTTTTAATTAATTTATAAAACATTCTAAAAACATCCTTCCACTTTGAGGGTATTGTGTGTAGGCCAGTGACACAAAATCTCAATGTAATCCATTTGTAACACAACAACATTTGGAAAAAGTCAAGGGGTGTGAGTACTTTTTGAAGGCACTGTATAATGCTATTTGCATAACCTGCAGTGGTGCTTGTATAATCAAGATGAGTAGAACAGAAACAGGCAACAGAGGTTGAGTTAGTTCCTATAACTCTTCTCCTGGCACTAGGGCACTGCAGTGGATGTCCTCTTGCCAGGGTTCAGCCACAGCAGTCAGCACAAACTGAAGCTAATTGAGAAGGAGATGTGGAAGCCAGTCCTACTGGAGGGCCTGAGAATGACTCTGAGAGCCACCAAGGCCCCTGCCAGAGATTAATCAAAATGGTCGATCAATAACTTCTCAAGTGCTAATAAGCGCTGGCACATTTGGTAATATGTGAGCCCGTTCGTTATTTCAACTGTGCAGAGATTTATGGGAAATTGATTGTTTGGTCCAAAGTATGAGGTAATGTAGCACTTAGTAAATGAAGTAAAACCAAAAGCACTCAGTGATTTGTATTTCATTTACAAAGGACACGTCTAATCATTAGGAGTTCCATCTCTTTGAAACTCATAGAAAATGCTGTAATGACGGCCATGTTTTTTTTAGTCAGCAATGAGCCTATGACGCAGGAGATTACAGCAAATAGTAGAACCTTTCTGTCTTCCATCTTTGATTGGTTCTTTCTCAGATAACCAGGGGAGGGAGTCCTATTCACCATAAGGTGATTAAAGTCATATTAGGAAACCGTTATGTGGGGGAGTCGTAAAATGATTTGATTTCTGTCCTCTCCACTGTCTCCTATCAAAGTGATTGGTCTACTAGGTCATCTGCAGTGGCTGACATAATTGTTAATTAACCATTATGGCTTGCCCTCTCTCCCCCAGAAATGTAATCTCTGGCCAATTATTCATTTGAAAACAATGCCATATATCACGTGTGATATTACCACAGACTGACACAGTTATATATTTACAATCCAGTCTAGACATTACGTTACATATTGATTTCAATATGAAAATGTAATCATAATATGACAAAAATTGCAAGTCATTCCCAGTATATAAATAAACAAGTATTTGATAAACAAATATATTTCAGGCGTCAATTTTTAATGTCACTGCATATTAAATAGTTCAGTCAATCTACTCATCAGATATAGTTCTATTTCAAATCAAATCACATTTTATTGGTCACATGCACATGGTTAGCAGATGTTAATGCGAGTGTAGCGAAATGCTTGTGCTTCTAGTTCCGACCGTGCAGTAATATCTAACAAGTAATCTAACAATTTCGCAACAACTACCTTATACACACAAGTGTAAAGGAATGAATAAGAATATATACATAGAAATATATGGATCGATGGCCGTGCAGCATAGGCAAGATGCAGTAGATGGTATAGAGTACAGTATATACATATGAGACGAGTAATGTAGGGTATGTAAACATTATATAAAGTGGCATTGTTTAAAGTGACTAGTGATACATGTATTACATCCAATTATGAATTACTAAAGTGGATAGAGATTTGAGTCAGTATGTTGGCAGCAGCCACTCAATGTTAGTGGTGGCTGTTTAACAGTCTGATGGCCTTGAGACAGACGCTGTTTTTCAGTCTCTCGGTCCCAGCTTTGATGCACTGTTCAATGCCTTGTCCATCCAAGTACACATAAGGCAGACTCAGTTCATAGAGAGACAAATGGATGTTTGAAACAGGCCGTGTGACTTTGTGGATACTTACCAGTGATATTTTATTTTAAAAACATTTTTATTTCACCTTTATTTAACCAGGTAGACTAGTGGAGAACAAGTTCTCATTTACAACTGTGACCTGGCCAAGATAAAGCAAAGCAGTTCGACACATACTACAACACAGAGTTACACATGGAATAAACAAACATACAGTCAATAATACAGTAGAAAAAGTCTATATATAGTGTGTGCAAATGAGGTAAGATAAGGGAGGTAAGGCAATAAATAGGCCATGGTGGCGAAGTAATTACAATATAGCAATTAAACACTGGAGTGATAGATGTGCAGAAGATGAATGTGCAAGTAGAGATATTGGGGTCCAAAGGAGCAAGATAAATAAATAAATACAGTATGGGGATGAGGTAGTTGGATGGGATATTTACAGATAGGCTATGTACAGGTGCAGTGATCTGTGAGCTGCTCTGACAACTGGTGCTTAAAGTTAGTGAGGGAGATATGAGTCTCCAGCTTCAATGATTTTTGCAGTTCGTTCCCAATCATTGGCAGTAGAAAACTGGAAGGAAAGGCGGCCAAAGTAGGAATTGGCTTTGGGGGTGACCAGTGAAATATACCTGCTGGTGTGCGTGCTACGGGTGGGTGCTGCTATGGTGACCAGTGAGCTGAGATAAGGCGCGGCTTTACCTAGCAAAGACTTGTAGATGACCTGGAGCCAGGGGGTTTGGCGACTAGTATGAAGCGAGGGCCAGCCAACGAGAGCGTACAGGTTGCAGTGGTGGGTAGTATATGGGGCTTTGGTGACCAAATGGATGGCACTGTGATAGACTGCATCCATTTAGTTGAGTAGAGTGTTGGAGGCTATTTTGTAAATGACATCGCCGAAATCGAGGATCGGTAGGATGGTCAGTTTTACGATGGTATGTTTGGCAGCATGAGTGAAGGATGCTTTGTTGCGAAATAGGAAGCCGATTCTAGATTTAATTTTGGATTGGGTCAAGTATATGGGTCAAGTTAAACCCTTATGGAAAAACCACATTAATTTCACATGTGATCAACTGTGAAGTTAATGTGATAACATGTGACAACATGTAAAAGCAACATGTGATAACATAAAACTACACGTGAAATAATTTGAGCTCAGGTGAAAAAATTATATCATGTGAAATAACTAGGGATGCAAAATTTCAGCATGTGGTATTATGAAACTACACATTACATTTTAATGTTTGTAAAAATGTAAAACTGCAAATTTGATTTTTACATGTGGAACTGCAATTTACATTTTCACGTGTTTGTTATCACATATGACCGTGCAATTTCTTTCACATGTGAAAGTATTCTTTACATGTAAAACTGTCAATTTGATTTGCACATGTGGAAAAACTTTTACATGTAACATTGCTAATTTGATTTTCACATGTGAAAATTATATTCTACATGTGAGTTAGGAAAAAGTTTCACATGTAAAAATCTATGTGAAATTGTAAATTCTATTTTCACGTGAAAGTGTTTCACATATGAAAATGCAATTCCACATGTGAGAGTTAGATTTTCACATGTGAATGTTTCTTAAAGTAAGGTGACCCATGATTTTTAAATCAACTTTTCATTTTAGTCTTGTCAATCCTTGTATTGTCTCTCTTAAGAAAACAGTCTTCTCCTTTTCTCATTTTTTGACCCTCCCTTATAGAAAAACCCCCACATGATTTCAGATGTGAAATTTACCCGTTTTGCACATGTAACATTTTATTTCACATGTGAAATCATGTGAAACCATGTGGTTTTGGAACACTTTACATGTGATGATATTTCACATGAAGTTTCAAATGTTGATTTTCACGTGATCACCTAACCTTTCACATGTGGATTCAAATTTTCACATGTCAATATTTTTCACATGAGATTTCATAGGTCAACAACAAAAAAACTAGTTGTTAGGTGGCCCCAGAACGTCACGCAGTTTTTTCAGTTTACATATTTGACATACATGATTACATTGAGTGTGTTTATTTAAACAGTAATTATTATTTAATATGTTCTCACCTGGGATTTGAACTCACAACCTCTTGGTTCAACAGCATTCTGATCTTCCTGCTACACCACTATTTCTGTGTCAATAACTGATTTCACCTCTATTCCTACACTTTGGACTTCAAAGTAAATCTCAGCTTTGTTAAATCTCAGCTTTGTTAAACAACGATGTGAAAAAAATTGTATAAAACTGAATAATTTACAGTGGTATCTGAGAGAATAACTGTATAAAACGTTTTTTTGTCATTCTTGTAGTTAATAGTCGTATTTAAAAAATCTTACATCAGTGGTTTAATAAACATGTGATATCATATTAACTATTAGAACATCATTTTTTGTGTTCGTTGCGTCTGGGAACTAATCACCTAACCTGCATGTGTTTTACAATATAGAAAAATTGTGGGATTATTTTTCCTTTTCAAGTTGTTGTTCGCTCACAAAGTTTGCAAAGGGGTTCTGCAAAGGGTTCTCTTTCAAAGCTTTACCACTACAGACCACTTAAAAAAAAAAATCCTTAAGTCGTCAGCTCTTTGCACAACAAGGTGAGTTTTTCTTTTCAAAATACCACAGAGCATGTAAAGAGGTTCGGGGGGAAGAAAGTTAAATAAAAAGCTCTTTAAAATGGTATTTATAAAGAAAAAGACAAACAGTGTCCCTGTTGAAAATAGCATACTGAAATCATACTGAAGCATACTGAAATCCATTCTGATGACAGTTGGAAGAATGCATGGCTTTATGAAGGACTTGAGCTCCATTTTTGCCGTATCTTTTAACCACGATTATTTACTTAAAAACACAAACGAGGGCCCTAGTCTGGCATTGTGGACGGCAGTCCTTTGATTGGGGCTCTAGGCTTGAATTCTTAACTAATAAATTGTTCCACGCCTTTGTCTGAGGCATTAACGGCAGTGGTCTGCGTTTTTCTTTCTCTAATCTCAAGAATGTGCCAGCCTCTTGAGAAGCACAGGGCTTCCCTCCTCTCTGAGAGTGGGCTCCTCATTTTGTTTTCTTAGAGGGCTCCCCAGATTGACAGGCCTCATCGTTGTGCCCTCTCCTCAGCCATCTGTTTGCACTGATTCTGTCCCAGCACATCAAAGTCAATCAAAGCCGCAAAGCATTTTAAAAGACACACACCCAACCATACAGCGTGTGAGAAATAAGGCTAACTTTCATCGACCCCACAGAAAAAGATTGTTAGGAACTCCTGTGTTTGTGTGTATGGTTTTCCATGTTGGGTGACCTGAGATGGATCCCTTAGCTCATAGCACAGGTATGAGCAGCTTAGCTTTGTTCAGCTCCAGCTCTGACAACAGCTCGGTGAGTAATTTCACCCCAACATAGACTGACCTTTTTTGGTCATGTGTTCTAAGCTTTCAGTGCCATCTCTTGACATCGAAGAAATCACCTGTAGTGAATACAGAAATCACAGTTCAATTTTTTTTTGAACGACGTGAGAGATGAATCCAAGTTGACCATTGTGACTGGCTGGGTATTGTGCCACAAGAGTGTATTAGCCCAGTGAACGAAAGCCTAGGAATTATCACAGGGAGCTAATACAAGACTTTGAGTTTCAGACAAGGTTACTCATGCAAGAGTTGTTCATCGAACCACATCTGTTCCAACTGCATCTATAGCTTACAGTGTGAACCCGTGCTTTTTACAGTCTCTGGTGTGAACCCATTAAATATCACAACAGAAATATTAGATGCTGTTGATACAATTCATCAATTAATATTTAATCGTGGAATAAACAGCATTTTAGGAAGTGTGAATGTGATGATTGGAAAATAGGTGTGGTAGGCCTGCCTATTCAAGTTCAACCCCTGAAGGTAGCTAGACAGTCAGGGGTCAAAAACAATAAAACCCAAACATCATTATTATTATCATGCTATTAGATCCCTGAAAACAAAAATATTTTATAAAAGCAGCAATATAAAAGCAGTCTCTTTTCATTAAACTTTTAGGCAGTAAAATCTGGGTAGCCTGGTTCAGACCAGTGATGTGTATAAACCCTGGATTGCTGATGCTATGTATTGGCCATTGAGAGGTTTTGAAGCCACCGGTCGGCCATATTGGCACTCTCCACTAGGAGCAGTCCTCCCCCGGAAAGATTGGAATTCCACAATATTTCAATTCAATGTTTCAAGGATAAAACTATGTGTATTTAAGTATTTTGGGATTTAGTGGGCACAGTAACAGTACTCTCTTTTTATATTTATATATATATATATTTTAATTATTATTTATTTGTATATTGAGCTAACATAATTTTAAAGTATGCATTAAGGTGTCTGTAATAGAATAAATGTGTCAAAAACGAATGTAGACATGAATAAATGCATTTTTTTTGTTTCCAAAATCTATTAAAAAAAAATTTCAATGGAGGAGTACCAAGATGGCTGCGCGGTGGCTTCAATACAGCGCAACCGTCAGTCATCCAGGTTTATATAGGCTATGTTATTGATTAAGACGCTTACTTGGTAACAAATCACAATTTCAATAATGTAGCCTATACAGTGCATTCGGAAAGTATTCAAACCCCTTGACTTTTTCCACATTTTGTTACGTTAGAGCCTTATTCTAAAATCGACTAAATAGTTTTTTTCGTCAACAATCTACACAATACACCATAATGACAAAGCAAAAACTGGTCTTTAAACATTTTTGAAAATGTATACAAATAAATAAACTGAAATGTTACATTTACATAAGTATTCAGACCCTTCACTCAGTACTTTGTTGAAGCACCTTTGGCAGTGATTACAGCCTTGAGTCTTCTTGGGTATGACACTACAAGCTTGGCACACCTGTATTTGGGGAGTTTGTCCCATTCTTCTCTGCAGATCCTCTCAAGCTCTGTCAGTTTGGATGGTGAGTGTTGCTCTCCAGAGTCCTGAAGAGTTCGGGCTCTGGCTAGGCTACTCACGGACATTCAGAGACTTGTCCCCGAAGCCACTCCTGCGTTGGCTTGGCTGTTGTCCTGTTGGAAGGTGAACCTTTACCCCAGTCTGAGGTCCTGAGCACTCTGGGGAAGGTTTTGAATGATCTCTGTACTTTGCTCCGTTCATCTTTCCGTCGATCATGACTAGTCTCCCAGTTCCTGCCGCTGAAAAACATCCCCACAGCATGATGCTGCCACCCCCATGCTTCACAACAGGGATGGTGCCAGGTTTCATCCAGACGTGACGCTAGGCATTCAGGCCAAATAGTTCAATCTTGGTTTCTTCAGACCAGAGAATCTTGTTTCTCCTGGTCTGAGAGTCTTTAGGTGCCTTTTGGCAAACTCCAAGTGGGCTGTCATGTGCCTTTTACTGAGGAGTGGCTTCTGTCAGGCCACTCTACCATAAAGGCCTGATTGGTGGAGTGCTGCAGAGATGGTTGTCCTTCTGGAAGGTTTTCCCATCTCCACAGAGGAACATTGGAGCTCTGTCAGAGTGACCATCGGGTTCTTGGTCACATCCCTGACCAAGGCCCTTCTCCCCCGATTGCTCAGTTTGTCCGGGCAGGCAGCTCTAGGAAGAGTCTTGGTGGTTCCAAACTTCTTCCATTTAAGAATGATGGAGGCCACTGTGCTCTTGGGGACTTTCAATTCTGCAGAAATGTTTTGGTACCCTTCCCCAGATCTGTGCCTTGACAGAATCCTGTCTCAGAGCTCTACGGACAATTCCTTCGACCTCATGGCTTGGTTTTTGCTCTGAAATGGACAGGTGTGTGCCTTTCCAGATAATGTCCAATGAAATGAATTTACCCCAGGTGGACTCCAATCAACTTATAAAAACATCTCAAGGATGACCAATAGAAACAGGATGCACCTGAACTAAAATTAGTCTCAGAGCAAAGGGTCTGAATAGTTATGAAAATAAGGTATTTCTGTTTTTATTTGTAAGAAATTAGCTAACATTTCTAAAAAAAACTGTTATCACTTAGTCATTATGGAGTATTTTGTGTTAATTGATGAGAAAATGTTTTTTATTTAATCCATTTTAGAATAAGGCAAAAGGTGGAAAAAGCCAAGGAGTCTAAATCAATTCAAAATGGGCTGTATGTCTAGCATGTAGAAAGACACCTACAATTACATTAAACCATTACAGAATATATTCTAGTGTTTTCTAGCAGGAGGTACAAATCTGTTGTTCTGCCCCTGAACAAGGCAGTTTAACCCACTGTTCCTAGGCCGTCATTGAAAATGAAAATTTGTTCTTAGCTGACTAGTTAAATAAAGGTTTAAAAAAATTACTAGGCAGGTTTCCATTGACCTAGGTTTATTCGACAAAAACCATGTCGCAACAAAAAAATATTCCAACATGTGTAGGCCTAATGGAAACTGCAGATATAGGAGAAAGATTGACAATTAACAAAAAAAAAATCGACAGTGGTGGATTTTTGTTTTGTTTATGCGACGTGCATGTGCTACTCGGAAGTAAGAAACTCTGAAATATACAATTGGTAACTGGTTGTAGTTATACACGTGCTGCGTTTAACGAATCAGCAAGTCGAAAATTTCAGAATTTCCTAGTTCTGACTAGTATATGAACGCAGCAGAACGTTCATATATCGCGACAAATGGAAACGGCGATTTTCGAATAAATTATGAAGGTACGCGGGGCACTTGATCACGTAACCATAACGTTCCACTCTACAATTCATTATATATGTCTACTGCTTGCAAAATCAATTTTTTTACTATAAAAATATTGTTACTTTGCAGAACTAGGATTGTCCTGACTTTCAAGATTCCCTGAATTGTGTTGCTTTGCTTTTCTGGTTGTCTGGCAAGCTTCACCATCCATTTATTTCAGATCTACAGGAGTGCATGTTTCACTATGGCACGGACCATGGTGATAAATTGGCGCATGAAAATTATTAGAATATGGCAAATAGCCTATTAGTCAATGATTGCATTCTATCCATGCTGGCTTTCTCAGGCTACCTGAGACATTAAACAAAATAGGTGGGAGGACATACAGGCTGTCGGCAATTTATCAACGCGCAATTTGCCTAGATGGGCAATGGAAACACTTCAAGCACTAGACTAGATTTCTATTATTTCGTGCTATCCGGGATGCTTGGGACAACACTACCCCATTGAAGTTGACATTTAGAATGGTTGGGGTAAGGGTTAAGGTTATGGTTTAGGGTAGGGATGTTTAGGGTAGCATTTTTTATTAGACACTAGTAGGTTTTAGAGAAAATTAGATGTGTGTGTGTGACGTCATTTCGTCCAGCTGTTTTTTTTTATCGACAGAAGATAAGCTATTCAAATGCAAACGCAGCCTAGCAGGCACTTGTCACATATGTTTTCTATGCGAACGTTGTAAATGTTGACAAAATATCCATGACAAGTTAATGGAAACAAACCAAGTTTTCATCAAGAGTTTTTATACTGTATTAAAAAAAAGTATGACAGCTGTGATGGAAACAGGAAGTTTCGGTACAATTTGTTTAATGCCGACAAGATAATTTGTTCGTTTTACATGGTGGGATCTTTTTGTGCCAGTAAAATGAATTATGCAAGAAATGTCGATTGAATATTACACCAAATATTGATATAATAACCATCATATCGAAGTAAACTTGGAGTCACCGGATGGTGTGTGGTCCTCCCTCTATGACTCGAGAAACCATCCAGTTTAGTCTATTAGGCCAGGGGTTCCCAAACTTTTTCACTAAAGGGCCCCCCCTTCCAGCATTGGGGAACATCCCTGACAAATTATAAATAGCTCTCTAAAGTATGCAATGACTGACATGACAAGAGGAACTGATGATGCACTACCCAATTTCGAAATTGCACCTTGTGCATTCTACTATTACAACTTTCAAGAGTAAGTTTAAAGCCGGAATGAGTTCATAAAAAAAAAATATAATAATGGGGGAGAAGGGGGACCTACGCGCCACCCATGACGACCCTTCGCGCCCCACAGTTTGGGAACCACTGTTAATTAGGCTACAGATTATTATTATGGATAAGAGCGAGAATATTTGTATTTGTCAAACGGAAGTCAAGCTTCAGTCGTCATGTCACTACAATAAGACCCTCGACATTTATTTTACAGGAGCGTCAAGATCACCGTGCACTTTCACCACTCTGAAGTTCAACATCATTTATTTAATCTCATCACGTAGACGAGCCTACCAGCATAGTATCCGCGTGCAATTGGCTAGAGTGCACGTGCCAAAACCAGAGTATGCACATTTGCTATTTTCAGTTTTTGTAAATGCAAATGATCGGTAGAGTTGAAAATGCGATGGAAACAAATTGAATGTTAGATTTGTATTCAGTAGGCTACATAAAAATGTAAGCGAAGAAGTAACCTACATTTGGTGTGAACTACGTCATCACGCACTGATTTTTAGCCACAAATCCGTTTGGTGGAAACACTCTGCTGGTGGGAAAATGCGCATATTTTCTTTATGCTGATTCTAGAAAATTCGCATGAAAAACTGTCGCTAAATGGATGGAAACTTAGCTACTGATTCAATTGATTAAGGAACTTGTTGGGATGGGGAGGAGGTGATGGAGGACTGCCTCCTTGGTTACTAAGTAACGTAACCATACAAACACTACCTCCAACAGATCACAATGCGGAAGGTTTGAATTTTACTCTTTGGTCTTTTTTTCGATTAATTTCGGTAATTTAATCGTTTTTGCAACAATTGTAGCAAGTGTCCTTTCCCGACACTCTTTCAGACGCAGGCATATTTAGCAAGTCGTTTATGTTAATTTGCTTGTAGCAGTTCCTTAGCAATGTAACAATGTAATGTTAGCTAGCTAGATTGCTAACTAACAAGTTACTTGGGCATCTTTCAGAGTGAGTGACATTATAGTAACGTCTTCAGAAAAGTTGTGCGTTATGCATGTGATCTGAGAAACAATGTTTGAAAATAAGAGGGTACATTTGTCATAAACATAGACAATGCATGAATTTAGATTTTGGGTCCAACCATAGAAATGTATATGGTTATGAGTCTTCGAAGGGGCCACACGTAGCCTATTTGTCTGTCATAAAGCAACAACAGATGCATGTCCCATTTCGCTAAATACTTTTTTCAACGTGTGTACATTTCCACAATCGAAGGTCAGATTTACTAAGTCAAACTTTCCTCTCATTTTACAGGGCTTGAACTCAAAAGCAACCAGTGGAAAGTTAGCAATCACCTCAGTTGCTCTTCAAGACCATATCGCACGAAACTTACTGCTTCAGAATTTGTCACTGTGTGACCCTGTGAAGACAAGATGGTGCCGAAGAGCCGCCACTGAAACACACTGCAAACGAAACCATGGAACTGTGAAACAGAAAGGGCCCCAGCAACACGATGGAGAGGAGAAAGAGTATGTGCTTGACCCAGCAGCTCCACCACTGACATTAGGTAAGCTAGCAATCAATCAAATGTATTTTATAAAGCCTTGTAACATCAGCAGTTGGGAACCAGTTCAACAACACTTTGGGAACGAGGAGGTCTCACTGTGAGACCTGAGCTATTATGTATGACATTTCTCATTTGTTGTTTGATATTGGGTTGTTTTTTGCCATTGTCTGCCTCTCCAGCCCAGAAATTGGGTTTGGTGCAGTCCCCGGCCAGAAAACTGACGGTAGATGAATGGAGTCGGGTCAAGTCGAGGTCTATTCATGAAGGGGACTCCAAGCAGCCCTGTGTGATCTGCAGGGAGGAGTTTCGCTTACAGACTCAGGTATTCCTCTGTACACAATACCTAGTGTTTATTCTCAGTCAGTTAGAGGACTATTTAAAAAAAAGAAAAAAAAGAAAACGTTTTCAACGTTCTTCACCCCTCTAGGGCAGCCCACTCCCCTTCCCAAACACACTCTCTCCCCCTCCCTTAGGTTCCTGTGTGTTCTAATCTGTGTAGACAACTGTACAAATTTACCCATACTGCCTTGGAACTCAACTGTGACACGATGATGTAGCAATCAGTGTGTTACTGTGAGGGTCGTTCAGTCTTTTACACCTTTCTGATCCCCTTTTAAGATGCCAATCTCCTGAAGAATGCGGGGTAGAATAGACGGCCTTACAAAGCACAGTTTCCATAGATGCACGTGTAAATATTAATTTGACTCAAGGGAAAAAATGTTAATTATAGCCTACTAACAAGGGAAAGGGACAAATGTGAATCTTTGTTGATCTGTTTGACAAAAACATGTTAAATGTGTTTGTTATTAGTGAAACTACAATTATTGGAAATTGTATTTTATTAAGACGTTTAGCCATTTTTGCAGGCCTAAATCATTTCCATTTCCTTCATTCATACAACATCAGTTATTGCTGATTATGATTTCAGATATTTAACACTTTACTAACACCAAACACAGACCATACAGACCACAGATCATCCTTCCGAGGCCTCCAACTGCTTTTAAATGCATGTAAAACTAAATGTATGCTCTTCAACCGATTGCTGCCTGTACCCTCCCGCCCGACTAGCATCACTACTCTGGACGGTTCTGACTTAGAATATGTGGACAACTACAAATACCTAGGTGTCTGGTTAGGAGTAAACTCTCCTTCCAGACTCACGTTAAGCCTCTCCAATCCAAAATGAAATCTAGAATTGGCTTCCTATTTCGCAACAAAGCCTCCTTCACTCATGCTGCCAAACATACCCTCGTAAAACTGACTATCCTACCAATTGTTGACTTCAGCAATGTCATTTACAAAATAGCCTCCAACACTCTACTCAGAAAATTGTATGCAGTCTATCACAGTGCCATCCGCTTTGTCACCAAAGCCCCATATACTACCCACCACTGCGACCTGTATGCTTTCGTTGGCTGGTCCTCACTACACATTCGTCGCCAAACCCACTGGCTCCAGGTAATCTATAAGTCTTTGCTAGGTAAAGCCATAGCAACACCCACCCGTAGCACGCACTCCAGGAGGTATATTTCACTGCTCATTCCCAAAGCCAAAACTTACTTTGGCCGCCTTTCCTTCCAGTTCTCTGCTGCTACTGACTGGAAACGAATTGCAAAAATCACTGAAGCTGGATTCTTATATCCCTCTCTCTAACTTTAAGCACCAGCTGTCAGAGCAGCTCACAGATCACTGCACCTGTACATAGCCCATCTGTAAATAGCCCATCCAACTACCTCATCCCCATACTGTATTTATTTATCTTGCTCTTTTGCACCCCAGTATCTCTATTCTCTACTTGCACATCATCATCTGCACATCTGTCATTCTAGTGTTAATGCTAAATTGTAATTATTTCGCCTCTATGGCCTATTTGCCTTACCTCCCTACTCTTCTACATTTGCACACACTGTACATAGATTTTTCTATTGTGTTATTGACTGTACGTTTGTTTATGTGTAACTCTGTGTTGTTTTGTCGCACTGCTTTGCTTTATCTTGGCCAGGTAACAGGTGTAAATGAGAAATTGTTCTCAACTGGCCTAACTGGTTAAATAAAGGTGAAATAATAAATAAAATAAAAATACCATGTAAAAACAGTACCATGTAAAAACATTCAGAAGTGGCTCAAAAACGGTCTCTCAGTTTCCCAGTCCTCCATATTCAGCCTCTCTCTGTGAAGCTTGTAGCCTGTGGGGTAAAGCAGACTTTGCTTGCAAGAGCTAAAATTCACTCCAGTCTAATGGCTTGTCGAGCTCCTAGATATAGATTGTGCACTGCAGGGGGCCCTTTCACTGGTGATGGAGTATGTTGGTTGGGCCAAAAACAATGGGAAATCAATATGGCTCCCCCTGCTCTGCAGAGCTTTGAGTACACTGGTTTGTGTGTGCCAATCACCATAGCTGGGGCTGCTGTCTCCTTGTGAGTGCAGACGACAAAAGAGTCTGTGGGAGGTGGAGGAGAGGAGACTGCAGCCCCAGGTCCCAGCCCTCCCAGCATGGGGTCGCTGACTCCCACTGGCTCCTGAGCAAATAGTACACCACAAACACACGTTATGTTCTTCTATCCTCATGGGGACCTCACATTTATTTTTATTCAAAATCCTATTTTCCATAACCTCAACCTTAAACCCTAAACCTAATTCTAAGACTAATTGTAACCCTAAGCTTAAAATAGTCTTTGTCCTCATGGGGATGTGGGGACTTTTGGATAGAAGACCCACACACACACACACCTCTCACAGGACTCACCAAAAACACTTAAGAGATGTTGAAAACCAATACATACACACCAGCATACCCAGGAGGCTCTGCATGCCACAATCATTTCCAAACGACAAGTCATTCAGTGAAATGCCAAGGGAATTTCAGACGTATAAGAGGGACCGATAAATAAAACATCTAGTTATAAGGCTAAAGCTGATTAATTAAAATATAACTATATTTATATAAGTGATTTATAATGCATAATTATACTGTGTATAATATTCAATCAACACTAATAATGATATTCATATTGTGTCTAGGTTTTGCTCTCCTGCTCCCATGTGTTTCACAGAGCCTGTCTGCAGGCTTTTGAGAGGTTTTCAGGCAGGAAGTGCTGTCCTATGTGCAGGAAGGAGCAGTATGAGACCAGAGTGATCCACGATGGAGCTCGCCTCTTCAAAGAGAGGTGTGCCATCAGGTAAACATCTCCAGAGATTGGACTGCATGTTAACTGGAATCAGATGAAACCTCGGCATGGACTAAAAAGCATACTCAATGGAGATTCCCCACTGAGAATGATTTTTAATCCAAGACTAATTTTAGGCCTAATCTACGTCCAGGAAAACCAGACCTTATTGATCAAGTTACCATGTTCACCCTGTGTTAGGACTGTATCCTTGCTGTTTTACCTACTTAAATGTTTTTCATGTCGTCAATGATAGAATTCAAGCGTGTTGGCGTGGCTATGTTGTTCGGAAGTGGTACGGACATATGAGGAAAACAGTTCCCCCAAAAGACAAACAGCTACGACGAAGATTCTTTGAGACAAAGGTAATTTTAACAACTGTCATTTAGGAGTAGGGTTGAGGTCAATTCCTTTTCGATTCAGTCAATTCAGGAAGTAAGCTGAAATTCTCAGAGATACATTTTTTGGGGGAATTTCAGTTGATTTCCTGAATGGAAAAGCAATTCAACCCAACCCTGATGAGGAGGGACTGATATGTGTATTATGTACACATTATTATTATTGTTATTATGAAAGATGTAAACATCAAACCCCTGAGAAGGTTCCACATCAAGTATAGTTGAAGTCTGAAGTTTACATACACCTTAGCCAAATACATTTAAACTCAGTTTTCCCTGTCTTAGGTCAGTTAGGATCACCACTTTATTTTAAGAATGTGAAATGTCAGAATAATAGTAGAGAGAATGATTTATTTCAGCTTTTATTTATTTCATCACATTCCCAGTGGGTCAGAAGTTTACATACACTGAATTAGTATTTGGTAGTGTTGCCTTTCCATTGTTTAACTTGGGTCAAACATTTTGGGGAGCCTTCCACAAGCTTCCCACAATAAGTTGGGTGAATTTTGGCCCATTCCTCCTGACAGAGCTGGTGTAACTGAATCAGGTTTGTAGGCCTCCTTGCTCACACACGCTTTTTCAGTTCTGCCCACACATTTTCTATAGGATTGAGGTCAGGGCTTTGTGATGGCCACTCCAGTACCTTGACTTTGTTGTCCTTAAGCAATTTTGCCACAACTTTGGAAGTATGCTTGGGGTCATTGTCCATTTGGAACCAAGCTTTAACTTCCTGACTGATGTCTTGAGATGTTGCTTCAAAATATCCACCTAATTGTCCTACCTCATGATGCCATCTCTATTGTGAAGTTCACCAGTTCCTCCTGCAGCAAAGCACCCCCACAACATGATGGAGCCACTGCCGTGCTTCACGGTTGGGATGGTGTTCTTCAGCTTGCAAGCATCCCCCTTTTTCCTCCAGACATAACAATGGTCATTATGGCCAAACAGTTCTATTTTTGTTTCATCAGACCAGAGGACATTTCTCCAAAAAGTATGATCTTTGTCCCCATGTGCAGTTGCAAACTGTAGTCTGGCATTTTTATGGCGGTTTTGGAGCAGTGGCTTCTTCCTTGCTGAGCAGCCTTTCAGGTTATGTCGATATAGGACTCGTTTTACTGTGGATATAGATACTTTTGTACCTGTTTCCTCCAGCATCTTTACAAGGTCCTTTGCTGTTGTTCTGGAATTTATTTGCACTTTTCGCACCAAAGTACGTTCATCTCTAGGAGACAGAACACGTCTCCTTCCTGAGCAGTATGACAGCTGCGTGGTCCCACGGTGTTTATACTTACATACTATTGTTTGTACAGATGAACGTGGTACCTTCAGGCGTTTGGAAATTGCTCACAAGGATGAACCAGACTTGTGGAGGTCTACAATTTTTTTCTCTGAGGCCTTGGCTGATTTCTTTCGTTTTTTCCCATGATGTCAAGCAAAGAGGCACTGAGTTTGAAGGAAGACCTTGAAATACATCCACAGGTACACCTCCAATTGACTCAAATGATGTCAATTAGCCTATCAGAAACGTCTAAAGCCATGACATAATTTTCCAGAATTTTCCAAGCTGTTTAAAGGCACAGTCAACTTAGTGTATGTTAACTTCTGACCCACTGGAATTGTGATACAGTGAGTTAAGGGAAATAATCTGTCAAAACAATTGTTGGAAAAATGACTTGTGTCCTCACAAAGTAGATGTCCTAACCGACTTGCCAAATGTAGTTTAACAAGAAATTTGTGAAGTGGTTGAAAAACGAGTTTTAATGACTCCAACATAAGTGTATGTAAACTTCTGACTTCAACTGTAGTTCCTCTACTTACTATATACTGAACAATGCCATGTCGGGTCAAAACATGTGCTCTTATCTGGTGAGTCGGTCCACTGGTGACTACCAGGTCACATTGCCGAGGCTTTCCCCACTCCTATAAGCTTTTGTCCCAAATGCCACCCTTTTCCCCATAGTGCACTGCTTTTGACCAGAGGTAATAGGGTGCCATTTGGGATGCAAATCTCCATTCTTCCTGAAACTCACCCTGCCAGATATTCCTCACCTATTTAGCAGTGGTGGACTTTAGGTTGCTGTGATTGACGGACCGACAGCAGGTCTGATCCCAGGTCAGTGTGGAGTGGACACGGGCATCGGTGGAGGTGCAGGGTAGGGGAACTCAACTCTCTAAGCAGCTTCAGAGGGCCTTTGATGCCATGTGAATCATACACTGTTTGTAAACTAATTACGGAGAGTGTGTGTTTTGGTCAAACAGTCTGGACATTCCAGGGTCAACACAAAAGCAAGGGCCCACTGTGTGTTTGTCTGTGTGCTTGCACCCCCCTCTCGGAAAGAGGGGGTTGAGGGAGGGTGCATATTTGTGGCAGGTTCCCTGGTTGTCATTTGCACTGGCTTTCTTCACTGTCCCACTTAAGAACTAAAATATTCCACAGGATTTGACTTTGATCTGAGGACAGAATACACATTATAAAGGGGTTAGTTCTTTCAGCTTTGGCTGGCTGTTGGTGGGTTCCAGCAACTGGATGGGGGCCTATCGACACGAAGGCCTCTGCCTTCTCTAGTCTGTGGCTCCCTGGAAAAGGATAGATTGCCACCTAGTGAGACTGAAATCTCCCCCTCCATGGTGCTTACTTACCTCTGACTGTAGTGGCGATTTGCAGAGATACGGCTGAATAGTAAACACACTTGAGAAGCACATATACTGATTTTACTGGTATATTTATCGTGTGAGCCTTGGGATGTCTAACAAAATGCAGCCTGTTCCCTATATAGTGCACTGCTTTTGCATTGGGCTCTGGTCAAAAGTAGTGCACTGTATGGGAATAGGGTTCCATTTGGGACTCGTCCTTGGTTAGGGGTCCATTCCATCACTAGCCTTTCTGATAGCTAATTAAAGAGAGGCCACTCATGTCTCTCTCTAGAGCTCTCTGTAATCAATCAGAGTGCTTCAGTGGGTTCAGAGAGACCGATATTACGAGTGACACCTTGATTACGCCCAACTTGTAATGTGCTCAGAGAGGTCAATGTCCTACCCACAATCCCCTTCTCTCATCCTCCATCACCTATAAACACTGCTTTAGCATTTCACGTAAACACGAGCAGCAATTTTATTGGTCTAATTAACTCTGTTGGAAAACATTAGCCCCATCCTGGTGACGGCCACGTCAAGGATGGGGATTGTCGGCTCGGAGGAATCTGGGACAGAGTAGGACTTCCTCCATCACACAGAGACAAGTTGGGTCCCAATGGCATCCTATTCTCTATGTAGTGCACTACTTTTGACAAGAGCCCTGTGGGCCCTGGTCAAAAGTATTGCACTACTTCGGGAATATGGTGTAATTTGGGAGTGTCAACATGTCTGTCATCCTCACGGTAAAGCCGCAGTTGCCCCCAGGCAGCAAAGCCTTTAAGATATTCTAGTTTTCAGTCTTATCAGGTGATTCCGATGACCAGCTTTCCATTTTTAGCTTTTTGAGGTCCGACCCTAAGTCAACACATTAAGGAGGATAACTGCTGACATCAAGATGGATTGCGGTGAGACAACGCCATTCCCTCCCCCATTCCTTTGTTCCCCTTGCTCTGTCCCTTTTCCTGTCCTCTGCAGTGAGACAAGGCAAAGTTCACCAGGGCCCATGTTGTTTGCCTTCGCTGTGGAAAAGTCAGCCCATAAAACCTCATCTGAATGGCTAACAGTTGTTTAATTAGTGATAAAAGCCCAGCAATAAAGTACTTGGGATGTCACTGTGACAGGAGCGAGCTCGGTGAGGAAGCCTGAGGGATGGCCTTTGTGTGTGTGCACGTTTCCCAGCACCAGCTATCTTTTCACTGGTTTCCATACATTTTCCTTGTAAGTCTGAGACGTGTCGGTATCGATCTGGCCTGTTAAACAACTTGACTTTGTCAGCAGGCTTCAAGCATTACAATATAGCACCAATTATATCTGATAGAGAAACAGAACTCTATTTGGTGTCCAATTGAACGATGCCCCTTTGTGTAACTATATTGTTTCCAATTAGTTGCAGGAGTTGAATGACAGCTTTGTCCAATACTGTCATACGGACGTAGAGGCTTTCCTGAACGATATCGACCAGTCGGTGTCATCGAGTAGAAGAGTGTTCCATCAGTTTGAGAGAGAGCACATCTCGGAGCCGCAGGAAGACGACTGGCAGAAAATACAGGAAAAGGTTTGGAATAGGGTTGCAAAATTCCTGTAACTTTCCCAACATTCCCCACGCAGGATTTCTGGACAACCTGAACATTTTGGGAAAGTTACCGGAATTGTGCAACCCTACTGTGGAAAAACTCACCATACAAATACCACAGTGCACTATCAACAAGACTCTCATGAAGTCCTAATCCTGGTCTAATTCTCCCTGTAGCCATGCCATTCATTCAACATGCTAATGCTTGTCCAGGAGAGGCTGTGCTGCAGCTGCTACACAAAGTCAAATCTCCTAGAAATGATCATTCACTTGTTTCCAAATGAATGAAGGAAATAATCCTCTGTGTTTACAAGAAAACAGAGCCAGTCTAATAATGCACGCCAGGCCTTTCATCGCCCCGTCTGAGCCATCTGTACTGTGGTTCAAATTGAAAAGAGATCTAGATTTGCTGTTCCATAGGCTCTGTTGTACAGTATATAGGGCTTTTCAATGCCAGCCAATGGAGTTTCCAACAATCCCACAGGAGGTGGAAAAGGGTGTTTTTAAAATATTTTTTATCTCGTGTTAAAAGGTTGTGCGCAGGGCAACAGGTGTTCCTCAACCTCGACTCGTACAGAGAGAATCAAACAGTGAACTCACAGCGTGTTTATCGCACACCGTGCACCTTCCTGGTGAAGGTAAACACCATAAATGTCGCAAAGCTCATTATCAAGCGTTTAAGCCTTGAGCGCGTTGACCGTTTTCTGAATAAAAGGAAGGAAGTTAATTATTGGTGGAGCTGCAGTAGATACCTGCCCCACAGCGGCATCTCAGACACACGGCCAAACAATCAAGCTTGTGTGACACGCTAAACCAGATAATGTCCATTGAACTTAAGATAAAGGGGTGTGTATGGAAGCTATTGTGAGAGAAGATAGCCATTATAAATGTCTGGTAGCAGGGTTGGGATAAATTCCCTTTAAATTCAGTCAACATTCTATTCAACATTCTCCTAGAGGCATTGAGGAAAAATGGAATTTCAGTTTCCTTCCTGAAATGGAATTGACCCCAACCCTATGTGGTAGTATTTTATTGACGGCTTTTATTTTGGAATACTGGTCCATCCCTACAGCCCTGTCTGTCTCCACTGTCACAGGTCATCCAGAGAGATACACGGGACTGTCCCATCTGTCTCACCGCTCTGTGCAGCGCCAGACTAGAGACGGAGGCAGGGAGGACACTCGCCCAACACCACAGCAACAGACGCACTGTGCTCCTGTCCTGCTCACACCTCTTCCACCAGCCCTGCCTGGAAGCCTTCGAAGCCTTCTGTGTGGAGGGCCGACCTACATGTCCTCTGTGCAGGTCTCCCTACCACAAAATACTGGTCTGACCTCAGAATAGTTGATATATAACTTCATAATAGGAAAGATAGTTGGATGTAAGTAAAACATATACACTCCCCTACGTATTTATTTGGACAATGAAGCGAGAACCTTTAATTTGGCTCTATACACCAGTATTTTGAATAAGATCAAATATCTTATTTTAGTGTATCTATATATATGTTTCACTGTTTAGAAATTGAAGTACTTTGTGTCTAGTCCCCCCATTTGAAGGTGTCATAAGTATTTGGAGCAATTCAATTAGTGTATTAATGTCAAAAGTTTAGTATTTGGTCGCATATTTCTAGAACGTAATGACTACAAATTTGTTTCAGATTATGTTATGCCCAATAAATTAATGGTAAATAATGGAATGCAAAAACCAAGCCATGAGGTCAAAGGAATAGTCCGCAGGGCTCTGAGACAGGATTGGGACAGCTCTGAGGAAGGGTACCAAAACATTTCTGCAGCATCGATGGTTCCCAAGAACACAGTGGCCTCCATTTTTAAATGGAAAAAGGAGAAGGGCCTTGGTCAGGGATATGACCAAGAACCCAATGTTCACTCTGACAGAGCTCCTCTGTGGGGATGGGAGAACCTTCCAGGACAACCGTCGCTGCAGCACTCCACCAATCAGGCCTTTATCGTAGACTGGCCAGATGGAAGCCACTCCTCAGTAAAAGGCACATGACAGCCCGCTTGGAGTTTGCCAAAATCACCTAAAGACACTCAGACCATGAGAAACAAGATTCTCTGGTCTGATGAATGCCTGAATGCCAAGTGTCACGTATAGAGAACCTGGCACCATCCCTAGGGTGAAGCATGGTGGTGGCAGTATCATGCTGTGGGGATGTCTTTCAGCAGCAGGGACTGGGAAACTAGTCAGGAACGAGGCAAAGTACAAAGAGATCCTTGAAGAAAACCTTCTTCAGAGTGCTTAGGACCTCAGACTGGGGTGAAGGTTCACCTTCCAACAGGACAACGATCCTAAGCACACAGCCAAGACAACACAGTAGTGGCTTTGGGACAAGTCCCTGAATGTCATTGAGTGGCCTAGCCAGAGACTGGACTTGAACCCGATCTAACATCTCTGGAGAGACCTGAAAATAGATGGGGAGCGTTGCTGCACATCCAACCTGACAGAGCGTGAGAGGATCTGCAGAGAAGACTCTGCTGTAATTGCTGCCAAAGGTGCTTCAACAAAGTACTGAGTAAAGGTTCTGAAAACGTTTGTAAATGTGATAGTTTACATTTTTGCTAACTTATAAAAAATAAACTTTTTGCTTTGTCATTATGGAGTATTGTGCGTAGATTGATGGGGGAAAAACAATATAATCAATTTTAGAATAAGGCTGTAACGTATCAAAATGTGGAAAACGTCAAGGGATCTGAATACTTTCGGAAGGCACTGTAGATATACTCTAGAAAATGCTAACCTCCTGTTATTGTAATGGTGAAAGGTTAGAATGTTTTGGGGGCATGATCTTTCTGCATCTACCTTTCTCACTCGTGATTCACGATTCATTCATGATTATCCGTAATCATGGTAACATGTAGAAGTATTTAGAATATGTGACCAAATACTAAACTTGACAATTTAACACACTAAGTGAGTTTGTCAATACTTATGACACCTTCAAAATGGAGGGACTAGATACATAGTGCATCAATTTTTAAACGGTAAAACAGGTATGAAAACACCCTCAATGGTGACATTAGTATCATAAAACGGTTGATCTCAGGTCCAAAATGCTGGAGTATAGAGTCAAATAAATTATATTTCTACAGTACCGCCAGAATTTAAACATTTGAGAAATCGTATAAATTTGTCAATGTTTAGATTGAGCTCTTCCAGCAGGTCTTATGTTGTGGTTTGCAGGCTGTAAATGACAAAAGGAAGGAAGGTGTAGTAAAACAGGAAGTTATTCCTGTTGTTTAATGAACAGACTTTAAATGCATTCATCAAAGGATAAATGCACAAAACAATTATCACTTTCAGGCATCCATACCAATTAAGTGCAAAAGCTTCCTCAAGTCCCAGTCCTCCAGAATACTGTGACTTGTCAGGAGTTCATAGACAGATACTGCCATGGTAAAAGCAAGCTAACTTGTGCCAAGTGTGCTCTTATATCTCAAAAAGAAGCCCGTGATGTACACCACAAATGCTGTTGAAGTTACCGATGAAAAAGCAATGTCAACTTAAACATGAGTTGTAAATGAGAACTTGTTCTCAACTTGCCTACCTGGTTAAATAAAGGTGAAATAAATAAAAAATGACGTTCATTGTTTATTAACAAACACACATATGGTAAAAAAAACAAAACACATTCATGTTAATTTGCAGGAAATTATATGCAGAGACAGAAAAAGTATAGCTACATCCAAAAATGTGAGGGGGCACAGGTTGGAGAATTTAGAATTTTTCAAACATCCAAAACAGTTTTTTACTGCATTCTAGAGCCATAATCATACTTATTTCTGTGTAAAAAAAAATCTGCATATCTAAGCATACCTCTTGAGCGATCTGTATCCTGGTTCATTTTTAAAAGAAACTGTATGCAGATTTGCTGAAATCTGAATAAAAGATTGAAAGGAATCAAGTCTCATTCAGTACACTAAGTTATTGCTTGCTTTTCTAAAGTTTGCCAGCAGGCGTACCAGCTAATATAGTTAGACGAGCTAGCTACTCAAACTTGACTGATAACTAGCCACCAAAAAGCCATTTTAATGCTATGAGGTTGGGAACCTACCTGGGCTAGCTAAAGTCAACTTCATGACATTTCTAGGTCTAGCAGTATTACAGAGAAACAACTAAACAGGACAAATCTGAGGGGGCACAACGGTTCTGATTAGCTACTCCACCTACAGTACAGGCCACGCTTCAACATTTCAAACCCTCGGCAAGTGAGGAAAAACTAAGGCAACAAAAACTGTTCCCTTGGGCTGGAACAGGCCCAGACCGTGTGCACCTCAAACTCATTGGAAAAGTACGATTGTAATGTTGTGCTTATGGTGTGCTCCCTCGACCAATAATATGCAGCGACAGCATAATTCCCTGTCTGGTTATGTTTGTCCCAAATGGCACTCTATTCCCTACATATTGCACTACTTTTGGGAAAAGGGTACCATTTGGGATAATTTGCTATTGACTATAATAATGTGTCATTCAGTTCGACTGCCCCCAGCCTCTGGAACGCTCTCCCGGACCACCTGAAGGCACCACAGACTCTGGTTTCCTTTAAAACGGGCCTAAAGACCTTTCTCTTTAGGAAGGCTTTCTGTTGACAGCTGTGCTCCTTGTAGTGTCAGCTGGGATCTTTGTCTCAGTGACCCGGTCTAGTTGCGTTAAAATATGTATTTTGATTTTTTATCTTATGCACTCTGAGATTATTCTTCATAATGAAAAGCGCTTTACAAATGTACTTATTTGACATGTAAATACAAAAATTGCTCTTTGGAACCAAAAAAAAGACGTGTGGATCACTCTATAGTTTTCCCATCTCAAGAGCAACTAAACAAGAGTCATTCAAATTGAGACAAAATAATGAACGCACAGTACAGAGTGGGTAACGCAAAATAAAATGAGCACATTGTGACACATTCACAACTGGCCTGAGACGACTAGAAAGATGGAAGGATTGGCTAGTCCCTCCTAACTCCTCTCCATTCAGTCTGTCAATGGAGGAGACACTGACTGGTCACTTAGGTGAACGGGTACTAAATGTACCAGCAAGTAAAACGGCTAAAAGCGATATGTAAAATGAATAAGAGTAATCAGTAAGATCTTTTTTAATGCAGGAGAGTTCAACAGCAAGTAAGTCTATCAAAGAATGCCCTCATCTTTTCAAAATGTGTGGATATTTTAAACAAAACAAAAAAAATGTCCACTTATCAAACCAGAAGCCATCCATACTAATACTATACACCAGGGCTCGCCAACCCTTTTCCTGGAGAGTTACTGTCCTGTTGGTTTGTCTCCAACTCTAATCCATCACACCTGATTCTCAAAAAAGGAATTCTCTTCTCATTATACTTGTGAGAAGGTGCTGTTTTTTTCTCTCCAAATAACAGATGCATTTTATAACCAAAATGGGGTTTAAAATGGGTGAAATGCACTGCATGGGCTCAGTAACTGTGGTGGAAATAGAACAGGTTGGAAACAGACAGACATTGAAATAGGACATGTGTAAAAATGGCTACCAGTCAGCGAGCATCTCTTCAGCCTCTGCATCGAAAGGTTACATTTCACCTCCAAGCCAATAGGGCATAGTGCAATTACGGGGGGGAGATAACAGATAAAAAGTGATCAGGGAAGCACGGAACGCAAGAGGTTAGAATGAGATGGGTAGAGGGTAGAATTTGAATGTATGAAAAGATTGAGGGGGGGGGAGAAGGACATTGGTGCTGAGAGAAAGTCCCCCAGACATCGGCTGAGTGGCCCATGGTGAGTCACTGTTGAGGTCAACATCAACTGTTGTGATGATGCCAGTCTGTCAGGGGGCTCAAACATGTCCCTGTCCAAGTCCTGCATCCATCGATCCAGGAGGAAGAGGATGGAATGTCACAAAGCTAAATTACTCTTCCCCTCAGCTCGCAGTGCCCGTCAGACACTGTCGGTGTATACTAAGTCTCTTACACAGACTCAATCCCAGTACTGTCAAAATCTCCCTTTGGCTGCCATGAGGTGTGTGTGTGTCGGTTGTCTCTTTCACAGAGTCTTCTGATGCCCGTTGGCCGCGATCTTCCCAGACTCAGGGTCTGTGGGGCTGTTTGACAGTTGTAATTTATCCAGACCTGGCCAGGAGGAGATAAGGGGCAGAAATGTCATTACAAGACACACACAGACGATGAATATGTATATATTTTTTGAAAAACACTGCCTCCGTCGTTTGACATTTTCGACATCAGACATCCTGGGCCTGTCACAACAAGCTTTAGAGACTTTCCCCCTTTGCCTCGTCATCTTCACATCAGTCCAAAGGCACAGTGGATTTTGATATCTATCTATCTGGCTGCAGCCACAGTAGTCATATTGCTGCCTAGGGCCTTGGAACAGGTTATGACATATGTCATTCGGATTGATTATTACTGAAATGACCAAAAAACAAAAGGTTAAACGTCTTGTCAGTGCAAATAACTATGGTAAAAATGACAGAACATGCAATCATACAGCACTAATTTGAGCACAAAGCGTATAATAATAATAATAATACAACTTTATTAATTTGGCACAATTCATACAGAGGCAGCAACTCAATGTGCTGTACATATAAAATAATACAAAATAGAGAAATAAATGACAAACCAGTAAAGCAGCATAGAATGCAAAAAATAAGTACAAACAGGATAGGACACGAAAATATTAATAGGATATTAAAATAACACAAAAGTAAACTAAATCTAAAATATCCAGACTAATTAAAAGCCAAGCTAAAAAAGGTGAGTCTTAAGCCCGGTACAGATACAACTACCGAGACGAGACATGACGGTGTTACTTGGCTTTACAACAACGTTCGCTTGATCTGAACGGTCTAGTTTTAGAACTTCTCATGATGGCCGCTGAAGTTTCCAAGATTAAACACGTCAAATCTTAGCGAAAGACGCGAGACGAACACTTGTCAGTTTAGTCAATCAAAGAAAAGTGCTATGACGCTCTGTGTTTAGCCAAGCAGACAGCGAGCTATCTATTTGCTGTAGTTAATAGTTAGCTTAAATTGCTGATATTTTTCCTGACAGGTCAAAGTGTGCCCTGTTTCTGGCGCATGTATTCTATGATACTTGTCTGCTGAAGCACTTTGGTACAAAACAACCAAACAACTTGGTTTCAAAAGTGTTATCAGGTCATTGTACAGAGGCATCGTTACCGTAGAAACAGTCTCAACCGACCATCTTATTATTTTTTTTGTCTTTAGAAAGCTTAGGAAAAAATGATACGACTGTCTAGTTTTGTCTCATCTCTGCTTATGACGGCTGTTGTATCTGTACCAGGCCTTCACCCTCTGGATTCTAAGCCGGGGGAGGGTTCTAAGCGAACATATGGAATTGTTTTAAAAATGGTCATACCAAGGATTATTTAGCCCTTTGATTTTGACATTTAAGAAGGTATCAACAAATATACACGGCTCAAAAAAATAAAGGGAACACTTAAACAACACAATGTAACGCCAGGTCAATCACACTTCTGTGAAATCAAACTGTCCACTTAGGAAGCAACACTGATTGACAATAAATTTCACATGCTGTTGTACAAATGGAATAGACAACAGGTTGAAATTAGAGGCAATTAGCAAGACACCCCCAATAAAGGAGTGGTTCTGCAGGTGGTGACCACAGACCACTTCTCAGTTCCTATGCTTCCTGGCTGATGTTTTGGTCACTTTTGAATGCTGGCGGTGCTTTCACTCTAGTGGTAGCATGAGACGGAGTCTACAACCCACACAAGTGGCTCAGGTAGTGCAGCTCATCCAGGATGGCACATCAATGCGAGCTGTGGCAAGAAGGTTTGCTGTGTCTGTCAGCGTAGTGTCCAGAGCATGGAGGCGCTACCAGGAGACAGGCCAGTACATCAGGAGACGTGGAGGAGGCCGTAGGAGGGCAACAACCCAGCAGCAGGACCGCTACCTCCGCCTTTGTGCAAGGAGGAGCACTGCCAGAGCCCTGCAAAATGACCTCCAGCAGGCCACAAATGTGCATGTGTCTGCTCAAACGGTCAGAAACAGACTCCATGAGGGTGGTATGAGGGCCCGACGTCCACAGGTGGGGGTTGTGCTTACAGCCCAACACCGTGCAGGACGTTTAGCATTTGCCAGAGAACACCAAGATTGGCAAATTCGCCACTGGCGCCCTGTGCTCTTCACAGATGAAAGCAGGTTCACACTGAGCACATGAGCACATGTGACAGACGTGACAGAGTCTGGAGACGCCGTGGAGAACGTTCTGCTGCCTGCAACATCCTCCAGCATGACCGGTTTGGCGGTGGGTCAGTCATGGTGTGGGGTGGCATTTCTTTGGGGGGCCGCACAGCCCTCCATGTGCTCGCCAGAGGTAGCCTGACTGCCATTAGGTACCGAGATGAGATCCTCAGACCCCTTGTGAGACCATATGCTGGTGCGGTTGGCCCTGGGTTCCTCCTAATGCAAGACAATGCTAGACCTCATGTGGCTGGAGTGTGTCAGCAGTTCCTGCAAGAGGAAGGCATTGATGCTATGGACTGGCCCGCCCGTTCCCCAGACCTGAATCCAATTGAGCACATCTGGGACATCATGTCTCGCTCCATCCACCAACGCCACGTTGCACCACAGAATGTCCAGGAGTTGGTGGATGCTTTAGTCCAGTTCTGGGAGGAGATCCCTCAGGAGACCATCCGCCACCTCATCAGGAGCATGCCCAGGCGTTGTAGGGAGGTCATACAGGCACGTGGAGGCCACACACACTACTGAGCCTCATTTTGACTTGTTTTAAGGACATTACATCAAAGTTGGATCAGCCTGTAGTGTGGTTTTCCACTTTAATTTTGAGTGTGACTCCAAATCCAGACCTCCATGGGTTGATAAATTTGATTTTCATTGATAATTTTTGTGTGATTTTGTTGTCAGCACATTCAACTATGTAAAGAAAAAAGTATTTAATAAGAATATTTCATTCATTCAGATCTAGGATGTGTTATTTTAGTGTTCCCTTTATTTTTTTGAGCAGTGTATATTGGATGAAACATAGAATATGGAGTTACTGCTATTAGCCAATAGAAATGAGCGGAATAACAGTGTCACTACATGGAACAGACAGTCCAAAGAAAAGTCCCCCCAAAAAATCTAAAGGAAGTTGGTTCTATCTCAGAGATATAAGACCAGGATTTTTTGTCATGTATTTATCCCCTTATTTTAGGCATTAAACTATCTCCATATATACTTCCATAATTTTAAAACTGGTACTGGTGACCTTCAGATGAGTCTAGGTCTGGCCAGACATTTTCATAATTTGTGAGATTCTCAGCTTTCCACAGAGGGGTCATATTGGTGTGTAGCCCAAACCGTTCGAACACTACAGACCCTGTCAGAAGAGGCTGTGCCGACTTCAGACAAGTCTTGTGAGGCTTTTTGGCACCCTAGAGCAAAACGGAGAACACCACTGTGTTCGTGAGAGTCATCTTTCAATAGAGTTTGTACGCCAAACTGGTCGGACGCTACATACGATTTTGTGAGAAAAACGATTTTCGGGATGTCTCATGGTCTGACAAACACCGCTCTAGCTCTGCCACCTTTCACTGCAGGAGGTATCGGCGGATGCAGTTGATTGAGACACAGCCCACGCAGAAAAACATCTCTCCAGCTTAGATGGATTTTGATGGAGATTCTTTTATGTTCATTATATTTACTCGTGGCGCGAACTCTGTAGGCTAAGGGTTAAGTACAAGACACACCATGAGTCGAGGATGACCCCTAAGTTCCTAACCTCCTTTTTACTAGTGCCAGGTGACCATGTTCGCTGTCCCCTCTGGACTCTTAAGCCAAATCACCAGATCCTCAGTCTTGTCCTCCTTCAAATGTACCAAGTTATTGGACATTAAATGTATTAAAGCTCTCAAAAACAACTAACCTATCAGTTGATAGCATTAGGGTCATCTGGTGCTGCACATATGTATAGCTGCATGTCATCTGCATAGCTATGAAGGGGTAACATGTATAGTGAGAACAAAAGAGGACCAAGAATAGATCCCTGAGGGACTCCACAGGTGATATCTGCTCTCCCTGATACATACTTCCCCAGGCAGATCGGGATGAAACCAGTTTAGCACAGTATCAGAAAGACCAAACCATTTCTCCAGACTACCAGTTCTACTAATATCTTCAAAAATGGCATTTAAATCTAAGACTCTGTACAGGTGGAGGATTTCAAATGCTCTTTCATTTATCATGGAAAACTAGCTCAACGGTGGGAGGCCGAGTTAGGGGACAATCTGGTTCAGTATTGCACAGGGACTGCACTGCAATAGCTTATGTTAGCCATTTTTACAAGGAAATATAACGCAAACTCCTCACATTTAGACGATGAAGCCTGGCTGAGCAAGTCTGCCGCCGGGGCTGGATAAAGTAAGCAATTAACAACTGAAAACAGTATCCTTGGATTTTTCTAGATGTCTGTAATAATCTTTGAGAAATGGGCTTGCCTTTCTTTTCATACAACTTTATTATAGATAGCAATATGTTCTTAAATAACACATAAATGAACCTGTAAGCAATCAATTGTTGAAAACAGTATCCTCGGATTGTTCTCATTGCCTGTAATAATCTTTGACTTGGCTTAATTATTGTATATAGCAATGCATTCTTTAAGAACACCGGTAACTCAATGAACCAGTCATTTTGTAATTTCTGCTTGGTTTGACATGAACATGAGTATATGAATATAAAGATGTTACCTAAAGCTTTCAAGAGTTCCTCTCGGATCGCTGAGGTGAACTTCCGGACTAGGCAGAGGGTAGTTACCACGGCAAACAGCAAGTTGTACGACAGGACGATATAGAAGTTTCCCAGCCAATTGAATCTCCCAAAGTCTCCGAGAAGGTCAAACCTGGTGATACCTGTGAAGATATTAAATAAAAGACCACCAGATTCAATGTTCCGCCATTTGAGTGGATGGATTTCATTAACACAAAACAATCAACTATATCATGATGATTTTGAGATACTGGAACATAGGGGTTTCTCATGAAACGTAACATTATTTGCACACTGATAATTCTACATCATTAGCTAGGTTTCCATCTAAATTGGCGACATATTTCATGTGAATATTCTAAAACCTGCACAAAAAACAATATGCGCATTATCCCACCAGAGATGTTTCCATCAAACTGACTTGTTGTGGATAAAAGACTACATGCATGATGACGTAGTGCTCATTAAAATAATTTTTGTGATTAAATTCCAATGTACCGAATAACAAATACAACGTTGTTATTCTGTACATTGGTTTCCATCTCATTTCGTCAAACACTAAATAGCCAACTTAACCAATCTGGTTTTGGCGCATGCTCTCTAGACAAGAGTACACGGATAAGATTATATGATGAGATACACATAAGAGAAATATCATTTTATTTGATCATTGGAAGCCAAACATCATCATGTCACCAGAATTCAAATAATAGCCTTAGCGCAATATTTAGCCTATTGTAAATGTCCATGGTCACCGTGCACATAACCACCATATGAAGTGCATCATAACTTGTTTCATCTGCCGATAAACTTGTCCTGCTTTTCCACATCGTGGTTGTAGGCCTATACGTAACGATGGTTATTATATCAATATTTGCACATAAAGGTGTTTCAACTGCCATTTCTTGCATAATACATTTTACAGACAAAAATATTTCCTGTTTCCACCAGCCTTGGAAACCTGGTTACTGACACCAGCTCTTACCCCTGGTTGAGTTATCTGTCTAACTAATGTGTAATGTAGGCCTATCAATATTCTAGGATTCCCATTGAGATGTAGTGATGAGCAGCATCACATGATTGGACTTTGTTGATGGACTAAAAACCAAGAGGAATCGATACAAACACAGGGCAAAAATCTGGAGAGAGAAAGATAGCTTGATTCTTTCCCAGAGACGGGCACTAAATATACCATGTTCTTTTTTCCAAACACCTTTGGCAAGACGAGCACTGTTTTTATAAGCACAAACCCTTCCCTTTCCACGACTGCATGGGGTTTCAGCAAATTAACTATTTAAGAATGCCTGTTCTTTCGGCAGTTGAGGCACTTTGGAAAGTGTCTCTCTTCAATAGGCCAACTCTTTCAACAGGCAAGAAAGGCCAAATTGAAAGAAGGGCTTATACCCCAAAAACCATTTGATGTACACTGCATATTAAGATACTCAGGCTACGGCGGATCCAGGATAGACAAACCCTTTATGTAACGGATTTAGCAGCCAATGCCACTCTTCCTGAGAAAAGGTAATTTTCATTGTCTGACGGATTACATATGATTCCTTTCATAGGAAACGGTTTTGTTAGTGGGACCTTAGACAATTTGTTAGCGTGTAAAAACCGAGTGAAAACCCCCCCCCCCAAAAAAACAGAAGAAATGAGCAACACCCCAGGCATCATGGTTATCAATGAGACCCCCGTCACCTGCACACATACACCTGAGTCAACTGCTCTGAAGTACACATATCTAATTCAAACAGTAAACAAGCAGAATCTTGTAGGTTTCCGCTGTAGCCAAGACAGCTTGTGCAACTCATGGCGGGCGGGTCTGACCCCCTGCCGAGTGGGAATCCTCCATTCAGGCCACTCGGAGACATTCACACCATGTCTTGTCTGAGTCAGTGGAGGCTGCTGTGGGGAGGACGGCTAAAAATAATGGTTCGAATGGAGTCAATGGAATGGTATAAACCACATGGAAACCATGACTTTGATGTGTTTGATAGCATTCCATTGAATCCATTCCAGACATTATTATGAGCCGTCCTCCCCTCAGCAGCCTCCACTGGTCTCAGTGTATGCTTAGTATGAATCATAAACAGAACAACGCCTGAACTTCATTAGAACGTCACAAAAACGACTTGTACAAACTTCACAATGATATTATTGCTGGCAAAAATGCTCATCCCTGAGATAATAGGGCCAGGTGGCCACTTCCTCCTGTCCTCTATGTAGCTATGCACACCTCTGTGGTTATTCTGATGAGGAATTAATGCGTGAGATGTGCTGCAGACAGTGCCAGTGCATTGTGAGGTTGATTCTCTCCTCCATCTATCTATCTCTCCAGCACTGACAGAGACAGAGGAGTGTTTATTTATCCCCCCCATATAGCACATTCTATTGGTTGAAGGGATTTTATATAATCATTTCAATTGAAAAACTTGTTTTGTGTATACTATCAGTTCATAAACTTGTATGGCACAGCTGACAATTTTTTGGTCCTTAAATAAAACTGGTATACTTTTTTTATTTATCCCAATTTTCTATAACCAATTTTGGTCTTTAATGCAAGGCCAACAAACAAGTTTCTTACCTTTTCCCCCTTCCACTAGTCTCTTCCATTTTTGCAGTAATGATGCAATTAGTAGGTTGTAATTTTGAATAGAGCAGACATTTCCATGTATTCTTGTTAGCTGCATGTGTGACATAACTCCAACAGTCCGATTTATGATATATTTACAAAGATTATACCGCTTTTAATTTTTTTCCACAAAAATAATGTTTTTTTTTATCAATTAGTATATTTCAGTTTAACCGTAATATTTGTTCTGTCTTTTCAGGTGGATTAATCTAAAATAGCAACCAACTTTCTATGGCTTGTTTTAAAAAGTGACATTTTGTTGATTATTTCATTTTCAAATAACCAAAAGTGAGATGTTGTAATCTGAATAAAAGGGAAAAGGGCATTCTTGAACACCGGGTGAGCCATTCTTACTAATCTGCTAGAAAACCAGTTCTGATTTAAGTATAGTTTTGTATGACTGAAGCCTTTAGTGAGAGATCTAATGCTTTAATATTTAATCGTTTCTGACCTGCAAATTCATATTCATTAAATAAATAGGCCAGTTTAATTTTGTCTGGCTTGCCATTCCAAATAAAATGCAATATTCTTTACTCATATAATTTAAAAAACAAGCCGTTAGGTGTAGGCAGGGCCATAGACAAATAGGTAAACTGGGATATGACTAAAAAGCTAGAATCAGGATGATTTTCCCACAAATAGACAGGTATTTTCCTTTCCATGGTAACAAGATCTTATCTATTTTTGCTAACTTTCTATTAAAATGTATTGCAAAGAGATACTTTCTTTCTTTCGGAATATGAATACCTAGTATGTCCACTTCACTTTTGCTCCCGAGTGGCGCAGCGGTCTAAGGCACTGAAAAAAATAGATCCTCTATTTTTAATTTTACCTTTATTTAACTAGGCAAGACAGTTAATAACAAATTCTTATTTACAATGACCGCCTAGGGGCCTTGTTCAGGGGCAGAATAACAGATTATTACCTTGTCCACTCAGCGATTTAATCTAGCAACCTTTCATTTACTGGCCCAACGCTCTAACCACTAGGCTACCTGCCGCCCCTCTATGAGGCTGTGGAGGCATCCAAATTGTGGATTTAAAAGAAAACATGAATCATCAGCGTACAATGACACCTTTGTTTTTAAGCCCTGGATTTCTTGCCCCTTGATACTATTGTTGGAGCTGACTTTTATAGCTAACATTTAGATGGCCATAATAAATAGATATGCTGATAGTGGACAACCTTGTTTTACTCCGACAGTTTAATACTTTGAGAAATAGCCATTATTTACTATTTTACACCTAGGGTTACTGTACATGACTTTAACCCATTGTATACGAGATTCTCCAAAATGTTAATATTCCAGTCATTCATATATAAAATTCCAGTCGTACTTTATCAAAAGCCTTTTCAAAGTCAGCTATGAATACTAGGCCTGGTTTCCCAGATTTTTCAGTGTTCTATTGTTTCCAGTACTTGTGAAATCATACGGAAAACCCACATGACTTCATGTGGAGAATCGCAAGGGTTTTAGTGCTCTTTAAAAAAAATAAAGTGACACTAACAGGAGGATAATTTACCCTGAGGTGGATTAAAATTCTTCAGCTGTAAATATTCTAAACTCTTATCATTCATTCCTATGCTTTCTTTCAATGTTCTTAGTGTGAACTAACTCACAGTGCATGCACCCAAACTGTGTGCATAAATATTTTATTAAAACACGACAAGCATACCCAATACCAATACATCAACCATTCAATTCATCACATTTAGCTATTCCAAAACTGTCATAGCTCACCGAGGTAATATTTGTGTATAAAAAAAACAAAAAAAAACGATAATGCCTGTGAAACCGCTGCACAACAATTAGATTAGGAGATTGAGTGTCTGTAAAGATGTATTTACAGCCTCTGCAAGCAGTTGGCGATCATCGAGGGCCTTTAACCAAATTGCCTGTAAAGAGACAGTAAGAGGGGGTGGAGAGAGACCGCAGTCAATACACCATGCCACTACGGTCAAGCTAAATTCATTTCTAATGCTAAAGGTTTAGATCTTGGGTTTGGTATTAGGAGAAAAGCTGATGGAAAGTAAAGGGGTTCTTGGCATTAGAGGAGAGGAGACTACACTTACGTCCCAAATGGCACCCTATTTCCGATATAGTGTACTACTTTTGACCAGGACCCATAGGGCTATATGGCATATGTCTAGAGATGATGTAACACCTCTTAGAAGAACCGGTCTTCCTCTCATCACTCTTTTCACTTCAGCCAGTTTTTATCAGCACCATTTTGCAGAATGTAGCATTGTGTGTGTATGTGGGCCAAGTGGAATCCATCTCGTCTCACCATCCACTCCAAGTAAGATGGACGACGCCGTGGTGATTACATTAACGGATTCATCTTTTATAACACATCCACTAAAATCGTCGGAGAAAGGTGGCCTATGTATTCAATCGGCTTCAGATTAGGAACGATAAAAGAACATCTAGAATAGCGTCTATGTAATAAACGGTGATTTTCTGAGATGGTTGTACTCCGCTTGATAGTGTGCGCACCAAATGGCACCCTATTCCTTATATAGTGCGCTACTTTTGCCCAGCCACAGTGTACTATCCCAGGAACAGCAGCCAGGCTGACAGGAGTGACCAGAGTCCTCTTTGCTGCAGTCTCTGGCTGTGCTTTTGGGGACACTGCAGATAAAAGTTACACAAACATACATGGGAAGAAAAGTAACTTCTCAATGGGGGCGGGGTTCCGAGTGCATGTCTTCGTCCTAAAATGGCACCCAATTCACCATGGTTCAAGTAGTGCACTATGTAGGTAATAATAGGGCTCGACGCTGACCTTTTCACAAGTTGAAAAATTTAGGAGCACACAAAGAAATGTAGGAGCACAATGAAAAATATTTGAGGCAACAAGACGTTTTCTTTGTAGTAATGGTGCAATCATGACGGTCATGAATCTGCGCTCAGTGTCCTCTCCATGGCACTCAGGGGCTGCGGTACAGTGAAGTAATCATTGCAACAATTATCAACGGGGGACGATTCTTTCCCCCTAGGCGCACTGGTGCTCCTAAATTACAATTCCAGGTCGCACCGCAAATATTTAGGCGCATATGCAAGTAAAATATTCGCACTCTTGAGCCTGGGAATAGGGTGCCATTTCCGACGCAGGCTATATCACTCTGATGCTTTCAAACACACACTTACATAACTGGTCATTTTTAGCCGTCCGTTTCCCTCCCTGAAATAAAATGTGTTTATGGGACTTTTACCCTTGTCTGCACCCTGACTAACCCTGCCGTCGCTGCCACGGGAAAAAACAGTACCGAGCACTCCCATTTCAGCAGCATTACAGGTCCCATCGCTCCCTTTCAAGAGAAGCTTAAATAAAACATGGCGTCCGTCCGACAGGAATGCTGTACAAGCAGAGGTTATCATAAGGCATCAGACCCATTTTCTCCCACATTACCTCAATTCTTAGTGATGTTTGCTTTCATGTCAGACCTGGGTTCAAATACTTGAAAAAATCTTTCAAATAAGTTGAGAGTTTGTTTGAGTCTGCTTGGGGTGCCAGATGGGTAGTATATACAATTTGGAGACTTCCTATTGGTTTGTTAAGCCAGGAAATGATTTTTCAAGTAGTTGAAACCCAAGTCATCTGACTTACTTTGCTTAAAAATCGACCATGCCCTCCGGTTCTCTCTCACACAAACACCACCGTGACACGTTAATATCTTCACAAAATGGCAGAACGGTAACAATGAAGAGTTTCGATTTCCCATAACACACATATCCAAAACTCCCTCTCCCCATGTCTTCCTCCAGAGGGCTTTGGATGGAGGTGGCCTTCATACGTTTATTCCATCTCATCTATTCAGCGTCACAGAGCAGAACCTGTTGGTATTTTGCAACGCTCCCTACGACTCACTGTACGCCAACACGCACACAGACGACGATGACGCTATTTAAACAGCTGTGCCTGCTCGCTGCGTGTCTATTAGTACCATTGTGAATGCGCTGCTAAACCTGTCATTTCTCCCTCTTGCTCCATTCTCTTCTCAAATCGCCATGGCAAACTGTGAAGGAATTTAACTTGTTAACCTTAACGGTCTGAGGGGCGGGGGGGGGCTGGGACGGAAGGGGATAGCTGAAGTTCTGACTGGCCCTCGTGGTCGTTTACTTAAGACCGGGAATGGGATGGTCACCTCACCTCCCTCCATCACTGCCCTCCAATACGTTCGTCATGAAAACGATCCAAAGCAGTCCACTAAACACGTACATCTGTGCTCACCTATCGGTTCCATCAACTATGCTTTAGTGCGCTACGTAGGGAACGAAGTGCCATCGGGGACCCCCCCCAAATAAAAAAGGTTGAATGAAAGGCAGGAGAAACTCACCAAGTGTTCTGGACATGACTGGCAGGGCTGAACTCAGCACCAGGATGGACACACAGCAACCAATGATCTACATGAGGGAGAGACAGGGTTAGAGTATAGAACTTTAACTCGTGAACTCAGGTTAACAAATAGATAGGCCGCGATGAAACGTTTAAGTGTGAGAACTGGGAGGGCGAGAATAGCTTCGCAAGTCAGCGTGTGTGTGTGTGTGTGTGTGTACGTGCACACACCTCTTCAGAGTAAATGGATTCCACATATTGTGCAATTAGTACCTCTGAAGATGCTCATTACCAGGTTCTGCTCCTTTGTGGCTTTCGAGTCCTTTCACCGAGTCGTCCTGGCTAGTTACAAAGCCTCACCGTTCCCCCTGCTCATTACCAAGTGAATGGCTGCCACCGTGGGCCAAACAGAGTACACACACACACAGTTTCCCCCCCGATTCTCTCACTGAAAATAAGAGCTTGCACGGCGTCCATGTTTACGCAACACACAAACAAATATTGGGGCGAGAGGTCAACTGAACCATTCAGATTGAGGGCTGGTGAGGAAGATGCCAGAGGAGAGGAGTGAGAGAGAAAGAATGAAAGCAAGGAAGAGAGAGAGAGAGAGAGAGAGAGAGAGAGAAAGAGAGAGAAAGAGAGAGAGCTGAAGAGGATGAAACAAAAGGAGGCCTAAATATATCACCTTCTTCATGTGTGTGTGTTTACCGTTGTCATGGTCGTGTCGTCTTTCCTGGGAGTGAGGCCTTCAAACACTCGCAAGCTGTAGAAGCCGACAACGGAGGACACCATCAAATAGCTGTTGCTGAATCAAGGACAAGACATCCTTACGCTTTCGAGCCAAAACGCCTTAACATGGACATTTAGTGACATTTCAAGTGGTCAGTTGGCACCTTTTCACCAAGGGTAAAGGTGAAAAGAGGTGACGAAACACGACAGAATGTCCCGGAAAGTGTCCGGCTAAGCTACGTCTTAAGTCAACACCACCAGTCCTAGGAATGTCACTGGGGTCACCACGGAGCATATGTATCAAGTGTCTTAGAGTAGGACTGCTGATCTAGGATCAGTTTTGCCTTTACGATCACAATGAACACGATTACATGGCCAGAGAGGACCTGATCCTGGATCAGTACTCCTTGCCTGAGACACTTCATACGGATCTGGCCCCGGAGCAGAGGGGGTCATTAAAAGGATACAACATGAGGACGATCTCCACAACGGCCTGGACGACTCCGAACGTGGACAGTGAGGTGTTCCCAAGTCCCCGATCCTGGAACGACAGAGAGGGAGAGTGTGTTTTATTAAGGACAACTTCGATAGGATAGAGACGAGGAAAGGAGAGAGTGTGCTGAAATAGCAAATGGGCTGGATTCAAATCCCATGCTGCAGGTGGTAGTGACCACAAGGCTAGACCATAAATCAAATCATCATTCAAAATTAGGATCTCTCATGTCTTTGCGTAGTCGGAAGAACACAAATAAATCATGAGTAAAATGATTGTACGTGACAAAGTTAAAGTGAAGTACTTAGTGAGGTTCCGTAATCTGTGGGCATGTGATTACAGAAGGGGAAGTTTCAACTTGGTACAAATCAAAGTTCTCTCTTCAACACAGACAGACAGAATCAAAACCGGCTCAGTAATGGATGGAAAGCGATGAAAGAGAGAAAAATACTCCCTTTTTAAATCACTGTCGATCACACAGCATGTGAACAGGTGTTCAAACAAGCGAAAAAGGCATTGAAGTGCTGACGGTAAAAAACATGGAGCATTAAAAAAAAAAACTTGTAAAAAAACAACAAAACAAATACTTTGGCAAACATATCGGATCTTTTCTGCCCTGCCCGTTTGAAGTTTGTGCAGGGAAAGAGATACATCTATATATACACACTCCACTAGCCTCGGCATCTGTGTGATATTTGCTTTTGTCAGACTTGGCACCGTAACTGTTTACGTTAACCACTTATTTACTTCAATCCAAAGCGGCTCAATGAGCCGCTTTCTCTGTGTTGGAGCGACACAGCAGAGGAAGACAACGCCCGAGTCCCAAACGGCACCCTATATTCCCTTTACGGGGCACGTCGCCACTGCCCAAGGGGCTCGCTTTCAAAAGCAGTGCACTCTCTATACCGAATAGGGTGCCATTTGGGACACCGCCAATGTCTTTGTCTGCTGTGGTGCACTACTTTGGACCCGGGCCCGTGGGGCTCTTCTCAAAAGTAGTGCACGGTTTACAGAAGAGGGTGGCATTTGGGATGCTGGCCTGTCCGTTGGAGAGATCTCTGCTGTGACACACAGGAGCACAGGGACACGTTATTGTTCAGAGTGCTGCATTTCTATCAAGTTGAACACTTCCCCGGCGTCACGACTAGGAGCTAGCCCCGACTGCATTCAAACCTTAAAATAATTAAATAAAACACTTGTTCATACACTCTGCACACTCGCTCTAACACAAGCGCTCTCTGGTACACGCAACACACACACACAAAGAGAGCAAAGAGAAAAGAAAAAAAACGGGAAGTCTGACAGGTCGTTTCATGCATTTTTATGCAAGTGGCATCTAAAGGAGCTTACTGTAGAGATGTGCTGCGGAGGCCCCCTCAGAGAATTAGCACACAGCATCTGGTGTCATCTATTAATAGTGGAGCGGGAGGGGTTGTGTGTGTGGGAGAGGGAGTGTGTTATGCTTGTGTGTGTCAACGTTATGGGAAAGGTAAACTCTTCAGTGTTACCGTTCTGCCATTTTGTAAAGATATTAACATGTCAAAGTGGCAGGTGTGTGTGTGTGTGTGTGTGTGTGTGTGTGTGTGTGTGTGTGTGTGTGTGTGTGTGTGTGTACGTGGCAGCTTTCTCAATCCGCCTCTCGCCAACCTGGTCTCCTTTGCATTCTAGTGGTGGGTTGGGGCGGGCTGGGGCAGAGGGTAAGGTCGGTGTCGGTCGCAGCCTGCCGCGGCTGGCTCATTCAGACACGCCTTGGTGTGTTTGTTGCTTCTGGGATTAGCGGTGAGCAGCACCTGTGTGCAGGTGAGGTCGTGAGCCCGAGCGCAGAGCGTGTACACACACAGCGGTCGGGGCCAGCTGGGCCCTTCAGGTGTGTCCCGTCCTCCTCCACACTTTGATGTACTTCACATAGTTTTAATGACGGATAATAACAGAAAGAAAGAAAAATATATTCTGTGGATTAAGATGGGGTTTTTTGTGTTGCAAAGCTGCAGACTGACAAGGAACTGACTGTCATCAGTAGGGTTACAAAATTCGGGGAACTTTCAATACATTCCCTGGTTTTCTCAAAATCCCAGTTGGAGGATTTGCGGAATAGGGAGGGAATAAGCAGGAAATCCTCCAACCCGGGTATTCTTGAAAACCAGGGAATTTATTGAAAGTTCCTGGAATTTTGCAACCCGAGTCATCAGTCAAAGGTTCAGGGAAGGTGGGGCTCTGGATGAAGGTTCCCTAGGTACAGATCTAGGATCAGCTTCCCCTTCCCCAATTGTAACCTTAAAAAAAGGGACAATCCAGTTGCTATATCCATTTTTGGGATTTAGAAATGAATGAAACACACTCAATGACTCATGAAGAATAGAACTTATGAACCCCTCATGAGCTTAGTTCAACTGTCAGACGCCCATCAGAACCCAAAATATGAGCCTGTTTTACTCCAATGTTTGGAGACAAAAATACGCTTAAAACTATGAATGTGTTTATCTTGGATTGGTCAGTCGTTTCATCAAGAGCTCTAATGAATTTTAGAGTGGTTACATTTCTTCAGGCCCATCCCTCAGCTTTTTACTAAAACCCGTGCGATGCTGTGACGGCCCTAATTCCACAGGGGACGAGCCGGCAATAACACTTAAAAAAACAATAATAATAATAATGATTGGTCCTCTTAACACCCGTTCGCCAAGCTGTAAAAAGCCCTGTCCTGATTGGATCGGCCTCCTCTCCTCCCAGGCTGTCTGAGTCAGAGGTGGAGGATGCTGGAGGTCGGAGCAGCCTGTGGTACTCAGTATGCCGAGTGCCACGCGGTGTTGTGAGGGAGCGAGAGAGGGGAGGGAGGGGACGGACAAACATCCGCAGTGCCGTTCCATTGTGCTGCTGTACTCTGCTCCTGGCCCTACAGCTCATTTGACTTTCCCACAGTCTGGAGGTCACGGGCCTTCTCTTTTCCCCCCCCTTCCATCTTCCTTTCTCCCTGTCCCTTCTCCATCTCTTTATCCCACCTGGCCCAGTCCTCCCGCTCTCCCCCTTTTCCCCCTCCTCCTTTCCCTCTCGCCCTCTTCTCTCTGAGCGCATAGGCGGCGTATGAGGGCATTGGGACGCAACCCCCCCCACCCCCTGTCGCCGTAGCGATGTGAGATCAGAGGCGTGGCATCCATCCAGCTCATCAAACTCGTAAACCATTTAGCAGTGCTGTGGCTGTCAGGGGGAGGGAGGGAGGACTCGAGCTGCATGACAAGCGTAATTTGGGGGATTTTCAGCGATGCGTCATGCCAAAGAAAATATCTCCTCGATAAAATAATTGGAATGTCGAGGAGGGCAGCCATTCGCCCGCAAGACGAGCTGAGAAATGAGGCAGAAATAAGATACATTTTGTTGCCTTTGTCAGACGAAAGGAAAAAACACACACACACACACGACACTAGCGCACACCTCAGTCGTACCAGATGAAACGAGATAAAGAGATTAAGAAAGTACATTGCATGCAAGAGGAGATGCAATCTGGAGGGCCATTAAGCACTCCCGTTAGACAGACAGACTCATAAAAGGAGTTCACCTGGCCTGCCTGGTGCACACAGTACCACAGAGCTACTCACTGAACTCTCACACACACACACACTGAGGAGAGGGTAATGCAGCTTATTTCACCTGCCGTGGACACACACACATCACACGTTTCATCTGCATACCCCTGTGAAATGACTTTCAATGAGGAGCAGCACAGTAAAAAGGGGGACCATAGCTCTGCTACGATAAACATCTGGCCCAGAGTTCTCTTTCCTTTCTTCCCAACATGCACCTGAGCATATCCGGAATTTGATTCATGTCCCCGGCGACTGCCGAGCACCTTCGCAGCGGTCTAGTTTAGTAGCGGCCTGGCTCTGAGTTTATCTGTGTTGTGTGTGTGAAAACGGGCTCCGGTGTGCATCTGTTTAAAAAGGGGGGAACAGGAAGTAACTCTAGCCAGGCCTACCGTTGATCCCTTTGGCATGGCCGTCTCATCCACCAGCAGATAAAGGACATTCAGCACCACCAGCAGGACTGAGATAGTCTACGGAGGAAGGGAGCCGAGAAACAAGAGGGGGTTTTAACATGATCAGGTCAAAGACAACACAGAACTAATCGATGAGTGGTCGTATGGTCCGTCCCCTGGAATGCATGTTGTTCTGTAAGCGGTTCCACACTCAGCTTGAATAATCTCAGGCACTTGGGCTCAGCAAACGCACCGTCGCTGTACAACACTGAGCATGCTAAAAGAGGCAGATTACTCTGTGTGTGTGTGTGTGTGTGTGTGTGTGTGTGTGTGTGTGTGTGTGTGTGTGTGTGTGTGTGTGTGTGTGTGTGTGTGGGGGGGGGGGGGGTTCAATTGAAAGCCCAGCTGTCGCAGCGGTGACTATTTAGCCGAGCCTTTCCTTAAACACGGTCGACAAAAGACACCACACCCAGGGGTTTGATGCTCAGTGCTGCAGACGGGGGTCAGGTGGCTCCCTGTTCCCGATATAGTGCACTATATAGGGAGTAGAGTGCCGTAGGGCTTTGGTCCAAAGTAGCGAACCATATTGGGAATAGGGTGCCATTTGGAACGTAGACTGAGTTGACCCAGGAATACCCCCCAGCCGACACCAAGGTTTTCTACTTTATATACGCCATGGGTAAACGAGGGGGGGGGGGGGGGGGGCTTTAGTGGGACTGACTGGCTGAGGTAGTATCAATCTGAAGACTCACCGTCCCTGTGAGCAGTATTAACATCACAATGGGGTACAGCAGGTTCTTCTCCCATGCAGAGGCTTTCTTCCTCCTCTCTACGGGAGGGAAGAAGGAAAGGCAGAGGCGAGAAAGAGAGAGAGGATGGGGGGCAGAGAAAGAGAGAGAGGATGGGGGGCAAAGAAAGAGAGAGAGGATGGGGGGCAGAGAAAGAGAGAGAGGATGGGGGCAGAGAAAGAGAGAGAGGATGGGGGCAGAGAAAGAGAGAGGATGGGGGGCAGAGAAAGAGAGAGAGGATGGGGGGCAGAGAAAGAGGATGGGGGGCAGAGAAAGAGAGAGAGGATGGGGGGCAGAGAAAGAGAGAGAGGATGGGGGGCAGAGAAAGAGAGACAGAGGACGAGACAGCGTGCGGAGAGAGAGGTCAGTGTTGGGAAACCACCACATTCAGAATTTGGAGTCCTACTGTATATGCAAATACGAGCAACACCTCAAATCAATCAAGAGCACCCCTCCGCGCCGGTCGGGTAGAAACCGGAAGCATCCGGTTTTCAGGGGGAAAGGAGGAGGAAGCAAAAACAGACACTTCTGGGGTTCTTTTGCCGACCCGCTCAGGAGTTTCTTCTACGCCTGGTACATTAGGTTAAATCAAGAGTGAATCAACTCCGATATTATTAGACTGTTTTCCTAAATTGGTTCATTAATTAATATATCAAAGATATTAAAAGGTGAGGAGTGGCACCTCATGGCCTCAGGGTTTATTTAGAGTTAGTTGGTTTGGTTAAACATATGGTGAATGCGTTCCAACACCATCTCTTCTCTCAGAGCCCAGAGGGGCTGAAGGTAATATGGCCTTCACAACAAACCAGAAAATCACAGTCTTCCTCATTAATTAGTCAGACAAATCTTCATTATAGAAACAGATCAAACAAAAGCTGAGATTCTGATGAACTTGATTTCTAAGTCTACCTGTTAAATGATGGGAGGTCGTGCTGCTGCTACTGATATGCCTTCTTGCTCTGACATAAATAGATGGTTGCAGAGATGAGGCCTCAATCATTGTAAATCACTCTACACATTGAGAACCTGCCTGACCATAGTAACACGTCAGCATTGATGGCTTCTGAAGACTGACTGATGGGCCACGGACAGTAAAGGACTTGTGATGTAATGCCCTTTTGAAATCACTTTATAACACTGTGGTTCAGTGTCCTTACTATGAGCTTGTCTGATTTGCACTCCATCCCGCTCTCCCTACAACTCACTCTCCTCCCTCCCTCCCCCCACCACTCACTCTCCTCCCTCCCTCCCTCTCTCCCTCCCTCCCTCCCTCCACCACTCACTCTCCTCCCTCCACCACTCACTCTCCTCCCTCCACCACACTCTCCTCCCTCCCTCCCTCCACCACTCACTCTCCTCCCTCCCTCCCTCCACCACTCACTCTCCTCCCTCCCTCCTCCCTCACTCTCCTCCCTCCCTCCCTCCACCACTCACCTCCCTCCCTCCCTCCACCACTCACTCTCCTCCCTCCCTCCCTCCACCACTCACTCTCCTCCCTCCCTCCCTCCACCACTCACTCTCCTCCCTCCCTCCACCACTCACTCTCCTCCCTCCCTCCCTCCACCACTCACTCTCCTCCCTCCCTCCACCACTCACTCTCCTCCCTCCCTCCCTCCACCACTCACTCTCCTCCCTCCACCACTCACTCTCCTCCCTCCCTCCACCACTCACTCTCCTCCCTCCCTCCACCACTCACTCTCCTCCCTCCCTCCACCACTCACTCTCCTCCCTCCACCACTCACTCCCCTCCCTCCCTCCCTCCCTCCACCACTCACTCTCCTCCCTCCCTCCCTCCCTCCCTCCCTCCCTCCACCACTCACTCTCCTTCCTCCCTCCCTCCCTCCCTCCCTCCATCACTCACTCACTCCCCTCCCTCCATCACTCACTCCCCTCCCTCCATCACTCACTCCCCTCCCTCCATCACTCACTCTCCTCCCTCCATCACTCACTCTCCTCACTCACTCTCCTCCCTCCCTCCCTCCATCACTCACTCTCCTCCCTCCACATCTCCCCCCCAGGTTTTCCTGTGTCTACCCTGCAAGGCTGTGCTCACTGAGCCTGTACTTTGTCAAGGTTTTTCTAAGGTTTTGATCAGTAAACATGGTCAAATAGTTAGCCACAGCGTACTGTCGATTTAGGGCCAGATAGCACTGCATTTTGCTTTGTGCCTGTTTCCCAATAAGCACTGTAGTTTTGTTTTGACTGTGATTGGATGTTCTGGACCTGAGGCTTCAGTGTGTTAGTAGAACAGGTTTGTGAACTCAGCCCCAGGACCAGCTGGATGAGGGGACTCTTTTCTTTGCTCAGCTGTTGGCATTGCAGGGCTTGGTAATGATATGAGAGTGGGGGTCACTGTATTTTAGATGTTTCCAAAATAGAAACTCAAAGAGAAATTAAGTTATTAGTAGATATTGGCCTAATTCTGCACTGCATGCATTGTTTGTAGTTTTCCTCTGGACATGTAGGAGAATCTTAAGGAACGCTGCATGCAGGGTTTCAATGGGGTGTTTGTCCCATTTGGTGAAATTGTTTTGCAAGTGGACTTCGCTGCCATAAAGTGCAATTGGTTCAATGACACATTCAATTAGTTTTAGTCACATTTTTATAGGTATTTTAATGGCGTAAAATGTCCTGCGTGCTTTCTCTCTCAGTTCATTCACTGCATCATTAAGGTGTCCAGTTGAGCTTATTTTTTTAAACCTAAGTAATTGTAGTGTGTGCAGTACTCTATATATTTTGTACCAATTGAGAACTTTGGTCTAATTCCCTGAGATCTGCATTTTCTCTGGAAAATCATATATTTTTTTTGTATTTTTGGAGTTTATTTCCTCCCTCCCTCCCTCCCTCCCTCCGTGCCGGCCTGGGCGGCCTGTGAAGTTTGCCAAGGCGCACTCTATATGCACCATTCTGCTAAATTAATGACATCACTAAAAGGCTGGGCACAAGATAAAAGTTTGCATCTTGTCTAATATCGTAAGTGCCTTTGTGGCCTCCTCTCCCCCTCCTAACCCCCAAAAGCCTCGGCGTGCACCCACTGTACCTCATTTATAATATCCTAAAAAGCACAGGAAAGAATAATTATCGAGCAGAAATGCTTTGGGACTTGTCCAAATTAAGAAATAAAGACCGAGAGGGAAAAGAAAGGGTCGCCGGCTCTTAGCAATATCTGAAAAGCCTACTTCTTTGTGTGTGTTTCAATGGGGAATTGAACGGGAAGTCCCGAAAGACAGCATCTGTCCATACAAACTAGAATTCGAGTGAAGCATAAAACGCGGCGCCGGAACTCACCCAGTTTACTCCTCTGATCTCGGACGATGTCCAATTCTTTGTTGAGTCGGTGAGCGCTTCCTTGGGAATGAGAGTGAGATGATGTTGACCCTGCGGACATGGAAACAACCACGTCAAAAACGAGGGTCTCGGGGACGTCGTTTTATCAAGCTTCTGACTTGCAGTCCTCCCTCGTTACTCTTTTACACGCCACTCACCCAGGCACCACTTAGTCACTGTGATTAAACTGCCAAGTATCGGACAAAGTTTGTTCACTTGATAAAAATAGGGAGGTTAAATAGACTGCTCGATTAGCTACACGTGATCAATGTCAAAGAATTGCTCATCGTCGGAGAGCAAGTGGTGTCCCTTTAACAGTTAGATTAAGCATTTTGTCACTGTTCACGTAAGTACAGTTATTTCTCCAGAAAAGGTTGAAGTGGGTTTGCACTAAATGCTACAATTAAGAGCGTGTCAACTTGACATATGTATTTTCTTACCTCAACCCTTTATGGCATTTCACCTGAATGGGTAATCCTGCTTAGTACATAACAACGTGATCTCTCAAACAAGCAAAAAAATATATATATAATCTTGTGTGTCAGTGCTGTCTAGCGAGCGAACGGGTGCATGCTCCAACTGGTCCCGGGGCTCAGGAGAAGACAGCGAGGGATTCTCCATGAAAACCACAAGGGCAGCTCATTTAAGGCTAATTTATTTTGTTTTACTTCCAGCCATGACATACAGTTTGGAGGCCTCAAAGCCAAGTGGAAGAGTAACCATTTGTATCCCCTGGGGTGATTGGCAGATCAAGACCAATTAGTTCAGTGTTACACTGTTACTAGCGTGCAATAAAAAATGATCCTTCATCTTTGTTACAGGGGTAAAGAACCAAATCACTTCTATCAAATCTTTTTTCCAGCCCAACTATTATGACACACCCTGTCTGGATGGGCTTTGGGATCCAAAGAGAGAAAAAAAATAACAAAAAAACGACAGAGTAAATGGAGGGCAACAAAAAATAAATAGAGGGGATCCTGTCTGTGCCCTGCCTAATACCTGTCCCAGGAACACAGATGGGGAAACTTTGAACCCTCAACCCAAATGCAGTCACGATGCAACAGGAAATGACACTAGCAGTTCAACAGGACGTGATTTGAGTCGGACACAACATTGAGCCCTGAGGGGCGCCGTGGCTATTCAGCCACAACATATTTCATATAAAATTGCTAATCTATCTGGAGAACGGATCCAAACAAACTCTGCACCCTCACCTTACCACAGTAATCCTTTTAGTACACTGACTCCAAACACATTTCAGGCTCCAACTAGACGTGACTATTATTAGGAACATCAACTCATCTGAACACCAACCAAGAACAACATCATTACATGATAAAAAACTAACGCAGGAGATAAAATGCTATTATGCACTTTTCCTTTAAGAAGAGACATCGCTCAAGCATAAGTAAGCAGAGTAGACAGCACCCCCCCCCCCCCCTCCAAAAAAAAGAAAAGAGTTCCAGAGTTAGTGCACGTACAGACGCTGCTACATGTTTCGAAAAATAATTTCACTTTCCAACCTTCACCATAGCTTAGCGATTACGTCACCTAGCATTATGCTAAGCAGCATGCTGAGGTGACGGACGGCGGCGTCGGCAAGGTCATCGTGCCGCATAGCATCTGGACCAGAGTACGCGGCTGCTGCCTCGCAACACACCGCGCGAACCAGAGTGGCTAGCGAGCCTCAGACACATACTTCACATTCACATTGTAGTCATTTAGCAGACACTCTTTTCCAGACCGACTTACAAGAGCAATTAAGGGTTAAGTGCCTTGCTCAAGGGCACAGGCAGATTTTCCCACCTAGTCCGCTCGGGGATTCGAACCAGCGACCTTTCAGTTAACCGCCGGCAACCTTCTTAACCACTAGGCTGCCTGTCTCCTATTGTTACGTCGCCCTCGCGCCTAATATCAACCGTCTCTGAAGATGTGGCATGAGGTACAAAATGAAACCCATCCTTGTTACGCTCAATGGAACGCCGTCAAACTACATAGACCTAAGCATTGACACCAAAGTACGGGAAGTAAAGCTTTGAAAAAGGGGAGAATTTGATATCTTAATCCATTGTCAAGACATTGTGCCATATCACTTGTAGTCTAACGTGCACAATCAATTTCCTCAAAATGACCAAACACACTTCATTAATCCGAATGCCCCAAACTGCAATAACTTAACGAAAGATGGGTCCAAATATGATCTCCTTTCTCTTGAAGTGTACACTCGTTCACTACTTCCCACAAATCAAAAATCATTGCCTAGGAGGGGAGTTTCTGCCTTATTTCTTATACTGATTTCAAATCAGTAAAGGGAATTGAACAAGTGCATACTTTGGGAGGAAGGAGAGATAATTGGGACGTAGGTAGCTAGACTCTCTCAATAAAATAGGCTATAGCATAGCAAACAGGGACACCTGGTGGAGGGGTTGTACCAAATCAGATTGCACCATTTTGTCAGGCCAGTGTAAACTACGCATACGTAAAATGATCCTGACATCAATGACAGGCAGTTCAACCTTGTACATACGCAACACATTTTAAAAAGGACAAGCTTGCCTTCCCATGACTGGCCAGGTAGCCAGATCTGATATTTTAATGAGCGTGCCACTGCGTGTCTACCGGCGGTTCGTACGGTCCTATCAAACCTATCGCAGAGTAAACACACACACACACACACAGCCACTCAGCCGGAATAACCCACCGCTCATTCCCATCTAGAGCAAACAAACAAATCCTAAATGTAATTGCACAAAGAAGAGACGCAAACTCAAAACCCCCCCGAAGAGTAAATCTACATCAACACAATCCATTGACTCCACTTAATAATCCCAAACAGCAAACAAACAAAAGATTAACGAGAGAGGTCTAATCTACGGGATGTCGGGCGAGGGATGCAGAGGACACAGGCCAAGCGAGGAGAGGACATTGGGCGCTTGTGGAGTGTGTCCTGTGAACTATCCCTGAACCTCTTCCTTCTTCTCCCCTTCTCGGGAAAGATCAGAGGGAACCTCAGCCTCCACTCGTACCCTCAGAGTTTCACCCGAGTGTGTGTGTGTGTGTGGCGACCCCCCCCCCCCGAAAGAAATTCTGGGATTCCCGATAAGGCGACACGGATCTCGCTACTCAACGCCTGAGCGAGAGCTCTTTTCCCATCCTGCTCAGCCCGATGATAAGGAACAGATTATACTTATTTTATCAGGTGTTCAAAGCACCAGCGTTTGGCGTAAGCCCTAGGACACCAAGCAGCTAAAGAGAAGGCCTATTGAGAGGAGGAGCGGCGTAGCGTTTGAAAACAGCGGTATCAGCCCAAGCCATCTCCCGTACCTCCCTGGTTTGTAAAGACACTCATCCTCTTCATTTACTTGCATCTGTACACTTGGTTGCGTGCTTGACTTGATATTAAAGTATGTTTGGCAGTACTCTCAAATACTTCCTGCTTTGAGGGATTCCTCAACACTAAAGGAAGGAATCTGGGAACAGTGGCGGTAGATAAAAAGGCAATGCAGGCAGGTTGACAAATTGTGTATTTTACTGAGCAACTTCCCTAAACCTGAGCCTTTCCAGGGGAATCAGAGTCCACCGTACTTAGACTACTACTAACTAGGCTATAGTTTATCAACATCTAATACACCACCATCAGAATCACAAATGCCACCATATTCCCTACACAGCGCTGTTTTTGAACAGGGCCCATAGGGCACTAAAGACGGCATAGTGTGCCATTTGAGACACAACCATTGTCCAGGATGATTTACATTCCCTCCTAATGAGGGGCCGGTAATTACCAGTCTGGGGCTTGAGATCAAATGAGGAAATCACCTGGCCAGTAGTGACAGTATGGCGTGTGCTCAGACTTCTTAAATTGACTCTTAAACTCTCCACCAACGCAATTTATGGTCTCCGACCATGGCAGCTGCAGCATGTCCTTGAGAGAGAGACATGGAGC